>NC_140778.1:115148136-115781275 GCF_044657685.1 Stegodyphus dumicola
TTTAAATTACACTTTTCATGTCTCGAAATCCCGACTTAGGATATATATATTAGATTTATGCATAGTATTCTTCTAACATAATTATTTTAACACAAAATCGGACTTTTTTCTGAAATGACATGCAATTGTTTTCCACATTTCGATTCTACGACTAAATTTTGTTAAATTCGGTGCGAAATTTACGGAGAAATTTATCTTGGCTTGTTTTTTCAGTTTGTGCCAAAAATATTTACTTGGCGAACTTCTTAATTTATAGCAATTTAATTTTCCTTTCCTTTTTTACACTGCAGACGAGAGGAAAAAATTCATCGTTCATACTTTCAAATAATTTTAACAAAGTGCTACATTTGACGTTATTATTGCTCAAAAACAGATGCCAAATTTGAAACGCGCTAATATGTAATTTCATGTAAAGCTTAGAAAAATTTGATTAAAAAACTATAATATTCTGCAGGTATACCTTGAAATACATCTAATTTAAGAGGATGTCAAAATTTTTATAGGTTATAATACAAAAATTTATAAAAAAAATATTTAATAATAAAAATTTTAAACATAAATCATAAAAAATGTGTGAATTATATTTGGATTAAGCCTAACTTTCGAATTCTGGAAGAAGGAATCAAGTAAGTTTATTAATTATTATTATTAATATCTTTTAATATTTATTAATTTCTTTTTTAATAAAAAAAATATGATTAATTAATATAATTATAATTAATTAATAAATATATATCAAATTCAATTAACATTGAGGAACTAAAATTTTGACAGCTAATTTTTTAAAAACTACTTGTTCAATTTTTGCAAATCTTGGTAGTTTAGTATAATTTAAGTCGTAAAGCTGAAATATAGAAAAAACTGGCATGTCACTTCAGACAAAGTCCGATTTTGTGCCAAAATACCTATATTAAAACAATGCTATATATAAATCTTGTACATATCCTAAGTCGCGCATTCAAGACAGGAAGAACACAATTTGATTAAATTTCGTCAATAGGCCCAGTAAAACGGGAGATACAGAACTCTCCCTTTCTTTTGCGCAGTATGCATCAATTCCATTCTTGTTAAAAAAATGTTTTCTGTTTCTTCTTATTCTTGTGTTGTTCTTTAAATATGACAGCGGAAAACTAACCTTTAACTTTCATCGCTTGCGTACAGACGATACATTCTATGACGAATTTTGCTGGCATAGCTGTCTTCTATCACTCCCTAAAGTTTTGATCACTTTTTCAGATTCACCCTGTATAAAGCAGAACATATAGTTCTTGTTCTAATGTTATTATTAATAACTATAAAAACATTTAATTGCACTTTATGAAAAATTAGCTAAAATGTGTATAATACACTTGAGCATAAAGTAATTAATTTGCAATCTTATTAGACTCTCTGTATTCTCTAGTTATATCTTTTTGAAGAACTACACCAATCCAGATTGTTGGAAATGGAAAAGAAATATTAGCACATTACCTTAACTACGCTTAAGTATATCTTTCGATAAAATACTGACAAAATCTTAACATTCTTTAATTTATGTAAAATTTATATTGCACTCATATTATACGCCATACACTCCTGATAGGTATTTAGCGAACAGAAACAAACCATACCCGAATATCAAAGATGTAGTGATTACAAATGATCTAGATTTTTGTTTGCTTCTACCTAATTATTTACATCTTTTAGGGACAAAAGCATAGAATACTTAAGTCCAAACATTCATAGCAAAGCAAATAATAAACCAGAATGAAGAATGTTGTTAATTATGTATATCTATTCTACGAATATACGCTAGCATTATCGTTACTGTAAGAAGTTCAGAAAATTAGATACACAATATTGAAACGAAAAATAAATATCTGAAGAGTATTGTTAATTATGAATACCTATTCTAAGAATATACGTTAGCAATATCGTTACTGTAAGAAGTTCAGAAACTTAGATATACAATATTGAAACGAAAAATAAATATCTGAAGAGTATTGTTAATTATGAATACCTATTCTAAGAATATACGTTAGCAATATCCTTACTGTAAGAAGTTCAGAAACTTAGATATACAATATTGAAACGAAAAATAAATATCTGAAGAGTATTGTTAATTATGAATACCTGTTCTAAGAATATACGTTAGCAATATCGTTACTGTAAGAAGTTCAGAAACTTAGATATACAATATTGAAACGAAAAATAAATATTTGAGGAGTATTGTTAATTATGAATACCCATTCTAAGAATATACGTTAGCATTATCGTTACTGTAAGAAGTTTAGAAACTTAGATATACAATATTGAATCGATAAATAAATATCTGAAGAGTATTGTTAATTATGAATACCTGTTCTAAGAATATACGTTAGCAATATCGTTACTGTAAGAAGTTCAGAAACTTAGATATACAATATTGAAACGAAAAATAAATATCTGAAGAGTATTGTTAATTATGAATACCTGTTCTAAGAATATACGTTAGCAATATCGCTACTGTAAGAAGTTCAGAAACTTAGATATACAATATTGAATCGATAAATAAATATCTGAAGGGTATTGTTAATTATGAATACCTGTTCTAAGAATATACGTTAGCAATATCGCTACTGTAAGAAGTTCAGAAACTTAGATATACAATATTGAATCGATAAATAAATATCTGAAGAGTAGTGTTAATTATGAATACCTATTCTAAGAATATACGTTAGCAATATCGTTACTGTAAGAAGTTCAGAAACTTAGATATACAATATTGAAACGAAAAATAAATATCTGAAGAGTATTGTTAATTATGAATACCTGTTCTAAGAATATACGTTAGCAATATCGCTACTGTAAGAAGTTCAGAAACTTAGCTATACAATGATGTGGACACTAAATGACTTCCTTGTACGGTCTATTAAAATGTACACATTTGTTGTTTCACTTCATTTCCTCGAATTTCATTAGATATATATCATTCAATTAATTTTTGTTTTCACAACGCGGCAAGGTGAAAATATATAAAAACTCAAAACATCTTCCTCAAAAGTAGTAAAATATATAAAAGCCTAGAATAGCAAATCAGTTTTAAAAATAGTTAAAATATTTTACGTTTAAAATTAGAGTTTCTGATAAAAAAAAAAAAAAAAAAAAAGCAATTTGTCCTGCAGGCAGAAAGACAGATTCTTCTGTGCACAAAATTGAAAGTTTACTTTTGGTCCAACTTGGCAAAAAGACACTGAAGTTGATGCACAAACTGACTTAATCCATTTTTCTACTAAGAGTTTCAAAAAGTAAACAAATGGCGGCCCTATTACACTTACACCACTTAAAACTTTTAAACTGGTTATAGTTCTGTAACTATTGCACGCAGATTAACGTTAACCTTAACCGGAAATTAAACCCTTAACCGGAACATAAGAACAACATAATTCAATCACTTTTAAAGCCAAAAGTGAATAATGTACCAACATATCAGAATTCAAAAACAGAGCTCTCCTAGCAGGGTAACAGAATGGCTATGCATATGTATATGTAATAAGAAAAGTAATAAAAAAAAGAGATAAAGACGTAGAAACGTAGATATGTTGTTAGGCGTAGATTTTAGATCCATACTGAAATGAAAGAATTCTCATTACGTAGAATCTATAATTGCTAATACATAATGAATAGAAAACTTGACAGTCGAGGCAAATTACGTAAATTCAATTTTTATTTAAATTCACATTTGTGGCCACAGTTGACTTGGCACTCTAATAGTGCCTATTTTTCAGAACATTTACATTTTTTAATGCTGCTGAGATAGAAAAAGAAAGAGGAAAATGGCGTCCAAGCAGCGCATAACTTCAAGCTAAAATTACGCAATTATCTAATATGGAAGCGTACAAGAGAAGGCTTGGATTATGTTAGAAAGGTTTCAGTTCTCAATAGTTCAAGTTTCGAATAAGATACGCCATCAGCGTTGCACAACCATGTAACGTACATTAATCTAAAAATGGCGCACTTCAGAAAAGTTTTATTTTTAGAATAAAGAGATTAAATACTGAAATTAAAAATAAGGAATTAAGAGGTTATTATTAAATTTAATTAAATTGTATTACATTTTTATCTTATATCTATATCTATATGTGTATAAGATATATATATATATATATACACACGTATGTAAGGTATATATATATATATGTTTTCTGCGGCCTATTGCAATCAAGACGAGAGGTGCACAACTACATGTTACAGAAATCTCATATACAAAGTTTCTACATAATAAGACTACTAGTTTTTGAGTTATGCGAGATACATACATACGTACGTACAGCGCCACGTAACTCTTCTGAATCAATTTTTAAGTCCATTTGACAAATCCGGTTTGGAAAAAAGAATCTTTTATCCAGCCTGTACGTACAGATGTCATGCAAAAACATCGTTCTGATGGATTCGAGAGCTGTCAACATGGATATTTTCGTTGAAATATGATACGGAAAAATTTTTCGCAATTACTATACTTCCTTCCCTTCGTACAAGGAAGTACAAATGATTTCTATGCAGTCTAGAAAAAGACAAGAAAGACAACATTACTCATATATCAATGCTATTGTTTCGTTCAAACGAAATCCATAAATTGTAATTTTGAAACTCCAGTTTGGTAAGTCACTTATATCTTAGCATCAAAAACGCCTATGTGTTCTTTTTTTAAAGACTGATTTTCGGATCTTAAATTGCGCCTTATACAATGAACGTACGATATCCTGTATTAAAAATAGAGCATACAAATAATTAAATTAAAAGAAATTTTAGGATCTCATCTTGTGAAAAATAATTAACGTCTTGTGTGAAGATGTAATAATATAATAAATGAGTTAGTAACAGCTTGTAAAGATAATAACGAAATTGTTATTGAAATTAGCAGAATAATTTCTGCGATAACAAATTGCTCATTATGTTGGGCACAAATGAAAATGTGTATTTTACTCCAAAAATTAGAGCTTTGTATACTTAAATGAGTTAAAACGTTTAATAAAATGCAAGATAAAAACATGAAATAAACAATGCATCTTCTATTACTAATTAATAAAATGATATGCAACAAATAACTGGAAACATGTATTGTAATTGTTCAAGAAAATTAAATTATTTCATCTCCTACTTTTAAAAAAGAAAACTACAAAACACGAAATGAAATATTACAAAATATTGAAAGCTATGGATTCTTCTTAAACTCTGTGATATTATTACACGAACAAATATATCTTGATCATGAGGAAAATAATGATTCAGAAGTCAAACAACAAAAATCAGCGTTCTATTTTCAAATTTTCACAGGACTAGTTTCGATGGTTCTACCGAACCATCCTCCTCAGCTGCAGAAGCTTCATTTTAACTTGAGACTTGCAATTCCCTTCCGTTTCTCGACATTCTGGTCACACGTAACACATCCAACTTCCGTACTACGGTTTACCGTAAACCTTCATCGGTTTGCCTTTCACCACACTTTAAATCATGTCATCCGACTAAACAAAAGTTAGCTTCATTTTATTCCTATGTTTTCCGTGCTCTTCAAATTTGCTCCTCCAAACTATCCCTTGATGAAGAACTAAATTATTTAAAACCAATAGTTATTGACAGGGGCTTTTCACCCAAAATTGTTAATCAAGCAGTTAAGAAATTCTCATCTCAACACACTAAAAGGCACACTCTTGTTTTAGGAGATTATAAAAATTCTGTTGTCATTCTCTTCTTTCCATCAATTAGCTATAAAGTTGAATATATTTTTCAGAAATTTAACTTTCGGGTTACTTATTCTCCCATCAATGAAATTCCGAGTTCCATACTCACCCCATTTCGGATATGAATTCCTGGGGTATTTATAGGATTCCTTGTCAGTGTAGTTTAATTTACATTGTTCAAACTAAGAGAGCCTTAAAATTTCGCGTCAAGGAACATGAGGCATATGTTAGATAAAAGGAAACACAGAAGTATTCTGTTGCCCAACATTGTTGGTCCGAAAATCACACTTTCAATTTTTCTGCTGCCGAAACTATTCAAAAAACATCTTCCATTGAAGAACTGGATTTTCTAGAGGCATTTTACATTCAAAAAAATCTTTCGGTTCTAGTTAACGATCCTAATTCCAATCCATCTTTGCCTTCGGCCTTTAAAGGAATTATGTTTTAGTTCTGGTTTCATCAACAGATGGCGCCACTATCTTATTTTCTGTCCAGGCTTCCTTATCTAACCATTATATCCTATCTCGTTTATCTGAGCTTTTGCAGCTGAGGATGGTGGTTCGGTAAAACCATCGAGACTAGTCCTGTGAAAATTTGAAAATAGAACGCTGATTTTTGTTGTTTGACTTCTGAATTAGTATTTGTTCGGCGTGTTATTGTGTCTTGAAAATAATGATGTTTAAAAAATCTTGATAAGCAATAGTTTAAGAGATTGTAGCGTTGCGCGCCTCCAACTTGCACGCAACCAAGAGGTGACTGTGAAAACTGGATAAAAGACAGAGTCTTGTTAAGGGTTTAAATCCCTATAAAAATAATAACCTGAAAAGAAATAATAACAAGACTCTAACTACGAGGCTCTCTAAAAGTAACTAACCTCACCGCGTTTTACAATACCGCTGCTAATTCAGCAAACTTGAAGATCACTTGAACGATTAACACTACTTCCAGGCAAGCACACAGGCCGAAACGCGGGGTTCTTCAATTTCTGGCCAACTACCTCCGCGCTCGTGAATCGTGAAGTAAGAATATCACACCTCGAACTCGTTTCCTTTCTATTTAAATCAGAATACTTCCGCTGATAATTTGAATCCTTGCGCGTTCTACTAAAATTTACATACTCTGGCATTGGCAGTTCCAGGTGAAAGTAAGGCTTGACAGGAAAGATAGTTTAAACTTAAAATAAATGTTAGTTAAAATAAATATAAACCCTACATTTGCCGCTGCCAGAATTTGGAAAACTTACAAGCAGGTCCTACAAACAACCTGTTGTAAGTTTCTATAATTCTGAACTAACTGTCGAGAACCTCGTTTACACAAAAAAAAATCTTATGTAACAAATTGTATACTAAAATTCTGTGTATACTTATAAATTTTTCTTCTTACAGCAACTTTTCCTGGACTTCATCAATCAATCTTGGTCTTTTCCTTCCAGCATCTGGAAGGAATAAGTATCAGTATCTTTCTAAATACATTATAATTTACACTTTCTTGACACAATAAATTTTTGTTTTTAAACGATTCTTTTTCTTCAGTTATTGCTTAATTCACATTCATTCAATTTTTCAAGCATTAATTTAACTTTACCCTGGCTCTCCACCATGTGTGGTGTCAAACGGGAATATTCGTGTTTTAGTCTTACAACACTTCCCCTAACCACCATGATTTGTTAGAATTCAACGACCAAATAGACACACCTTACTCGACATTCTACAACTCGATGAGCTACTTTAACATTCTTAAAAATTCAAGTGTAGGTGGAGAACCCTACAAAACACATTCATTCTAACTTCCCCCTCATTCGTCTTTAAACATGCAGGCTTTCGCTCTAAAGCATGACTTTATCTACAATTTAATACTTAAATTTTGAATTCATTGCTTTTGAGCATTTACTTTTAGCATCTAAAATTTTATGCTTCTAGACTAAATTCTACTTTTACATAACATTCAAGTATTTACGTACATTTACAAAATTTTAATACATATGATTTTTACAATTTACCATAAAATGAATAAGAGAAATAAATTTTTACTTTACTCATTCTTCGCCAAGCTGGCGGCACTGAAACTAAAATTCTTATTAATACAAGAATACGAAGTTATTTTTATCTTCGGCCAAATTTTGGCTTTAACATAACAGAATTAGTCTTTCGACCAACAGAAAATGCTTGTTCTTAGCTTTTATACTTAAAGAAAATAATACTTTTGCCTTAGCTAAATAAAGTAAAACAAAACTAAGTCTCAACCGAGACATATTGACTTTCGTCAAAACATAGAACTTCGTACTTATACATAACATTTCGGAACAAAAGAGAAAAAAAAAATTTATAGAAGGTTTTAACTTATCTTTGAGTTTTCGATGCTTGAAACTCCGTCATTCTTTTTTGGCAATATTGGTCCCAAGTTAAAGGTTTCATGGACGTCAATCTGCTCCTTACTGACCTCCGAGTGTCGTCCACATTAGTTTTTCTTTTGCGTCCTCTACATGCTGGCCTCTTGGCGGAGTAATCGTCTGGTTGTTGGCATTTCCGTTTTTCCCTGGGACGGCTGGTCTTGACGTCCTCCGGTCTGGAGTCCTTCTTGAATTTCTTCTGTTCCTGATATTTTTGTTGCTCCTGTTGCCGTTTCAGTTTCCGGAACGGCGGCCTTGCTGGCACCTGAATCTGTGGCCGTGTGCGCGTTCTCCTTGATGTATAATTTCTCCTGCGATCCGTTGTAGGTGGTGTTTTGCTCTTTACCACGGTTTCTTTACGCGGTGCATCTGTATTCTTGTTTTTCTTAAACGCTCGAGTTTGAAAGTTATTTTTTCTTTTTGATACCGACGTCCGGATTGTAGAAGGGCTAGGTCTCTCTTCAGTTCTCTGCTTCTTGGGTGGTGGAATAGTTGTTGTTATTTCTGGACCTTCTACTTCGTTTAGACTTGAGTCCTGCAAGAAACTTTTAAGGATTTCAAAATCATTTGGATTATAGTATTTTTTCACCTGGTCGGGACTTGCTTTACAGATTTCCCCTCTCTCGTTCTTAAGATATAATACTACTCCTTTGATTTTCTGAATTACATAGGGACCTTCAAATTTTGGAGCTAGCTTTGCCGTAAAATTGTCTGGGGCACTTGATAAAGAAAATTTCCGCTTCAATACTTTATCCCCAACTTTAAAATCTGCTTCACGGCGTTTTCTATCATAATACACTTTCTGCCTATTTCTTGCCGTATCCGAGCTTTTAAGAGCCTGATCAATCAGCTTTTGCACATCTTTTTGTTTAAACTCCTGCTCTCTTTGTTGCACAAAGAATAATTTATCTAAAGGCGTAATTAACTTTCTGCCTAAAAATAATTCTGCTGGGGTTTTTCCCGTAGTGTCGTGATTTGCCGTTCTTAAAGCATAAGCTAATTCATTTATGTAGCCATCCCAGCGCTTGTGATGTGTGCTCACGTAACTGCGAATTATTTTTACTATGTTTTTATTCACTCTTTCTGCTATGTTTGCCTGTGGTGTATACGGAACCATTTTGATATGGCGTATGCCAAGTCCATTGCATATGTTTTCAAATATTTGACTAATGAATTGTTTTCCGTTATCGCTAATGACTTTTATCGGTGCACCGTATTTTAAAATGTATCTGTGTAAGAATGCATCTGCGACTGTTTTGGCTGACGCGCGTTTAAGTGGAACAATTTCTGTCCATTTTGAAAAATGATCTACTATTACTAAAAGAAAACGATTTTTATTTAACTCGCTCTGCGGGAAGGGACCAAGAAGATCTATGCCTAAAATTTCATTCGGAAATGTAGCGCGAATGCTATTTAAGGGTAATAGCCGGGCTGTAATTAATATCATCAGCGGCCGGGCTGTAATTAATATCATCAGCGGCCGGGCTGTAATTAATATCATTTATTAACTGACATTGATAGCAGGACCTGACATACGCCGTTACTATTTTGTATAATTGCGATAAATATACCGCCTCGCGTGCCCTTTGTAAAGTCTTTATGACCCCTAAATGGCCCGCTCTTTTCGCGTCGTGTAATTCCTTCAAAATGCTTAATCGAAGCGAGGCTGGGATGACTGGTTTGTACTCAAGATTTTCGTTTGTAGTTTTCGTATAAAATAATAAATTATCTACTATTTCATAGTTTTCTGCTCTATTTCTTATCGCATCGATGTCTGTGTGCTCAAAGCTTTCGGGGTCTTTCAAATATGCATAGATATTTCCAAATTCAGGATCAGCTTTCAGTTCAGTAATAATCGTATCTCTAGAATATAAAATTTTTGAAGTCAACACAGCGCATTTAAGTTCATTTCCTTCATCGTCTAGTTTTATACGAGAAAGTGCGTCAGCTACATTGTTTTCCTTACCCGGTTTATATTTTATTGCGATATTATATTCTTGGAGTTTTAAAGCCCATCTTATTAACCTGGGCGTTAGGTTTTTCCCCGAGTAAAGTCTACCAACAGCCGCATGATCCGAAAAGACTGTTACTGGCGCTTTGCCGAAATAAACTCGAAATTTGTATACAGCCATTAATACGGCTAATATTTCTCTTTCTGTAGCTGTATAATTCCTTTGTGTCTGATTCAACGTTTTACTAAAAAATGCCAGAGGATGGTTATTTTGCATAAAAACCGCACCCACCGCATAGTCTGACGCATCTGCTGCAATTTCCAGGTTTTCATCCCCCTCCGGGAATTTTAAAACAGGGACATTAATGAGCGCTTCTTTTAATCTTTCAAAAGCTGTGTTTGCTTCCGCTGACCACGTAAATTTATCCCTTTTTCTTTTGATTACTAAGAGTGGTTCAACAATATTAGCGAAATCTTTTATGAAAGATCGATAGTAAGAACATAACCCAAGGAAAGAAGAAAGTTTCTTGGCGGTGTTGGGCGGTGGGAAATTCTTGATAGCTTTTATTTTTGAATCTTGCGTTTCTATACCCTTTTGCGAAATTTTATAACCGAGATATTTAAGTTCTTTAGTTGCGAACTTGCATTTTGAGGCGTTAATTGTAAGACCGGCCTCTTTTAATAATTTAAAAACTTGTTCTAGATCATTAATGTGTTGTTCCAACGTACTACTCGTTATAATTATATCATCTAGATAAATTAAAGTTGATTTTCCTAGGACAGGCTTTAGAACAATGTCCATAGCTCTCTGGAATGTTGATGGGGCCCCACACAACCCAAAGGGCATGCGTAAAAATGCATAAGTGCCCGATTTTGTTATAAACGCGGTTTTATGTATGTCTTCGGGTCTCATAGCTATTTGATAGTAGCCAGACGTTAAGTCCAAAGTAGACATATATCTTGTCGATTTGATCTGTCTAATGATCTCGTCTATAACCGGCAAAGGGTAAACGGAAATTTGTAATACTATTTAGTTTTCTGTAATCAATAGCAAACCTCCAAGCCCTTTTATCCGAAGGAGGAAACTCGTTCTTTTTCCTACGTAGTACGACTGGACTCTCGTACTCACTATTTATGGGCGTTATTATTTGATTCTTTAACATCTCCTGAATATGTTTTTCGATGATTACGTCTTTTTGTTTGTCGTACCGATAAGGTTTAGTCCTACAAGGTTTTTCGGTATTTAATTGAATCTTGTGCGTGACTATTTGACAATTTCCTGGTTTTTTTAAAACAAATTAGAAAAATTACTCACCACTTGCTGTATTGCTTGCCTTTCATGGTCATTCAGATGGCTAAGGTCCACTTGCGGTGTCTCCACAGGTTCCACCATCCTCTGGTGCATCTCCAACACCACGGAACTGTCTTGAAAATTTAATTTGGCCCTCGCGGCCCTTAAAAACTCCATACCTGAAATAAGAGAATTTTGCAGATTTTTCACTACAAAAATTAATACTTTGAGGCTTTCCTCTTTTACCTGTAAGTTTAATGATAATTTCCCTATGCAGTGACATGTTTTTCCTTGCGCCGCTATAATTTCCGTATTTTTGGTTTTAAATAATCATACCCTATAACAATTCTTTTTGAAGAAATTTTCACTCATAAAATTTCCTTCTGCTCCTGTATCGATGAGGGCTTCTACTGGTACATCGCCAACCAGGACTTGTATAATTGGTAGCTGTGAGTTTTTTACGATGACCGTATTTAAATGTCTATTTGAGGGTTTTTTTAAAACTTCCGGGGTCTGGACCCTCCCTTTCACAGGCCCCTCTACTCGTTTAAAGCTTTTCTTTCAATCTGTGCCTTCTGGGTACGCGGATGTTTATTTTCGAATTTTCTTTTTGGGTCTTGACCTTCGAGTTTCGATGAGTTAGCTTGATAGCTCTTTCCCCCATAAGAGCGATTTCCATTTCTGGTTTCCTCATTTGAAGATTTCCTTCGGGTACTTTGAGAATGCGTTGCCCCTCTGGCTTTTTCCGCTATTCTGCGATTTTGAAACTTCACCGCCAATTCGAAGAGCTCCTGCAATGTGCTTGGGTTTCTAATTTCAAAGTAGTCTTGAACAGCGGGTAACAATCTTGGTAAGATTATTTCAATAATCTCCGCATCGGGTTTCTTCCCATACAGCATATCCGTCAGCTTAATTTTTCGTAGAATAAAGTCCGTCAATTCTGCTATATCCCGTTGATAGAAACTATATAGTTCGGCTTCCAGCCGTGCGCGATCTTTCACTATGGGGAAGGCCTTTACTAACGATTTTTTGAAATTTTCAAATGTATATGTCTGGCTTCCAAATTCCCCTAATAAAAATTTGCCTATATTTTTCCACCATAGCGCGGCCTGTCCTCTTAGTGCGGATGTGGCGATGGCAACTTTTTATCTTTCAGGAACAGGGTAGAGCTGAAAGTGGTTTTCTAGTCCTTCTAGAAATACCGCCACCGAATTTTTTCCGTCGAAATTGACGCTGGGCTTGATTGACGCTCTCAAAGTCTGGACCAGGTATCCAAATCCTTCCAATTGGCTTGTCATTTCTTGGTGTTGTCCAGCGGTTTCCATCCAATTTTCGGCCATTTCAGTTCGATAAGTGTTCGGGCGCCAATGTAGCGTTGCGCGCCTCCAACTTGTACGCAACCAAGAGGTGATTGTGAAAACTGGATAAAAGACAGAGTCTTGTTAAGGGTTTAAGTCCCTTTTTATTCAACGTAATAAATTACAAGTGCGGGCTCTTGACGCTCACAAACTGCGCCAACTCGGCGGTCAAATAAAAATAATAACCTGAAAAGAAATAATAACAAGACTCTAACTACGAGGCTCTCTAAAAGTAACTAACTCACCGCGTTTTACAATACCGCTGCTAATTCAGCAAACTTGAAGATCACTTGAACGATTAACACTACTTCCAGGCAAGCACACAGGCCGAAACGTGGGGTTCTTCAATTTCTGGCCAACTACCTCCGCGCTCGTGAAGTGAGAATATCACACCTCGAACTCGTTTCCTTTCTATTTAAATCAGAATACTTCCGCTGATAATTTGAATCCTTGCGCGTTCTACTAAAATTTACATACTCTGGCATTGGCAGTTCCAGGGGAAAGTAAGGCTTGACAGGAAAGATAGTTTAAACTTAAAATAAATGTTAGTTAAAATAAATATAAACCCTACAAGATATAGAACGAAAATGAGATTATTTTGCACAAAAGTAAACAGGCAGCACAGGAAAAAATGCCTCTGCGTACGAACTTTAATATATTGTAAAGAGAAACAAAGAATGATAAATAAAAGCATGCATTGGCTTGAATAACCTAAAAATCAATAAAGCGAGTTTAACATATTCCTCTTTAAGAAAGTGAGTGAAAAAATGGAAAACTTAATGACTGTTTCATATTTTATTGAAACAATAGTGCTGAATAAGTTTTAATGAAAATAAAAATTAATAAAAAATAAGCAAGTTCACTAAACTTAATCCAAATGTAAATCGCATCTTTCTTTAAACATTATATCACAAAAAATATCACCGATAAAGAAAGAAAAGTGTACATACTCTCTTATCAAATCTGAAAATAATATGTAAGCACTAGTCTTCCAATAATATGATTCAAAAGTTAAGTGAACGTCTTAAGCTACAAAGATTAAACAAAATAAAAGCTGCATTTTTTAAAGAAACATTCGAAGGCATAGTTAATATTACAAAAAGTAACTTCAGATAAAACGGAGAAAGATAAAGGAAAAATCACTGAATTAATAAAACTGAAGACAAAAAAAAAACATGGCTTTTATAAATTATTGAAAAATAATAAAGAAATAATGCGCATATCTTTCTGACAAATAATTTTAAAATATTTAAAAAGGGAAAGGGATTATTTTATGCAACTTTCTTTTAATATTTCTTTTAATCAAATTCAATAGATCAAGAGGAAAAATATTCAAAAAAATCAAAAACAAACCTTGGATTAAAATAGACTTTTATTTTACGATAGCTTGACTACTTTCAAAATATCGAATATCTTTAATTGTGGCTGTAGCTTTATTTGGTGTCAATATTTAAATTTAAAAAGCTCTGAGCATAAAATTAAGTTTATACGCTGCACATTGAACATATGAAACATCCGAAAACATGAAAATTACACTCCTATCATTTTTACTTCATTATTTTATTCTTAACTGCTAATGTATTAAATTTAATTAAGTTTAACACTAAGGAAGTTGAATAAACACTTTCTTTATGTTATATTAGAAACTGTAATGAATTAGTAATAAATCTCGTCGATGAAATACTACCAGTTTGGATCAATTCTTTCTCGGAAATAGATAGCTAATCATGACTTTTATTCCTAATTATTTGTTTAATTAGACAGCTTATCATAATATTTTATAGCGTAAGCAATTTATCATTTTTATACAATGCACAAAGAAGTAGAACTGCATGCATAACACTGACATTACTCTGGTTATATTCTTATGAAATTTACATTTATTTGCCATATATTGCAACGATGTAAAATGTATAGAAATTCCAAAAACATGGGTTATAATTAAGTCTTTACGCATAAACAATTATTATGCAGTCATAGTAGTTAAATGTATGTAACTATGAAAACCTTTCTTTCGTTAGAACCTAAAAAACGTATATGAAATGAAAATATATTAAATAAAAATCTCTCAGATTTTTATTTAATATATTTTCTTTCTATAGCTTTCCGATTTTATATTCTATATTCTATAGCTTTCCGATTTTATATTACGCTCAAAGGGACTTGTTTTAAAGTTTGTATTTTACTTTCGTTTATTAAATAACATGTTCTTCGCACTTAAACCACATAAAATTCAATTCAACAGCAATATCACAAAATATTTAAAAACAGCATATCTTAAAATTTCCGATAGACAATCTCCGGTGCTGGAGACAATTTTTTTTTTTTTTTTTTTTTTTTTTTTTTTTTTTTTTTTTTGCTGTTCGCTGCTGGAGACAAAATGTTTTTTTCTGTTCGCTGCTGGAGACAAAAATGTTTCTTTCTGTTCGCTGCTGGAGACAGAAATGTTTTTTTCTGTTCGCTGCTGAAGACAAAAATGTTTTTTTTTTTTTTTTTTTCTGTTTGCTGCTGGAGACAAAAATGTTTTTTTTCTTCGCTGCTGGACAAAAATGTTTTTTCTGTTCCGCTGCTGCCATCGCTTGCTTTGAAATCGTTGAGTTTGTAAATGACAAATTCGCTAAAGTTTTACAAAATAGGAAATAGGTAAATCAAATTAAAAATTCGGCCTTCTAGGTGCCCATATTCGGGTGGAGGATTACTTTATTCAAAATTTCATGGCTCTAGGCACCGTCGGTTTTTTTTTTTTTTTTTTTTTTTCACAATGCGAGAAAATACATACATTTATGCAGATTCTTCATTATTTATTTTCTTAAATGTAATACAAGGTGATAATATTTGGTGGCAACAATTCGAAAAGTGATTCAGACTTTTACAGCAATATCCCGTTTTAAGATTAATAGCACTTCTTGGTTAACGCTCCTTTGCCCCCTCCCGCGAAAAAGAAAAAGGCCTTCTATTAATACTTTGCAGCTTATTTTAATTTTTTAAACACGTTTATTTACATTCACATAATGTTTGCGATATAAGGATTATTTTTCAAACTGCTAAGTACGATTATATAATCTGGGAATATGGAAAAATAAGATATGATTGACATTTAGATAATAATATACTTAATAGTTAAATTAAATAATTCAAATGTTAATATCTGGAAACAATAATGAATGATGAGCAGCATATAGTACCTCACAAATAAACATAAAATTAGAAAGGAGTTAAAAGAATTTCTGTCTTAAAATCTGCAATATGGAAAGGCTCCAAGAAAATAGGACAGGATTAAGCATCCAATATTATTTAAAGTTTTCATAATTTAAGATGTACCAAATTGCAAAATAATACTATGAAAACAAAATATAATTATTTGGTTAAATATAATTATACTTTTGTAAATATTTATTACACAAGCGATGGTAATCGAGGAACAATTTCGGGACTTAATTCACATATTCCTATGGGAATGAGATTTCCGTTCCAATCTAACTCACTGCAGCTCATTTTAATGCAATGCACTGAATGTGTTGGGTCTGGATCTGCTTAATCTGTCACTTCACTCTAGCATGAGGCACTTGTACATCACTCAGTGGTATACGATTAGATGTGCTCACGCTTATCAATTAATAGACTGCTCACTAGTTTAAACGCAGCTTCAAATACGTGAATATGTGTAAAATTAGCATTCTGTTATATGGAAAAAAGTATATTTTAGACAAAAGACTAAAGGATTATTACTTTTACAGCAATCTACTGTAAAAGAATTAACTTACTTAACTTAACTAAACCAAACAGCTGAGAATTGTTTCTGTCTCTTAGAAAATGCTTTTTCCAGAAAGGTAAGTTAAGATGAAATTTTTGGTTACAGCCGAAAACATCGCGGCAAAAACATCGCGGACGAAAACGTCGCAGAGAAAACAACGCAAGGCGAAAACGTCGTGCTACAAAACATCGTGGGAGAAAACATCGCAAAGAGAAAACATCGCAGTTCTAAAACATCGTGGTACAAAACATCGTCGTCGAAAATAAAGCGGTTCAGAAACTTCGCTGTTTGAAAACATCGTCGTCGAAAATATCGTGGTAAAAAATAAAGTATCTACAAATCATCGCATGACGATAACATCGCAGACATGCTTTTGTCAGGCTTTAATAACTGTGAATAGATATTCCCATAATAATTTGTGAGCGCAAGATGTAAAGAAGGCTAATTTTTTCTTTCACATTTTTTTATTAACTAATAAATTTTTGCTGAAAAAGTAAGAAGAAAACATAAGCATAGCAAATTAATGCAACTTACAGCTTTTCCTGAAAACTTACCACTAAAAACTTTATAAAAAATGATTTATTAATGGTCTTTGTTAGTTAACTATGTCGGTTTAAAATTCTATTAAGTGCTATAAGTAGCATTAATTTTCTATGCTTAAGTTTCCTTCTTATTTTCTCAGCAAAAATTTATTAGTTAATATAAAATATGAAAAACAAATTATCTTTATTTCTATCTTGCGCTCAATTATTATGGGAATATCTATTTACAGTTATTAAAGTCTGAAAAAAGCATGTCTGCGATGTTATCGTCACGCGATGATTTGTAGATACTTTATTTTTCACCACGATATTTTCGACGACGATGTTTTTAAACTGCGAAGTTTTTGAACCGCTTTATTTTCGACGACGATGTTTTGTACCACGATGTTTTAGAACTGCAATGTTTTCTCTTTGCGATGTTTTCTCCCACGATGTTTTGTAGCGCGACGTTTTCGCCTTGCGTTGTTTTCTCTGCGACGTTTTCGTCTGCGATGTTATCGGCGGACACCAAATTTTTGTTATTTCATTTTACTCAGTTACCGAATAGCCCAATAGAAAATGATTCCTTTATTTTGAAGGTATTTTACCGAGAAAGAAACAAGAACCAAAACAAGAAATTAAAGCAAAAAAGAAAAAATTGTTTTTATTTTTTATTAAGAAATTAAAACAAGAAATTTGTACGAGTTAGTTAAAGGTAACTCAAGTAAGGTACTAATTCAGAAGTCAAACAACAAAAATCAGCGTTATATTTTCAAGCGTTTTTGTTGTTTGACTTCTGAATTAGTATTTGTTCAGCTTGTTATTATGTCTCAAGTAAGGTAATTAAATATTATAAACACTGTATCCTAAAGAATGGCATTTAAATCATTTAATTATCCTTTTATAGAGCATTTTCAACAATACGTCACATGCATAGTGGTAACAACAATACGTTGAATATTTAAATAAACTGTTTATAACAAAGGAAGATATATTATCATTAATTACTCGAAAAGCTTCTCCGCTTCGAACATTATCCGATCATTCCTGCAACTTCTGAAACAGTTCTGGAAATCTTTTTCTTGGGCGTCTTTTAGTTATGCTGTCTTGCGTGCTTTGACGTCTTGGATCGATTGAAAACAATTACTTCTCATGGTCACTTTAACTTTGGAAAATAACCATATGCCGTATAATGACAGATTCAGGAAAAAAAGTAGATAAGGACAAAGCGTGCAATTTTTATTTGATAAAAATTACGTAGCAGAAACGATATTTGCCATAGAAAGCTGCCATAATGGAGGGTAAATCTGTTTGACTTGTTTCCAAGCCGTTTTCTACACACATTTGCTGCTAACTATGTATAATAAGCCGTATAATGTCAGTGGCTTCTCATAATGATTTGTGGTACAGTCTCATCTTTCAAAATTTCCTAAATGTCAAAAGGCACAAGCAATATCATCTGACATTAGACCTTGGGATTTTCGAACTTCACAAAAGCAATCTCTCGACTACATGCTAGTCATTCTTATCCATATCATCATAAATTAATTTTAATGTAATATCAATTATTTACAAGTTTTTGCAGTTTGTACCAAAATTTCTTTTTTGTACAAAAGGTACTTTCTCCTTCCTCCTTTCGACATGCCTTCATGGTGTAATTGGAAGCATAATCGACGAGTATTGGAGATGTACAGGGTGCGAATCTTGGGGAGGCCACTGCACATTTTTCACATCTCCTGCTTAAATACACCCAATTGCTCTACAATTATATTGTTCCTGAGTGGCTAGTGATTCTGAGGAATCTCTAGTGAATCTCTGGAGAAGGCACAGATGTAATTTGTTTGCCCCTTCGTAGGAGATAATGGTGGCCCACCTATTAAGTACCTCCATAATAACTGACGGCTAATCTTTAGAATATGGGTAACAGGTAGTTTGGCGATATTTTGGTAAGGCGATAAAGGTTACTAGCTAGGACTTTAGCAATAATCTGAGAAGTACACATTTCGAATCACAGATTATTTTGTCTCAGAGAAATGGAAATGAGAGATCATGAGACATGTAATGTGACATTTTTTCCAGATGCATTTTTGTGCAATTCTGGTAGGTTTTTTTAAGTGAAAATAGGTCGACGTGTACATGGATACCGTGTATGTGGAATTCTTTAAAACGCGGCAAGCAGTTTGCGATTCTGCACTTTCTTCCAATTTCGCACCTAATCTTCGTCATGATTAAGCATTTTTGTCCCATAAAAGTTCTGGTATAAGCGTAATTCGGCTAGCAGATTGTTGGAAAAATATTGAGTTTAAAAAAAAAAAAAAAATGCCTTTACTTCGTGAAAACAAAATGGCGTCCAAAACAAAAATAGCAGATTGCTGTAGCAGGGTTGGTCGCCAAATTTTTGCCAAAAATCGCCAAGTTACCATAATGTAAAGATTCACCTAAATGACCACCGTTTCCGGCAGTAGTAATGGCCAAGCCCTATAAACTGCTACAATCCACCAATGGAATCAAAAAATATATTTCTGATCCTTGAGTTTCGTTGTAAATTATATCTTCTCTGACGTAGCTTATTATTAATTGACTGCACTGAAAGGTTTGAGATTTGTCAGATAATTTTACTCCGTACATCGAAAATCCATATTGCTCCGTCCATCAATACCTAGCACAGCATTCCTCGCACTTTCTATCACCCATTGTAAATGTTAGGCTCTCTTTATGGGAAATACATTTTCCCAAAAATTCACTCAGTAACACAAACCCCGCTCAGAAAATTCTATGCAAATAGCATAGAATCAGGATTGGATTACTTAAAATTAGGGAAAATGTTGAAATCTACCTAATAAAGAGATGTGTTTGAGAAATACTTTCAAAACAGCATTAAGATTAAACTAGATAAGTAAGTTTTATTTCAAACTAAGAGTCGTAATTAATAAACAGATAATACGATTTCGAATGCTCTTCTGCTTGTATAAGATGTTCATTATCTTCAGGAATGCAAGGGAGAACTATATCTCGATTCCGCCGAATAAGGTATAATACAGCCGTTTCCAAAAACAAACGGTCATCTTGAAATAAATAAGCGTAATACGTTAAAAAAGTTTAAAAATTAACTTAAAGAAGCAATCTTTAGTACAGATGTAAGGTATCTGGAAGTCCGAGAAAACTGCCATTGTTGGCGATGCAGTTGTAATTGTCCCTACCATTTGGTATTGGTGTTCAGTGTAATAAAAAGCATCTACAAATGCTGAAAAAAGTGCTAGTAATCGAAATAAGTCTCTGTTTGACAGCTTTTGCTCGGTTTGAGTGTCTCTGTTTGGGTGTTTATAGGATCAGACTTGTTTTATACTTTACGAGTGCCATTACTTCCGCACATAAAACGCATATTCTCATTTCCGTTCTGCTTTATTGGAACATAAATACACAAAGGCACTGAGAAAACATTGTAAACATTTAAATGAAATTAAAACAATACCTCTAAAAGAGGAATTATCACAAATCCGTAATTTAAGGTAAGAGAAAATATCATAAATATTACAAAGAAACGTTAAAATAGCAATTGTTTTAACAAAGGCTTAATTTTCTGTAGGAAGTCTATGTGATCACATCCTTTGGCAATAAACATTTAGAAATTCTTATTTTGTAGTTATGAAACTGATTCCTATCACCTCAGCATGTGTTCAATTTTTTTTGTAATAAGATTAATTTAATATTTAACATTATTTTATAAAATGTCTTTATACTTATGAAAAACCTAAAAATAACTTTTTATTGCAGAGTAATAGGATTTTTTAAAGCAGGAGTGAGGAAAATGAGCAATGCCCTCGCCGGGAATCGAACCACGGCCCTCTGGAATACGCTTCCGGCATGCAGACCACCACACCACGATGGCACGCTAAGAAGACGGGAGAAATATCTTATATTATAAATACAGGTTATGGTATTTAAAAGTGATCTGTTATTTCTCAACGCTCGCTCGTACAGAACTAACTGTGAACTAAGTGTCCGTGCTCACAGTATATTTTTAGACCAATCACTAAAGAAACCTACGGAAACCTAAAGATTCACAATTCCATACTAGTGGTTGGAAATCATAGTACCATTTTCATAATATGCAAAGAAAATCAACAAAAATGACTGCTACAAGTTTAAATGTAGATACAGTAAATGCTTTATATATAACAGATACTTTACTTTGAGGACTTATTTAGTATATACATGTTCTTCGCCAAGTGGATAAAAACCGGTAATCTCAACAGCTCGTCTGGTACTCTCATTCTCCGTTCTTGGCATATATGGTAACTTAAGGGTTTCGTTATTACCTATGTGTTACGTGAGTGCGGATCAATGCCGCTTGAAAAACCTCCACAAAACACTTCTCATAAAGCGGATTGTTCTGTATACTTTGCTATGGTCAGTTAACTAAGAACTTTGCATATCCACTTTGCATGCATATTTTTATGAGGTGTTTGTTCCGCAGTGCTGCATGAAAATCCTGAACAAAACACCTCTCGTAAGGCGGATTGTTCTGTATTCTTTGCTATGATCAGTTCACTAAGTATTTAATCTATCCACTTTGCAAGCATATTTTTATGAGGTGTTTGTTCCGCAGAAAATCCTCAAGAAAACACCTGTCATATGGCGGCGGATAGTTATATATACTTTGCTATGGTCAGTTCACTAAGTATTTAATCTATCCACTTGGCAAGCATATTTTTATAGGTGCTTGTGCCGCTGTATTAGACATTACTAAAACTATGACAGTAGCCTTCAGACTGGAAGATCTGCTGGTCCAAACATCTCCCTTAAAGGTTAAACAAACCAAAATAAAAATTTGAAGGAAAGTTTGAATATCACGTCGATGACGAAATTGAGTATTTAAATAATTAATTAAACAATCAACTGATATCCAAAGATAAAGCAATAAATGAAAACATTATTACATTTGAGGAAAGAAAAAACTGTAGCCGAAAGATGTAGATATATAACAGGTGTCTGCACACGAACATTAGCCCTCAGGTTAATGCACGCGAACATGACCTTTAATGTTCGCGATAGTTAAATACACGCGAACATTAACTTTCCTGCCGATAGGTTTTAATAAGAAAACTTGTTATACTACATAAAATACAAATAGTTTAATACGTGTCCAGTTATTAAACTATTTTGTTCAGAGCCTATGTCTTTGAGCTAAGAATTTAAAATAGTAGAGGAAATCGCGGTTTCTGGAAATGAGTAGACAGTGTCATGTAAGCTGCACCACACTGTAAAAAAAAACCTGTAAGGTTACTAAGAAAACTCATGGAAACTGGGATGCCATGGGTCATTTGAGTAACAGTAACAGGTGTTTTCTTTGTAACTTTACAAGAGTTTTGCCTGTAATGGTTACAGATCCTTTTCTTGTAATATCACAGCATATAGTTATGTAAGTAGAACATATTTTTTTCATGTAAAATCCCAAACGATATATCTGTAATGGTTACAGATTATTTGCGTGTAATATTACAGAAAATAATTATGTAAAAAAAACATGTTTTTCTCATGTAAAATCTCAACAGATATATTTGTAACCGTTACAGGTTATTTGCTTGTATTATTATAGCAAGTTATTATGTGAGTAGAAGATACTTTTCTTACGTAAAATTCTAATGGTTGTATCTGTAAAGGTTTCAGATTATTTCCTTCTAATATCTCATTAAGTAATTATATGTGTGTAGAATATATTTTTCATAGATGAAATACTAAAGGATATGTCTATAAAAGTAATAGATTTTTTGTCTAAAATAAAATAAGGGATTTCTCGAAAGGATCCAATAAAATTAGAAAGAAACCCGAGCTTTAAATGTAAAACATTCTGTAATTTATCATTTATGAAATCTTTATAAAAGTACAGCAATTATGTCCATATTCATTCGTAAATTCATCATGAATCTATCTGCATCTGGAACCGCAATTCCACAACTCAGTCACTGCACGTATAATACTTTTCGTTCTCTACATCGACTAATACAGTTGTGTCTGCACAAACTCTTTACAGATGGTAACATATAACTAACCTCTTTGCACGCTAGCAAATGGTCTGTGTGCCTCAAACCTACGCAACCGCCCCCGACGCCCTGACTTTTATGAACATACTAATGTGTTTAGATGCCGATTCTGATGTGCGCGAACGGGCTGGTTGCATGGGCGTTTTCGTGGTTTTCCCCATGCGTAACGTGTATACGAGCCAGTTTCCCTTAGAAAGTCCTCCACGAAAGGCATCCCTCCCTTTAGGCAGATAGCCCTCGTGTGCTTTGCCATAATTAAATACACACCAACACCGATTCTGGTGCATTAACATACAAAGCATCCGTGAGAATCCCGAATGTTGCGGTCGCTAAGCTATGCTTTAGTTATAATCGTCTGTAAGACATCTCAGAGAGAACATTACATATGATGTTAAAAACTCATAAGAACTCCACTATTAAAAATGTATATAAGTTAAATAAATTGCTTTTATTAATTAGGGCACATGCGTAATTTTTTTAATCACTAAGTTCTTTCAGAGAGATTGGATTCGAATATCTTGTGCCCATATGGCTATTAGTTTGTTAATGCTCATATATTCCCGCAGGGAATAGAGTAATTTAATTTAGAACTACTACAATTTGGTAATTAAATTACCAAACACTCTAATAGTTCTTTTATAGAAAAATCCAGAAGGTAAATGGGGAAAAAAATACATGTATAAACGCAATGAAGCTCAGCGTGATAATGTGTCAAATTTGGTTGATTTAATTACTCGTTTCGCAAACATTGAATTTTTAATGCAATTGAAATAGATTAAAAAAAAACTAAGAATGCATCCTTTAAGTTCCTTAGAAATGCGAATTGTATGCTATTAGTATGAATATTAGATTTAATACAATGAATGATCAACCCAAGTATATTTGCAATGTTTAATGAATATAATAATGTGCACATTAGCATTTTATCATTTTCATTTATCAGTTTGAAAAACAAAGCTTCTATTTTTACCTTTCAGATCTCAATATTTAATTTGAGTCTACTTAATTCATTTACAGATACATTCGATTACTACTAGAAAAGAATGCAATTTGTATTAAGAACTTATTTCATTTATTTATTTTCTGTGACTTACTCTATTTCTGTGTTAAACATTTAAGGAAAAATGATAACGCGCTTACGATGCTCCAGAAATCTTACATAAATAATTTAAAAAATTTTTAATAAATATTGTGTAACATTATTTCATTCATTATGTTATTATGCAAGAATTTTCGAAACAGGCTTAAACAAGAGCTCGCACCGACAGAAACGATTGTAATTGTATTAATTATTTTACCATCCATAAAAACTTCTTACTTCAAATCTATACGTATTATTGTAAATTTAAATAAATTCGGTTCGGTTTGGTTTATTGAGATTACGCCATAGCACACTAAGGCTATCTGCCTAAGGGAAAGGGATGCTTTCGTGGAGACGTTCTAAGGGAAACTAGCTTGTACACACGTTACACATGGGTACACACGTTACCAGCGGCCGAGCGGTAGAGACGCTGAACACTGGTAGTTCGGTCCAAGGTTCGAATCCCGCGAATGGGCTGGCTGCATGGGCGTTTTTGTGGTTTTCTCCATGTGTAACGTGTATACAAGCCAGTTTCCCTTAGAAAGTCCTCCACGAAGGCATCCCTCCCTTTAGGCAGATAGCCCTCGTGTGCTTTGCCATAATTAAAACAAAACAATCCAATCCATGGGGAAAGCCACGAAAACACCCAAGCAGCCAGTCATTTCGCCTAGAATCGAGCCGAGAGTGTAACTACCAGTGTTCAGCGGTAAAGCTCGGCCGCTGATGGGCCCTAACTTTAAATAAATATTTCTTTGGGTCTTATTACTTAACAGCTTTTATTTTGTGTCACTGCTTCATGCATAGTTTTATTTGTTTAATATGATATCCTGTTTTGTCAAAATGTGGGGTATATTTCTTTTGATCTATGTATAACCCGTGCATACGCGTCTCCAAATTAGTTTGTCATATTATAGAGTGCGAAATTATGCGTGGAATTTTGTTAATAATTCCCTCAAAAATACCAGTTTATTAAAATATACCAAGTAGGAGGATGTTAGTATTTAGCAATTACTTGCCTAATTTCTCAACATTCTTGAAAGTGCGGGAAACCAAATACCATGAACTTATAGCTCTTTGAAAATATATTTCCAGAAAGAAATTTTAATAAACCTCCTCCTCTTCGTCCTGCTCCTTGTCGAAGCTTTGGTTTTCGGCGAAGCCGAAGAAGCAGTTTAAACAAAAGTCTAGAGTTTAAGTCTAGGATCAAATCTAACTGGGATGCTGCGTTTTAAGAGAGCTTAAACTTAAATACTTATTCCTCTTACAAGTTGAGTGATAGCTTATTATTACCATAGCTTTTTTCACTGTTTTCCATCTCTTGAAAGAACGTATTTATGCTTGAAACTGCACTTAAAAAATAAAAGATCAGCTTTTTATCCGGTCTGCATATTCAAGGAGACTTACAGAAATTATTAATATGCAATAATTTTAGTTTTCTGAAGTAAATAAAATTTTCACAATTGTTATTTTAAATTTTTAATGCAACACATCATCCGGAAGATGCAAGAGGAATTTTCAACGTCAATTGGTGCAGAGGTTAGTACCCTTATCTGGTGCATCATTTGTTTCAATAAAAGCATAGGGGCGAACCAAAGTTCAGGGCGGAACCAAAGTACAGGGCGAAACAAGGTACAGAGCGGAACAACCAAAGCAAGTTCTCTCCAGTACTTTAGTGGTAGATGAAGAAGGATGTGAGACTATCAGACCGTGCCTCGGAGTACTCTCTCGCCAAAATTTGGGCGAACTGGTTACTGTTACCTATATGGCGCTCAAAGCTCGTGCTAACAGCATATATAGTCTTGCTTTCTTTGCCACGGTAAAATTCATGGACTTGTTCATGGACTTCATTGATGGACGATAGAGAAGTGAGAAAAAACACAACAGTAATAGAACGATAGTCAAGTAAAATCTGTGGCTATGGAAGTATACTATCCTTTAATTGACGGTCCTGAGTTTTTGAATTCGCTTACGATATAGAATAGTATAATCTACAAGAGATCATGTAGTAATTGAGTTTTGATAGGCAGTTATTGTCTGTTAAAATTCTTATGTGATGTATTTTCTCGGTAAATTTTAATTGTATGGAAGAATGCCATTTAAGTGAATTAATTGGAACAAATCTAATTTCGGATAGCGCTTTTCCGGATAATCCGAAGTGTTTTCGCACATGAATGTTGGACTTTTATAGAAACTTTTCAATCGAATGTTTTTATTCAATTAAAATTAAAATTAAGTACCATAATGCTACTTAGCAAAAGATACATTATCATGTATTTATGTTACCGTGAAAGACCGAAATTGGAGAATGTCGACTTTCACCGGAGAATATGAACATTCACCAAATACGTCGGTGAAAGACCGAATATTTCACTACATTCTTGTACATTCGGACCCTCACCGGTGTATGTCGACAATCGCAGATATGCACTGTGAAAGTCGAAAAGAAAGGTCATAAAGTGCCATAATAGTTTAAGTTGTTGCAATAAATAAGATTTGAATCACATAATTTAGTAAGCTTTTTATTACTGTTATTTTATTTTCTCATTTAGAACGTACTGTATAATTAAGTAAGTTTTTAACTTCTATTATTTTTCTTTCTCATTTTGAATGTATTGTGTGTTTTAGGTTCTCATGTTCTTAAGTTCTTATTTCAAGTTTTAAGTGCGTTTATTCGCGCTGAATTACGGAGAAGAAAATATAATATTGTTATATGTTCAACATTCACCATTAGTACATGGTGAATGTCGACATTGACCGATGTAAGTCAGAAATAAGAGTATTTGGAAAATATTTCGGACGTACACCAAGAGACTATGTGAATGTTGACATTCACCGGTGAAAGTCGACATTCTCCAGATTTCGGTGTTTCACCGTAACATTTGTATAACTGATTAACAAATCAATATCATATTTATATTACATAAATAATATATGATCTTCCACTACATTAATTTTATTCTGTTTTTGTACATTAATTTAATACAACATTCTCTATGTTGTCTTTATATAGATCGAGCTAATAATTTAAAACAAACGAAAAGGCTACTTTTGTAAACAAAGCAATTATTTAAAACATAATTTGCACAAAATAAACTTTTCGTTCATTTTTATTTTTATTTTAAAATAAATCATTCGAAAGGAACAAATAACTACCAAAAAATATTTTTCATCAATGACTGCTTCGAATTGTTTAGCCCAATGACTCAAGAATATTGATGGAAAAATCACTCAACACTCTCGGTTCGGTTATTTGAATACCATAAAGGTTAAGACAGAAATGCTTTTATGGAAGACTGTCTAAGAGAAACTGGCTCTTATTAGCATTATGCATGGGGAAAATCACAAAAACGAATCCAGTCCATTCGCCTGGAATCGAACCCAGATAGAACTCCCAGTACTCAGAGGTTTTAATCACTCTGCCATTGATGCAGACGACTGAACTCACTCACTAAATTTACTTCGTAGGCATCACAATTTATTTATTTATTGGATATTTTATATTTTCAGTTTTTTTAGTCGACGAACTTCAACGTAAATAAGTAGAAATTAAATTTTATTTCTCATTATTCTTCAGCAAACGTACATTCTTTAAATCATTTCTTACGCAGATTCTTTATCAAGTTGTTTTTGCTAGCAATATACACTGGTTATCATAAATTACGGAAAAATCACAAAAATAGCGATAACTCCCTCAAAAATAAGCCAAAACGTGTAAATTTTGAATATGTTGCCAAGTAAAAGTAGCTGAGTAAAACTGCGATATGCAAATTAGTGGCGTTGCTTTCGGAATACGTCATCTGCGAGGAGCATATAAGTTCATGTTTGAGAGCAAGCCAACATGCGAGTGTTTCACTGTGACAGTGACATCAGAAATCTGAGATAGCCAATTCGTAACAATAACCTCCAGTTATCATTTGCCTGCAGAACTGCGATAGAGAGCCATTGGGAGACTAGAGGTAGGATAAAGTCAAACAGAAGTGGCCAGATGGCTAAATGTGAGTCCTTCTCTGGTTCATAGACTTTGGAGGCAATTTCAAACCACAAGTTCGACATCTAGGAGGTTCAGCCAAGGACGGCCAACTGCTACGATGAGCGTCGATGACCGATAATTGATATTATGTGCACGCAGGAATAGAACCGCTACTCCTACTCTTCTTAGATCCTCCTTTGCTGCAGCCACCGGTAGGTTGGTGTCAACGTCAACTGTGCGTAGAAGGCTTCACGAAGGTGGTCTGTATGCGAGGCGAACAACGATTTGCGTGCCGCTCAAGTCACGCCATAGGAGGGACCGTTTTCAGTGGGCACGACAAAATGTCCGCTGGACACCTGATCAATGGAGGGCGGTTCTCTTTACGGATGAGTCCAGGTTTAGTCTAGAAAGCGATAGTAGGCGTTATTTGATATGGAGAGAACCTAGAGCCCGTTATCATCCGTCAAACATCCGTGAAAGAGATGCATACGGAAGGGGCAGTGTCTGTGTTTTGGGTGGCATCTCTTTGGGTGGACGCACAGACCTCCATGTCTTTCCAAGGGGAACCGTGAATGCTCAGATTTATAGAGAAGACATCCTTGATGTTTATATGCGTCCATTACCGGGGCAACAGGTGATGCTTTTCTGTTACAGGACGACAACGCAAGACCACAGAGGGCTCGCATCGTAGATGATTATCTTCAACAGGAAACATGCGCATAGAGTGGCCAGCTCGATCTCCTGACTTGAATCCTATCGAGCACGTTTGGGATGCTTTAGGGAGACGTCTAGCTGCTCTCAATCCGCCCCCTCAAACCCTTGTCGCGCTTGCAACTGCTTTGCAAGAGCAATGGCACTCGCTTCCTATGGAACTGATAGACCGCATAATTGAAAGCATCACACATCGCTGTGTGTGCTGTATTGCTTCTAGAGGCGATCATATTCCATACTGAAAGTACTTTTCCTATAGCAAACTGACACCTTCGATTTGTTCATTTTATACATGTGCTAATTCCTATACTACCATATTTGTCTGGTAATTTCTTTTTATGTTATTTGATACCTTACTATGTGTTGTATATCGTGGGTAAGTTTCATTAAATTCTACATGTAACTTTTTAGTAATCGTGATTTTTGTGATTTTTCCTTAATTTATGATAACCAGTGTAGTTAAATGACTGTTTTTCAGCATAAAATGTATATTTAATTATAATTTGGGATATCACTTTCCGTCCCCGTCAGATGGCGCTGCAAGCCGTCCGATAGACCACTGGTTTGGGGGAAAGAACGCAGACGAAGTCGCCATGACACATACGATTTGTGCGTCAAAATATATAAATATAAATGTTGTGCGTTAAAAATATAAGTGGACTTTTTTCTGTTCTTGTTTACTGTGACAGTTTTTTTTGTAATTACTTATGTTCCTGCCATCCGTTTTGATAGTGTGTTGAAATCGTTAATATTTAATTTAGTTTAAAATAATTGACCTAGTTTATTATTAGCGCTTAGACAGCTATTTAGTTAAAGTAAAAAATAAATTAGAAGTTAAGGAAAGAATAGTATCAAACCTAATAGACTGAATGCACAAGTCTGATGAAAAGTTAACAAAATTTATTCTTACCACAAGAAATAAAACTAAATGCTGAACAAAATGCGCACAATATCACATTTTAGTAGTTGTATTTTGAACTGCTAAAATGTTAACTAGAATACAGTTCAAAGTGCAGAGAAAGCTAATCTGATCTCACCGCGAATTCACGACAATCAACAACAAAAATTTAGTAAACAACTGAACTGAGATGTTTTTCTCCAACTTTTTAAAGCTTTTTAATCATTCATGAGAACATTGTGGTATTTTCCCGAGGTTTCTAGAAAGCAAAAGAGTGCAGTTACGAGATATCTATTTATTAAATGTTAAAATGCCCCTGCTCCTGTATTTTTACTTTTCCGGCTTAGCTATCTCTTGAAACTCGTCACGCGTTGCATATTCAGTCTATTAGGTTCGATAACTTTTAACTTTTCATTAGACTTGTGCATTCAGTGAAGGAAAGAAAAGTTCGGTACTTTTCTTTCCTTGACTTCTAACTTACTTTTTGCTTTAACTAAATACCTGTCTACACATCACGCACTTTTTCATTGTTTAAATAAAATTTAAATAATGAAAAAGCTCGTGAAAAATTAAAGACTTTTGCATTCAGATTTGCTCAAGTCAAAGATATTGTTTTCATCATTTCAGTTAAATTGATATTTAGTTATCAGTTTCTAGGTTTTTTTAAATTAATCACATCGGCTGAAGAAATCTTTTTAAAGTCATCATCATCTTAAATCATTATCACAAGATCTGTTCCATACCATAAGCTAGTATAAAAGCCTTCGATTTTAAGGAAATTCTAACGAGCTGCAGAGCTGTTTTAATGCTGTATTAAAATGCTTGAAAATCTTAAAGCGCATTTATATCGAAAAGGAAAGTCAATGAATAATTCAATAAGTTGTTCTTCAATAAATTATGAAACTGTTAAACAAAGTCCTAAACAAAGGATCCAACAAAGCATTCTTTTAATAAAAGCGAAAAATCAGTGAACTGTTTAAGAATTCTTTCACCAGAAACTAAATATTCGGTAAGGCTAAACGGATTTAATTTGAATAGATTTAGAGTAACTGTGATTCCTCCTTTTTGCTAAACCTTATATTCTAAAGGGGTATTATTTTAAAGATTACTTTAAGGAAAAGCTTCATTGGTAAAGATATTAATTGGTAACATAAAGAATATGCAGATATTATGGAAGTGTTCCAATCAGTCCTTTGCATCAATTATTAGAATTGAAAAATACCATTATATAAATTTTGTGCAACGTGGATTAATGAAATGAGGAACTATTTAAGTAACATTTCTGTACTATGTATGTGTTACCTATTGTTTAATAATTTAATAGCAGTATCGAATGTTTCACTATTAAGTTACCGTGTGAATTAGTTACCATGAAAACGCTCTCTGTTACTGAGAGATTAAATTATTCAGGTGAAAGTTTTTTTACTTTTTTGGATGAAGTAAAGCAAATATTGTAATCACGAAAAATTTCGCGTATTATATTTCAACGAAAATATCCATTTTCATCTCTATCGAACGCAATTTAACGATGTTTTTGTGTGACATCTGTATGTAAGCACAACATAAAAAGTCGTTTTCCCAAAACGGATTTAAAATGGATTCAAAAATGACTTTTTCGTGACGTCTGTATGTATGTATCTCACATAACTCAAAATCGAGAAACCTCAGAACTATATACTTGTACTCAGAACATTTTATACTTAGAACTTGTATATAGGATTGCTATAACATGTAGTTGTGCATCTCCCTTTTTCGTTCAAATCGGCAGCGCCAAATGCATATATATATATATATCCACTTTGTTACTCCCCTCGGTAAGCTCATTTTTTTATTCCTGTGTGTTTGTAAATTGTGCATTTTTTGCTTTAAAAGTGATTGAATTATATCGTTCTTATGTTCCGGTTAAGGTTTTTATGTCTTTAGTTAATCTGTATGCAATTGTTGTAGAATTATCCATTTAAAAGTTGTTTAAGTGCTGCAAAGCCTAATAGAGCAGCCATATTTGTTTACATTTGAAACTTAGAAGAATAATGAATTAATCAGTTTCTGCACCTTCAGCGTCTTTTTGCCGACTAAAAACAAAAATAAACTTTCAGTTTTGTGCACCAAAAAATCTGCTTTCTTGCTCTCTGGCCGAATGGCTTGTTTGCACAGAAACTCTACTTTTAATTGTTGGGAAAAAAAATTAATTGTTTTATTTGTATTTCGTTTTTTATGCTTTTCTATATTTTTTAATTTTTAATTAAGATGTTCTGAGATTTTATGTTTTTTCCCTTGCTGCAAAGTGAGAACTGTAATAATTGAATAAGAAATATATCCCTAATGAAACTCGAGGAAATAAGTTTAAACGAAATGCAGCAAAACATATGTTTAATTTAATAGGCCGTACAAGAAAGGTATGTGGTGTCCACATCAGATGTGTTTACAGCGAAAGCTGCAAATAATCGCCTTTTTGTTTTAAGATATGAGACATTTTCATTCATGTAAAGATTCTAATACGCACAGCAGATGCAATCTGAGAAGTTTGGGTTGAATGTTCACTTCACTTCATCTATTGGGTTAACAAAGTACAGCAAGTTTCTACATCTGTATTGTTGTTCACGGTTTGCCGAATAAAATTTGATGACTCAGTCTGCAAGTAATAAACAACCCCCCCTCAAAATAAGATCACGCCTAATCTATGATCTATAAAATCAATGACAAAGCTATGAAATGTATGACAACATGTAGCTCCTGCCCTTAAAATAAGACCACGCCTAATTTATGATCTATAAAATCTATGACAAATCTATGAAATGTATAACAACATGTATCCCCTTCCCTCAAAATAAGACCCCGCCTAATCTATGATCTATAAAATCAATGACAAATCTATGAAATGTATGGCAACATGTAGCCTAGTGACTTAGTGGCCTAGTGGCTTTAATTTTTAAATCCTTTTTTTTTCATTTTAAATCCTTTTTTGATATCCTATGGATTTAACAATTTGGGAATTGCCCATAACGAAAAGTCTGCAATAGAATTTTGGGTAAAGTGCAGATTCACCCACCGCTTGACGCGTTTTTAAAAATTGCAGATACTCGGTATCCATGTACACATCGACCTATTTTCACTTTAAAAAAATCCCAGAATTGCAAATAAATGGCACTTCGCACACCCTTGACTTTATCTATATACACATCGACCTATTTCCACTTAAAAAGTAAAAGAAAATTGACAAAAATCCAATTGTTTTTAACACTTGTATAAAGCGGCAAACAAATAAGTGTGCGATTCTGCCCTTGATCGAGAATTTTTTTCAAAGAAAAGGCATCATTCATTATAGAAAATTATGTTTGAACAACCAACGAGATGAAATTATGCTTTAGCGATAACTCGGTAGTGAAATAGCGATGCAGGCATCCATTCAGTTATGTTTAGCAATTTTTATATAAATTATAATAATGATTTGGAATAATTATTTACTCTTATGCTTCCATTCAGTCATATTTAGCCGTTTTTATATAAATTATAATATAAAAAAGTATTATAGGAAATTAACCTTTCATCGAAATTAAAACATCATTATTAGATAGTTATTTACTATTATATTTCCTTTCTTGCGTTAGGGTTTCCGGAATTATTTTTGGCAGCACTGGCATCAACAATAGTATGGCGATTTTTTACGGCCCTCAAAACCGAATAGTACCTAAGAGGGGTAATAATTATTATTAATAATGACATACTAAGATAATAATAATTAATAATAATTATATAATAAGATAATTACATAATTAAATTGCTCCTAAAATTACACACGTTTTGTAAACCCACGTAAAATTTGCTAATTATCTACGGACAGTTGCAGATGGAAATAACCTTTTATTAATTTAATGCTATATGTCGTCGAAAATACAGAAGCCCAGTCTCAGCTTTCAGAATTAAAACTAAAGTATTGCAGGCTAATAAGATAAAATTTCAACGTTAAAATGTAACGTAAATATTTGCTGTTCCACTATTCAGGCAAACTTGCAAACAGCTATAAGTTTTATCATTTTAGCAACGTGTTAAATGGCGTTTAAGATCCCGTGTTACGTGAGCGAAATAAACGTTCTAGTTTGCAGATTAAATTTCAGATTAAAGCTTGCCTTAATTATTTGCTCAACAAATGTTAAAGTCAGTTTGCAAACAGTGATTTTCAGTATTATTTGAGAAAGGGATTCCAAAATGCTTTTAAAACATTAAATCCCCGAAAGAATATATATTTATCGTGTAAAATTAAATAAATATTTATTATTCTTGAATTCTCAAAAAAATTCGAGAATTTGAAATTTGTGTGTTTGATTAGTTATAAACATTTAACTGATTAACTACTATTTTACATCGTAAAATTCCTATCATAAAATTATTTCCAAACTTCGTGATGACTGAACTTATTAAAGTACATTTATTATCAAAACTGTAATCCAGAATTGTGCTTTTATATTATTTGTATTTCTTTGGCAAAGGGAATACTTCTGTATAAAATTCAGACTGGAAGCTTGGTTTGTTCAGTTTCTTATGGCAAAGCACACTAGGGCAATCTGCTTAAGGGGAGAGATGCCTTTGTGAAGAACTATCTAAGGGAAATGGCTCGAATACACCTTACACATATAGGAAACAACAAAAACACCGATGTAGCCAGTCCTTTCGCCTAGAATCGAGCCCAGGACGAATTTATCAGTCCTGAGTGACCGAGCGGTAAGCTCGGTCAGAGGTGGGCCTTCAAGCTGGAAGAGGAACGTTCCATGTGAAAGTTTAAAATTAGGCCAAACACCGAGCATATTTTGGCATAGATTTGAAGTAAAACTCTATCAATTTTCAGGTTTTCAGTAGCAAAAAATAAAAAAAAATAAAAATAAAAATAAAAATTCTGCTCTTTGCTCATAAATTTTTGCAGAAGGAATTTTTGTTCTCCTGAAGAAGAGAGAACTGTGTTTGAACACCCTCGAAATCAGTATAGTTTTATTGAATATCTACGCCAAACTCCGATTCCTGTTATGCCTAATTTTAAATAAAAGTAATTAAAGCTCACATTCTGCAACGCAACATCTAAAAACTTTGATATAGTGTTGTGTTCAACGGGTTCGTGGATTTGAAGTGATTGAGGACAACACTTGATGAAGAATCAAAACACAATTTATTCACCAGTATTACACAGGAGAATTCGAAAGATACATTCATAGCCTTCGAAAAACTACGATAAACACATTGAAGCAATCTGGAACACAGCCTCCAGGCTATAGCGGTGAAGACAGCTTCACGGCAGAGCACTAGAGCACAGCTCCCGAGTCGGTTGGGTCGCTGTGGAGCTAACCTCTCAACTCAAGGCACTACTACCGAACTCAGGACACTCTCGATACTTTGCTACTCTGCCTACAGGCATAGTATTTATAACTTTTGATGTGCCTTCGAGAACATTCTGGGGGGTACCAGTAAGAATTCATTCTAGAATGGTCTCGCTTGGTCTATGGCATATCGCCAAATGTCTCCAAATGAGCGATTTCGCCCGAATCTGGCAGCTCTGCGTTTCCTTGCTATTTTCTGGCAACCCTGAGCCCGCTTTGCAGGGAACCTATCTACCGCAGCTGGGTATTTCGTTATAATAGGCAATGAGCTTACATTTCTTAACTAAACATCACATTTCTCGTTTATACATAAAGTTCCTTTTACTACAGTTTGCAATCTTTACCATTCAGATTCTTTCAAAAAAGGTTTGAGTAAATAGGTGTAATCTACGTTATACACACTCATTTATTTAACGCATTTATAATAACGCTTAACGTATGAAATCCATGGTTATTTAATTCCTTCTTAAATAGATTGAATTTCCAGGAAATGAGCAAACAGTTAGAAATTAGATTACTGTAAATCTGCTAAATGAAGGTATTCTTTTGAAAACCAGCTCTCCGAAAATCATTTACTAAGCTGTTTAGCTGACGGAAATGCGTCGTGGCTTGTTATCATCAGATACATCAATGGAAAGTCAGAAAAAATAATGTATTAAGGCAGTGATGAGAAAACGTTTCCTGTGCGGTAGAAATCACCATTTCGTATGGACATATTAACGATTAGAGCTGCGTCATTTCCAATTGACTGCAAGCTATTTTCTCGATTATATGTTGCTTTTTTTTCAGATAGTGTAAGAATTTCAGGGCGTTTAGGGCAGTGAGTCAATATTAAGTTACTAATGGTATGATATATGATCCAAAAAGGAATAGAGTGTTGATAGTTCTTTGAAAAACTCGAAATGTGCAGCATATGAATAAAACAAATCGACAAGGTTTCTGCTGCAATCAACTATTCATTCAGTTAACAACAATCTATTCAGTGTTCAGTTACCAACGAACTTTTTCTCCAGATACAAGCGACAATTATGAAGGTTTGGTATTATGACTATAAGTGTTCTATGGAATATGAAAAACAATGAATTTAATAGGCCATACTGAAGACTGAAGGCAAATTGCTTAAAATACGTTTTAAATCAAAATCCCTAATAAATTCAGAACAAAATCCGAAAACAATTTAAAAACTGAACGCAGCATGGATCCATCTTTGTAAAAGCATATCGATCAGTGAGTAACGGAGTTCAAAACAACAAAACTCTGAAAATTACATGAGACATAGCTAAACCATTGGAAAAGTTATTTACATCCGAAGCTCATACAGCGTAGATAAGCCGTTATGAATTTTTTTAAATAAAAATGTCAGCTAGATTTCACGCATTATATTCAATGTAGATTGTCCGTCAACTCTTTCATATTCTGTTGCTGTCAGCTATTAACACAACATAACTAGGACCTCTAATGAGGTCCAACATTTGCCGAGTGATAGTGCCTGGATACTGGTAGTTCTGTCCGGGGTTCAATTCCCGACGAATGGGTTCGGTGCAGGAGGGTTTTCGTACTTTATCCATGTGTAACGTGTATACGACCCAGTTTCCGTAGAAAGTCCTTACAAAGGCACTCTTTCCCCAAAACTGATAACTCTGATAGCTTCCTGGTGCTTGCTATAATCAATTAAAACAAACCAAACCAAGACCTCGAATGAGACGTAATGGATGAACGCAGTGGTCACACCAGTTTCTTGAAATTACCTCCTGTTAATATTTCCTTCAAGGTGTTCTTAATGCCTATAATACAAAGACAATATCTCCCATTGTTTGACAACATACTGAGAAACAGCTGTGTATGAGGGATCACTGAAGGTAAATTAAAGTTTTATGTCTCGCCAAGTGGCAACACCAGACAATGAGCTCTGTATTTTTTCCCGTTCTTCTCTTCCGATAATAATTCCAGGATTTTTTGTAAGTAAAAGAAACATATTTTCATCGAGGGGTAAAATTTCAGAATGCTTGAAAACTTTATAAAGTTTGGAGAAACGATTCTAAAAGCGAAAATGTTCTTTTCGCGAATTTGGCAAATTTGTTCTTATTTATACATGCGTTTATCATTTGCGTGCGGTTTATAAATAAAATATAAATTTTAGTCATCTGCTCTTTATGCAGATGCTCTTTATTTTAAATTCGAGAATATTATTGTCATTCAGTTACGTCTTTATCGCGTTTCATTTCAAGCTCTTAAACAAACAATAATACAATACAACAAATACTGTTACTATTACGTACTCAGAGAATCGATGAAATCGATAGTTTAAAGGAAAGTTGTTACTAATTACTGTCTGTAGCCATTTTTTTCAAGGTCCACAGCGTCTGACTGATAAATTCGATCCTAGAAGTTTGCGAACGCAGTATGCACTTCAAACTTCCAAATATATTGATTTTTATTTTATTTTAGTTAAGTTAAAATATTTAAAAAGACTGTGCGGAGACATTCGTTCATGGAAATAAGCCAGTTTCCCTTTGAACATTAAAGAATGCACAGAAAGTTTCTGCAATGTTTCTACATATAAGCAAGATACTTTTCTGTTGGATCTGTATTATGCATATCCCTAGGAGCTGAGAATGTTATTATGGAGATTTCTCACTACAGGGAGAAGTTTTATTCTCTTGTTTGTCTCAAAAGTTTTCGTGTATAGAAGTTACTTTTGATATTGACTTGGCTAAGCATGGCGAAGTGCAAATCTACATTTTTAATACTTTTAACAAACCTTCATTTACTAAATGAAAGCTCAAAATAGTACATATACATTCAAATATTGAAATAGAAAAAATAACACTTATCGTATAGCTTCAGATTATGAATATAATTACTTTTTTAAATTCAGATTTGCAAAATGCAAAGAACGCTTTCATACCCTCATAATATAAAAATAATGCAAGTATAACTTTTTAACAATATTATTGAAAATAGGCTTAATGCTTCCTGACAAGGAATATGTTTTCTCTGATCAACAAGTAAGTATAGGCCACGAGAACAAAAGTAAATATAAAAAATTCAAAAACATTAATGAATTGTTGTAGTACGAAGAAAATAAACATGATGACACCAATAGAGAAACGAAAATTTCAGAAAACCCATGGAAAACTAAAAGGTTTAAAGACATAGAATTAAACGTTATATTAACTCATATCATTTCCTTTTGCGAACATGGAAAACTAACAGAATATATATTCATTATTCATATTAAAACTTTTTGATTATTTTGAAAGAGGAGAAACTATAATTAAGGTATGAGGTTTATTTTAACTAACACGTTAATTTTGTGTTAATTCTTTTCTACTATTTCTGTGCCTTCCATCAACCTTTAACAAATACAAGCTGAATTTAAATAGCTAGCGAATTTCTAGTTTAGGGAAAGTACTGTGGCAACAACCTATTATAGAATATTAGCTTTAGACAACGAAACTCCACACTAGACGCCCTGCGAATTTCATGAGTGAATTTTATATCTGTTGTAGAGTTACAGGCCTGTTAGGCTCAGCCGTGTTATTTAGTGGAGATTGTTTTTCTGTATATTTCAGCATGTTTATTATGGAAGCCCTGCAAGTAGCGGTGACTAATATTAAGAATTTGTTAAACTTTATTTTTAGTACAAAACGTAATAACAAATTTCAGTTAAGTTTTCGCCTGTTCGATCTATTAGTATAGCTGTTACATGTCTGTAGTTTTGTGAAAAGGATAATTCATCGGATCAAGGAAGGTTAATTATATATAATTAAATGTTTATTTCTGTTTTGTATGTTTATCTGTATCTTGTATGTTTGTTTACTTCTTGTATGTTAATCTGTGTCTTCCTTGTATCTTTATAGAGTTAATTAAGTTTAACCTTGCAAAATGCTTAACAATAATGAGTTGTTGACGGTTAATTGTTTAAGAAAGGCTTTCTTGGAGGAATATATAAACAACATTATGTCGCATTCTGATTGCATAATGGTAAACCTAAAAAAACACTCTCACAGAGAATTCATTTGTAGTAATTGGAGACAGGATAGAATTATAAGTGTTTAAAAGTATCATCCGCTTGATCATTAGTAGGAATAATAATGACGAGCTATCGATGCAAATCGAGTTTCCTTCTTTGTAACACATGACGAAGTTTACAGATTACCTAAATTGGTCAGTAAAATATCGCTATATTGCGAATGTCAGCAAACTTTCTTAACATCCGCACTGTAATCTAGCTGTCTTATCATGAGTTAATGCAAAGTACAATATACTAATGCTTATGTAATTAAGCATTATTATACTATGTACTGACATTTAGTTTAATATTTTGTTACCTCCAGTATTCAAAGTACTAGTTACCTGATGAGATTAATTTGTTTTTATTTGTCAACTGTAATGCTATTTAAATAAAATTCACTCACGTAAAACTTTTGAAATAAAATTTTTGCGTTTCGTTTGGCGAAACTGCTGCGACCATTTCGTCACAGCTGACTAATAAATCAAAATCAAGTTATAATGCATGAAGGGTTCATTGTCCTTAAGCAAAAGAAACTGGAAACCAAACAAAACTCCGTGATTTTAACAAATTTGTTCCATGAAATATTTCTTTAAAAAGATCGAGAGAGATGCACTTAATCTCCATGTATCCGAACTCATCCTATAACAAACCATACTGTAGAGAGATTTTACTGTATCGTTCTTAGCTATGCCATGTATTATTATTTTGCTTATCATACCTTTTTAGTCCAAAGGGGCAATTAGCCCTGAAGGACTATTAATTTCGTTTTGACATTTTGCGTTGAAAACATTAAAAGTCTGTATCACTTTCAAATCGTTGCCACTATATGTTATCGCCTTGTCTTATATTTCAAGAAATTAAATGATGAAGAATCTACATTAAATGTATGTATGTTTCCGGTATTGTGATAATACAACGGTACCTAGAGCCATCAAAATTTGAATAACGTAATTTTCCATAGAATATGGGCATGTGGAAGCGCTAATTTGAATTTGAAATTTGTTTTATTGTCGATTTCATATTTTGTAACCCTTTAACGAATTTTTTGATTAAAAAATTAAACAAATTCAAAGCGAACAATGGCAACACTGTACGAAAAAAAATTTTATCTCCAGCGCGGGAGACTGCATCGGAAATTCTAAAAATATACTCATTTTAAAATTAATTTGGGATATTGCTATAGCTGAATTTTATAGTTCGAGTACGTAGAACGTGATATCTAATAAATAAAGGTAACACACAAAACGTTAAAAAAAGCACCTTTGGACGTAATTTAAAATCTGAAAACTTTCATATATTTTTTTTTTATTTGTCTGCCTTCACTTTACTATGTCTATTTTAACAAATATTCGCATAGAGAAGCAATTCGCTCAGAGATCGGGCAATCAATTTATCTGCAAAACATAGGGTGACCATACTTTAAAAAAAGGAAAACCAAAAATGACAGAAAGTATTCTGAAACACAAAAATATTGATTGAACTTACGATTGTTTTTCAGTAGCAAAATCCAAATATATATTTAGATACATTTAGAGTTGAGCAATTGATCGTAACAATTGTATTAAGAGTTGGAGTATTTAATTATGGCAAACCACACTAGGGCTATCTGCCTAAGGGGAGGAATGCCTTCGTATAGGACTTTCTAAGGGAAACTGGCTCGTATACACATGGGGAAAACCACGAAAACGCCCATGCAGCCAGCCCGTTCGCGGGATTCGAACCTCGGACGGAACTACCAGTGTTCAGCGACTTTACCGCTCGGCCGCTGGTGGGCTACAATTGTATTAGGAAATTTTCTTAGTTGCAGTTATCTTACATAGAATTTTCGTCTGTCAATAACCCTATCATAAACTTCTTGCATTTCATGATTCGAGTTTGCATCAAAATTTAGCGGTTTTTATTCTCTTAGTTTTTAACTCAAAGTTGTCCTTTAGCCTCATGCATATTAAATATTGTTATATTACTAAATATGCTTTCAACAAGTGCTGCATTTTCTGCATTCCGAGAAGTGATGGACTCTATAGTATTGTGGAAAATTTCGAATATCCAGGCATCTTTCGCTCATTTCAGGAAAACTGTATGCACTTCTCTTAGGCATGTGAATGTTCTCTTCGATCCAGAAGCATTCAAACTGACTTAAAGTTTTTATAATTCTTCGCAAATTAAAAATAACAATACTAATCAAAACATAGAACTCCAAATATTTATCTTAAAATTCATAATAGTCATAATCATTAACAGATTATGAACAATAGCATATGATTGGTTTATAAACCCACATAATAGCATTTCTCAAAACTACTAATCGGAATCCCGAGCCAAATAGTTATCTTAAAATCATATGCATTTACAGATTATGAACAATAATGTATGATTAGTTTATAAACCCATGTAATAGCTTTTTATGAAAAGCAAAACCTTTTTTTTTTCTTTTTTGCAAACTGAAAATACCCATACGGATCGAAATCTCGAACATCAAGTATGCCAATTAGTGATCTTAAATAGTCATATGCACTTGCAGATTATGAACAATAATATATGATTCGTTTATAAACTCGTATAATAGGTTTTACCAGAACTATATTTTTTGATAATAACATTACTAATAGAAATCCCGAACATCAAATATGCCAAAGAGCTATCTTAACATTTATAATAGACATATGCACTTAGAGATTGGGAACAACAGTATATAATTGGTATATAACCCATATAATAGTTTTTATCAAAACCGTAACAAAGCGGCCAGTTTTTAGCGAAACGTAAGGAAGGCCGGGAAGTTGGTACTGGAACTAGGAACCTGATAGTACATATGGCATTTGAGTTAGCTTTCGCCATAAATCTTAAGGTTGTGGCCTGAAGCTCTAAATTTAAAACATATAAGCGTAAAAGGCTCTCCAGTTCATGTACCTTTATGTTTTTTACGTATCTACACTCTCCTTAGGTATGCATCGTAACTTACACAAGCTCTTCGAACAACGCACCTGATGAAAAGTAAACATTAATTTTCTAAGGAACATTGTGGTAAAATGCTGATTCGCCGGTGCCTGTCACGTGAGTGGGCAGACCTCGGCAGCTGTTTCTTGCAGCTCCTGTTAGTATAAGCGTAAATAAGCACATTACGATGAAGATAAAAAACCTGAATGCAGTGTTCATGAATCTGAGATAACACATTTGTAGATTGCGGATTGGCTGGTGCCTGAGACAGGCGATACTGTTCAAAGTGATACGTACGATTAACTTATAGCCGATAGACCGGCAAATAAAGGATACCAAATATTCTCTCATAATCAAATAATGATTTATATCTTCTTCAAGTTCAAAATATTTTACGCCATAATATAATCGTAAGTAATGAACCGATACATTATGCTTTAATTTAATACGATTTAAGTGCTTTAAATATGCATGCTAAATGCTTTCAAAATCCAGAGAGGAGAAATTTAAAATTATTTAATCATAAATTCTTTAGTAAACGTTAAACGTGAACCTTAAGCATGCTCTCGATTCACCCTCAGTTTACTGCGCTTAGAAATGAAATAGGCTTTAGTTAATAGTATTAGATGGTGCATAACTTAGTTATAATATTTATTCATAAAGTATATAGTACGTCCTGTCCATGATTTATCATGGACAGGGGGAATTATGATGGGAAAATTATTCATTCAGGGGAAATGATGATGAATTAGTAACTGATATATCTCAAAATGTTAAATCAGATATACAATAGGTATAAAGTTTATAACATAAATTGAGGATAAAGCTATATTCATTAAGCAAAAAGCTTCCTTAAACGAATTTTAAAATCAGTAGAACATAGAAATGCTATTTATATTAAATACAGGAGAAATAACAATACTTTTTTGCAACTGCATAACTATGCCACTCTTAATTGCATTTTTAATGAAATTAATAGTCATCAGAACATTAATCCAAAACGCTGGATGTTACGTTAGATCAGAATTCTATACCATATACCTAGTTCTGCTATAAATAGAAACAAAATAAATCATTTCATGTGATTTTCATACGAATATATATGGTACGCTTTAAATTCTGACGCATTAAAAAATGTGCAATATACAACAAAACATTAGCGTACTGTACATAATATGTGATTTGCGCCCGAAGACTTATCTCAGAAGTACATGTTTCTCAGAGAAGTCAAGGGAAAATTAGGAATATTTTAGTGCAAATATTTAACACTGTGGGGATAACAGCGTAAAAAACAGCGCAATTAAATTCTTTAAAACACAGTGTACGCTTGAGAACTCCTGTTAAGTGGTTGCATTATTAGTAGTATTCTATATTAGCAAACGCAAACTAATAAATGCCATATATGTTCCTAATTTCGCTCATTCTGTTTTATCATAGGATAATAAGTGTCTCCTATCAGTGAAAATTTGAACTAAAAGGAATTAAATGGGAGCTGAATTAGTTGAATGAGAAATATATATCTCTAATGAAATTCGAGGAAATAAGTTTAAATGAAATGCAGCAAAAAGTGCGTACAATTTAATAGGCGTTACAAGGATATGATCTATTATGGGCAAAACGCGTACCTTATGTCTGAAACTTTCTACTCAGCTGATAGATCCTCAAGTGCAAATCGCATTCTGATTGAAATTCTGATTGATTCTGATTCGCATTTGTTGAAACTTTAAGACTTTCTAAAACGTTTCCGCACTTATGAAGCACCGTACATTCACCGTATATTCATAGATTTACTTAAAAATATGCTGTTACAATATTTTTAGTTTCTTCCATGCGTCGTTTTTTACGATGATGAGCTATAAAAATAATACCTTTTTAATGCTTCATTCATTCCCTAAACCTTAAATAAACGAACTTTTCTACTTCAGTTAGGTGCGAATCTGTAAAAATTCTTAAACGTTTACGTCTTTCATTTGCCTTAAATACCAAACAGTAACAATAAAAGGCGAATTTTTAGTTCACGTTAATTATACAGATGGTAAATCCTTCAGATCATGCATGAGAATTGCAACTGATGGAATTCCAATCGTCTGCAACACCTGTTCGTTTATTCCCAAACGCATTGCTTGTATTGGTTAAATAAAGAGATTTATATTTGAAACTTAGCATTCATTATCGTTTGATTTAGAGTTTGAAAACCAAATATTACAAGTATTTTATATTGTTGATTTCCTAATGGTCTATATAATTATCAATTATCCACTTTGCTTCGTTTATATGTTTTGTGTTTGAAACTTAAATCTGATTATCCTTTGACTTACAGGTTGAAAACGAGATATTACAAGTATTTTCTTTCCTAGTGGGCTGCATAATTATCAATTATCCACTCTCCTGCATTTATACGTATTTAGTTTGAAACTTAAGACTGATTATCTTTTGATTTAAAGTTAGAAAACCAGATATTACAAATATTTTTCCTCTTTCCTGCACTCATTTGTGAGTTATTTATCAAAACAATACAATCCTTTCTCTAAACTATTTGTCATCATCTATTTTTTCTTTTGTCTACCGTTATTCCAGTACATTGATGATAAAAATTCAGCGCTTTTATTGTACTATGCTTTTTGAATTATCAACCATTGAAGCAGACGTCTTCGGTATCCGATACTTTAAAATTATATGAAAGAAATGCTTTCTTTCAACTTCACCTTTAAAAGTTAAACATCTATCAAATGTCACCTCAGAAGTCACCCTAAGCTTGTCTGAATACTAAACATAATTTCTCGAATGTGCTTGACAAATACTTCCTTCAGTGTATTCTTGCTAATTATTTTTAATAATTACTCTTTTAGTACGTGTTCAGTTTTGAGTATTAACTGAAAAGCCAAATTCTGATATCGTGTTGAAATAAGCAATATTGGCCGGTGCTATGTGGGACGTAATAATAACATAGATTAAATGGTGAAATATTTGGCACATTTTTAAGGGCTTGTTTTAAAGGAACGATCATTAAAATCAATGACTATGAAGAATGGTTATTGCATTAGAATGAAAGATTGTAGAGAAGTCCGGCTTCTTCATTTTAACCAAGCGCACACATTTTCTGATTTACCCTCTTCTTCCACGGTCACCATTTCAGTTACAACATTGTATGCAGAGTGCGTATGATGAATATCCTACTTGGCTTTCTTCCAAGTCCTGTTTTCTAAATGCTTTCAAGCTACATTAGTTATGAGGATAATTAAAGAGACGTTCTAATCTCACAATGTTTGAATTTTAAATTATAGTTTTTTATAGGAATTATTTCTGCATTTCAATCTATTTCAGCGTAGGTCTCTCTTCTTCAAAGACCAAAATTATTCTGTATGATTATCTTGAAATACGACATTTAATAAAATTAATTAAATTAAACCAGTGATACAGAAGAGATAAGCGATAGTTCTGTACCAAAGATATGGCGTGTACGATTTAAAAAATCTTATCTAGCTACTGTAATTCTTTCTTTTCAATTTTGTGCAATAGAAATTGCTTCCGTCCTTTTTATTACTCACATGTTTTTGATTTCATTTAGTTTAATGACGTGTTAATAATAATACGGTGGCTATATCTTTTTGTCATGAAGAAGTAGGAACCTAGACTATTTCTCTTGAAATACTTAGAAGATTTCTATGAATCCTCTGTGAAGGCGAAATATTTTCGCCTTCTTTTAAAATAAAAAAAACCTGTCGAGAATTAAAAAATTCTTTAATTGAGCATTTTTAACAACATTAAAAATTATTATTATTTCCAAAATTAATATTCATGATAATTAAACTGCAATATAATGTATTCGTTTTAAATAAAACAAATGTATATTAAAAGTTTGAACAATAAAGCAATTGTTTGATTATTTCAAACTCTGAACATCTAATTGAAGCACAATAATGTTCTGAGACGGGGTAGGAAAATCATAAACAATAAAAATTAATTCTTGCTCAATGCTGTAAATGTGGTATTCCGTCAATAAGTAGATAATGGAAATATCAAAACATTATATATTTGATAACTTATATCATATACAGATAGATGGGCATTAAAAATTAGCAACAATATCAATAATAAAATTAAAACAGAACTCCAGATATCCAAATTGCGATTACTGAGATCACTTACTTTTCTCACTTCTAAGGAAAGCATTTTTATTTTGATAATTTAATTAAGTGCCTTTATGTTTTTCATTGATTTCAACGATACGGAAATGATACAGTGCAATACGTTTAAAAAATTATGGGAATAGATAATTAAAACTTATTAATATATATTCTATTGTTATTATATATATATTTCATAATTTTACACAAGTAAGAAAGTAATATCCTAGCTTCATTTTTATTGAGTATAAATTATTTAATTATTCGCTTTTTTATTGAGAATGAAATATTTACAGTATTTCTTTAATTGTGACCAGTCTCACGTGTAAGACGATTTCCCATGCTGAAAGTTCTTTCCAAGGAGTAAATCTCGCAATCTTTCACAAGAAAGGTAAACTAATTGATCTAAACATTACACTATGAAATAAAACAGAAAATAAATAAATAAATTTAACACACAAAATGTTAATTATAAAAAGGTGTTACACTGGTATATTAAATATCACGTTCTTCGCACTTAAACCACCACATAGAATTCAATTCAACAGCAATATAAAATATATGACCACCAGCGGCCAAGCGGTAAATCGCTTAACACTGGTAGTTCGGTCCGACGTTCGAATCCCGCGAACGGGCTGGCTGCATGGGCGTTTTCGTGGTTTTCCCTATGTGTAGTGTGTATACGAGCCAGTTTCCCTTAGATAGTCCTCCACGAAGGCGTCCCTCCCCTTAGGCAGATAGCCCTAGTGTGCTTTGCCGTAATCTCAATAAACCAAACCTAAACCAAACCATAAAATATATAAAAACAGCATTTCATTAGAATTTCCGATAGATAGTCTCTCGCGCTCGAGATAAAAATGATTTATTTTGTACAGTGTTGCCATTGCTCGCTTTGAAATCGTTCAGTTTGTTAATCAAAATTTCCTTAATGTTTTACAAAATGTGAAACAGATAATAAAAAAAAATCTTAAATTCACGATTCGGTCTTCCAGGTAACCATATTCGGGAGGAAAATTACGTTATTCAAAATTTGATGGCTTTGGGTACCATCGTTTTTTCAAGATGCGAGAAACAAAACTACATTCATGCACATTCTCCTTTATTTAATTTTTTTAATAATACAGGGAGATAATATTTGGTGGCAACAACTGCAAAAGTGATTCAGCCGTTTAGTGATTCAACTCAAAATCCCGTTTCGAGATTAATAGCCCTTTTGAGCTGAAGATCCTTTGGGTTGAAATCTGAAGGGTTTCAGATTTTAACATTTGCCTTAAAGGTTTTGTTAATGTTTTTTACACTCTCGCTCAGCTCGTAGTCTACCAGGCTGCTGTTAAACTCACGCCTATTAATTCATTTTTTGTCTTTTTAACTTCATCATTAAACATTATTTTATTCGCAAACAGTAAAATTACAAAAAGCAGCAGAGCAGTGTACGCTTAGAATTTCGGATGCAGCAACTTAACGCTGACAACAATTTTTTTTTTTTCAGTTTATCATATCAATGTTCAGTTTTCTTACTAAGGTGGTTTTACAAAACATTTTTGTCTTTTTATTATTAATGTCTTGAGTGTTTATTTAGTAAATTTCTTGACGTTTACAGTATACAAAATTCAACATCAAAATCTCAAAATATTTAAAAACATCATATGTTTAGAAGTTCTGACAGAGAATCTCGCACGCTGGAGATTAAAGTGTACAAGTGGGTTTTTTTACCCCCCCCCCTTTTTTTATTGCCACTGCTCGCTTTGAAATCGTTGAGTTTCTTAATCAAAAATTCGTTAAAGATTTACAAAATATGAACTATTTCATAAAACAAATTCGAAATTCAAAATTCTGTTTTCCAGGTGCTCACGTTCGGGTTATTTAAAATTTGATGGTTCTAGGTACAGTTGTCTTTTCAGAATATGGTAAAAATGTATACATTCATGCAGATTCTTCATCATTTAATTTCTTTAAATATAATACTATGCGATAATATTTGACAACAATTTTAAAAGTGATACAACGCATTTTGGTGCTTCGACTCAAAATGTAGTTTCAAAACTAATATCCAATTCGGAGCTGACGTGTTTTATGAGCTAATAAATATTTTTGATTAAAAACTAAGCGACAACTGATAAATTATCATAACTGATTTTTAAAACTTAGGATATGCCAAAAGACTGATATGTTTTTATTCATGGCGTACACTTTATTTTTGATTAACCTTATTTAATATAAAGGATATTTTAATGTAAAAATTAAAAACGATTCTGCATTCCGACTACTATTGCAATTTCTTTATTTAACTTTAGTTCAGTAAAAACAAGTTGTCCAACTTCAAATTGAGTCCAACGTCATATACAAATATAAAAATAATTTCCTTAATTTGTTTTAGTTTGGATAAAACTGAATTATGCTCTTAGAAAAGTGAAAAGAATTTCAAGATTAAGGATGTATAATATTAAATTTTTAAGAAAAAGGCTATTTTATAATATCTTTAATGAGATAAAATTATATTTAAATGTAAATCATTTTATTGAGATGACATAGAGAAAATAAAAGACATTTCGTAAATTACGTTGCATCTAATATGTAGCTCATTTAGAGAAAATAAAAGGCATTTCGTAAATTACGTTGCATCTAATATGTAGCTCATTTATAGAAAATAAAAGACATTTCGTAAATTACGTTGCATCTAATATGTAGCTCATTTAGAGAAAATAAAAGGCATTTCGTAAATTACGTTGCATCTACTATGTAGCTCATGTAGGGAAAATAAAAGACATTTCGTAAATTACGTTGCATCTAATATGTAGCTCATTTAAAGAAAAAAAAATTCAATCCTATTATACGAATTTTCTGAATATCTCGCTGGTCAATTACTGCATTTTTTTTAATGTGAATACTTGGATCAGACTGTTCTATTCCAAAATCTTTGCACATGGAATTCCGCTCTATTTTAAGATGTAAAATATTAAATTTTATAATTGATTATTACTAATACCTGAATTTCTTTTTCACTTTAAAAATATCTTTTAAAACTTTTCAATCGTTTAAAAAACTTTTGATAGAATTTAGACGTTATCCATACTTTTATAACAACTAAATATAAAAAGTTGTTTATACTTAGTCAAAGTAAACTTAGAAATTTTCTTAACCGCTTTTCAAAGCTTTTAATGCATCAGACGTTTTTTAAATGTATTTTGAATAATTTTACATTTAACATTGTTCTAATAAATTTGTGCTAATTTTGCATAATGAAACTCGGCAACGTCAAAAACAAATCAGCGCCAAACGATATATTGGCGAGATAGGATTCTTCCTATATTCTGATGCAGAAATATTAAAGATTTCGTTCTAACGTTGTATTTGTGCTTCATTCTTTCAACATGTTTCCTTTTTTCGTGGAATATTATTACTGATAATATCGCATAAAAGATGTTTAGAACTTATAAATGAGTTTCTTATAAGTTCTTTATTTCAACACTTCGGTTTAAATATTTTGTAAAGACTGTTAACTTTGATTTGTATTCTATTTGTGCTCTATCTAAGCAAACATTGTAACTTGTTAAATAAAGGTTTAGTAATTATTGTAACTTATTATTCTTTAATAAAACTGTGCTAAATAGAGGATAAGGTATTCAAACCCTTTAACTATGTTTAAAACACGACATATCAAACATTTTAATGTAATGACATGCATTAAAATATTAAATTTATGCATAAAATAATTAAATATATTAAAATGTACACATAAATAAAATATTTTAAATACATGAAATATTAATTTACATTTAACATTTTAATGTAATATTTAATATTTTATTTTATTATTATTTAATATTTTAATATAAATTTTACTATTTTAATGCAATTTGAAAGTTAAACCTTTTACCTTCAAACTCAATCCGTTTAAAGTTTATTAATATACATTAGAATAAAAATTTGCGCTTATGAGCTTGGTAACAAGTGTAGGGAATTTCGATTTTTAAGTTAATTTGAAATTTTTCATTCACTGTTAGTACTAAGGATGAAAATACATAAAATAAGGTTCTCAGCAAAGTATTAGAATATACCATTACTGCGTTTTTTGTCGTAAAGGAAAAAATATTAAAAAGTATTTTTAGTAGCAGTTGTAACAACAAAGTAGCGAAATGTGAAACTAAAAAAAAATTAAATGTGACAAAATGAGTACATAGTTAAATTTTAAGTTCTTTTTATAAATTCACAATAAAATTAATGAACACGAAAAAAAATTAAATAATTGCATCATTAAAATACAATGAAATATAATCAAAATTCCACAGGTTTTTATTTCAAACATAATCAAAATGTAAGCAATGAAATATATTCAAAATTCCATGCGTTTTTATTTCAAATTTAATCCAACTACCATGTTTTTTTTTTCAAAGTTTTAAATCTAGGATTACCAATATATATATACGATTAAAATTTAATCTAAATTATTTCAAGATAAAAACTGATCATTTGTAAATAAATACTTAACGAATTAAATAAAACTACATCACCGAAAATAGTACGATATCAGACATACACCCAAAATATTTCAAATAGCATTAACCATGCAGTATTTTATAGACGATTATGATTTCTTGTTGATAATACAAAGGATAAAATACTGAAAACAGAAGAAATTTAATCGCATTCCACAATAATTTGAATTACTTGACAACAAAACAAGCAAAATACGAAGTAATATAAAATCTGTACATATACTTTAAATTTATGCTTCAGTACACAAAAAATTAAAAATTAATATAACACGTCAAACTTGTCATTCTCAGCAGCCACACACGTGAAACAAGTGACAGCATTTGTGAAAGTCAATTGTTTATCATTTACATACTACCAATTACGAAGCAAATTAACGTTACCAATTTTGTGTTATGAATACACACTTCATTATTAACGCATTAATGTGTTAAGGAATTTTAAATATTTACTGAATTAAATCCAAAAGTTCACCCGAAATTAGAACAAAAAGTTCATCATTAACATATATACAATCTATATTATTTTAGACAATGAATTTTAGACAATAGACAATGAAGATTATATATTTATATATAATCTTCATTGTCTATTTCAATAATTCTCAGTAGCCACATACGTGAAACAAATGACAGTAGGAGTCAAATAATTATCAGTTAGAATGCTACCAATTACAGAGCAAATTAACATTACTAATTTTATATTATGATTACACACTTCATTATTAATGCATTAATGTGTTAAGGAATTTCAAATATTTGCCTAGTTAGTTCCAAAAGTTCTTCCAAAATTAAAACCAAAAATTCATCATCAACGTGTATACGATATATATTGACTGCTATGAAACCTTCCGTTCAGGTTGATTTAACTCCTGTATTGAGAAAAATATCCAAATATTACTCACCAATCCGAATAGTTTCTGGCAGTTCACGAGATTTTTGACAATAGCCAACCATCAACACACTAAAGAAGAACCAGACCCCAGCCATGGTCCACTTTAGCAACAAAAGCGCGCAATCATTCTTCGTCCATAGGCAAGACAGCGAATCCTTCGAAGCGCGTCGCGTCCAGCTGAGGGCTCCAGCTCCCTTCTGCAAATGGACGCAGAGGAGGTGGAAGATCGGGGGATCGTGGAAGTGGTGGCAAGGGGATGAGGATACCGACGGATGAGAGGCAGGAGCATGCGCAGTCGTCATCTCACTGAGAAGAGTGGATTGGGCGCTTTTTGAAGAAATTTTTGCTTTTCTACAAGCTAGTGTCTAGGACGCACTTTCCTCTGAAGTGTAATTTATATATGCTTTTCCTTCAAAAACAAGAGTGGGATTGGGGATATCTGTGGCTGCAGAAAGCATGAGGCAAGTGAAGCTTACAGGCAGTATATGAAGAGAAATAAATCAATGGTTTATGTTTTCTTTCAGCATCCAGTTGCTTTCCGAGAAGGTAATTTTGAGATACTAGCGTGGCTATGTCACATACATACCTACATGTGTAGGTCCATTTGCGTGAATATATATGTCTCTGCCTGCACATATATACATACATAATATATATATATATAATTGAAAAAGAAAATGTAAAGTGAACTGGTAATTAGACGAAAGACCTATCTGGTCATTTTTTTGACCTATCTGGTCCGTCCATCTTTTTTCATGTGAGTTAACTTTTCACATTACACAACGGTCAGATTAATTAATTTTTTTCGTGCAATAGCAAGTCTTCCAGCACTAAAACTTGGCAGTTTTATCGCGCTTATACAGTTTTTCCAGTTTTACCAGGCAAATTTCTTATTGTTTATGTATTACTATGTTACAACATTTCGTGGAGCTACAGCTCCTGGTAACTTTTTAGCAGGGTTGCTGCAATGTTTCTACCTATATATATATATATATATATATATATATACACACAGAGAGAAAGGAACGATTTAGAGATTCGTCTCCGAAATAATTTGCTAAAACGTTTTGGAAGATTGTAATGTGCACAATAACTGTCCTAATTGTAACTGAACAAATACAAGTCCTTAAATGAAGTGCTGGACTCGAGAAAATAGTTTAAATCCATATTATAGTTTTAAGAAAATAGTTTATCCATATTACTCCCATTTTTCTAATTTTTTCAGTTTATGATACCTTTCTTCCTGATCGATTTTCTTATGTGTATTTATTAAACATGCTGACGGTATCTGCACATTGTTTAAATAACATGTTTTGAAAACTATGTCTTAAGTACCTAAGTTTTAATTGAAGCACTAAGTAGAATAATAAATTGATTTTAACATAAATTAATTTGCATTTAGGAGTATAATTTCAAGGATATTTTAAAGGAGTAAATGCTTTTTTCTTGCGGCAGTTCTTTGCATACAGTTCTCCTAGTTCTCAGCAAATTATTAGAATATACCATTACTGCGTTTTTTGTCGTAAAGGAAAAATTCGTTACACATACCTTTAGATGCAAAGCTGCTCTTTGACACTACAATAATTGGATTCTGTATGTTAAATTATTAATGCAGAATAACAGAAAAACCAATATTTTTATGAAGAGCATTTTCCTCTCTTTTGCAAACAAGATATACATTTAAATACAATATTTTTTCAAACATGTTCGTTTCAAATAATGATGCATTTTTAAAATTCATGATGAACAAGATTCTAGAGTTATTCTATGAGATTGATGTCTACGCTGTAGATGCATAAATTTGAAAAAACACTAAAACCAGTTATTGCTTTCTTTTTTAGTCCAAAGGGGCAATTTGCTCAGAAGCACTATTAATTTTGTTTTTGGCATTTTGTGTTGGTTCACGATAAATGTCAGTTCATTCTCATTTTTCAAACTGTTGCCACCAAATATTAGAGATCTGCATTATATTTAAAGAAATTAAATAATGAAGGATCTGCATAAATGTATGTATGCTTCTCGCATTGCGATAAAACAACGATACCTAGAGCCATCCAAATCTGAATAACGTACGTTTCCGCCCGAATATGAGCATCTGGAAGCCAAAATTTTGAATCTGGAATTTGTTTTGTTATCTGTTTCATATTTTGTAAAACGTTAACGAATTTTTGGTTAACAAACTCAACGATTTCAAAGCGAGCAATGGCAACACTGGACAGAAAAGAAAATATTTTTATCTTTAGCGATCGAGATTGTGTATCGGAAATTCTAAAGATATGCTTATTTCAAAATTATTTGGCGATATTGCAGTTGAACTGAATTTTATGGTTTAAGTGCGAAGAACATGATATTTAGTCAATAAAGGTAACACACAAAAAGTTAAAAAGCCCTTTTGGGTGTAATGTAAAATCTGAAAGCTTTCAGATTTTATTTTTTTTAATTTAAAATATTAATAATAATATTTCCGTTATTATACATAATGATATTTATGAATAGATGAGTTTAAGTAATATTATCATTAGAATAAGTAATATTATAATATTATCACATAGAATTTGAAATCGTTCAAATCATGCGCTAATATTTAAAGTACATTTTTATTATTAACTAGCCGCTACGCGGCCAGCCTTCGTCCGGCTTTTAAATGTAACAGGAAAATGCCTGAAGGGAACACCAAACATTAAATTTAAAAATTGCACAGAATATTACTCTGAAGAACAACGTTATCAAAAAAATCAATAAAAATGTATTATATATATATATAAAAATGACAATGAAATATACCAATCTCTTAAAAACAGTTACATAAGAAATACGATGAAAAATTGTTGCCAAACCTAAAACTATTGTTGCCAAACCAAAGTATTGTTTCTAAAAGAATGAAACTATTCAAAATGATGCGATTTCATCAAAAATCTATCAACAACAATAAGAAAGGAACATTGTTGCCAAAATCACATTTTTAAAGATGTGAGAAGAGTACTCGAAAGCTTCATTTAAAAAAATTTTTAAAAACACAAAATATTATAATATTTTCAAATTCTTTCTCTTAAAGCAGTCGCAAGGATGAAAGTTTAACGTGTCCAAAAATCAAAGAAAAATAAAGTGTACATTTTTAAAAATAAACGATTTTAGAAAAAATCTCATTGAAAAGGTGTTAAGCTCACTTTGTTAAATAAATTCGTATTTAATCGATTTGTTGAACCACGAAATTTATTTTCAGTTCGCAAAATAGCTAAGTGCCTGCGTTTCATGACGATGTGAAAATGGAGTGTGTAGAGCAAAATTTCGCTTTCCTATAGCCCATTTTGTCTCAAAATGACGCGATGTCGTCACAAAACATAAAATAAAAAATTTCTAATTCGAATTTCGAAAAAATCGCTTCGATGTGCACTGGCTCTTGTCTAGATGCACCTATGTACCAAATTTCGTAGGCGTGGGTCTATTAGCTTACGCGCAGCGCGAACGAAAGACATGCACACAGACTCTTTCTTTTATTATATGCAGAGATTTTTATTTTTTAATTTTTATTAATTCATTTATTTTTAATTTATTAATTACATATAATATCAAGAAGTTCTCTTTATGATATCGGATTTTTACATTTATTCATTTCTTTCTGTTAAGGGAATATTCAAAAGTAGCATAAATTCTAAATATAGTTTAGTTTTAATTTCATTTAAAAAACAATAACAGTAAACATGCACTATTAACACAGATTAGTTGAAAAATAAATATTTGAATGAAACCAGTTTTCTTTAAATCACAACATTTTTTTCTTGCTGGCAACAAGCATTTATATTTTTAAACACTTTTTATTTGAATTTTTCCTTGGCATTCTGCCTTTGCTTCTGGATATTATTTGACGTAAGTCTGCATTATTTAACATATGAATCAATAAAATTCCTGGGTGTACAACGGGGCTTAATATGGTATAATATATGGTATTAATATGGTCCTCCAGTATAGTATAAAAAGTGCTTCAGATGTTTGTCTCTTTCTCCAGATAATTGTACGCAACTTTGTGCTTGGGTCATTGTTGATCAAGTTTCGAAGGATAATACGAAGCAAACTTCAAACATTCCAATGAATAAATATTTGATAACTTGATAATCTAATCCACAAACACTAATGTTTCATCTTCCGTGACATTCAGATTTACGGCTTATGATTGCAAGTTACATCTGACTTTCATGTAACATTCTGTAATTTCTTGTATAAATAATGCTCAAATTTCGATTCATTCATTATTCAACTGTCCACTTTCTGTATGCTTGAAAATCCTTTAGTATCTTACCTCGTAAATGGTAAATGTCAAAAGATAGTAAATGATAAAAGTTTCAGAGCAGCAGCGTTATCAGATAAATCATTTTCACACAGCGTTCTTGAAATAATTTATCAAGTTAGCTTTTTATTTTTGAATAAGATATGTTAACCTCCTCCGTTCATTCGAGATATTTGTTTTCTGTATCTGAGGCTATAATTAAACCAATTTAATACTGCATTCAGTAAATTATCTTTATCAATCGTTTCTACTTCCTATCCGAAACATTTCAGTTTCTTTCTTTGTACCAAATTTATGTCTACTGTAAATTTTGCTGCTGTTCATAAAGATATATATTTTGCTCCTATGTTTAGTATACAATCTTTGGCAATTGAATTGCTTGAAAAACTGCTAGTTAGGAAAATTAAGAAAAATATTTTATACCGTTTCAAATTCTTAAATTTAGCTTTTATACCATAGAAAAAAAGGATAAACATTACGTCTATTTAATTTCTAATACAGGTACGACTAAGCAAAGTACCCAATATCTCTTGTTTCGATAAATAAAAGAGGAATAAATGCGATTTTAAAACTTGTGGCGGAAAGTGATCTAGAAAATATGATTCTAAATAAACTACCAAAGAAGATTAAAATTACATTTTCTAAGCGCTAGCAGTGATGTTGTGTCCCTCCGTGTTTCTAAACTGGATCTGTGAACTCTTTAATGTACGAAGCATTTGATAAACTCTTATTTTTTGTATTCCAGTGCTGAAATTTGGAATGAAAATCTATCGATTCCGTTTTTAATTATAATACTATTTGGATCAAATTGTGCATATGTTTAGAGGAAAATATTAATTACAATAAGGATACTGAGCCGCCTGAGATAACCACTGACCTGACTTTGTAGTAAAAGTCTTACAGTGTTAATAGTCATCCTGGCAGAAGGGAAAATTTCCTCCGTGTAAAAATATACATATAAATATTACATGGGCATACAAGGCCTGTGTATAAGAATAGATATGTTGATTACAATCATTGTCTTGTACAAGTTACATATGATAACTACATAAAATCATGACAGCTATGTGTACAGTTAAACATTATATGAATTCATATTTACAATACTTTTACTGAGATAATCAAATTAAACTTGTAATTCATTTAAACATTGACTGGATTTTCAATATCATTTAAACTGCTTTACAATATTATTTTTATCAAGTACATACAAACTGGATAGTAATATGCTTACATTACATCTAGTTTTGCTCCTACAGTCCTGTTTATTATTCTACGGGGTGAGCTATTTTCCTAGTGTTGATATTCAGTTGTTGTAGTATTTTGAATTACAATAAGGATACTGCCAAGAAAGGGAAATAGTCTTTCGTTTCAATACTTTTACAAAATGCAACGATATAGAACACAAAACTCCACCAATTGCCTAGTGGAAAAGACACATGAACACTGATAGTTAAGCTTGAATTCAATGCCCAAAAAAAAAATTAAAATCTGAAATGTTTCAGATTTTAAATTACGTCCAAAGGGGCGTTTTTTAACATTTTGTGTGTTACCTTTCTTTATTAAATATCATGTTCCTCGCACTTAAACCATAAGATCCAGTGCAACAGCAATATCGCAAAATAGTTTTAAAACGAGCATATCTTTAGAATTTCCGATACAGAGACTCACACGCTGGAGATAAAAATGTTTTTTCTGCACAACGTTGCCATTGCTCGCTTTGAAATCCTTGAGTTTGTTAATCAAAAATTCGTCAAAGTTTTAAAAAATAGGAAATCGATCATAAGACAAATTTCAAATTTCAAATTTGGTCTTCCACATGCTCATATTCGTTGGAGGATTACGTTATTCAAAATTCGATGACTCTATGTACCGTTGTTTTATCACAATACGAGAAATATACATACATTTATGCAGATTTTTCATTATTTAATTTCTTCAAATATAATTCAGGACTCTAACATTTTGTGGCAACAGTTTGAAAAGTGAACCGACGTTTATGAGTCCGACGCAAAATCGCAAAACGAAAACAATAGTCCTTCAGGGAGAAATCCCTTTGGACTAAAAACTGACGGCAATGGCGGTTTTGTGGTCTCCCCAAGTGCAACGTGAATATAAGCCAGTTTAGCTTGTTGCTTAAGTGGAGTTTTTACATCTGTTAGCTCTAAATCAAAAGAAAGCAATAAGGATGTTGTCTTAGTTTATTATCAATGTTATTTCTCACCAAAATAAAGTACAAAACCTATAATTAGTATATAACGAATTATCGTCTCACTGTGCTCATGTGGTCTTGACTACATGGAAGATTTCGTGTGTTATCTGTGTGAGGTTATATCTGATTTTTCATGTTTCCCATGATCTCCAGTCAGCTTTTAAAATGGGAGAGAATATAAGGAATTATCGCCGTCCCTCAGACGTGTTCTTGTGATGTAACTAGTAGCATGTCCTGCTGCCAATAATTAGAAGCTCCATCGTCTGCATCCTGGCAATGGCATCGCTGATTTTTCCCATTTTTCCCATAATTCTTTGTTGGCAGCCAACAGAACTTTACTTTTAATTTTCGCTATTGTATAACTAAACGCATTAATAATTATTTTCAGTATTGTATAACTAAAAGCATTAATAATTATGTGTAATTGAAAGCGAAAACGAATACCAATGAATAAAATTTACGAAAAAATTACGCAAAATATACATTAATTAAATTACAGATACAGGTTCTCCCTGTATTGTAAACAATAATTATCTTATCAGTAAAAATATTTAAACGTTTCGAGAACTAAGCATTTTGTTTCATATAGCAAGATTTTCCTTTTAATCCTTTGTCAATACAAGTGCTTAATTTTCCATTAAAAGATATCACAATCTTTCAAAATTATTTAGATGTACAAAACCTAGTTTAATCCGAAATACTGAAAAATATTAAGAAGCAATAACAAATTATACCTTTTCAAATGGAAACCTGATAATATTCACTGCACACTTAGACATGCCGTTAGCATATGAATATATCTCTCCTTTCCATAATAAGGCACCCCATGTTTGGAAGTAGATAATAGTAAACACTTAACTCTGTTTAAACCACTTAATTACAGCGCAACAAAGGTTCGCGCACAGCATATTCAAATTCCAGTGCTGAAGAAAATTGGATTAGAAAATCATTATGGTTTGCTAATAGCTTGGAGAAAATTAGAATACAGATTAATTTCCGAAAACTGGATTACAAAAAACATAATGCTAAAAAATAAAAATTTGTATCATATTTACTAAGGCATTAATCAAGTAATAAATATTAGTAGAATAATACAGAACATAGGTACAAAAGTTCGAAACGGTTGGAAGATCGATTAGGTGGTACAAAATGAATATTTTTAGTAAAAATAGTGCAATACTTTTTGCATCGTGCTTATTATGAATAATTCTCCCCCTCATTTGAAAGCGAAATTTAGAAAGTATACCAATAGCAAATGTGATATTAACATAAAACGTGTATTTAACTGAAATGCTGAAATGAAACATTTGTTTTTTACTTCTTTGTACTAAGGAAAGGAAGTATTGTAATCGCGAAAAACTTCGGTTCTTATATTTCAACGAAAATATCCATTTGATTGACATTATTGCGGACATATGCACGTACGAACATAATAAGAATCCCGCGAACGGGCTGGCTGCATGGGCATTTTCGTGATTTTCCCCATGTGCAATATATACGAGCCAGTTTCCCTTAAATAGTCCTCCACGAAGGCATCCGTCCCGTTAGGACGATAGCAGATTGCCATAATCGAATAAACCAAAAAACAAACCCCCAAAAAAGAAAAGAAAAGAAAAAAAAAAAAAAAAACAGATTGGTAAAATGGGTTTAAAAACGGATTTAGAAGAGTTTTTTCCCGTGACGTGTGTACATGCGTACGTAAGTAAGTATGTATCTCACATAACTTATAAATGAATAGCCCGAAAACTTTGAAATTTTGCCATGGGGCTACTGTAACATGTTGTAACTTATAAACGAATATCCTCCAAAACATTGAATTTTTGCCACGGGGCTACTGTAACATATAGTTGTGCACCTCCCTTTCTGGTTGCAAAATTGCACCAAAATTATACATATATTTGTAATAATAAAATTCCATAGTCAAGAATACACTTAAAATTCTAACTGTATGTTCTTTTCATTTTTTACTGGCGATGGTCTCTTATTTGAAAGTACGTGGAATTAAATCCACAGCCCCGTAGTCAAGTTGTTTTTCCCGCCTTTTCTACACGTACAGTTATAGAATGTTCTGGAAATATTTAAAGCGAGCTGGATTGGCTGACGAGACTGACGTCATTTCTTGGAAGCTCCGCCTTTCCAGAGGTTATAAAAGGACTCGCAAAGGAATATCGGGGGGCTTTTTCTTAAATGTCACGATGCAGTAAACTTCATACAAAAAGTTATTAGTAATTCTTTTTACTTACTCCGGATATCTGATTTTGTAACTGCTATTTCTTCTGAATAGTAATAAATAGATCCTGTTTTTTTTTTTTTTTTTTTTTTTTTTTTTTTTTTTAATTTTCTGATAATTTAAGCTACGACTAAAGCTGGTACATCACACTCAGTATATATATATATATATATATATATATATATATATACTCAGTCTGTTACCCGGCTCGATGAGCTCAGCCTTTTTTTTCTTATAAGTTGATGAATTATGCATTTTTTTGTTTTAAAAGTGATTAAATTATGCTATTCTTATGTTCCGGTTAATTTTCGTATGCCTTTAGATAATCTTCTTGCAATAGTCGTAGATTTATCAACAGTTTAAACGTTGTTCAAGTGCTACTAAGCCTAACATAATTACCATTTGCTTACAATTGAAACTGATTAGTAAATTAGTATATTTATAAGTCAGTTTTTGCATTTCCGAGGAGGGCTAGAAGCAAATTTTCACTTTTCCTTTTTGCTTTCTAGCCGTATTGCTTGTTTTTGCGTAGAAACTCTAATTGTAGAAATTGCTTTTGTAACTATTTTCATTGAATTTGATGTTTTACGTTTTTCTGCATTTTACAATTTTGAATAAAGATGTTTTGGGTTTTTATGTATTTTTGCCTTGCCGCGAAATGAGAACTGAATTAATTGAATGAGAAATATATCTCTAATGAAATTCGAGCAAATACGTTTAAATGAAATGCACCCAAAAGTGTGTATAAATTAATGGACCGTACAAGGAAGTCATATGATGGCCACATCAGATTTTTTTGTTTAAATCTTTTTATGTTCGGCTATTTTACTTTTATTGTAATTTCCGTGTAAGTATTTCAGTGTAAGTAGTAGCATTTAGTGATCTGAGGCTTAGTTGAGTAGCAGTAGACAACAATAAGAGAAAGCAAGCTTGGAGATACACGAAGGCATAAATGAAGATATCTTAGGTAGATATTGTAATGTTAATATTATTATGTATTCTTATTGGGATATAGGTTTCTTTTATATAAATAAAATTGTAATAGTTATTACGGTAGTTTAATCATACATACATTTCCTTTGTTATGTTCTTAAACTTACCGCGTCCTTAAGAAATTAAATTATTCGCATAATTTTCCTTCTCGATTTTTGTTTGATAAAATTATTGAAAAAAGGGGAAAATCAAGTAAATACGCTATATGTTTCAGTTTAGGTATTTCAATAAGTTAACAACAAAATGTAATGACACTCTTTTAAAGCATTTTATTGGTGTATTGGTGTACTGAGAATACGGCAAAGCACACTAGGGCTATCTGCCTAAGGAGAGGGATGCCTTTCGGGGAGGACTTTCTAAGGGAAACTTGCTCGTATACACGTTACACATGGCTAAAAGCACGAAAACGCCCATGCAGCCAGCCCGTTCGCGGAATTCGAACCTCGGACCGAACTACCAGTGTTCAGCGATTTTACTGCTCGGCCGCTGGTTGGCAAACCATTTTTTTTTTTTTTTTTTTTGGGGGGACAAGCAGGAATATTGTTATAAGACATATGAATAACATATTAATTTAACAATGTCCAATATAACAGCGTTGACGGATATATCTTTCCGCAGAGATATATTTGACTCCTGTTATCCTAAAAAGGAAAGGAATCATAATATTGTATTTTCATATACGTGATGCTGTAACATAATATATTATATATGTGAATCAGTTTATAAGGTATTTCTCCCGCCTTCCTTCGTGGTGTAGTGGTCAGCACACTGAGCAGGTATTTCAGAGGTCCTGGGTTCGATTCCCGGCGAAGGCAATTTTTCGTCTTTCCTGCTTCCAAAATATATACCTAATTTCTCTACAGTGGCGCCCGAACTAAAAAAAGTCGTGGATGATGAATCCTCAGACCCAGGATTTGGCGATTGGGTCCCCTAAAATCACCAGTGGCCCTTTAAAAGGGGGAGTATATAAGGTATTTCTCTTGCCTTCCTAGCGTGCCTTCGTGGTGTAGTGGTCAGCACATTGGGCCGAAATTTCAGAAGTCCGTGGTTCCATTCCCGGCGAATGCGTTTCCCGTCCTAATGTCTCTGCAAGTTATATACGAATTTTTATTACACAGTAAAAGTACATTTATTTATTTTTATTTTTTGTTATACAGTAACAATACATCGTTCCAAAATTACCAGGAATTGAGAAATTATCTGCCATTTTAAATGATCTGATGTCAGGCATCGAATTCGAAAAACAATTACAAATTATTTTGTGTGATTTTTTTACTATTGTTAACCTCGAATGCTGTTTTAGATCTTCCATGAAGTTAATAATTCTTTTTCCAATATTTCTTCGACACTTTTCAATACGTCCAATACATAATTATGAACACATACATAAATACATGCAGAGAGACACAGTAAAAGAGAGAGGAAAAAAATCATGTTTGATTCATTATACATAATCATTACTCAATATTTTTAAAGCAAAAAATCTGATGTGTACACCATATGACGTCGCTGTGCGGAATATTAAATTATACGCATTTTTTCTTGCATTTCATTTAAACGTATTGGATTGAATTAATTTCTTCGACACTTTTCAATACGTCCAATACATAATTATGAACACATACATAAATACATGCAGAGAGACACAGTAAAAGAGAGAGGAAAAAAATCATGTTTGATTCATTATACATAATCATTACTCAATATTTTTAAAGCAAAAAATCTGATGTGTACACCATATGACGTCGCTGTGCGGAATATTAAATTATACGCATTTTTTCTTGCATTTCATTTAAACGTATTGGATTGAATTAATTTCTTCGACACTTTTCAATACGTCCAATACATAATTATGAACACATACATAAATACATGCAGAGAGACACAGTAAAAGAGAGAGGAAAAAAATCATGTTTGATTCATTATACATAATCATTACTCAATATTTTTAAAGCAAAAAATCTGATGTGTACACCATATGACGTCGCTGTGCGGAATATTAAATTATACGCATTTTTTCTTGCATTTCATTTAAACGTATTGGATTGAATTAAATCTACTTCGCAGACAGTGCATAAACCACAATAGAATAAATGCATTCTTTAAAATTCACTCTATTTGTTTACCATAGCGACACTCTGGCGCTAGATTCACTTAATAGTATTATATTTCGTTCACATTATAACTCAGAATGCACAAAATTTATATCATTTAAAGAATTATCTAATCGTAGTCACATGTTCTATTCAAATACTATAATAAAGCTAGAACGATGTATAAAAGAAATTAAGCAAGCAAAACAAAAAAGAAACAGTTTTTACAGACGATTGAGTATTTCTCACTCAATTAATTCAGTTCTCATTTCGCGATAAGGCAACAATACATAAAAACTCAAAATACCTGTATTAAAAATTACGAAGTAAATCTTAAACACTTATTTCCAAAAAAATTCCATATTATATTCAAAAAAATTCCAGAAAGGATTAACTATGATTTAATTCGCAATAATAAATGAAGGCGTTATCCTGGTTGTTGCGAAGCTAAGTTTCTCTAGATTGGCAACAAATCCACTATCCTGCTGTTTTAAATGTAAAGAAGCAATGGCCGCCATCGAAAAAAATTATTAGGCTTAGCGGCACTTAAACAACTTTAAAATTGTTGATAATTCTAAAAATATTGCATAGAGATTTACTAACGGCATAAAAACCTTAACCGGACGATAAGAACAACATAATTCAATCATTTTTAAAGCAAAAAAATGTACAATTTACAAACATATAAGAGTAAAGAAACTGAGATCACTGAGCCGGGTAACAGAGTGGATATATATATATAAATATATTTATATGCGTTTGTTGCAGCCTATTGCAACCAAAACACGAGGTGCACATCTACATGTATTAACAGTCCTATAAACGAAATTTCAACGTTCTGAGGCTACTCGTTTTTGAGTTATGCGAGATGCGTACGTACATACGTTTGTACAGAGCCCACGAAAAATTCTCTTCAGAATTTTTAAAGCAGTTTTATAATTTTTTTTTGAAGGAAAAGAGTATTTTATTCTGTCCTTACGTACAGATATCACGCAAAAACATCGTTAAATTGCATTCGATAGCGGTCAAAATGAATATTTTCTGTGAAACATGCTACCTGAAACTTTTCGCAATTACAATACTTCCTTTTCACTTCGTACAAGGAAGTAAAAAGACAGCAGGATATAAACAACTCTCGAGAAGTCTAAATATTTTACTTTTTATATTGTTTTAAATGCATCCATAACGTTATAGAAATTTATTTACAATTCTATGGTTCATTTCTATGTAATAACATTTTTTTTCGAGCAGCTCATTATTTATTTGTTAGTAGGAGTTAGTGTAACAACAGACTGGTAAATTCTGTGCTATTACACTCACTCGACTAAGCCATTTTTTTGTCTTTTTAGTTTTATTATTAATGAACGTTTTCTTCCCACTTACGCCTTGTATAATTCAACAGCAAAATTATAAACATTTTAAAAATAGCATAGCAGTATACGTTTAAAATTCCCGATGCGGTGTTAAGTGTTTCCATACATATTTCTGTTTTTTGTCGTTTTCTTTCTTAGTTTTCTTACTATGGCGTTACGATTTTTTTCCTTTTTATTATTAACGTTTTATGGGTTTAAGTTATTTATTAAATATCACGTTCTTGGTGCTTATGCCAGATAAAATTCTAAAATCACAAAATATTTAAAAACAGCGTATCTTTAGAATTTCCGATAAATAGTCTCGCGCGCGGGGAATAAAAATATTTTATTCTGTCTGAATTCTACAGACAGAATTTTATTCTGTCTTTCAATTTTTTTCTATACATATTTATTTTTGAGACGTCAATAAAGTTGACATATAATATTTATAATATATATGTTCAAATCTGCGTAAAAGAGCATTTTAGCTTTATTGTATGGCTGAAAAGTTTAGGTATATTGTAGTAGTATTATTTGAAATTATAGCAATAGAAACAGACGTATTCACAAAGCGAGCAAGCTTTATAGTTGAAACATAGTTCCTTAATAACTCACATCTAATTTACCTGCATGTGTTTGCTTTGGAAAGTTTTGAAAATTTACCTTCTGACTATGATTTTTCAACAAGTGATAAAGAGCAGCGATTCTTAGCCGGTGGTACGCAAAGAAACAAAGATTTTAACTAATTAATTCAAAAATCTCGTGAAGAAAAAGACCAGTTGACAGATATTTCCTGTGATTGATCTCTAACTGAAAATTTCAAAAATAACACACTTGTTAACTTTGGGTTGACCACTCCACCTCCGAAAAAAAAAAGAATTTAAAGGCACTTCATATCGAGTTATTAAACTTTTATTGACTTTTTTCACTATCTATTTGTGTGAATAAGGATTTCCTTCTACGCTTTATTTGAAAAATAAATATAGAACAAAATTAAAAGTGGATCCTAATTTACGGTTAAAGTTAAACGAAATAAGAGCAGACATAATGACAATGATCTCTCTTAAAAGGCCCAATTTTCACACTAAAATTTAGAATTAAAGTATTATAACTTAAATTTTGATAATTAAAATGGTAACCAATTTTTAATCCAATATTTTTATGTGTGCATATTTAATACAAACAGCCAACAGGTTGAGATGCAAAATATATCTTTTTACTTCCTTGTACAAAGTAAAAAGGAAGTATTGTAATCGCGAAAAGTTTCAGGCAGCATATTTCAACGAAAATATCAATTTTGACTGCAATCGAATGCTATTTAACGATGTTTTTGCGTGATATCTGTACGTAAGCATACAACAAAATACTCTTTTCCTTCAAAAAAATTATAAAACTGCTTTAAAATGAATTCTGAAGAGAATTTTTCGTGGCGTCTGTACGAACGTAACGTACGCACGTACGTACGTACGTATCTCGCATAACTCAAAAACAAGTAGCCTCAGAACGTTGAAATTTTGTATATAGGACTGCTATAACATGTAGATGTGAACCTCGTATTTTGGTTGCAATCGGCCGCACCAAACGTATATAAATATATTTATATAAATATCCACTCTGTTACCCGGCTCAGTGATCTCAGTTTCTTTACTCTTATATGTTTGTAAATTGTACATTTTTTGCTTTAAAAATGATTGAATTGTGTTGTTCTTACTTCCGGTTAAGGTTTTTATGCCTTTAGTAAATCTCTATGCAATAGTTTTAGAATTATCAACAATTTTAAAGTTGTTTAAGTGCCGCTAAGCCTAATACTTCTCTTGATGGCGGCCATTGTTTGTTTACATTTGAAACAGCAGGATAGTGGATTTGTTGCCAATCTAGAGAAACTTAGCTTCGCAACAACCAGGATAACGCCTTCATTTATTATTGCCAATTAAATCATGCTTAATTCTTTCTGGAATTTTTTCGAGGAAATAAGTGTTTGAGATTTACTTTGCAATTTTTAATATAGATATTTTGAGTTTTTATGTATTTTTGCCTTCTCGCGAAGTGAGAACTGAATTAATTGAATGAGAAATACTCAATCGTCTGTGAAAAACTGTTTCTTTTTTGTTTTGTTTGCTTAATTTCTTTTATACATCATTCTAGCTTTATTATAGTATTTGAATAGAACATGTGGCAAAGATTAGATAATTCTATTCTTTAAATGATATAAATTTTGTGCATTCTGAGTTATAATATGAACGAAATATAATACTGTTAAGTGAACCTAGCGCCAGAGTGTCGCTATGGTAAACAAGGTGAATTTTAAAGAATGCATTTATTCTATTGTGGTTTATGCGCTGTCGGCGAAGTAGATTTAATTCAGTCCAATAAGTTTAAAGGAAATGCAAGAAAAAATGCGTATAATTTAATATTCCGCACAGCGACGTCATATGGTGTACACATCAGATTTTTTGCTTTAAAAATATTGAGTAATGATTATGTATAATGAATCAATATTCCGTACAAGGAAGTCATGTGGTGTACACATCAGATTTTTTAATATTTCTATTGATAAATTGAAACATAAACGTTGTAAAATGTAGTGATGGTACTAAAGGTGTTCAGATTTTGTTTAGATGGTACGCGGTAGTCAAAAGGTTGAAAACCGCTGATATAAGAGCCTATGTGTTCTTTTAGGAATCATATAACGTAGACTTTACGTAGTAGTTTACGACGTAGCGAATACTCGCTATGTCTTTGAAGAATAAATACTGCAGAAGAAGGTTTCAAATAATCTCTTTATTTGAACTAAAAAATAAACAGTTGCAAGGACATTGTGCTCACAATTCACCACCACTTGTGGCTAACTAAATTTAACAAAACATAAAAATGCAATAAATCACTTATAAATTTGAATAGCTAACGGCTGGCTCCTTAGTTTAACTAAACTGCTAAATCGGCTGCACACAGCGAAGCCGAGGCTAGAAATATCAATATAAACTTAAACGTGTCTAACACCAACTAGAGAGCTAATTTCAACCACGCAGCATAAACTCGAAGCTAACTCCACTACTACTCCTCTCAAACTCTTGAAACGCAGCTTAAATGCTGCTTCTGAAAAACTTTTATATTAGCATATTAAGTCATTTAAAAATTTACATTCCGGCAGGAAACTGAACTCATGAGGGAAAGAAAAGTAAAAAAAAAGCTGAAAGGTTTCAGATTTTAAATTACATCCAAAGGGGCGTTTTTTTAACATTCTGTGTGTTACCTTTATTTATTACATATGTTCTTCTCCCTTAAACCATAAAATTCAGTTCAACAGCAATGTCGCAAAATAATTTTAAAATGAGCATATCTTTAGAATTTCCGATACAGTGTCTCGCACGTTGGCGATAAAAATGTTTTTCTGTACAACGTTGTCATTGTTCGCTTTGAAATCCTTGAATTTGTTAATCAAAAATTCGTTAAAGTCTTACAAAATACGAAATCGATAAAAAAAAAACAAATCCCAAGTTTGAAATTTGGGTTTCCACATGCCCATATTCGCAGTAGGGTTATGTAATTTAAAATTGGATGGCTCTAGGTATCGTTGTTTTATCACAAATATACATACATTTATGCAAATTCTTCATTATTTAATTCTTCAAATATAATACAGGGCGATAGTATTTGGTGGCAACGATTTGAAAACTGATACAACCTTTTAAAGTTTTCACTGCAAAATCACAAAACGAAAATAATAGTCCTTCAGCGACAAAGCTCCTTTGGACTAAAAGTAATTGGTTAAAATAAAATAAGATCTTTACAGTGATTTCTTAATACTTCTTTAATATCTTATTAGTCCAAAGGGATTTGAATCCCGAAGGACTATTAGTTTCGTTTTGGCATTTTGCGTCGGACTCATAAATGTCGGTTCACTTTTCAAACTGTTGCCACAAAATGTTAGAGTCCTGAATTATATTTGAAGAAATTAAATAATGAAAAATCTGCATAAATGTATGTATATTTCTTGTATTGTGATAAAACAACGGTACATGGAGTCATCGAATTTTGAATAACGTAATCCTCCAACGAATATGAGCATGTGGAAGACCAAATTTGAAATTTGAAATTTGTTTTATGATCGATTTCCTATTTTTTAAAACTTTGACGAATTTTTGATTAACAAACTCAAGGATTTCAAAGCGAGCAATGGCAACGTTGTGCAGAAAAAACATTTTTATCTCCAGCGCGTGAGTCTCTGTATCGGAAATTCTAAAGATATGCTCGTTTTAAAACTATTTTGCGATATTGCTGTTGCACTGGATCTTATGGTTTAAGTGCGAGGAACATGATATTTAATAAAGAAAGGTAACACACAAAATGTTAAAAAACGCCCCTTTGGACGTAATTTAAAATCTAAAACATTTCAGTTTTTTTTTTTTTTTTTTTTTTTTTTTTTTCGTGCTATTGTACAAAGGTATTTACTTACTCATGAGTGAAGTCAGACCACATAACTAAAAGCAGAAATTTGTAATTCTAAACGGAGAGTTTTTATGGTACAAGACGCGAAATCTCTAAGTTTCCTCCTCCTTCAATGTAGAAATTTCTGTCAGTTACAACGGATTGATATTATAAAATATATTTATAACTGAAGTGGCGCTAATTAATTAAATTAAAGTATTTCAGTTATGTTATCGATATCTCCCCGTCATGCAACTGGAGCAACTGAGAATTCAGCTTTTGACGATGATCCTCCAATAAGTGCAACAGATCAAACTTGGCAAAATAGCGGATTTATTGCGAATCCAGATAAATTAGGCTTCGCAACAAAGATAACGCCTTCTTTTGTTATTGAGAAATAAATCATGCTTAATCCATTCTGGAATTTATTGGAGGAAATAAGTGTTTCAGATTTACTTCGTAATTTTTAATATAGATATTTTGAGTTTTTATATATTTTTGCCTTGTCGCGAAGTGAGAACTGAATTAATTGAATGAGAAATACTGAATCATCTGTGAAAAACTGTTTCTTTTTTGTTTTGTTTGCTTAATTTCTTTTATACATTGTTCTAGCTTTATTATAGTATTTAAATAGAACATGTGTCAACGATTAGATAATTCTATTCTTTAAATGATATAAATTTTGTGCATTATGAGTTATAATATGAACGAAAGGTAATACTATTAAGTGAATCTAGCGCCAGAGTGTCGCTATGGTAAACAAATACTAGAGTGAATTTTAAAGAATGCATTTATTCTATGGTGGTTTATGCACTGTCTGCGAAGTAGATTTAATTCAATCCAATACGTTTAAATGAAATGCAAGAAAAAATGCGTATAATTTAATATTCCGTACAAGGAAGTCATGTGGTATACATGTGAGATTTTTTTAATTAAAATCCATATATACCAAGTAAATATAGTAAATATATACCAAGTATCGACATTTACAAGGGGGACCGGAAAGTAATGTCGCTTCCTTACATTAAATTCAAACGAATAAATTTTTAACAAGTTTTTATTTTTAATCAATATAATCACCCTCGTTATCAGCAACCTTTCGCCATCTAGTTTGGCGATTTCAATCTCAGACCGATAAAAATCAATTGGTTTTTGAGTAAAAGATCTCGAGATGGCATTTTGGACATCATCCAAATTTTCAAATTTTTTGTTACTAAGAAAATGTTGTAGGGATCGGAATAAATGGAAATCCGAGGGTACGATATCGGGCGAATATGGTTGGTGAGGCAGTACCTCCCACCCCAATTCGTTATATTTTTCCAGTGTTCGCCTTGCACAGTACGGTCTTGCATTGTCGTGTTGCAGAATGACGCCTTTTCCGTTGATAATCGCCAGATATTTTTCGATTAAAGATTGGTTCACTAGATCCAATTGTTCACAATAAAGGTCTACATTAACAGTTTTTCCAGGTTTCAGCAATTCAGAATTAACAATACTCCATCAAACACCCAGAAGCGCCTTTTCGGGATGTAAACTCTTTTTAACCCCTATTAAAACTGCCTTTTGAGTTTTGGATTATCATATAGGACTTATTTTTTTGTCTCCACTAATCAAACAATCAAAAAACGGCTCTGCATGGTGCCGTTGAAGCAATACGTTGCATGTTATGGATAGGTTGGCTTTGTTATTTTCGGACAGATTATGGAGGACTCAAACACCTGCTTTGCTTATTTTTCCATTCTGCTTTAAATGTTCTCGGATGGTCAACCAAGGTTGGTTAAGAGTGTTTGACGTGGATTTGCTTCCACTTCTGCCCTTAGCATGTTGTTGTCGGCATGCGCAGAAACGACATTACTTCCCGGTCCCCCTATTAGATCATTACCGAATATGTTCTCCTATCCTTCAGAAAGGATTTTTAAAATCTTGTGTGTATTTTCTACCTACTTCTGCTACCTATTACGTGTTTTCTACGTAATACATATTTATTTACGCAAGTTTTGGCTGTTAAGTTCCAAGGCAATTCCTATCATATGATCAATATTAACAATAAAAATTTATCTTATTTGTAATCTTTTAACTCTATGTTTTTCGCGTACACAAAGCTGGTAAAATGCAAATCTGTTTAGCTCTGAAGATTAGTCTTCAGAGGCACCTTGCTTTCAGTGGCATAGATTTTCCATGGAATAGATAAGGTTTTGCTGTAATTTAAAGAAACCAGCAATAGCGATTTACACAATGATCAAAGCTACTATATACACAGAAAATTCTCATTTCTGTAGTCATGCACATTGCTCCCTCCCCCGCAAAAAAAAAAAAAAAAAAATCATGGGACAGCTCAATATCCCATGTTCTACTCGGCCGATTGACCAAATTCAAATTGCGTTTTTCATGTCTTGGAGCTAAATTTACGGAGAGATTCAACACTTTATCTTGGCGCGTTTTTTTTTCAGGTTCCGCCAAGAACAATTTACTTGGCAAACTTCTTAATATGGCAACCTATTTTCCTTTCCCTTCCATTGTACAGGCGCGGGGAAAAGTTACATCGTTCCTGCCCTTTTACATTCTGCATGAGCAGAAAAAAAGTCACATCGTTCCTACTTTCAAATAATTTTAACAAAGTGCCCAAACCACATTTGATGCTGTTATCGCTTTCAACAAATATGCCAAATTTCAAAACGCGCCAATATATAAATTCGCGTATATCTTCGGAATTTTTGAATAAAAAACTGTAAATTTTTTCCGGGTCTGCTTAGAAATACATCTATCTACTTTAAGATGATGGTAAAAATGTTAGAAGTTATATTCCAAAATTTTTTTCGAAAAATTTATAAAAATTATTTTAAAATACAAATTTTAAAAATAAATCACAAAAATGGTCGAATTTTATTCGAAATGAACCTAAATTTCAAAATATGAATAAAATAAGCGTAATTAAAGAAAAGATATTGATAAGTACACTGCTCAAAAAAAAATGGGACAGTCCTATATCTCCCGATCTACTGGGCCGATTGACAAACTTCAAACTGCGTTCTTCATGTCTCGAAAGCGCGACTTAGGATATATATTAGATTTATATATAGCACTATTCTAACATAGGTATTTTGACACAAAATCGGACTTTTTCTGAAATAACATACCAATGTTTTTACATATTTCGATTCTACGACTCAAATTACGCCTAAATATGAAATTTTGTAAAATTTGGAGCAAAATTTACGGAGAAATTCACAAATTTATGTTGGCACTATTTTGTCAGTTTGCGCCAAGAATAGTTCACTTGGCGAACTTCTTAATATATGGCAACCTAGTTTCCTTTCCCGTGAGAGGAAAAAAAGTCACCATCGTTCCTTTTTTCCAAATAATATTCTTTATATTGTATTTTTAATTATAACTTATTATTTTAAGTAATTTTTTCTTTTTCGAATTACATTTTAATTGTTTAAGTTGCATGGTTTTTTTCGAATAACTGTTTTAAAAATTTCTATTTACCTAATTCGAACTGCGTAAATAAAGGTGCAGCGTTTATTTTTTTTTTTTTTTTTTTTTTTTTTTTTTCAAATAGTTTTCTTTATATATATTTTTTGTCATAGTTATTATTTTAGGTAATTTTTAAATTCTTATACTTTTATTTTAATCGTTTGTGTTGCATTGTATCTTCAGATAATTGTTTTAAAATTTTCTATTTATTACTTCGAACTGAGCATTTTAAATAAATTTTCCAGAATTTGATTTTATTTATTTGAATTGCGTTTCTTTGGGAGGAATACTTTGTAACCCAGATTATGATGCGTTTGAAAACTGAATATATTAAAAGAGCAAATACAGTAAAGCATAGTTAACACGCCTTTCAATGTTCCGTTCAGAAAAGATATATATAAATAAGAGAGATGTATAACCGACATTTTAACTTAGGATGACTTGCATACACTGCTTTAAACAGTTTTATCGTTGTGCCCATTGCTTTACACAATTTTATCCTACATTTGGTTTCTTAAATGTTATTCATATTTTAGTCAAATATTTTATTTTTGAAATCGTAAGAATCAAATATCATAAGATTAAAAAGTTTTAAATTTAAAAAAAATACAAATACTAAATTTTACCCAAAAATTTATTTTTTCTTCAGGCATTCTACTTTATTCTTGCTCTTTTATTTTAGGCATTCCGCAAGTATATTAAAAAGCATTCAAATTTTCGAAATATCTTGATATTTCTGACAATCATTTTAAATAAAGTTATCGCCTTCCATTTCATAAAGGCCCACAAACGGCCGAGCAGTAAAGTCGCTGAACACTGATAGTTCACTCCGGGGTTCGAATCCCGGTAAACGGGCTGGCTGCATGGGCGGTTTCGTGGTTTTCCCCACGTGTAACGTGTATACGAGCCAGTTTACCTTAGAACGTCCTCCACGAAGGCATCCCTCCCTTTAGGCAAATAGCCCTAGTGTGCTTTGCCATAATTAAATAATCCAATCCAATTCTTAATTAAATATAATTGATTTGTAACTTCTACTAGAGCTGACGGTAAAAATTGAAGTGCAAATATGTAATATCGTGTTCAATCTTGATTAATATAAAATTAAAAATTTTGCATAGGAAAATATTTGCATTCAGACATAAAGTTTTTGGAAATATTTGCAATTACTTTATAAGAAGGATTTATTAATAACCGTAATAATTACTTATTATATTATTGATGATTAGGATTCAGTTCTTGACAATTACATTCTAAAATAGAATTTTAAGGATATAATGAAATTACGCTACGCACAAAAATACATTTTAGGATAAAAAATGAGTTGATTTTTTATGTTTTAAAACTTCTTAAATTCATTTAATAAACATCGTATCCTCGTTGTTAATTGAATCCAGAATTTTGTGTGTCGTTTATATAATTATTCTTACTCGTCCACAGAAGCTGCTGATTTATCCAGCCATTAAGTAGCTGCAAATCATTTCTACATAACCATTGAACTTCCACTAATTCAATCTCTAGAGGGTTGTATGTTTATATCATAATTTGACTTATATAAATGATTATTCTAAATCTTATGTTTCTATAAAAATATACTGTGCTTTAAAAATATGGATGATAGTATCTGTCGCTCTTTCAGCCACTTCAAAAGCAACAGTTTGTTTAGAAATAAATTATGCAGTTAATGTCATAAAATATTTTCATAAAATTCAAATAAACATTAAACGAAAATTCTCAGTTTTAGGCAATTCGATTTAAACGAAGTAAAGTAGCAGACGATAAAACGCCGAAGGTAAAAATTTACTCTTAGAAAAATGTACTCTTATTTTTTTTAAAAAAGGAAGAAAGAGAGAAATTAAAAAAACACTGTTAAAATTTGAATAATATCATCTATAATTTAAAAAAACAGCTTTTCATATAGTATTAATAAATATTTATTACGCCTTATTGAGGGAAAAAATTTCATATAATTAATTCTCCGTAAAATTTTACTTGAAATTTAAGGTTAAAAATAGCTGTGGCAATTCAGTGTAACAAAAATCCATAGACCACATTTGGCGTTATTATCGCTCAAAAAAAAAGATGCCAAATTTCAAAACGCGAAAATATGTAAATTCGTGTATATCTTAGAAAATTTTGAATAAAAAAGTCTAATTTTTTGCAGATATGTTTAAAATTACACCTACTTTATGATGATGGTAAACATTTTATAGGTTATAATTCAAAATTTTTTTCGAAAAATTTATAAAAATTATTTAAAAATATAAATTTAAAAAATAAAACACAAAAAATGGGTAAATTTTATTTGGAATGAACCTAAATTTCGTAATGTGAGAGAAAAAATCAAAAAAGTTTAATAAAGAAAGAGATATTAATAAATATTTGCCAAATTCAATTAACATTGATGAGCTAAAATTTTGAGAGCTAATATTTTAAAAACTAGTCGTACGATTTTTATAAAACTTAGTATTCTGGCATAATTTGAGTCGTAGAATCGAAATATGTAAAAAAATTGGTATGTTATTTCAGAAAAAGTCCGATTTTGTGTCAAAATACCTATGTTAGAATAGTGCTATATATAAAACTAATATATATCCTAAGTCGCGCTTTCGAGACATGAAAAACGCAGTTTGAATTTTGTCAATCGGCCCAGTAGAACGGGAGATATAGCACTGTCCCATTTTTTTTTTTTTTTTTTAATTTTTTTTTTTTTTTTTTTTTTTTTTAGCAGTGTACATACCATACTGAATTAACACTGAGGAGCTAAAATTTTGAGCGCTATTTTTTTTTTAAAATTACTCGTTTGATTTTTATCAAACTTGGCAGTTCGACATAATTAGAGTCGTAGAATCGAAATATGGGAAAAAAATTGGCATGTGATTTCAGAAAAGTCCGATTTTGTGCCAGAACACCTATATTAGAACAATACTATATATAAACCTAATACATATCCTAAGTCGCGCTTTCGTGACGTGAAAAAGGCAAGTTGAATTTCGTCAATCGGCCCAGTAGAACGAGAGATATAGAAGTGTGCCCCGCCCCCTTTTTTTTTGCACTGTGTACTTACATTACTCGTTTCTCTTTATCCCCCCGTAGCTAAATAGTTACCGAGAGTTTAGTTATAAATGCATTTGTTACTTTCTTATTTTATGCATAAATTTAAAAGCATTATTAAATAAACTACTGGTAACTGCTAAACTAAGAGTAGATACTAGGGAAGAAAATAAGCGAGTAAGTACAGTATATGATTGATAAGGAAAGAAAGATGCCTGGTATAGCTCAGCCTTTCCCATGAAAGTATTAAGAAAGTTAAATGCGCCCTCTGTCTGGAAATTTTCTATCATTTGCGGAATATGATTCATTTTGTCGGGCACGCCTTCGGAAACATAGGAAATGAGTCCTCTTGAATGGCATTGTGCATTCACACTCTGCACTGATTTATTTTATTCAAGAAAAGAATTCCAAAGCTCAAAATTTGTTTCCTAGACAAGGCTTTCTCCTCTTCCTAAACTTTAAATTAGCACAGAAAAACGATGTTTCATGAATGTCGAAGATATCAAGAGAAATGTGACCTTCGGACTTAACAGGGTTCTAACAAATCCGCATAAAAAGATTTTGTAATGTGGTGACAGTCTGTTTAAAACTGTACTTTGAGAAGATTCAGTAATGTATTAAATAATTATCGTCACAGATTGATGCAAAGCATTTAACTTTCTACTCGCCAATAGCAATGTTAAAACTTGCTTCTTTTCGACGATTCCTTCATAAGATGTTAATTCCATTTCTAAAAATGTTTTTATTATAATTTTAGAATCCGAGACAAAATAATCCTTTCAATATATTAGATGATTTATTAGATATCATGTTGTTGAGCTCCGATTTGCATGATTTATTTATTGCGCACGATGTCAAATCGGTAAATTCAAATGCAACATTGCGCAATAAAACCATCTATGCCAGGGGTTCTCAACCGTGGTACGCGTACCACTGGTGGTACGCAAACAAGCAAAGTATTTTTATTTCCTTGTACGAAGTAAAAAGGATGTATTGTAATCGCGAAAATTTTCAGGCAGCATATTTCAACGAAAATATCCATTTTGACCGCTATCGAATACAATTTAACGATGTTTTTGCGTGATATCTATACGTAAGGACAGAATAAAATACTCTTTTCCTTTAAAAAAATTATAAAACTGCTTTAAAATTAATTCTGAAGAGAATTTTTCGTGCGTCTGTACGAACGTATGTACGTACGTGCGTACGTACGTATCTCGCATAACTCAAAAACGAGTAGCCTCAGAAGGTTGAAATTTTGTATATAGGACACTGCTATAACATGTATATGTGCACCTTGTATTTTGGTTGCGATCGGCCGCACCAAACGTATATAAATATATTTATATATTTATCCACTCTGTTACCCGGCTCAGTGATCTCAGTTTCTTTACTCTTATATGTTTGTAAATTTTACATTTTTTGCTTTAAAAATGATTGAATTATGTTGTTTTTATTTTCCGGTTAAGGATTTTATGCCTTTAGTAAATCTGTGTGCAATATGTTTAGAATTATCAGCAATTTTAAAGTTGTTTAATTGGCGCTAAGCCTTTTCTTAACGGCGGCCATTGACGTTTACATTTCAAAACAGAAGACTAGTGGATTTGTTGCCAATCTAGAGAAACTTAGCTTCGCAACAAAAAAGATAACGCATTCATTTATTATTGCCAATTAAATCATGCTTAATTCTTTCTGGAATTTTTTCGAGGAAATAAGTGTTTGAGATTTACTTCGTAATTTTTTAATATAGATATTTTGAGTTTTTATGTATTTTTGCCTTCTCGCGAAGTGAAATCTGAATTAATTAAATGAGAAATACTCAATCGTCTGTGAAAACTGTTTCTTTTTTTGTTTTGTTTGCTTAATTTCTTTTATACACAGTTCTAGCTTTATTATAGTATTTGAATAGAACATGTGGCAACGATTAGATAATTCTTTATGATATACATTCTTAAATGATATACATTTTGTGCATTTAGAGTTATAATATGAATGAAATATAATACTGTTAAGTAAACCTAGCGCCAAAGTGTCACTATGGTAAACAAAGTGAATTTTAAAGAATGCATTTATTCTATTGTGGTTTATGCGCTGTCGGCGAAGTAGGTTTAATTCAATCTAATAAGTTTAAATAAAATGCAAGAAAAAATGCGTATAATTTAATATTCCGTACAAGGAAGTCATGTGGTGTACACATCAGATTTTTAACTATTAAATTCAAAAAATTAAAACCCCAGCATCCTCATTAAGGTTTTTCTCTAACACTCGTAAATTTATGAGATCTGAGTTTTGTTCAAGAGTTGTGGTGGTAATGGTGGTACTAAAGGTTTCATATTTTGTTTAGATGGCACGCGTTAGTCAAAAGGGTGAAAACCGCTGGTCCGTGGTCATATTAAAATATGTGAACTTCTATCTGTTTGTTTCTTTGTTTGTTTATGATATAATGTTGTCCAGTTTGAGTTGATTTTCGAGAGATATACTCCGGATTCAAAACGTTTCATGGGAAACCATTGTGACCATTCGCTTCTTCGTACGACTTTAGTCAACCGAGATATTAATTAAAAACTGTGAAAAACCTAATTTTCTCCCTCAGTTTTCCGAATGGCGACAGTCTCGCGCTCTGGAGATAAAAATCTGTTTTATTTCGAAAAGTTTTCCCGCTTCTCGCTTTCAAATCGTAGAGTTTGTTCATGAAAAATCTACCAGTTTTACAAAATCTGAAATAAAAATAGCTTTGCCAAACAATAAATATAATGTTTCGAATTTTGTACATAGATAGATGATTTTAATGCAATTATATGTGAAATTGCTCTATTTTTCTGTGCAATGTAACGCGAAAAATCTAAGGCGAGAAAATATGCCAGAAAAGTCAGAATACAGGGGGAAGTCCATTTAACTTTGAGTAAATGGGTATCTCGGTAATTTGGCGAGATATCGCCAAGCTGATAACGGTTTTGGGGACTTCGTTTATTGCCAAATTTGGTGAAAAATCACCACATCTGGCGACATTTTGGTCCGGTCCCTGTATCACCGTAATAAGTATTGTAACTGAATAAATGTAATTGATCTTTGTATTAGCTGCAACCGTACATTAACCCTCATATCGCTTGCCATATAATTTCGAAAAGCAGAAAGTACTAGAAATAACTCAGCGGTTGGGTGAAAACTAAAGGCTGGAAAGAGAGCATCTGCTCTCAGTTTCTTAGTTATTGTTGTTGCGATTTGTTAGTTCCACGTGAACTGAGATATATCCGAGTTAGCTTTCTGTTTAGATGCCCTTTGCAGTGCGTTGTGTTTATCGTTCTTAGTTGTTTGATGAGTAATTGCTGATTGTACTCTGTGATAGTGTGAACTCCTATACGAGTACTGAGGAAAATTCCTTAACTTTGTTTATTCCGAATTTTTTTAACCTATCATATTTATTATATTTTTAACCTAATATTTCTTTAACCTATCATCGGACCTGTGTGCATTGAATCTATTACAAACCCATAACGTACACAACAATATTGTTATTATTATATAAGGTCATATTGTGACGTTGAAAAAAGCGCGCGACTACATGTAACGTAACTGTATGTCAAAAATGTTTCATTAATGTTAGAATTTTAAATAAATTGCTGCAGTTCAAAATTTTTTTTTCAGGTTAGGATAATTGAAACAATGTGTAATAGTATAGGTTAGGATAACTGACACGATAATTTATCAGTTTTACAAAATATGAAATAAAATTAGCATTTCGAAGCATTAGATGTATTATTATTATGTAAGGTCATATTCTGAAGCTGAAGAAAGCACTCCGTTGCATGTGACGTCATTGTATGCCGAAAATGTTTTAAATACATCGCTGCTATTGGCAACTTTTTGTTTCAGGTTAGGCTAATTGACACGAGGTGTTATTGCCACGGTTAATTCTTTTATTGATACTGAGAAAAGTTGTTATATTGTATTAAATTTAAATCATAACGTCGTACGTATTAACAGGGAATGTAAAAAGCTTTTATTAGCTGGTTTGGCAACAACAAAAATATTATTCCAAAGGGGCTTTGTCCGTGAAGGACTATTGTTTTCGCTTTGCAATTTTGCGCTGAATCACTATAAATGTCCCTTTCACTTTTCAAACTGTTGCCACAAAAGTCTTGCATTATATTTGAAGAAATTAAATAATGAAAAATCTGCATAAATGTATGTCTATTTCTCGCATTGTGATAAAACAACGGTACATAGAGCCATCGAGTTTTGAATGACGTAATTCGCCTACGAATATGGGCATGTGGAAGACCAAATTTGAAGTTTGGAATTTATTTTATTATCAATTTCATATTTTGTAAAACTTTAACGAATTTTTGATTGACAAACTCAAGGATTTCAAAGCGAGCAATGGCAACGTTGTACAGAAAAAAACATTTTTATCTTCAGCGTGTGAGACTGCCTTTCGGAAATTCTAAAGATATGCTTATTTTAAAACTATTTTGCGATATTGCTGTTGAACTGAATTTTATGGTTGAAGTGCAAAGACATGATATTTAATAAATAAAGGTAACACACAAAACGTTAAGAAAATGCCCCTTTGGGCGTAATTTAAAATCTGAAACCTTCCAGATTTTTTTTTAAATCTTCAAATTTTGGAAAAAATAGCTAACAATAATTCACTAGTTTATTGACGACTAGGTTTTTGCTTCGAAGGAATGAACTGATTTCATTTATATTTAAATGTTTTTATGCATTTTCTTTTCAAGTGTATACAGAAACTTTTGCTTTGGCCTTTGCCCGCTAGTTTTGTCAATTTTGTTTTGGCCGCAGCCCAATACTTTATGTCATAATTTTCCTTTTTCGTTTCTTTGTTTATTTCAACCTTACTAAAAAGTAACTTTCACAACTTTTACAAACTGCAACAAATTCTTTAGAGCTCATTTTGTAAGGAAAAAATGCTGCCAGTTCATGAGAAAAACTCTAATAAATTCAAAGCAATTTTTAGTCCAAAGGAGCTTTGTCCCTGAAGGGCAATTGTTTTCGTTTTGCGATTTTGCGTTGGTTCACTATAAATGTCCGTTTCACTTTTCAAACTGTTGCCACAGAATGTTAGAGTCCTGCATTATATTTGAAGAAATTAAATAATGAAAAATCTGAATAAAATGTATGTATATATTTCGCATTGTGATAAAACAACGGTACATAGAGCCATCGAATTTTGAATGACGTAATCCTACTGCGAATATAGGCATCTGGAAGCCCAAATTTGGAATTTGTTTTATTATCGATTTCATATTTTGTAAATCTTTAACTAATTTTTGGTTAACAAAATGAAGAATTTCAAAGCGAACAATGACAACGTTGTACAGAAAAACATTTTTATCGCCAACGTGCGAGACACTGTATCGGAAATTCTAAAGATATGCTCATTTTAAAATTATTTTGCGACATTGCTGTTGAACTGAATTTTATGGTTTAAGTTCGAAGATCTTGATATTTAATAAAGAAAGGTGACAGGCAAAATGTTAAAAAAACGCCGCTTTGGACGTAATTTAAAATCTTTTTTTTTTTTTTTTTTTTTTTTAACTTATAATTCCATCGATAGTTAAATTTTAAAAAAAAATTCCTTTTATGAAATGCGAATGGAAAAATATTCCTCTTCACTCTTTAATCCTGTCTTTGTTAAGATCTTCGCTTGAAAAACATCTGGGCTTTATATGGAAACACTAACTCATTTGTAAGAGTTAATTGAATATGTTTAACTTATTTGGAGAAATTACCATTTGGATTATTAGCCGATTTATGTTAGCTAAAGTCTTTCGATTTCATAAATAAGCTTTCAATGCAAAACACGAAGTACCGAGCTCTGAAAATTCAATCAATATTTTCAGATCTTGACCTAAAAAACCGGTTTCCTCTTTTAATCAATTTTATTTCGATCCTTTTATTTTCGAGTGGTTGTCTAAATTTCCATATTGTAAATTTCAGCCTCATTGGAATTATAGGTCAAGTATATGTAGATCGATACACCTCTTTTCCCCACAAAAAGATTTTGAATACTTCTTGACATGTCTTCCAAATTCTCAAAACAAATTTGGAGTGTTTTGCTTCCAGTTTTCTGAAAACTGCTTTATTGATTTTTTAGAACTCAATAAAAATACTTTGAAATTAGCTTAACTGATGCTTATTCATTTCTTAAATTATAATGTTTGCTTATTTCTGAAGTATGAATTACTTTACTGAGCTGCGGCCATAAATCAACTGGAGTATAATAGTGTTGTAATCAATGTTATCTTTAGTTTTTATGATTAATTCCTAAAACTCTTTGATGGTTATTAGAATCACGAATAGCAGAGCGAGTTAAATTTTGAGACGATTTGAATTTTGTGAATATCTGAATACTGAATGGTGTTTTTAGAGCAGCAAAACTTCTGAATAACTTGATTTCTACATTTTAAAATTTGTCAATAATTTTAAAATCTTATTCCCTCCTACCATAGCAGTGAAATGCCCATGAAAGAAGAAAAGGAAAGAAGATAAATAATAAAAAAATCTCAAAATTTAGGGAATTTATATTACGCCCAAATGGGACGTTATTTTAACGTTTTGTGTGTTGCCTTTGTTTAGTAAATATCGTGTTCTTCGTACTTCACTAAAAAAATAAAGCGTATCGCTAAAAAATAAAGTAGCCTTAGACGATTCCAAAAATATATAATTTATGGATGTTTCGAAATTTTAAAGATTTATCTTTCATTACAAAATGTAAACAAGCTCTAGGACACCCACCAAATTAGAAGGGACAGATGTCTGGTGTGGCAACAGTAAAGCCATATCAGCTGGTAAAAAGTATGTTCATAATCATTCTTTGCCAGAACCTGTTTTATTAGCTGTGTATTTAGAGTATTATTAGCTGTGTATTTAGAGTAAATATTATTAACTGTGTATTTAGAGGTCTCTCTAGCAGAAAACTACTGTCAAATTGCATTCGTAAAAGAACTCAAAACTCGAATTAAAGTTTTAATAATTGCGTCTGGACACGCATATCCAAAACTGTTTTTGTGAGTGTTATCACATTAAAATTAAATTTATTAGATGAGATAATATGTTTTAATGATGGTGTACAAAGCTACAAAAAATTAATGGAATTATTAGGAATACAACCAGGCTTAAAGTCTTAGCGAAAGTAGATTGGAATAGGATTCGTGAGGCCTATCTCGCTTACCAAAAGCTTTCTAAAATGGCCAGAAAAAAACAGAAGTTTTTAACACAAAAACACCTAGATGCAGAAGTATCAATTCAAAATGGTTATGGTGAAGGAAAATATTATTAAAATGATTAAAATGATTTTTTTATAAATTATTAGTGTTATTCAAATAGTTTTTTCTGTTTTTCTCAGACTGTGTCTTTTTAACTTTCGGTACACTTTTCCTGAAAACTATTCAGCCCGGAAGGTTTACTTAACTACTTCTTTGAAACTGTGCAAGATATAAAATTTATGATCATTAGTTATGGATATATTAAAAATTTAATACCATTTTTTCTATGATTTTCAAAACATTTTACTAATTTATTTTTAATATTTTTTCTTTCTAAGTAAAATATAAGATATTGCTTATTATTCTTAAATGACATGTTTTTAACCAGCATACAATATTTGAAGGAGTTCGGTGCAGTAGTTTTTTAGAGAAGTATACCAAACTAGCACACTGTCACAAAAGATTCATCAAAGGTAAGAAAAACTAAACAACTGGTTTTTAGAAACATTAGGCTTTTAATTTACATTTTATGTGTTTTACATAATCAACAATCTGTCTATTTTAAATGGAAAAACAATCTAGAGTATACGTTTATTTTGAGAAATGTTATACCCAAATAACTTTTGTGTCGGAATAGTTGCATTTCGCCAGTCGATATGTCACATGTTATCTTATGTAATGAAAAATCGGCACGAATATATTGTTACGAATTTTGTACTAAGATAGATAATTTTAGAAAAATTATAAGTAAAATTGTTTTATTTCTTTTGTAACATTAAAAATCTAAATAGAAGCTATGTCGGAAAAGTAAGAGTACTGGGACAAGTGCATTTGATATTGAGTAAATGGGTATTACGGTAATTTGGCGAGATATTAAGCTGAAAACGGTTTCAGCAGCTTATTTTGTCGCCAAATTAGGCGTGAAATCGCCAAAAGCGACATTTTGGTCCGGTCCCTGTATCATCATAATATGTATTGAAATTGAATAAATGTCATTGACTACTATGTTAGCTCTAACCGTAATTCCACCCTCGTATTGCTTTCCATTAATTTCGAGAAGCAGAAAATACTAGAAATATTTCGACGGCCGGTTGTAAACTATTTAAGGCCGAAGAGAGAGAGCTTCTGCTCTCAGTTGTTTCATTATTGTTGAAGTTGTTAGTTCTGCTCGAAACGAGATGTCCGAGTTATCTTTCTCTTAAGATGCGCTTTGAATTGCATTGTGTTTAACGTTCTTAGTAGTTTGATGCGTAACTACTGATTGTACTCTACTGTGACACCTGTACGAGTATTCCTGCAGAAAACTCCAGAACTTTGAAGTTTTTATTTTTAAAAAATTAATTTTTATTAACCTATCATCGGACTTGGGTGCATTGCACCTATTACGAACCTGTACGCACGCAATAGTATGTATCTTCCTCGCATTATGGAAAACAACATCACCAAGCAGCATCAAATTTAGAATCACATTAACCTAAAAATGGGCAGATTGAATCCCAGATTTTGAATTTCGAATTTTTTTTCACTATCTCTTTCTTATTTTGTAAAATTTTAACGATTTTCCGATTAACAAACTCAACGATTTCAAAGCCAGCAGTGGCAACACTTAACGTAATAAAACAGTTTTATCTCCAGCGCGTGAGACTGTCTATCGGAAATTCTAAAGATATCCTGCTTTTAAATATTTTGCTATTGAATAGAATTTTAATTGGCGTAAGCGCCAAGAACGTGATTATTTAATTAACTTAAATAAATAACTTGATAAAAATAATATAAATAAACGTGATTATTTAATAAACTTAAATAAATAACTTAATAAAAATAATATAAATAAACGTGATTATTTAATAAACTTAAATAACTTAATAATAATAATATAATAATAACTTAGTAAATAACTTAATAAACTTAAATAAACACACAAAACGTTAATATTTTTTTTTTAATTTTAAAGCCATCTTAGTAAGAAAATTTAATAATAATGAACTGGGAAAAAAAAACTGGAAAAAAAGACAGAAAAGTATATGCCAACTCTTAAGCCTGCATCGGAAATTCTAAACGTATACTTTTATGCTGCTTTTGAAAATTTATGATTTTACTGTTGAATTTTATATTGCGTGAGTGTGAAGAAAATAGTGCTTAGTGATAAAGCTGAAAAGGAAAAAAAATGGATTAATAAGAGGGAGAGTAACAACAGACTGATAGATTGCGAGCTCGATGACGCAGTCGAAAAACTTAACAAACCCTTTCGGGCTACCGTCAAAATTTGGAACCTTTCAAATTTTTTTTTCCATTATTTATTCCAAAATATATTAAATTTACAAAATAACATGTTAAAATAGTGTGTGTACATTAAAGTACGTTTTTACACTTCAAAAAAATTTTAGTTGATAGTTTCTTTGCTTTCTTATTGCTTGTGTCTACTGACATGCTATCAAAATACATAATTTTAAGAAAATTACTTGACTTTCCTATGCAGTGCTATTTATATTCTATGTAAGAATACGTTCAATAATCCTCTACTTCCCTAATCTATTATTCTGCCAGTTACAAAATCTGATGTATTAATGCATTAATGCGACATCGAAGCGTTTTCATCCTTAAAGCTAATTTTATTGTGAGTTCCATTAAGGAGAAGCTAATATAAAGCGAAGGGGAAGACAAGTCACTTATCAGACTGCATTTCAAATAATGAAATATTAATTGCAAAATGTAAACTAAGGTGACAAAATATCTTTAAAGTTATGAAAAATTGAGATCTATTTTCGAAATTTTCAGAGAAGTATCTAAAAGAGAAAGATACATTTATTAAAGCTGAGAAGGAGTAAATTTGCGAATATTGATGCTATTGAAATAGTTTTTCAGGGACATGGCTTTTCTTTTTTAATATTGTAGACTGTTTTATTCTAGGAATAGCTGTGTTCAACAGCCGGTTAAATTTTTAATTAAAGTTTGTGTTTTATATTTTGGCAATAATTTTGTTTCGAGTGATAACAGCAGCAAACATTTTTACCTTAACATCATGCAACATTCACAATTAATGCAATATTCGTAATTACATGTATATACGAACACATACATAGATACATTTCTGAATCCGGTCTTTTTAACAGAAGAGTGCCGAAATTATTTATGAATTTCATAGCTTCGTGATTATATTTTGCAATCGTTCATATTTGCAACTCTCTGCTATTTTATTGCATTACTCCAATCTGTCATTTATTATACAGCATTACATTAATTAATCGGTTAATTACTAATTGCAATAACTTAAGCCTGAAGTTGAGTCCTATTTGAACACACTATGGTTGAGACAATTTCATACTAAATTTGAAAACTTTTATTTTGAATACAAACCTGAACCGTAATTAACGCTTTCAAGGAATATTTTTATTTTCTATCTATTTTCTTTATTTCCCGGCGGTCTGAATCAACAATCTGCTTGTAAAAAGAATCTTAACTTTTATTCGAAATGCTATCTTATGCTTACTAAAATAAGACCTCCAGTGGAACGGTGTAGCCAATGTTATGGTTTGGGAGATGTTTTCTTGGCATAGTATTCTTGTCGAACAACGTTTAAATGTATTTAAGTATTATCGCAGATCAAGTATATCCTGTTATGTTAATGGTGTATCCTGCCGGGAATGGCTACTTTCACCAGGACAATTCTGCCTATCGTACAACTTGTACTGTATTCAGATGAGTTGAAGAGCTTTGGTAGAGACTTTACCTTACTTCGTTGGCCTGCACAATCACCAGATCTCAATCCAATTGAGTATCTGTGGGGTGAGATGGAACGGAGCATTAGGCAACTGGATCCAAAACCATCAAATCTTATGGAACTGAAAAGGGCAATTCATCGGATATGGTCTCAAATACTCACACCACCAGTCAACATCTCATAACGTCCATGCCAAGAAGAATCCATGCAATTTTAAGCACAAAAGGTGTTCCATTACTGTATTTAGGAGTCGTCGCATAACTTTGCCACTCAATGTATGTTCCTACAGCTAAAATTAGCATAAAAATTGTACAAAAACATTTGTATAATTTACATTCTTATTCTAATTAAAAGTTGCAACATATATTCTATCTAGTTAAAAAAGAAAATGCCTTGTTAAATACTAAAAGGAAATTATACTTTATTAGAGCTAAGAGGAATCTGGTTGAGACTCATTCAGGATTAAAAAAGGCCAAGTCATGTAATAATGAAAGGCATTCAGAGAATCATCTGGATTAATAACATATAGCAGTATGTTCTATAGAACATGCTTATTTTGTTCAGAATAGTTTTGATATATTAATCATGACAAAACAGCGAGGGCTACATTCCTAAGATGATATACGCCTTCGTAAGAGATATTTTACAGTAAATGTTCTTGTATTCGTATTATATATAAAGGATGCCAAAGAAAGTAGCAGATTTTTGGTTTCCATTTCTCTTACGTTAGTAATGTAGAATTGAGAAATCATTACTTCATTTTAACTCTATCTGCGACCTTATCAATCAGTGTCGGTTCTACTATTCTCATTTAAATGTTATTTATAGGAATGTTATATTCTATTTTTATAAATCTTTATAAACGTTTTTTCCTCATTTCTTCCTAATTTTTAAATTAGCATGAGTGCCTCGATTATAATAAACCGAACATCAAATAAGATTGATTTTAAAGTAACGCTTTTAGTTTTTAATTAATTTAGCTATTGCAGCCTTAGGCCTTTCATTACAAAAAAATAATTTTTATTTCATTCGATACATTCTCTCTAGTTGTTGTTAGTTACGTCAGTGATGTCAGTATCATATTGTACGCGAGCAGAATGAAGAATCTGAAATAAGCTGATGGAATAAATGTTTTTCCTTTTTCGATAGAATGAAAATGTTTTATTAACAAAATAGAAAATATTTTAAATTTCGCTTGCTAAATTTTATCAAAATATACAAATAAATTTCATCAAAATATACAAATAAATTTCATCAAAATATGCAAATTAATTTTATCAAAATATACAAATAAATTTTATCAAAATTTACAAATAAATTTTAAATTTCTCTTGCTAAATTTTATTAAAATATACAAAAATGGTAATAATAATATTACAAGGGGGAATATTCAAATTTATATTTATTTTTTTATCTGAAGTCTAAAGTTTGTTACTTGCAAACTTTTTTTACACTTTTTAGTTCAATATACTGATAGCTAAGTATTAAATTTTAGAATAACATTTATGTCAAATTATTCTAACGTATTTAACTAATTGTTAAACAACTAGCATTAAGTTAAAATAAACAAATTACGAAAACTTCAATTTTCAGAAAAATATTTTCCAGGTAAGACGAAATATGAAGTAAATAATGGCAACCTATGAATAAAAATACATATATTTGTATGTAAATAATTATAAATATCTTTATTTCTCACTACAGCTTGACGTTTGACGGCATTTCGATTATGTATTTGTATCCATAGAGAGAAATTACTAAGCATTCTCTTCATTAATAGATTGTAGATGCCCATTCCGTGAATAGGGTTCTTTTCTTATCAATTTTCAACTATGAAAAAAAGCTGTTCACATGCAAATTTAATTCCCAAAAAAGCTATTAAATGTGGTGCAACACGTTTTAACTAAATATAAGTATTTGTTTCTTAACACGTGGAAATAAAAGTTAATAAATCTGAATTTTTAAATTGTTGAATAAGATTTCTATCACGAAGTAGACTAATTAGCTCCATTTTTAAATTTTCTGTTGTGCTATTAATGTTCGTTTTAATGGTAAAGAAAATAATGCGAACTCTGACTTCAAATAACTAAAATCTTGAAATCCTTCCAACACAATCTTTGAAACAAATAGATAATTAAAATGTATTTGAGGGCTGCTGAAGCCACTGTGTTAAGTCAATCTTGTGCTCTAAGTACTGTGTTTCTAGCTAGTTGACAATAGGTATGAATTAAAACCTAGAATGTTTAATATTTTAGCTGTAAATGTGAAACTAGAAATTTTAAATCTTCTTGACAACAATAATTGTAAATTTAGCGAAAGCAAGGAGATATTTACTCTACATTAAACTTTAGTAAGCCATTGACTTCCAAGGCAAAGGTATAAAGGAATCTCTAATGCCAAAGAAATCAATTGACAAGAAAACTCGGGTGGAAGAAGACGACACGATCGAACTTCAAGAAGATGCCAGAAAATAACAATATAAGCAAAAGAACAGCAATCACGTTCTTGTCCAAGTAACCCAATAACTGGAAGAAAAGTTATCTGAAGATAGCAGAGCAGACGTTGCTGACAGTGCAATTTTATATGGAGCTAACTGGAATAATTATTTAAGGTACAGTTAAACATGTTTTTGAACACTGAAGAATTTAATTCAGCTTATTATATAATAGTCAAACTTTTCACAGGCATGAATTTTTTCTCTTTAATTTAAGATCAAACAATTGGCGCGGAGCCAAAAAATTTTTGCGTACAGAAGAACTCGTATTATCTAAATCAATTGGGACCGGACTCCATTCGGATAAATGGATTTTTTCCGAAGAAAGGGTATATGCACATCTTTAATTAATTACTGTATGTACACTATATTGAAAATGGAAGGGAAAAAACTATTTTTAAAGAAAAAGAGGTTTTAATTAATTAAAATAAAAAAACATTTTTAGTACATGTTATATAGCATATAGTTATATAGTACTTACAAGTGCTGAAAGTCATTGCTTGCTGAACATCTGGGTCAAAGTAAGCTGTTTGACGGACGCCATGACTGCACTTAGACAGCCGTTACTATCTTTAAATGATGAACAACCAAGCTTCTGACCTAGGATCTTATCTTTTTCATAAAGAATCGGACCCGAAATTGGGTTTCTCCCAGAACGTTGCTGCAAAAACCACTTGAAAACGACATCTTCTAAATTTTTGTTGGTTGCTACCTTCATAGATTTTCTTAAAGAACTTCCATCTTCGTTTACAAGCAGTGATTACGAAGTTTAAAAGTGTAGGTTTGCTCCTTTTAATGTCTGAAATCGTTGATTATCCAACACTGCGTTTCAGTCTTAACTTTTTTCTTAAATTCTGAAAGCGATTCGGATAGTCGGAGTTCAGATAATTGTGATGTACTGTACTTCAGAGTTACAATTGGCAATCTCTATAGACGATAAATTGCTGTTAAGTCGAAAATCTAATGATGAAGTTGCTAATGTTCATAAGATCAACTTAAGTTTAACTATAAACATAATGTTTTAAATTAACTGTGAATATAGTGCTTTAAATATAATAACATTAAATATTCAATAAACTTTTCAACATTGATTATAAAAAATGGCGTGTAACGGAAAACTGAGAATAGCAACCTGAACTTAAAGTAAGTCTATTTTATAAACCAATCAAGTAGTTACCAAAATGCATATCTGATTTAGTATACTGATAAAATGCAATCTGTAAACGTCATTATTTCTTCTGAAAAGATTTGGTACAATATTTCTTAATCTGCCTTTAATTATTAAATTTTTCTCTTAAAGATATACACTGAGAATACCCTTGACCCGTTACTTCTGTAGATATCTTAATCGAGGCTTATGTATTAGTAATAACATCTCAAAAAGGCAACACTATTTGCTTCACAATTTGTTTGGTATTTATTTTAATATATATCTCTTTAAGTCAGAGATGACAATCGTGCCACTAGGTGGGACACGACAGGTATTTCGGTGGAACGCCACAGGTACATCAGGCAAAAAAAAAAAGGATAGTATTATTTATCTCAAGTTCTACCAATTGACGAAATTCAAATTGCGTTTTTCATGTCTTGAAAGCCCGACTTAGGTTATATATTAGACTTATATATAGCATTATTCTAACATAGGTATTTTGGCACAAAATTGGAATTTTTCTGAAATGGCATGCGAAAGTTTTTCCTTATTTCGATTCTACGATTCAAATTATGCCTAAATATTAAATTTTGTAAAGTTTGGTGCAAAATTTACGGAGAAATTCAAAAATTTATCTTGGCGTATTTTTTGCAGTTTTCGCCAAGAATAATTTACTCAGAAAAGGTCTGATTTTGTGTCAAAATACCTATGATAGAATAATGCTATATATATATATATATCCTAAGTCGCGCTTTCAAGACATGAAGAACGCAGTTGGAATTTTGTCAATCGGCCCAGTAGAACGGGAGATATAAAACTGTAACCGTTCCCCCCCCCTTTTTTTTCGCAGTGTACATGTACTGTGTTCAACTGTTTGAAATGCATGTATTTCATTATTTAAATTATTTTAAGTAAATTATTGCAATTTTCATGCTGTAGAGACATTAGGTATATTTTTGGAAGCAAGAGAGATTGAAAATTTAGCAACGCCTTCGCCGGGAATCGAACCACGGATCTCTGGAATACTGGCCCAGCGTGCTACCGTTACACCACGAAGGCACGCTGGAAAGCGGGAGAAATACCTTATAATGCATTTTAAAATTGTTAATATAAGTATTCCGAAGCTGTTTTGTATATAGGTCATCAATTAAAATTATGTCATCAATTAAAATTCGAAATTATGCTATACATATCGGAAATGCCTGAAATAATGTTTTGTAATTTTTATGTTTAAATGGCAGAGATATTTAGCTACGATTCGCAGTTTAATAACCAAACTTCTTTCTGAAACAGAACTGTTTAGAGCAAAGTTCTCTAGGATTTGCTAATGAATCCGGAAAGGATAATAGGAAGTCTTTTTGTTTTTAGGGACTAAGAAGATAAGCAGAACGGAAACGCGAAATGCGGAGGGAAAAAACTGGCTTGGAAAGGGAATTCAAACTGCTACGGCAGTAGAGGAAGTTACTTTAACTCCTGGCCCTCTTTCATGAACTCACGGTGTTCTAAAAATATTATAAGACTGTTGAAGATGTTTTAAATTATAGGAATGTTATACATCCTCTTTTTCCTTTCATGAATTAGAAGAACAATACTGGCACTAAACGAGAGTTGAATTGACGCAATTCTCAAATTTTTCTTATTCGTTCATTGGAGAGTCATTCAGTAACTATGAAACTCTTCAACGCAAAACCGTTATTTTTAACCTCAGTGTCGTTAGATAATTATCCGATAATTTTAGATGATTTTACTTCTACTCTTAATGACGCAGTTCGTTTTCGGTACGGATTTTAATGCTACGTTTAACTGTTGAGCTTTGGTTAATTTCCGATATGTGAGTTGTTAAATATTTTTATCGTTGGTAATGCATAATATTCTGACTGTTTCAGTTATTTTCGGGGATTTGATAGTAAAACTGAACAATTAGAATTGAGCAAAAGTGACCGATCTTTAGAAGAAAGCTCATGATTCTATAATCTATGAAGCTCATTTGCTCGCAATTCTACCAAATCTTTACAGTTTAGTTTATGCTAAAGTTTTCCAGTTATCTAACTTCCAGCATAATCGAAAAGCATAATTTCATTTCTATAGCCAAGCTAAATTGGAGGTTCTTGAGAGCTAGAATAGTTTTCCAGCTATCTAACTTCCGCATAATCGAAAAGCATAATTTCATTTGTATTAGCCTAGTTAAATTGGAAGTTCTTGAGAACTAGAATATTGAAGACCTGTAGAGTGACTTATCGCAGAGTTCTGTGAGCAAGCCACAAGTCCAATGAAGGATTAATTTATCCTTTGTTCAAACTCAAAATAATTGAACAGATGGGCCCCTTCTAGGGCTTACAATAAGCCTCCATTTGGGTTTTAATTCAAGATAGAAAATAAGACCTAATCTAATCCTAACTAAAATAAAACCATCCGAAGCTGCACAGAATTAACTAACAGAATTGGCCCTTATTTAAGATCACCGAAGAATACTAGCAGGCACATAACAATATGATCGAATAGCAGTAAGATTATGTCGTATAGCAGTAAGATGTAAGATCGAATAGCAGTAAAATGGATTTAAAAATGGTGGATTTAAAGTCAAAACAATTCTGGTGCACCCAACAGACCTTTGCCCGTCGCTGGCAAGAACAGTTTTACAAACACTGCACCATTTCCCATTGTCTACCTGGGCCCACCAGCGGCCGAGTGGTAAAATCGCAGAGCACTGGTAGTTCGGTCCGAGGTTCGAATCCCGCGAACGGGCTGGCTGCATGGGCGCTTTCGTGGTTTTCCCCATGTGTAACGTGTATACGAGTCAGTTTCCCTTAGAAAGTCCTCCACGAAGGCATCCCTTCCCTTAGGCAGATAGCTCTAGTGTGCTTTGCCGTATTCTCAATAATCCAACCCATAATCCAATCCCATTGTCTACCTATGCGAAATGGGATTTTTTCCACTTTTACACTAACCGATTTAAACTAAATGTCAGTAGGCGTATGCCTACTTTTATTATATTATGTATAAATAATCTTGCAACATATATTTTATGTATTTTATGTATTATATTTTAATGTATAAATAATCTTGCAACAAACATAATTTCAGAAATTAAAAAAAGTAGAAATACATTTTTCGAAACTTTTCCTTCAAATTCAACGGGTTGCCGATTACAAAACGTTTAAGAAGGTAATACTTAGTGAAATGCAAAAAAACTTTTTTGAAGTAATACCTTAAGAAATACTTAAAAAAACAAAAACATACTTCCTTAGTAACACATAACAATTAAATCATCTGTGTTTTATACGCCCCCCTCAGTAACCACAGTATTTCAACAACAATACATGTTCCTATCCCATTGCATCCTAAGGGCAATTTCTAAACAAATGAAGCGTTTGCCATTTTAATTGCGCCCAGCAATGACGGAGCGGTAAAGTCGCTGAACACTGGTAGTTCGGTCTGAAGTTCAAATCTCTCGAAAGGACCGGCTGCATGGGCGTTTTCGTGATTTTCCCCACGTGTAACGTCTATACAAGCCAGTTTTCCTTAGAAAGTCCTTCACGACGGCATCCTCTCCTTAGGCAGATAGCGCTCGAGGTTTTTCCGTCCCATAACAAAACCATGTTAATTGCTAAGTTTAAATAATTGTTGAATTTAGCTGACGTTGCAAATGCAAAATGCATATTGTGTTTAATTACAGCTTCATTTTTATAAGAAATTTTGGAATATCTGCAATACAACATAATAGGCACATTTAAGAAGTTAATTAGAACCTGCATGAATACTTTACAAGTCATTTACTCAGCTAGTAGTAAATATTTATAGTATATACTTCATAATTCACATTATTTCGCAACAGTATTGTTGGCAATGAAAACATATTTTTCTTACATAAAATATAACAGCATTGTCGGTATAAATATAATCAAATGCATTTCTCAAAAACTTTACGCAATAGCAAATAAAATAACGCTTCTATTGGATTTAAAAGGAATGATTTACTTGAAATCCGCATTTCAAGTTGAGTAATTTAAAAGAATAAGAAAGAAAATTTTGTTGCAGACAAACAAAGAAACCAAATGCAATAACTGCAAAATCTTAAGTACATTCAAAACCAGGTTTTAATCTTATTTAAAATTCCTCCTCCTCAGCTTTATCATTAAAAGGTTCAGTAGTAATGTAAAAGAATGCAGGAAGTAGCATAAAATCTGCATATTTCTCAGCCATTTTATTGTATGTTAGGATTTGCAGATAAATGTCTTATATGCTTTACCTTTTAAGCGTTTATTTTAACACAAGTGAACGGAAATAAAAAATACGTACTTTTTCCATGATATATTTTAACGTTATGTTTAAGCAGTAATAAGTTGAAAAAAAATCTGAAAACTTTCAGATTTTATATTACGCTCAAAGGGGCATTTTTTATGTTCTTCGTACTTAAACCATAAAATTAAATTCAATATCAATATCACAAAATAATTTAAAGAGAGCATACCTGTAGAACTTCCGATACACAGTCTAACACTCTGGAGATAAAAATTCTTTTTTTTCGTTCAGTGTTGCCATTTTATCGCTTTGAAATCATTGAGTTTGTTAATCAAAAATCCGTTAAAGTTTTACAAAATATGAAGTAAAAATAAAACAAATTCCAAATTCGGGCCTCCATATGGCCATATTCGAGTGGAGGAATATGTTATTCAAAATTTCATGTCCCTAGGTGTCGTTGTTTTTCACAGTGCTAGAAACAGATATACATCCATGCAGATTCTTCATTATTTAATTTCTTTAAATATAATACAGAGCTCTAATATTTGGTGGCAACAATCTGAAAAACGAAATGCCGTTTTGTGAACCAAGGCAAAACGTCAAAACAAAATTAAATACCCGTTTGGGCTAATAATAAAATCCTGAAAGCCAAAAACTCCATCACTTTCATCTCAAGCCGTGAACAAAATTTAATCAAAGAATAAACATCGGCAATTATCAAATACTTAAGGAATTATGACAATAGGTTACGGGATCTCATATTTCATACTTTTATTAAGTTTGTTTTATTATGAAATGGATATGAAACAATACTTCAAACATCTAGAGCTTCTCTTATTACGTGGAACTATAAATTGTACGAAAAGTGAGCATATTTGCTCGATGTACCTTTCATGAGCTATGTGTTGCAATGTCATTTTCAGTCTTCGATATTCCATTTTAAACTCTTGAATTATAATTCCGTTAGACAAAGAATTTATGGCGGTAGCTACCAGCCGCAAATTGAGAATTCTTTAATTAAAATCCGTTTTCCAGTGGAGGGAAATATTTCGTAACTATGGCAGAGACAATTGTTTAAACACTCAATAGTTTTAGTCGAGAATACTTTTAATATTAATCAGTAGAAACCTCATTAGAAATGCTATTTTTCAAGCAAAGTTTGCTGTGCTTGTTTCAAAAGTGAAACCATATTCTAGTAGCAAGAAGTCAAATCTTGCTTTTTATAATTAGTCGGTTTAAGGTATTGTTGTGAAAATTATTAATTCGTTTAACCATAACATGTGCAACATAAGCAAATTAAATATGCAAATAAATAAATAAAAGATAAAAATCAAATCCAAAAACTATAAGGAGGATTTTATTTTAAAGTTGGTGATTACATTATCTTAAAGAAACGTTACAACACTCATGCCAACAGATATATATATATTATTATGTTATAAAGGTTATGAAGAAATATATAATATGATGTTATAAAACCCATCAGCGGTTTGTTGGATAAGAATATTGAATAATGGTAGTTCAACGAATCTCAGTACATAGTTAACTGCACAAACACTTCCATAGTTTTCCATTATATGGAACGATTAAAGACTGAGTGAATATGAGTACTTTATATTATTCATTCGATACGTATTCGGTCTTAATAGGCTAACTGGGTATGTAAATGTTTTTTCATGTTTTCCCATTTGCGCAGTGAATACGAGGCAATTTTCCTTTGAAAGTTCTTCACAAAGGCACCCACCTTCTTAAGAAAATAGGCTTCGCGTATTTTTTTGTATTCCGCTAAATAATTAATCAAAAAAGGGAATATTAAGTTGTTTGAGCAAAATAATACGAACTTTATTAGCCTACGAATGTTCCATTGCAAAGGAAAATAGCTTCCGATTGGATCATTTAAATTATCACAAAGTGCATTAGGGTTATCTGTTTCAGAAGAGGGATGCTTTCGAGGTGGATTATTTAAAGTACGAACATTATGCAGGAGATAAACCGTGGGAAATGCAACCAATCCATTCGCCGAGATTTGAACCCGGTTTGAATTACCAATGCTCAGTGATCTTACTGCTCGGCCACTGGTGACCTCTAATTAATAGTATGAAAAGATTAATTATATTTATTTAAAATTATAGCTTCATTTTCATACAGCTCGTTTTTAAATTAAGAAAAAGACCTGAATTCCTCGGGCACTGTAAGGACAGAAATGTAGTTAAAGTGTGATGTTATCAAGACTGCATATTCCCTTAAGTACAGTATTTTAATCTCAGAATGAAATACCAAAAACGAGATATTTCTTCAAGCATTTCTTCACAACGTGTACTTTAAGTTTTAATTATATAGAAATGTACATGTTTCATAGCAATACTAGGAGTAATTCGAAATGCTTAACTATGTTGAGAAGTCGCAATAAGATTTCTAGCACGGGGATGGAATTTATTCATATATCACTTAGTACACACAACTTCAAAATTTAATCTTAAGTCATTTATTTAATGTCATAGCCGCCCAACCGGATAGTTGTTAGAAAGTAAAAACAGAAGCATCTTAACCACCGAAACTTATGATCCTTATATTCATCTTTAGACGAGTAACTACAGACTTTAGACTAGTAACTAACTTAAGGAGAACAGGTTCCATAAATCGCACAAATCATGAAAATCGTTTAAGATCCTCAAGTTTTCAAGCTAATTCATAATATCTCCATTCTAGCTCATCAGATTAAAAACGCCAAAAATACTACAGATAAACTTCTCATCGCTTTCAGATCTGTAGAACTTATGCTGAATTTTGCTCAAGACGCCTAAATTGCTTTTGTTAGGTGACGATCCATAGCCGATCGAGTGAAGTCATTCTAAAGATTGACTTCACCTGTCGTTCGGTGAAGTCAAGTTCCTGTCTTCATGAGTTAGGACGTAACCCGGTTCACCGTCCGCCATTTTTGGCCTCAGCGAAGAATGGACGCTATTCTGCACTGGTTTTTATGCCAGTTTTTCATTCATTACTTATGTTTTTCCTTTTTAGGACAGAAATATAGTGGTAAAGACCAGTTAAGTCATATACTATTTCAGCATAAAGGAAGCCATTCATATCGAAGAGAAAAATAAATCTTACTCAGTTCTGTTTGTTTTTATAATAATAATTAGAATTAGAATTTTAAATTTTGTGTTCAAAGTTTAAAGCATATTGCAATTAATTTTTCAATAAAATTTGTCTTATTCATCCAGAAAGACTGTTCTAAAATGAAAATACAACTGACCCAAAACATCTTCTCAATACATACATTTTGCTTGATTTTGACCCGGAGCCAAAAACGCTTGCCGACCTGGTCTTTTGCCTTACACTGGGAATTTAACTTGTCAGCTTCGCCAATAATCGATAAATTTCATGGGCAACGGTACGCTTTGGTATTGTTAAAATAATGCTTTCCCATAAACTTAAAATAAACCCATATCAGTACAAGTAAGGGTTAATGCTAAGTTACCCGCAATTTACATGTAATCGGAGACAATAGCCTAGGCAGGTACAAAATTGCTTGGATTTATTTTTGATTATTTTATGTTTGAATACATAAATTTGTAGTACAATCCACATTGATGATCATGACCTATTAGTTGATGCAAGTGGCGCTTTTTCTACAAGTCACGGATGACCTTGTAGGATACCAATGTGTCTCGTTATAATTTTCAGTTTTAATTTTCTTTTGAATTTTCTGCAGTTAGCTAAGCTGGTGAGAGATAGGTTTACAAGGACTGATTATCAAAGTACAGATGACAGTTGATTAACAGCTTTAACGGAAACTACTGTATTTCTGTTTCATTTTAATTAAATAAAAACTAATTGAATTTTCTGCAACAAATCGCATGAATAACGTAGGAATCAGTCATAAATAACCTTCAAACTGTCTATCACCTCTGACTAACATCCTTGATGGCTATCGGTATGCTTTACTTCAATATTAGTTTTAAAATTTTCTAAATTCATTTCAAATTTCTTTCTGTTGACCTTGAAGATCCTCGAAGGGCAGTAGAATAGTTGTTTTTAATTTTAATTTAAAACGTTTCCTAAATTTAATGCATCATTCCATGTTGGTGTCGTAACTGCTGACGGTTAGTGAACACCACCCTGTAAACAACTGGTTACAAATTCCCTTACCACTCACCTTCAATTTAACTTCTGATCCACCAGCGGCCGAACGGTAAAGTCGCTGAGCATTGGTAGTTCGGTCCGGGATTTTAAACCCGACGAACGAGCTGCCTGCAGGGGCAGTTTCATGGTTTTCCTCATGCATAAGTGCATACGGGCCAGTTTTCCTTAGGAACTTCTCCACGAAGGCATCCCCTTCCTCACGTAGATAGCCGAGTGCTTTGTCATAGTTAAATAAGCCAAGCCAATTTGATTTCCTTTCAATCATCTAGCTGAACGATATAGTTTAAATGTATATAATCAACCTGTAGGTAATTTATTATCAATCACTTCGGTTATATTGTCTTTAATAATTTAATTGGAGATATGTATAATTTGTAATATAGGCAATAAATAATTTTTTATAACAGTGGAATGAATACGTGAAATATATATAGGTACGAGTAGAAGTCTATTTTAATATCTACTGTTACAAAATACACAAAAAATATTACAGTACCTTTTTTAACATCTGATGCTATAGCATAATTTATAAAGCGTAGAATCAAATTATACAAAACATCTGGCATGCCATTTCAGAAATGTATGGTTTTAGCATTATTTTAATTGCATGACATTTTTTTAACTCCATGTATTTTGCATTCTACGCAAAATTTTAGATTATTAGTCTTAAGTATTATATATTTTATTTAAGACATAATTTAGCCATATAATTCTGCTTCTATACCTTGCTTTATAAAAAGGAAACAGTCTACAGATATTATTTTTTTTATTGCAAAGGCACTTGATTATACATCACTGTCCCCTGTGCATCAAGGATGCATGAGACTGGAGCATAAAAAAGTCAAAATAATAATGAAACTCATAAAAATAACAATAGCTACATAAAAACTGTAAAATTAAATAACAAATGACTACATAAAACATTAATAATAATCTTAAATAAAAAATTTTTAAAAATCTGAAAAGTTTCAGATTTTAAATTACGTACAAAGATGCGGCTTTTTTAACTTTTTCTGTTTATTTTTATTTATTAAATATCATTTTCTACGTACTCAAACCATAAAATTCAGTTCAACAGCAATACCGCAAAATAATTTTGGATGGAGCATATCTTTAGAATTTCTGATACAGAGTCTCGCACGTTGGAGATTAAAAATGTGTTTTTTTCATCCAGTGTTCCCATTGCTCTCTTTGAAATGGTGGAATTTTTTAATCAAAAATTCGTTGAAGTGTTACAAAATATGAAATCGATAATAAAACAAATTTCAAATTCCAATTAGGGCTTCCACATGCCCATATTCTATGGAAGATTACGTTATTCAAATTTTGATGGCTATATCCACCGTTCTTTTATCACAATGCGAGAAACATACAGACACTCATGCAGATTCTTCGTTATATAATTTCTTTAAATATAACACAGGGCGATAATATTTTGTGGCAACAATTTGAAAAGTGTTATGCCATTTATAGTTTTCACCGCAAAATGCCAAAACGAAATCAATAGTCCTTCAGGATAAATTGCCCCTTTGGACTAATAATAATAATAATAAATTAGTCCCTGAATATCACTGCATCAACTGTTTAGCCTGCCAATATCAACTGTATAAATTTTCCCCGCTCAACGAGGAACATTTTGGGAAATGACCTCTGTCCATCTCAAAATTCTGGTTGCACAAAGTACACAAGGGACTGTCTTATATACCAATGTGGTGCAGATATTTAGCGACAAAATCATGGCCGGGCTTCAAAGGAAATCCTGCAACTGCGATCGAATCCCTCCACTTCTCCAATTTCTTCAAGTAATTTAAAATTTTTCCTCGAGGTATTTTTTTACTATTTTTTCATGGATGTAAATGGTACCCCACTATTATATGATTGCAAAATCTCAGTTCCTTTTAACTAATTTATCAGCCCATTCATTACCAATCGCTATTAAAGTTAAAAAAGATAAATATAATAAATTGGTTGCCTCAATAATTATGAGATAAGTAATAAGTTCTAACACTAAGAGTGAGCTATTTTTCTCGTTCGAAATTACATTTATTAGTCAAGCCGGTTCAATACGGCCGTTGGCTATCTTCCAAAACAAACTTTTAACGCTAACTGATACCTGACACTGAGCGACCCGCTTCTGACACATACAGTCCGCATGGAAATATTTGCAAAGCACACTTATCTTTCAAAACATCTGCTGCAAACGTCAACGATGTGGCAACTCAAGGCTGAAGTTATTTACGTATGGAAAACTGAGCAATAATTAAATAATATTTCTAAGAACTTAGTCAAATATTTACCTTACTTGCATTAAGTAATAAAATTGCCTTCAATTTAAAAAAAAAGTTTCACTGCTCGGAGGCAAGATATAGAAATAGAATTCTCGTTTTGATTATGCAAATATTTTCTGAGCAAAAAGAGGTTTCCTCGGAAAAACACAGGGCGAAGTTGTTAGAAATAATATTTACATTTATAGATCTGATATAACGAAGCATCACAGAAACGCATTATCAATTAATGTGTTATTTACACCTATCTAATTTAACTGATAATTCCGATATAAACGAATACTTAGCTTAAAGAAACAGAAGAATTATTAGAGATTACGTGTTTTCGTTCTTTGCACTAATTAAGTTAGTTAATTTCGTTCTTTGCAATAATTTTTGCAGTAATTAACATTAGATAATTCTTAAAGAATAATCAGATGATTAATTTATAGGACGTATACTGAATCTGCATGTAATGCTTTTTCTTCACCCTCAAGCATTACTTGAAGAAATTGAAGAAACGAAATAAGAAGATATTAAGAAAAATTACTTATGTAAAGTAATATATAATTACATATTACGTATTATTATATTTAATTACAATATAGGCTATTGGATTATCACTTTATAAATAAACATCTTGCATCTACCTGACCTGTAAAGTGTAAGGTTTTGAAAAAACTTTACTTTCAAATCTAAATAATAACTGCTGATTCAGAAATATTAATTTACTTACTCTTTCATTCTAATAATATTAGTACATTTAACAAACGTCATATTGCAAATCCTTTTTTGCTTATTTGTACGAAGCAAAGGGAGTATTGTAATCGCGAAAACGTTTCGGGTATCATATTTCAACGAAAATACTCATTTTGACCGCTCTCGAATTTATCTGAATGATGTTTTTGCGTTACTTGTACGTATGGATAGTGTTGAAACTCTCAGCGACAACCACGTGATTTGCGCATGCGCGCAGCAAAAACTAAAACAGAACTTTTTTTAACTGAACTTTGAGAACTCTTGATGGACGTTTGAGTGAAACATGTAATCCTTCTCTTCTGTGTTATATATATATATATATTAGTTAAGTGATGTGATTGTAAATTAAATATCGTATTATCTTAGAAGCCTCTCTTTTTCAGTGAGTAGTGCCTTTTTGATGAATGTAATTAATAAAACATTCCCGGATACGCCTTTGGAACGAGAAAGAAGATCGACTGAAAGGTAAGCCTTTTTACCTTTTATTTTCTAAGAGTGATCATGCTATTAATCATGAACACATTATACAGATAGAATAAAGGACTCTTTTTTTTTCCCAAACGTATTTAAAAAGAATTTAAAATGAATTCAGGAGAGCTTTTCATTGAGATAGCGTTTCTTCGCGTCCTATGAGAGATATATACGTACATACGTACGTACGTATCTGGCATAACTCAAAAACAATAGCTGTAGAACGTTGAAATTTTGTAATTACATGGGACTGCTATAACGTAAAGTTCTGCAGCTCCCATTTTGGTTGCAATCGCTAGCACCAAAAGTATATATATATATATATATATATATATATGTCATGAATGCTCAGTCGAGCTCTTAACAGCTTTCGATAACAGTCATGGCCGGTGATTACGATATACAGATGAAAGCAATAAAACTGAATTTCGACAGATCACCTGTCTTTATTTTCACACATATCCAATTACTTTGGCATACACTTATTCAATCATAATTAAGTAGGATAAATTTCAATGTAGATTAGCTCTTAAAAGAAATATAAGCTTTAAATTAAAATGACCAACCACTGTACCTGGGGTCCCGTCTAACGTTCAACTCTTGTTTTCAGTTCCTAATGTTCTGTCTCGATTTTTTTAATCTGTTAATATTGATGTTAACTCATTGAGCGCACTGAGAAAACTAAGTTTGTTTTCATTCACAATGATCTTCTTCACACTGTTTTTGATTACTCATTTTTGAAAACATTATTTGTAAGCATATACATTAATCAGGTGAGTGCGTCCACGCCATACACATTTTTTTCTCTACTCCCTTCTTTTTTCTTCTCTGTTTTTTCCTTCGTTTTTCTGAATTATATTATCCAAGATATTACTGCTACCGCTGGGTATAACTAAATCAATAACAAAAATAACTAAAATTGGCAACTCATGTCTTCAAGCTCAATCATCTCAGAGTATTTCAAAACTAGCATCAAAACAGTTCACAGAACGCAAATCATGAAATTAGGTAATAGTAAAGCTTATCAGATCCTATTGATTGTAATATTGGAATCTTAAAATTCGCGGTTTTAAGTGTATAAATATAACATCTTGCTGTTTTCTAAAATAAAAGTCTTAAATTTTAAGATTCCATTTTTCGTTGCTTTACAAATCGTTGCAGTCCTCAGCTTCACAGCAAAGAATAATTAAACTAACATTTTGATATTTTCTAGATTTTTTAAAATACTGAGTTAGTATTTTATGTGTTAACAATTCGTATAAGCTTTATGAATAAGCATACCTGGAGAGGTAAACAAATATCCGAAACATTTGAACCGTTCTACAAGTCCAAGCAGTAACAATTCTTACAGGCGAAGATATCGGGAGAAAATCCGGATGTCTTCATCAGTTTACATCGCAAATATGAGCATTACTATAACATATTGAGAAAATTATGGCAACGCTTAAAGCTTTGTTCATGTAAACATTGATCGACTGAGTGCGTCTACGAAACACACACCTTTTTCTCGTCGTCCTTTTTAATATAAGATCAATGGATATTAGATATTATAGCTCCATATTTTTACGAATTTCTGAAAATATTTAAATCTTTTTTATTACACTGTTGCTCTTGTGTATTGTCGTAATAATGCGTATTGTTTACTTATTACTTCTGATTTTGCGTTTACAGAAATAATTTTAGAGTTATTTCTTGTGTTTAATTTAATTTTAGGTCTCACATTTTACATATAAGCGTTTAATTTTATACATAATTATAGATTTTTGAGTTCTGAATCCAACAAAGTTTAAATTGTTAAAATAGATCGAATAGAACGCTAGATATGGAGAAAAAGCTCCTTAACTGACTTGGCAAAAATTTGTCTTGTCATGTTGGGGATATTTAGTGATTCCTTGAAATTATCGTCACTTTCTGAAAGATTCAGTAAAACAAATTTTCGAAACTCTAGTAATGAGTTTTCCGAAGTTTCCCGAAGCCTGCAAAAAGCTAGGACCAGTTTATTATTGATTAGTTCTGAGTATTTCACAGAAAATCCAACTACGTTTTAGATTTTATACTGCGACTGATGTCGCTGATTTATGATATATCTCATACGAATTTGACTACTATATCACTTCTCGTTGAGCTATTTATAGATACTTATTTTACTGTACGATTTTACTAATAATAATAAATTTTTAATTTCTTCATGCTCATCTGCAGTTATTATTCAAAAAGAAATTCACAAACAAGTTGCTCGCAACAATACATATTTCTCATTTTGAGAACACACAATTTTCATCATGCTGCGAAAGTAAAAACACTTGTTTTCAGTGTAAAATATATGCAGCATTAACTGTGACCTATTATTCTAGGAATATATGACTGATTTTCTTCTTATTAACAACAGATATTTACACATTTATTTACTCATATGTAAAATTGAAATCATATTGGAAAATATTTACATGCATTTCAATTTAAGTAAGTTTAAAATTTCCTCAACTCAGCTCAGCTCAGCTCGAAATATATTTATGTCAGTGCTCTTTCTTTAATAAATCGATAAGTTTGCTTGAGTATATAATGAAATACACAATAAAAAATAAACTCTGATTCGCATCAAACGAAGCAAAATCAACCAACGTTTGCTACTACCTTATCCCACCTCCAACAATCTCTAATTAATATTTAAGATCCATTTAAACACGCTGGAAAATTTTCCTACTTCTAATATTAGGGTTATTTCCTCATAAATATTCAATACAATTTGCCACCCTCTTCCACGATTAATCATCCGCATTCAGGTCTGTGATACCAACCGAGAATTGCAGCTCGTCGTTAATAACGAGCTCAGTAAAATCCTCCCGTGGCATTCAGTTCTTGACAAAGAACCCGGCAGAGATAATCCGGCATGAAACACGAGTTCATTTCATTTCACTTCGCTCTTGGGACACCGAACAAAAGCTCGCCGTATCTATCGTCTTTTGCATCTGGCAACGGAAGTGGCACACGGTTAGTGCCGGATGTTTGCTCGAATCGTGTCGTTTCGATGCAACTTTGAACTCACGGTAATGGGGACCATCTTCACATATTATTCGCAACACTTCACTATATGCCCAAAGTGCGTATTCTTATACCTAGCCAACTTTTTCTTTTCAGATAAATCTTATAAAAGGACATTAAAATTTTGTTTGTTTATTCTCAAAGGCATGAACCTCATTAATATTTCTTCGCACCGTCTTCTCTCTTTATTATTCCTTTCCCTTTTTATTCTTCCTATTCTTTTATTATTTCAACTGGAGCTTTATCTTCTCTTACTCCATTCAGGTTTTGTATATACATGGAATGTATAATATGCAGCAACTGGTGTGCAAGTAATAAAGCTAAATATTTTAGCAGTCACAATTGCCTGAATTTTAGTTTGCAAGTTTATTGCTCAACAAAAGTAATTTTATTAGGGAAGTTAGAGCGGCAAAAATCAACGTAATGTTTATAAATTTGCAGGACTGGTTTCCAGGGTTTAAATATAGAACCTGCTTCTTCAGCTGCAGAAGTACAAATGGCGAAAGAGAAGCCAGTGATAAGATAAGGCGATAAGAATGAGAGAAATGACCTTCACTAGTACTTAGGAAGAACCTTGACTTCCTTCCTCTCATTCTTATCGCCTTATCATTAGCTTCTCCTTCGTCATTTTCACTTCTGTAGCTGAAAAAGAAAGTTGCATTTAAAACCTTTGAAACACCTTCTGTAATGAATATTAGGCTGATTCTTGTTGCTTTAATTTATCGAATAACCATTATTCAGCGTGTTATTTTAATTAAAACAGTAATTTCTCTTATCAATCGATCGCAAGTTCACAAGCGTAGGTCGTGTGAACCTCCTCTAGAATAAATTCAATGTGTATGAAAAATAATCTCTCTTAATAATATCACTAAGATTATTTTAATATTATATTAAAATAATCTTAGTGTTGATCCATGTATTGAATTGCATAGCACTCAATAATGTTTGTTATCTTGTGGATTCTCCACTGTGTACTTCTAAGTTACAGATGAAATTGAAGAATCTTAAGAACTGATAAGCGAATAATCGCTTGAGTTCGTATGACAGGAAACAACAAGATAGAATAGTAAAATAACCCTTTATTATCCCAATCAAGCGTAACAGAACTCCGTTTTGGAGTTGTACAATAAAGCCGACACTTGGGCTTGAACTTAAGACACTAAGAATTAAACTAAACTAATCTTGACTATTTATTTATTTATTTATTTACCATCAGATGAGCAGCTGCACCGCCTTTAAGACATTCAGCTTTTACGCTCAACTGATGGAATCATCTACCAACTGTGTTGTTGTATAAAATACAATAAAATTATAGAATTTTGATAGTTACATAATAAAAAATAAATATCAAGAAATAAATATATAAATAATACAATAAATAATAAACATAAATGGATACAATAAATAAAAGTTAAAAATTTAGAATAAGATAAATACAATGTTGTTATATCTTAACTATAGCCGAAGCTATCAAAATTCTAACAGAGTTGGCCCCTTAACGCTAATTGACTGCGAAACTATCAAAGACCTAAATTACGGCCGAGCGTAATAATAGCTTACGAGAGAGTAGCCTAAAAAGGCGGACGCGTGCAGCCAGAATATCTGGTATCCCCCTCGCTAAGACAGTAGAACTTCGCGGTTAAATACCTCTCTTCCACATTAGCATTCAGACGTGGTTCTAAAACTAAGTTCTGGCCGGAAGTGGTAAGTTGAAATTAAGAAGCGATAGGAAAGGAACTTTAACTCAAAATTTAACTGTTAATAAAATGAACATAATCTTTACAATATATTGATTAATTTTAGTGATACACATGATACACATTACTGTATGCATAAAAGCTTTATTCGGGAGTGCACTTTTTAAATGAATATCACACAATAAATCTAACACCAAACTGTATTATTGTTACTATGCGTGCCTAATGCCTTTTTTTACATTTATTTCTGTTACCATTGATTTGGGATTGGTGGAATATCGCTTGCTAACGTACTATACCTATGATAGAAATGGCGAATTAGGGGCTGCAGCCCAGGTGTTATTCTGCCAGAACTTAAACGTAAAGTTTCATGGAACAGTTCCAGTTCACAAAAATACTATCTTAAAATGGTTTAAACAGTTTTGAACCATGTTGCTCTGTAACTAAAAAACGCCACCAGGTGCCAAACATATAGTGAGAACACCTGAGAAGAATATGGTGGGAGTTAAAGCAGCAATTCTCCATAATACTCGACTTTGGGGTTAACGCCAAACATTAGCATAAGTTGTAAAACATGAATTGGTTATTATAATATCGAAACCTTATTTTAAACTGTCCGTATAAAATTATCTGTTTAAACGCTCTTGGCTTAGCTTCACTTCTTTATTTAAAACTTTCATCCTGGAAAATGCACATCACCTTCCAGAGGTCATTGTTTTCCATGTAACGCAAATGACGTCTTCCGAAATCTGTTCATATCTACATTATACAATTTGGTGTTATATTATCTGCATTATATTCGTTCAAATATTAGTGCGCGCTTCCCCATATAATATCTTTTTATCGAAACTTATAATCAAGCAAAAAATCATAAAATTATTTTTTTTCATTTCAGCAGCTCATATTTGTAATTCGTTATTTATGCATATAAAATATCAGAAGTTATAATTACACAACGTACATTTTCAAAAATATTTTAATTTTTGCTTATATATATATATATATATATATATATATATATGTATGTATAATTTACAGCTACAGATTTGATTATTACGTATCAGAATGATCTTGAGGCCATGAGATGGGAAAGACTAGACATCGCTTCTGTCGGATATGGGAAAATGAAGAAAACTATTGCTTGCAACGGCAAACAACATAAAAGAAATCTTGAAACGAATCAGTGTCACATAAATCCTAGGTAAGTTTGGTAATAATTCGAATTATACTTGTATTGGGCGAAATTCTCAAAATACTAAAACTGACGTCCATTAATGGAACGGCCCAACTAGAATAAGCATTTTCGTAAGAAAAGGGGAGGTGTTTGAAACGTAAGTCAGACTGTCTGCGATTCTTATTGTATTTCAGATTGAAAAAATTAACTTTTGTCCTCCTAGAATACATATATACTATACTCCTAGAATAATACAGTGGAACCTCGAGATACAGGAGCACATCTATACAGGAAAAATTCGAGATACGAGGAAAGTATGAGCGAAACGTTCGTCTCTAAATACAAGCATTGACTAGAATAACGAGCAATGAGCCAAGGCTGTTTATATGCTGCTATTTCCCTATCCGGCTCGATTCGGGTAATCCCCTCGTCAGGTCACTCAGCGTTCTTTGATCTTTTGTATTGATTACTTTTTACATTTAATGTGAAAATAATTTTTTCACGATGCCTCCCAAGAAGATTGCTTCTACAGATAGTGCTGCAAAGAAAACGAAGGAAGCCATGGTCCGTTGAAATTAAGAAAGAAATCACAGATAAACGTAAGCGTGGTGTAGGACTAACGTAAAGACTTAAAGACGCTCAATATCGACGATGTGCGCTATTCTGAAGGAGAAGGAAGAAATTAAGAAACCTGATGTGGCCAAAGGAGTTACCGTTACTCCAAGCACCCCCCAAAACTCCTAGATGTTCAGAAGCTATTGTTGATGTGCATTAACAAGAAGCAATTAAAAGGCGATTCGGTGTCGGAAAGCTATCATAAAGGTAAACTACGGTATTATTATTTACCAGTGTTATTTATTAGAAAAAATGTTGATATTTTTGGGGATGTGGAACGGATTAACTGTATTTCCATTATTTTCAATGCGGAAGTTTGCTTCTAGGTTCGAGAAATTCGCTATACGAGCGCAATGCTGGAGCGAATTAAGGGGTGTTGAAACCCCAAAATCTTCAAAAAATTGTGATTTCGGATTTTTGCATTTTCAAATTCTCTATACTTTTATCTTTCTAAAAATACCATTCTTTAATTTCTATGAAAGTTAGAACTGTAAAAAAATCTAGTTTTAATTTGTCATCTACTGCTTTGATCAATGAGGATTTTTACATAAAAAAGCGTTTTTCTCCAAACGTGATTTTTTTTTATACTCGATATACCTTTTCTCAGGAACTACTGCTCACAGGTATCTAAACTTTTTATGGCTTATTTATTAGGTTCCCTAATATTTGCTAAAATGAGCTTTTTGTAATAAACTTAGGAAAAGAAAATTCTTTAATTTTGTGTGTGTGTGTGTGTGAGAAAAGTGCTAAATTTTACTATGCCTAACAAAATATTCTATAATTTACTCTAAAATTCAAAATGTTTCAAAAGCTCATTTCAGTATAATCAAATACGTATACTTTAATTACAGAAAAAATTTCAAGCTTATATCTACAGCAGATTTTCAGAAAAGGTACATCAAAAATGGCCAATTTAACATTGTCGGTATAGGGGTTTCTGATACCCCTTAAATTTGTATCTCAAGGTTCCCCTGTATCTCCAGAAACAATAATGCGTTCAAAACGACGAGTAGTTTCAGGCAGTGAAGTCAGTCTGGCGCTATTGTTATTGTAATCCAGATTGACAACTTACATTTTTCATGGCGCTAAATCACTTCCTCTAGCCATTACGCTATCATCGCATGAGGAGAGTAAACATGTATACATATCTCTAAATTACTTTTCTGGAATAACTAGCATGTGCCTGATAACTAAAAAATCTGATGTGTACACACCATGACTTCCTTGCACGGAATATTAAATTATACGCATTTTTTCATGCATTTCATTTAAATATATTGGATTGAATTAAATCTACATCGTCGATAGCGCATAAACCGCATTAGAATAAATGCAGTTTTTAAAATTCACTATATATGTTTACCATAGCCACACTCTGGCGATAGGTTCACTTAACTGCGTTACATTTCGTCCATATTATAACTCAGAATGCATATAAATTTATATCATTTGAAGAATTATCTAATCGTTGCCACATGTTCTATTCAAATACTATAATAAATCTAAAACTATATATAAAGAAATTAAGCAAACAAAACAAAAAGAAAACAATATCTCACAGATGATTCAGTATTTCTCATTCAATTATTTCAGCGCTCACTTCCGGACAAGGCAAAAATACATAAAAGCTCAAAATATCTATATTAAAAATTACGAAGTAAATCTGAAACACTTATTTCCTCCAATAAATTCCAGAATGGATTAAGCATGATTTATTTCTCAATAACAAAAGAAGGCGTTATCTTTGTTGTTGCGAAGCCTAATTTATCTGGATTCGCAATAAATCCGCTATTTTGCCAAGTTTGAAATATTGTAAACAAACATGTCCGCCATCGCAAAATTCATTAGGCATAGCTGCACTTAAACAACTTTTAAATTGTTGATAACTCCACAAATATTGCATGCAGATTTACTAAAAGCATAAAAACCTTAACCGGAAGATAAGAACAAGATAATTAAATCAATTTTGAAGCAAAAAATGCACAATTTAGAATCATATAAGAATAAAGAAACTGAGCTGAGCCGAACAGTGGATATATAAATATATACATATATTTATCCACTGTTCGGCTCAGCTCAGTTAAATATATGTATATAAATATATACATATATTTATATACTTTTGGTGCGGTCGATTGCAACCAAAATACGAGGTGCACATCTACATGTTATAGCAGTCCTACATACAAAATTTCAACGTTTTGAGGCTACTCGTTTTTGAGTTATGCGTACGTACGTACGTACGTACATACGTACACACAGACGCCACGAAAAATTCTCTTCAGAATTCATTTTAAATCAGTTTTATAATTTTTTGGGGTGAAAAGAGTCCTTTATTCTGTACTTACTTGCGGATATCACGCAAAAACATCATTAAATTGCATTGGATAGCGGTCAAAATCGATATTTTAGTTGAAATATGATACCCGAAATTTTTCGCGATTACAATGCTTCCTTTTTACTTCGTACAAGGAAGTAAAAATAGGAAAAATGCATAAATGCTCTTTATATAGTCCAGAGAAAAGCACAGATTTCTGTCACTGAATCTCAATCTTTAACCATTGTGTTGTATTTCGTAAGTGCTTCAGTCAAATAAAATGTAAAGTATACATTTCTTTGGATACTGAAACCATACAAATTAACTTACCGAGCATATACAAGCATGCAATGGGTAGCATTAGAACCGTGGCGTAATATTTTTGTCTTAAAATACTAAGAAATATACTTCACAGAGTGGAACAAATAACAGCTTTCTGCCGTGTCCGTACGTGACGATCTGCATTTTATCTTACAGAATGTTTCAACGCCCTTGGGGCAAAGAAAGAAAAATTCGATGTGAAATTAGGAATAGCATTTGCGAAAAAAACGTATCAGGCTGAAATTCAGATGGAAAATCAAACGTGAAACTACAATTTGTCAAACTACGCACAAAGATGTTCCAAACTAAGCACAGTTGTAAAGTTATAGTTACTATGATATTTTTATCTAAGCTGCATTTAAGGTTTTAGAAAATGAATCAAAAATGGTTTTACAAGGGAATAAATTCTTTTGTCGCTTTCCAAAATTTTTCCGTTAGCATCAATACAATTTTACATGGAGTAATCCAAATTGTAAACCATTTGTACCATGCAGGAATTTGTATAGAAAACATGTCATTTATAAGCATCAACGGCACTTACTTATTAACGCTAACATCTTGGAGCAATCTGGCGATTTCCTACTGATGAAAAAATAAAAGTTACTTATAGGATGCAAGTTGATGGTCATAGGGCCTTTTTTAAGAAAGATTCCCAAATTATCGAAATTTATTGTTAGTCGGTAAACATTATCAACATATGAAAATAAAAAATACTTTAGCAAGTTAAAATACAAATTTGGATTATTAAATAAGGACTACGTTATACATTAAAAAAATAAAACATTTAACAGTATTCTTCAACTCCTTCTTTAATATTTTACTCTGTTATTCTCTCAAAGTACACAGCTATCTGTTTTTACTTTAAAAAACATCAGAGAATTTGCGGAGACTCAGCTTCGTGCAATCCAAAGGTTAATCTTATGAAATTTTCTTTGCATGGTAATTACGCATAATTGGTACATACTTGCACATAATTGGCTTTACCTGAGCATCTTTCTGAGCTAAATTCCATTGAGTTCAACTTCCGTATAACTTTTCTATTTTTAAGTGCTCATGTGAAACTGAATCAACTCAACACCTTTTTATGTTAAAAAATGCTTCAGTTTTATTGTATGTTACATGAAGATCTAAGATGATTGCCTGTTGCGTAATATTAATGCTTTCTTTCGTCACAGAAATTATTGGTTGGAATTCACAACATTAATTTCTCAAACCTTTAAGACCAGGATGAAATTTTTAAACGAATTGTAATTGGTTCTTTAAATTCTGCTCTAATATAAAAATTGAATTTTTTCAATCAACACATTGTTGTTGTGTCAAAGCTTGATAAAGGTCATCACACATCCCTGCTCAAAAATACATATATTTTTAAAATCCATATTTTTCATCATCTTTTTAACTTGTTGATGACATAAAAAGAGTTTTTTCAAGTTTCTTTTGTTCTTTATCAGCCAATGCTACAACAAAATATAAATTTTAGAAAAATCATCTACATTAAAAGCTATTATATCTGATATTTCCGGATTCAAGAAGACTTAAATACTAACCTTTGCAATTCTTTAATTAAGAACTGATTAACTATGCTAACATTTAAATATATTTTGTTTCAGATGGATTATTAAAAATATACAAGGAAATACTTTATTATAAACTTGAGACAAGTAAATCACAAATATGATTATTGCACAGCAAAATCTTAATGGATTTACTTCTTCTTCATAAAATAGATGAATTATTTCTTCATATATCTTAACATTATTAGCCCAAAGACGCGGCAGCCTAAAAGGGTTATTAATCTCAAAACGGCATTTTGTGGCGTTTCACTATAAACGGCGAATCTTTTAAATTGTTGCCACCAAATATTATCACCCGGTGTTAAATTTAACAAATAAACAAAGAAGAATCTACGTGAATGTATGTACGTTTTTTTGCATTGTGAAAGAACTACCGTACCTGGAGACATTATATTTTGAATAACGTAATCCTCCACCCGAAAATGGGCACCAGGAAGCCCAAATTTTGAATTTAGAATTTGTTTTATTACTCATTTCACGTTTTGTAAATTTTTAACGAATGTCTTATTAACAAACTCAGCGATTTCAAAGCAAACAATGGCAACACTGTAGGGAAAAAACACTTTTATCTCCAGCGCGCGTGACTATCTACCGAAAATTCTAAAGATATTCTAAAGATGCTGTTTTTAAATATTTTGTGATATTGTTGTTGAATTGAATTTCATGTGGTTTAGATGCGAAAAACATAATATTTAACAAATAAGCGTAACACACAAAACGTTAAAAAAACGCTCCTTTCAACGTAATAAAAAAATCTGAGAGATTTTCAGATTTTACATTTTTTTTCAGTATATGTATTGCTGTGTGGAAGTAAATGAGATATGTTTTCCTTTATCTTTTTTAAACCTTTGGATTTCCGTTAATTCAAAAACACATTTCTTATTCTTTTCTTTTGACATCTTTTCAAACAATACAAACGAAACCATGTTCAAAATGAAAACACATATGTCTGATCTAATACCATACCGCTGAAAGCAATGAAACAAGAATAGCGTCAAATACTGATACAACTGGATTTTCTGAAGAATAAAGAACAATCACTTGATTATGAAATGTTTGATCCGCTTAGAAAATGTGCTACATTTCAGTAGTTGTTTCTGTTTTCTTCTATTCATCATAGAATCGGATTTATTTATTCCTTCACGATCAACCGCTTCTACGTAGGAAATGCATTTTTTCCGAGAGATTTAAAAGTAATCTTCGTTCACATTCAAATAGTAATCTGTTGAGTTGCACTACATTTTCTCAAATGCAGATTATGATATTGCAGATTTAAACCATCCGCGTCCTCTAACTTGCATTTTTTCAAGTACTTCCAACTTCGAAAATTAAATAAAAAGGTAAATAATGTATTGTTAATGAGTAATTTCGTCATTACAAAATTCCAAACACGTTTCAAACAAATCTTGGAACTGGTGTAGGTGAAAAACTGTAGATTTATTGCTACAAATTAACTACAAAATGAGTCAGTTAAATTCCTGTAAAATAAATTAATAAAATTGTAAAACAAAATTATCGGTAAACTGTTTTTACCTTATAACACAGCACTGCTTTCATCTACTGACATCATTAAACGATGTTTAAGGCTTGAAGCATTTCGGCTAAAATATTTCTGCGAATAAATTGTTTTTCTCTATGGGTTTCAAAGAAATGACTGTTAAATGGAAATTCTATGTATACGAAGCTAGGAAAAAAATTTTGTTTGGGTTACAAATTAAACAGAGGGCCGGTGGCGCGGTGGCTAGAGCGTCGAGCAGCTGCACCACAGGTCCGGGGTTCGATCCCCGCAAGTTTGACTCAGCCTTTCATCCGTTGAGTGGGTCGGTAAAATGAGTACCAATTTCGCTTGGAGACTAAACACCGGGAGTCCTTCGATAAATAACATCTATCTAAAATTCGTATTCTTCAACAGTACATATTCTTTGCCCGCGACAAACTGACCACTTGTCCAGGGTGTAGACTCCTGCAGTCCCAGGGCCCAAGTTCAAGAAAGTTGATATCAGGACACTCCAGGCCATGGCTCACTAAGAACTGTTACGCCATTGAGGTTTTTTTTAGCCCAAAGGGCCAATTTTCCCAGAAGGGCTATTAATTTCGTTTTGGCATTTTGCGTTGATTCAATACAAATGGCGAATCACTTTTTAAATTCCTGCCATCAAATATTAGAGCCCTGTATTATACTTTAAGAAATTAAATAATAAAGTATCTACATAAATGTATGTATGCTTCTCGCATTGTGACAAAACAACGGTACCTAGAACCATCAAATTCTGAATAACATACGTCTCCACCCGCATATGGGCATCTGGAAGCCCAAATTTGGATGATGAAAATTTTTTTATTATGTTTCATATTTTGTAAAGCATTTATGAGTTTTTAATTAAGAAACTGAACGATTTCGAAGCGAGCAATGGCAACACTGTACGGAAAAAAAAAATATTATCCAGCGCGCTAGACTGTGTATCGGAAATTCTAAAGATATGCTCTTTTAAATATTTTGTGACATTGCTGTTGAATTGAATTTTATGGCTTAAGTGCGAAGAACATGATATTTAATAAATAAAGGTAACACACAAATCGTTAAAAAACAGCTCTTTGTGCGTAAAATAAAATCTGAAAGCTTTCAGATTTTTTTTGCGAATTAAATAAGAATATATTTCTAACAACAATAATGGAGGAATGGCAACATTTTTTTTTTTTTTCAAGAAATACAGATTATGTCATTTGCAAGTACCAGATCTTTAGGAGAAAAAAAGTACTGTGCAGTGAGAGCTTGATTATGAGTTAAACATTTAACCATTAGCTTGTAATATTCAACAAACACCGAGGTACTAAAACGAACAGAATGAATTTTTAAAGAGAAAAAATATTAATTACCATGAAAATTATAATTTAGAACATGCCTTATTATACAATAAAATACAATTACTTTATCAACAGTTTACAGAATTATAATCTAAACTGCTTTTTAAAATTACACAATACAGTGATGTTAAATAAAATTACAATGAAAATATTTGCTATTAAAATTCATCCAGCAGTTTCAATAACCACGGGATACTATACTGTTTATGAAAATTTCAAAGGGCACTTTGCAAACTTTCAAGCGCTAGTACATAAGACTTCACAGAAACTCATCAGAGATTTCGGTCAACTGAATGATGTTATTTTTAAGTACACAGCATCTGAGACAGCGAAAATTATCAAGCTACACTCGCATTACTTACGAAACATTTTGTATATAACTTTTCTCTTTTATAATAAGTAAAAAATACAGTATCACAGTCTATTTCGAGTGCAAATAAAATTAAAGCTTTTTAGGTTATATCGCCTGCGAACCTTGCGGTATGTGCAGGGTTTAATAGAACTACTATTTAAAAATAAATTTAATCACCATACTGTACCCCTCCTCTGGCCGAAATATCTATTAACCTCGTCAACAAATTTCTTTTATTAACAAATCAAAAATACAAACAACAACAAAAATTCAATCAATTAAGTTTACAATTCCCACAAAATTTATAAAAACAATGATTAATTTGGGATTACAAAATTACAGTTTAAATATACAACTTGTATTTCTTAAGAATTATTACAAATAAATTTTATATAATATCATTCTTTTTATAATAACAGAGACTATTTCAATTTAATTTTATAAGTCCAATAAAACAGTAATATCATATAACAAAACAATTTAATGTTTTATTATTAACAATTTCTGTCCTTACTTAGGATTACAAAAATTACAAAATAATTTTAACATAAATCCTTTATTTATTTAGTTCAATTTATCAAAGAACCACAAGCCACAGTTGGTTCTTCTAATTAATAGTTCGTATTGTCTTTTTAAACATTCACAATTTTTATCTAGACTAGAATGTCTAGTATCCAGCCCGAGTTTATATTTATTATTTGCTACTATACAATTTACAGATTCAGGATTGTTCTTACAATCCCAGTGATCGTGACTTTTTTGAGCAAATCTGACACATATCTGGTCTATTATACCCTTTTTATGAAAATATCCAAACTCTTGACACATTAGCATCTAACAATAAATAAAATACTCTTTAATTGATATTCGGAACCATTTCAAGTGGGCCGAATTTCAGCCACCCAATGCAGCTTATTGTTTTTAGCAATGAGAACAAAATTTCAAGTCCTCCATCCTCAAAAATGTGATTTTGTTTAATCACTGCCTCATAGATCTCTTCTTTCTTTAATTCTGCCTTCTATATTATATGATATTATTTTTGGATGTTTCTTTTTGGAGGGCTTTATTTCAACAAAACCTTTTAGGCAAGGAAAACATCTGATATTGGTTGGCTTTTGTTAGCGACTATTTTGGATTTACTTTAAATATTAATTTTTACTTTGCATAATACTAAGCAGATCAAGGGGTACATCGTAACTAATATTCAGTTATAATGCTGATTTTATTTATACTATGCAGTACATTATGCTAACAATGCACTTTCGTTTTTACTTCTTTGTATGAAGTAGCGAAAACTTTCAAGTATCATATTTCAACGAAAATATCCATTTTTAACTCTCTATAATATATTTGAACTATATTTTTGCATGTCATAGGTACGTACAGAAAAAAATAATGGACTCTGTTTGCAAAAACTGATTGTAAAATGGATTTAAAATGGATTCAAAAGAGGTTTTTATTCGAGACGACTTTTCTTCGTATCTTATCACAGATATATGCGTACATACGTACGTATGTATATCGCATAACTCCAAAATGAATAGCCGTAGAACGCTCAAATTTCGTACAGGACTGCTATTACCTGTAGTTCTGCACCTCCCTTTCACCCTTTTTGGTTGGAATCGAAAACACCTAACATATATATATATGTAATAATAAAATTCCATAGTCAAGAATACACTTAAAATTCTCACTGTATGTTCTTTTCATTTTTAATGGCGACGTTCTCTTATTTGAAAGTACGTGGAATTAAATCCACAGCCCCGTAGTCAAGTTGTTTTTCCCGCCTTTTCTACACGAACAGTTATAGAATGTTCTGGAAATATTTAAAGCGAACTGGATTGACTGACGAGGCTGACGTCATTTCTCGGAAGTTCCGCTTTTCCAGAAGCTAAAAAAAGACTCGCAAAAGAATATCGGGCGCTTTTTCTTAAATGTCACGATGCAGTAAACTTCATACAAAATGTTATTAGTAATTCTTTTTATTTACTCCGAATATCTGATTTTCGTAACTGCTATTTCTTCTGAATAATAATAAATGGATCCTGTTTTTTAAACTTATCGTCTGATAATTTAAGCTACGACTACATTTATGATTATTCACCAATCTTTTATTCTGGACAAAAGCTGGTACGTCATATATATATATATATATATATTATTTCAAAAGAATATAGTAAACTAAAATTAAATTTAAATAATTCTCTTGCGCCATTGCTGAAAGGAATGAAATTTGAATTTATCAAACATTCTCTATTCGTAAAAAGCAAATTTAAAGTTAATTAAATTTTAAAAGAAATTGGATTACAAATAAATGATTAATTATTGCTGCGAACTAATCTACATTATAATTTAAATTCTGAGAGCATACGTAAATCAAGTGCAAGTATCAAAATCTATGAATAATTCAATAAGTTTTCCAATAAATGCAATTCAATAATTAAATAAATAAATTCCAATAGATCCAATAAATTTTTTAATCCTAAAAATTTATAAAAATGCATAAATGAATAATTGTTGAGCAGGCAGGAGACAGACTTATCAAGGGTAAGTTGCCCCAAAACCTAACTCTTCAATTATTCAATTCGTGTTTCGTCATCCATGTTGGCAAGGGTAAAAGGAAAAATCAAAATCAAATGTTGTGAATTACCAAAAAGAAATTTAAAAAAGTTTAAACAAGTGGAATTTTGAGAAATTAGCAAGTAAAGACTAGAATTAAAATAAAAGCCAATAAAGTAGAAAAGCAAATTTTTAGAAAACCAAAGTAATTTAGAAACTCTTCCCCACAAAAAACTTCTCCGACACGAATTATACATATAAATCAAAAAGAAACTAGCTACTATTTAAAAAAGTACATAAACTAAAAGACAAGTAAATAGTAAGTCTTAATTTAACTTAACCAACTATTCGTATTTGGAGAGTGGAGCAGCATGCCAAACTAAGCTATGTAAAGTAGTGTGTTTGTTCTAACTTTATAAATAGAGGGCGCTAATATAAGGTTACGTTGAGTGTTAAGCTGCTATCTGTTAAATACTATATATATATATATATATATATTCTCGATCTGCTACCCGGCAATGGCAAACATTGAGCACGATGAGCTCAATGTTTCATTCGTATATGTTGGTAAACGGTGCATTCTTTGTTTTAAACTTTATTGAATTGTTCCGGTTAAGGTTTTTATGCTTTTAGTTAATCTGCATGCACTTGTTGTAGAATTGTCACCAATTTAAAAACTGAAATGGCGTTAAGCCTAATGAGGATGCTATTCGCTATTTGAAACTCTTAGTAGAAGAGTGAATTAAAACGATTGTTGCACCAAATTTAGAGTCTCTTTGCCCAATGTGATCAAAAGTTAACTTTCATTTTCATCTTTTCGCCCGCTGGCCAAATTGCTTCTTTTTGCGTTGGAATTCTAATTTTAATTGAAAAAATTGTTTTTATGTATTTTTAACTGTATTTGGTATTTTACGTTTTTCTGTAATTTACAATTCTTAACGAAGATAGAGTTTACGTGTATTTTTTCTTTGCCGCGAAGTGAGACATGAAATAATTGCATTAGAAATATATCTCTAACGAAACTCAAGGAAATGAGTTTATATGAAATGCAACAAAAAATTCATATATTTTAGTAGGCCGTTCTGTGTACCGTCTAGTGGTGTCCACATCAGATATTTTGTTCTTGTGATGTGAGAAATTCTGCTAACCCATCTCAACAGTTCAAAAGCTTACGGAAGTTCTGCATTAACATCAAACGAAATTTTCGAATTTCACCTAAAGAGTTACTTAAGATTTTAGTTTTTATAGAGTGAAAAATATTTCCAGAACAAAACCTGCATCTTCATTCTCTTTTTAGCTCCAAATAATATTCGATTCTCTACGTCTCAGTACATTAATATAGTAAATATACCAGCAAATTACACATCAATAAAATATCACAGAATTCTGGCTATTTTAATATCCTTTCCCTAACAAACGACTTGTGAATATCCGCAGTATTCATTAATCAACGTTATGATAAAGAAAGAAGATTTCTTTTGATGTGAAGCGCCCCCTGTCGGGGCGCATGAATAATACGATTGCAGAAGGACTATTTTTCTTAATCTCATTTCCAATGCTTGAAGCCTGCGCAAAAGAAATCCTTCGCTAGAAGAATTTTATGCAAAATAGAAAATGAAATATCTTTTCAGTTCTGTAATATGTCATAACTGAAGTGTAAATTTTACTAGTTACCTATTCAAAACTTGGATATATATTCGTGCGTATAAAATATATGAAATTCTACTCAAATGCAGAAATATTAACATTTTTATAAAACTGTCGCTTGCCTTTCTCATAATTAGTTTGCCTCAAAGTTCACATGACATTAAACGTCGTTATTCTGCTACGCAATATTATATACAAAAAGCATTTATCAAATCTTCTTGATATTTTATCATTTGTCAAACATCGAAAATATGGGCGAAACACTAATTACAGAGAAGGCCACTTTTCAGTTGAACTTGAGTAGAAGGAAGGAATAGGGCATAATCAGTCTGGAGAAGCAATTGCTCCTAGACACCATGTTAAAACAGTTTAATCGCATTTTGCTTATTTAATAGAGGGCGATATTAGTGCCATGTCACCCATTGAAATGACTCTAATGTTTGTTTATTATTGTTGACATCAGATAATTTTTTCCAGTTATATATCTCGTGTATTTTACCAAAGCCAGCTTATACGCAAGGCCTGCCAGGGTAAAAATATTCTTATGTGGTTTTGATGACCTCCGTGAAATTTCTACAGACCGCAAGATGGCTTTATTCTTCTGCTACACTTTGCTATGTTTACAATGAGCAAAAATGTAACAGAAACAAATATTGTCTTGTTATAGGCAAAATTTAAAAACTATTAATCTGTAGTGGTCAGAAATTATACATTTCTTTTTAACAAAATTATTTTATTTAGAAAGTTAGCGTGAAGTTTCAAATTATCTCACTATTTTATCATATATAAATGCCAGCTACTTGATCTCCATTTTAATTTCTAAGGACTCTGGATTAAACCTTGCACGCAAAAGAAGTCTTTACACTGCAATTGTCAGGCTCGTTATCACATATGCCTCCCCGGCCTGGGCAAGTGCTAAGGCAAGTGAAATTCACCGACTGCAAGTTATGCAAAATAAGATCCTGAGAACCATCACGAACGCCCCATACTATATTAGAAATGAAGATTTACATCGCGACCATCATATTGATTATATCAAAGACTACTTATCCAAGATAAATGGAAACTTTTTCAGAAAAGCAAAGACCAACAGTACAGCTAACTTTGAGTATATTCTGAGATATGAAATCATACCGGACGATTTGCTCATCCGACCTTGCGCTGCACACTTAATTAGACAAGCCAATAATTGTTACTCGTCAGTACTCCGTGCTGACGCTCCGTGTGCATCTTTCCACATCATCTTTTCTGACAAGGATTCCAATCTAGATTTCGACCAAAATCACAGTAAAGTGCCAGCAGGCTACGAGCATGTTACGGACTTTTAGGAGTAAGTACTTTGGACCAGTGTTGCAAATAGCTCGCGTCAGCTCCTGAGACCAGGCGAAAATTGCGCCGTATTCCCTTTTCTCCCTGTTATTTCTCCCCTCAGAGGAAACTCAATCAGGAATTTTCTAATACTGGAACTCTTTGCATGACTGGGAAGTATTCCTCCGGCAATAGAAACCCAGTACAATACAGTATATCGCAGTATCGCAGTCTCGATTTTAATTCCTGCTTGCATATAGATGGCAGTATTTTGAATTGAATTTTTTAGAACTATTTATTCTAATTTAAACCATGACTATTGTGGAATTCATTCATATGAGCAGGTACGCACTGCAATTGCAGTAGATGGCCTGCAGAAATACATCAAGGTATCAAGAAAACTTGTTTTCATTTTGACTTGTCAAGACCGATAACATATCCTGTTCCTCCTTCGACATTCATTATTTTTACTATTCATTATTATTATATAAAATTATTACATTACGTTAGGAAACAATTTTCTTCTCTTAATATTATAAGAATACAGCTAAACTATAACCTATACCTAAATTTTATCTGTGAACACAGTATAAAGTTTCTAATTTTAAGTAAAACATTCTTCTAATACCAATACCAATAATAGCAATAATGAATTATTGCTGGTTTATCGCGCGAAGCGCGACGTCACCAACTCTGCTGAAATAATGCCATAAAAGCGGCAATTGAGATTGTAATCTACGTGAAGGGTATTGTGTCCGTGGGATGGTGACTTGAGTCTGGGAAACACATTCTTCCTTCTTTCTATAAGATATTTATTGATCATATATATGGATGCATAGTAGAGGTCACGTTTTAGAAAGTAAAGAGTCTTATCATTTAGTTATCAGTTATTTTATGGCATTCTAGCATTTGAAACACCATTAACTTAACAAATGGCATTCATATTTTCAGTTGGAGGAAGCATTTAAAACTTGTTTTCCATTCAAATATAAATTATCGCTATAGTACAAATGAAGGAGGTTAGAATATATTGTAGCGAAGCTTGCCCCTTTCAACCGAGCTCCTCATAGCTTAGTGGAGAAGACGCAGGTCTCGAAAACCGAAGGTCCCGGGTTTGAAACCCATCAACGACAAGATGCCTGATAATTGGTTTTATGTAAATTTCCTTTTTATTAATGTTATCTTATTTATGTAAATTTCCTTCTTATTCTTCCAGAATATTTCGATTCTCGAATGTTCCAGCATGTTCGTCAGCTGTATATAAGTAGTTCTTTGTTCACTTCGAGATAATAAAATGTCTTGAGTTTAGACTTGAGTACTTGCCTATTCATTTGTATGATCTCTTCATCTACGCGACAGTTTGGTGGTAGCGCTGGGTATTACTCAGTTACTATGGCAGAGTTATGCCGAATTCAAGGACTTCCTCCTGAGTTTGGGCTTTTACAGGATTCACGTAAAAGATCGAGAAAGAAGGTTGATCAGAAGGAAACCGTGCAGAATCCTCCAGCAGGAGCTAGCTCTGCTTCGAGTAACATCGCACCGATACCGATACTGACGTATCAACTATCCAAACGCTCGTGTATATCCGCGCGGGACAGCCAAGAAAATATTAATAGATAGCTCTTTGATCGAATCGCCAGCTATAACCACTGGGATGCTCAAATGTGTCTGGCGAACGATATTTATTTCAAAACTTAACGTCAATGATCGCTCCCTTTACACGTGCCCTCAAAATTTTAAAACGAAGAATATGAATAACAAACAATTTAAACTTCGTAACAAAATCGCATATTCTCCTAAAGATAAAATCGACATTTTTGCCGAATATTTGGAAAATTAATTTGCGCCCAATATGGATCCTATGAATCCTACCTTCAAACACGCGCTTGAAAACTACGTACTGTCCTGCACTCTCCCACTGCTCACAACTTACCAAAGCTCACTAGTGCTTTGGAAGTTACAAACATCATTATATACTAATTTAGAAGTCAAACAACAAAAATCAGCGTTATATTTTTAAATTTTCACAGGACTAGTTTCGATGGTTTTACCGAACCATCATCCTCAGCTCCAAAAGCGCAGATAAGATATTATGATTAGATATGATAAGATAATAAAGCCTGGACAGGAGATAAGCTACTGGCTCCATCTGTTGATGAAACCAGAACTAAAACATAATTTCTTTAAAGGCTGAAGGAAAAGATGGATTGGAATTAGGCTCGTTAATTAGAACAGAAAGATTTTTTTGAATGCGAAATGCCTCTAGAAAATCCAGTTCACCAATGGAAGAATTTTGTCAGCAGAAAAATTTAAAGTGTGATTTTCGGACCAGCAATGTTCGGCAACAGAAGACTTTCTGTGTTTCCTTTTTTCTAACATATGCCTCGCGTTCCTTAACGAGAAAGTTTAAGGAATTAATTTAATTTAAACAAATTAATTTAAACATATGAAAAGTTAAATTCTTAATTTGCAGCCTAACGGCGTCCGCTAACCTCTCCATTTTCGTAAGAAATCCAAGTCCAAATCCAAGCGGCCAATTTAAATACGGAGTCCTGCGTCCCGGAACCAGGCCCACACGACAGTGTCTTGGCAGACGGATGTGCAGGCGGATGTACGCAAGGCCCCTGACTTGCGCGTAACAGCTCAAGCTTGGAGGTAACTATACGCACAGTACAAGCAGTAACCAAGAAAAAATGCGCTAAGATAAACTAAAATTAAGTCTCAAATAATACTAAGATAAGCAATATATAGCAATAAGCAATACGTTTAGCAATTATAAATTGAGCTGCCAAGCATATCAATCGAAGTGTCGAAACACGTGGTCGTGCTCGGTGAGGCGTCAAATCGGACGAACACAGAAACCGGATCTGGTTAGCAGGTGCAATCTCTACTCGCTCCGATTCTCCTCTCCAAACGATTAGCTAGAAACTCAAAGACAGAGCTAAACATTGAACGGCCTACAGTTACTACGTCCTACCTCGAACTTATACACAGATTCCAATTTCTAAGTTACACTTAAGCCGAGATTATTAAGCATTCTGCTTACGTTTTTGCCTTTGGCTTATTAAGAATTTTATAAATTTTGAATAAAAGCTTATGTTACAAAACTTTTTATCGGAATCATTTTCTGACTTTTCACTCAGAAATCAGAAGTTATGTTAAAAATATCATACAAATTTCAATTAAAAGAATATTTTAAGTGAGCGCAATGACTTTTGTAGTTTGTCTTGCAAATGAAAATATGTGCAAAAATCGTGTCAACATTAAATTTAAAAAAAAAAAAACAATTTAATGGAATTTTATAAAATTTGTTTTACCATATTGTATTATCATCCGCAATCAATATGTTTACAAAATTTGAACTCGATAGCTTATCAGGAAGTAATATAAAAATCTTCTGTTCATAGCCCCAAATCGACCTTCTGTTCATAACCCCAAATACCATGAGTTAACTAAATATGTGCTACTTCTTTGCAGAAATATTATGCTGTTTGAAAGAGATCATCAAAATAAATTTCGCATATTTTTATTTATTTATATAACTACTTCGTGCGTTTTGCAGTAATTCTTTCATTTCAATTTCATTTCATTTCAACTCAAAGTTTGGCTCTGAAAAACCAAACTTTGAGTAGGTTCTCATAAATTTAACTTGATAAATACTATAAAAATACAACTGTTGTTATATGAGTAGAATTTATCGCCCGATGGAAAGGTTTTGCTAGATTGCTTTAGTAATCGGTAGAGTTTTATACTGATTTTAGGTTCTTTTTTCTTAATTTTCAATTGCTGTTGCCCTACCACAACCTCTCGAGAGGACTTTCGGTTCGCTGCATATTTAGAGTGCCCCCATGCTGCACGTACACTGTATATTTACAAACATTCATCCTTCTTCGGGATTCAAGCCGAACCCTTCGATACGGCAGTCAGCGACGCTAACCACTATACCAGCTGGGCTGCAATTTTCAGTTGTTCATGAGTATCATTACTAAAAATCATTCACTAAATCTGTATCATTCACTAAAATATATAATATCTATAATTCACATCACATACTATAATTCACATCACATACTATAATTCACATCACTGTATCATTCACTAAAAAGCTCTGCTGCTTAAAATGTCAATTGCTTAAAAATATTTACAGTCTAAAGCAAATTTAATATTTGCATGTTTTTATCTTAATATTTCTTTACAAAGATAAAATGATAGCTCTCAATACAGACGGGTTCAATGTATTTGGATTACGGCGAAGCAAGCAATTGTTTATCTGCCCAAGAGGAAGGAAACTTTCTAAGAGGATCTGACTTATATTCTCGTTCCACTTGTAAAAAAAGCCAAGAAAACTTCCATGCAACCAGCTCGTCGGCCGGGATTTGAACCCGTGTCGAGCTAGCTATGTTTTTATCTTAATATTTCTTTACAAAGATAGAATGATAGCTGTCAATACAGACGGGTTCAATGTATTTGGATTACGGCGAAGCAAGCAATTGTTTATCTGCCCAAGAGGAAGGAAACTTTCTAAGAGGATCTGACTTATATTCTCGTTCCACTTGTAAAAAAAGCCAAGAAAACTTCCATGCAACCAGCTCGTTGGCCAGGATTTGAACCCGTGTCGAGCAGCTGTGCTTAGCGATTTTAGATGCTCTGCCAGTGGAGATCTGGAGTCTTATTTAAAATCTTGTTCCGAAATCTTCTACCCTAATTTAGTGTGATAGTTGTCGTAGTATGAGGGTTAGGGTTATTTCAATATAACAAAACTTACGAGAGCTATGGGCCTTCGTGGAGCCCTTTCAGTGGGAAACTGGGTTACACATGTAGAAAACCACGAAAAACAAACAGGCAGGAATCCCGTCTCTGAGAAACAGAACTGATTATTTTCCTTTAATCTGAAATCTAAAACAAATAAGATAGAAAACAGCGCTTTTTGGGAGAGCTGAATTCAGTATACGAAATTTATTTAAAATAAGCTGTAAGCTTTAAATACAGTTTTTGTACAAGCAAATAGTAGTTTGCCTATGCTAACTGCCCCAATGGATTGGCTGCCTCACTGTCGGTGGAAGAAAAGAAAGTGGTTTAGCTTTCGTATGTAACTAACATGCTGACCAGCAGCTGACCCTGTATCATTCTTTATTAATTCATTAAATGAAGATTGGATCATCAGATAAATTTTGTTTCTTCCAGTGCCAGTTACAAATCGTACAGCTGTTCAATAACATTTGAACTATATCATTAACGTTGCATATTGCTAAAATGTACTTGTTTTTTAAAATCCTTGATCTGTTCTAAAAATAGTACCGCAGAAGTTTCAGAAATGAAGTACAATTTAAAACTACTTAACATTTCTATGCATATAAAAAAGTAAAACTGTTTAAAATGCATATCGTTTAACGCTTCCTGTTTTATTTGGAATAATATTTCAAAAATAAAACTCGTTTTGGTTACAACCCAAGCAATACTTAACGGGATAAAGAGCCGTAGTTTGATAATGCTACGATCATGCATTCAGTTTTCTTCGTTTTAATAAAATCCATTGTGATACTTATGCTGGTAATTATAAACTGCATTTACGTATACAGAAGTATGATTAATACACTAATATCACAGAATATACGCTTTTATGCTCTGAAAAGTTTTGTCAAGATACCAATTTTTAGTTCATGTACAAGCGGTAAATTCCCTAGCCAGATTCCATTTTTATATAAATAGATGCATAAAGGACAAAATGGAACAGTTAATTATATTTTTTATTCTTTTACAAAATGTAATTCTTTTAGATATCAAAATTTAATTCTTTTAGATTTTACAAAATTTAATTCTTTTAGATAAAATTTAATTCTTTTAGATATAATTTTTAACGGTAAACGATATTCTGCTAAGATGTAATATAAAAATTATTACTAATAATAATTTATATCCTAATTTAATAATTTTTATATCCTAATTTAATAATATTTATATTCTAATTTATATCACTCAAAACAGGAAACTCATTCAAATCATATTTAATCAAAACATTTTACGCAGTTTTGGGAAAAAGGAATTTTTGGGTTTGTTTGATTTTTAACGGTGAATTCAATCATTAAAACATTTTTACCGTGTTTCTTCATTCATATAAAATTAGCAAAATAATTTACTAAATAAATTTTAGATGTAATAGTATTCTTGTTTATCTTTTGTTATATGACTAAAAATAAATAAAAAAAAGCGGCTGGTATTCAATATTTGTTTTTATTTAAAATACTTGGCTATAGGTACTTAAGACATAGTCTTTCCATATTATCACTTTTCTATTAGGCCTTGAAATTATGTTAAGGACCTAACAGAATTCAGAAAATCCTATGATTGCATAAAACTGCGGGAGGTGCTAATAATGACAAATTTTAAATGAAAATAGAAATTTATTTAAATAGACTATAATTATTCTTATATTCTATGTCATTTCAGTACTATAATTTTGTTTGCAACTCCTTTAGAAGTTACTAACATCATTCGTTACCTTAATGTTAAAAAGGCTCCTGGAAAAGACCAAATCACTAACGAAATGCTTCGAAATCTCCCAAGAAATATAATTAGTAAACATACTTGTATTTTAAATGCTTGTCTTAATCAAAATTACTTTCCTGATTGTTGGAAGCAAGCTAAGATTTTTCTTCTGCCTAAACCAGGCAAAGATGTATCTAAGCCAGATGGATATACGTAGATCAATTAGCTTGTTATCTAACTTAGGAAAAATCAATGAACGTCTCATCGTCAAAAGATTAGAACCGTACTTGCATCTTCTACCAAACGACCAATACGGATTTCGTAAAAATCTTAGCACTACTCATCAACTTGTCAGGATTGTGGAATTTATCGGTTCTGCGTTTCATAACAAGCAAAGCGTAGCGCTTCTTATGCTGGACGTGGCAAAAGCCTTTGACCGCATGTGGCATGAGGGGCTCATTTTCAAGATGATCAATCTTGGATTACCTAGAGAACTGATTCTCCTGATTTATTCCTTTCTACAACACCGACAGTTCATCGTTTCACTGTGCAATGAAACTTCTACTCCAAGGCCTATAAGATCTAATGTCTCGCAGGGCAGTATTCTCGGACTGGTTCTTTATCAGTTTTACATTTCGGACTTCTCACATCCTGAACTTGACAATTACTCTCTGCTAGCATGCTACGCCGATGATACGGCGATGGGTATCAAATCAAGCATTTAATCAAATTCAAGAATATCTTTACACTGTTGAAGACTGGTGCACCAACTGGAGAGTAAAAATTAACGGCAGTAAATCACAACTGTTAATCCTTTGTAAAACTAAAACCGCACCGATGTTATGTTAAAGAACTTTTCTTTTTTCAAGAACCACTTCCATTAGTTAAAAAAGTTAAATACTTAGGATTCATTTTAAACCAAACTTTCACTTGGACTAATCATATTAAAAATGTAAAAAATAAAGCCATTGGAATTATGTGCAGATTTCTTCCAGTCATAGGAAAATTTTCTAACTTTTAGTCTTAGAATCAAGAGGCATATTTTTACTGCTTGCATCCGTCCAATTCTTTATTATGCATCTCCTGCCTGGAATACTGCTTCTCCAAATCAGCTCTATCAACTCCAAGTGGTGCAGAATAAATTTCTAGGTATTATTACAGATGCTGACTTTCTGGTCCGCAACGAACTTCATCATAGAGATCTCAAGCTTGAGACCATCACCAAATATATTAAAAGAACAAATGAGAAGTTCTTCACAAAAGCAGTACAGTGCGACTTCGTGAACTATTCTCAAGTCTTTAACTATGAAATTCTCTTTGATGATCGCAACATACGTCCACTGGTAGCACACACTATCATAGATGGAGACCACTAGTTGTTCTCTTAGCTCCTCAATCGTTGGCTGTTTATACTTCCATTTTATCTGATTTAAACTGTGATGTTTTCTAAGTTGTTTATTGAATTTTTTTTGCATTTGTCATTTTGAAGAATTGTCATTGGATCCTTCTCGATTTTTCTCCATTCTTGTCATGTTTTATTACCTGCCAGGGCCTTTTATCTTTTGGTACCTCTCTCCTTTTCCTTTCCTCCGTTTTCTCTTCAGAGAGTTATCCTCGTCCAGATTTTACTATGTCATGTGCCCCAGGGCTTGATTTCAGGAACCGGCAACGTTGCGTCAGGCAATAGTTCGGTATATCTAAGTGCCTAAGTCTTTGTACCTTCGTACTCATTCGGAGGGGTGAAGGGGAGAGTGTAGCACGTCGTTATGAGTCCTCCTGTCCGCCAGATCCGGTTTCGCCGATTTCGTCAAAATTTCACAACTTCAGGATAATATCCCAGTTAATACTGACTCAATCACTGCTGAGAAGCCAAATAACACAGATATGAACACCACAGCCAAATAACACAGCCCCCCCTAGATAATGAAAATCAAGATAATATGAGTACTAGTGCTCAAACTCCTAATCAAATACAAACTACCAGCAAATCACGGATTCCTCCCATCACTTTAAAAGAAACTAAGTTGTGTTGGAATGAAATTGCAAGACTTTTTCATCAGCAGAAACTTAAATTTATTGGAGAGCAAATTCCCACAGGTATCAATGCTCACGATGAAAGCCCAGATGATTATAGGGCTAAAAGCACATGACATTGTAATGTAAGAGTGATCCTCATCACTCTTACATTTTACCTGAAGACAGGTACTTAAAAGTAGTCATTCGTGGGCTCACTAGTAACACGCACATAGACGACATCAAAGTAGATTTAGGAAACTTAAACTATGCGGTAAAAGACATCAAGCAAATAACCAGACGTCGTCGTAATGGCGAGGTTTCTAAGTAACCATTATTTCTTGTCTCACTTTCTAAGGATAAGGCGTCCAAACGCATATATAATGAACGTTATTTAAATAAATGTCAAAGAATATTTATGTAGACAGGGACCCCTGCAATTTTTTCGTTGTCAGAAGTTCAATCATACTCAGGCTGGGTGCCACTATGCCCCTAAATGTGTCAGATGCGGTCAGGAACACTATATAAAGAACTGCCCTGATAAAACCATCAAAGACAAGCCCCTCTATTGTGTAAATTGTGGTGGTTCTCACACCTCCAGTTTTAGGAGATGTGAGAAGTTCCCCAGACGCAAAGTTGACATGACTAAGAATTTCCCTTCTAGAGTAGTCGAAAATAAGTCATATGCGCAGGCCTTATCAACGGGTGTTTATTCTGACATGTTAAGCAAAGCGAAGAACGTCTCACGGATCTAGCGGAACTTGTGTCTGTGATAAAAACTGCGGGATTTCAACTATCCCAACAAGTTAAAATTTTAAACTTAAACAATCAAGAGCCAAATAAACCTGAACAGACTGATAATGGGCTTAATTAGACCTACTAGAGCTCCTATCAAAATTATGACATGGAACGCTTGTAGCGTTCTGAATAAACTCCACGAGCTCTCTCACTTTTTAGTTAATTATGATATCGACGTAGCCATGCTCACTGAGACATTTGCTACGTCTAGCTGACGTCTGAATATCTTAAAGTATAGGTGTTATCGTTGTGATAGGTTAAGTCACAGAGGTGGGAGGGTCGCCATGTATGTAAGGTATTCACTGCAGTCCTGCCTAATTAGTGAAGAATGCAATAGTGGCCAAGAATTAGTCACAGTTTGAGTACTTCTCCCCTTTTATGGAGTTCTGTATTTCAATTCATTGCACAATCTCCCCCGCAGAATCTCTTAGAGACTAACAGCCTGGCGAACATACTGGACATGAATAAAAATGTGATATTGGCAGGTGATCTCAATGCCAAGAATACGGAATGGTATTGCAGGAAGACGAACACGAATGGCGAACAGCTGCTGGAGTTCATTAATAATTACCCTGTTTTTTATTTTTATACTCCTAGTGAGTATACATATTTTCCGCACAACCCGCGTAGGGGGGATATTTTGGACTTAATCTTTTCTACTACTGCCTTACCTCTTTACCTCGCAGTTCTCCACGAAATGAGCTGTGATCACTGCCCGGTTCCCGCCACTCTTGGCACTACTAGAACATCGAAAATGACTATGTTAAGACCACCGACTGGAAGCTATTCTATGACCTTCTGGACGATAACTCCTTCTATACTTACAGTCTCACAAAGCCTTCGGATATCGATTTTGCTGTGAATCAGCTTACGATGAAAATCCACACTACCTATAGTAAGGCTACCAGGAGCATTCCCAAGCAACATATCGCAGATCGGCTTCCTAGTCATTATAGAGAACGCATTAAGGACAGGAATAGGCTCAGAAAAAGGTTCCACATCATCTGGGATCTGCACACCAAGAAGCAAATTAACAAGTTAAATAAGGATATAGAGAAATTAATTTCCACGCACCGCAAGGAGCTTTGGAAGAACAACTTCACGAGTTTTAATGAACCTGATAATAACTTCTGGTCCTTTCTGAAGCGGCTCAAGAATACCCCTTCTGTTAATAAGCCAATCTATATGGGGAATAAGATTGCCCTTACAAATAAAGACAAGGCCTGCCTCCTCGTGGAGCACATTGAAAAGCAGCTCTATCCTAATAGTTGGCCATGTGACAACAACTTTGTGTAGGATGCCGTTGTGTAAATGACTGGTTAAACTCCCCCAATACTCAAAATTCTCTTGAACTCACTTCTCCTCCCGAGATTACGGGGATTATCAGGAAGTTAAGGAACAGAAAAACGCCCGGATTCGACAATATTAACAACGTTGCACTCAAGTGGCTTTCACTTGGCATCATCACTAGGTTACCGGTATTTTAAATGCATGTCTTTACAACAGCTAAAATGATCATCATACCGAAGCCTGGAAAAGACCAGACGAAGCCGAAAGGCTACAGGCCAATTAGCTTGCTGCCCAGCATGGGCAAGATTTTAGAGAGATTGATTCTAAGCAGAATGCGCCGTACCTTAAGAAGTTACCCTTGGAACCGTTCGGTTTTCGAAAAGCCCTTTCTACCACGAAGCAGCTCGTGCGTCTCAACGGGGTTTATTGCAGGCGCTTTGCATAATACACAGAAAGTCGCCTTACTCAAGCTGGACTTGGCGAAGGTATTCTACCGCGTCTGGCATGAGGGGCTTATCTTCAAACTAATTGGGTTCCAGTTTATTGCAAGCGCATCAACGCTGGCGTCCCACAGGGTTCGATTATCGAGCCCGTGTTATATCTGTTTTATGTTGAAGATTTTTCCACTATGAATATGGACCTAACTTACTATGTTGGATGTTACGCAGATGATACTGCTATTGCAGCCAAGTCCTTCTGCCCGAATCATGCCATTAAAAAACTTCAGAGACTCCTGCTCAGCTCGAACATTGATGTTCTAAATGGCGAATTGCGATAAATGCGGACAAATCGAATCTTAATCGTCAGGAAAAAGCACGCACCAACATCGGTCACAGCCTAGCTCAAGCTTTTCGACACCGTTGTGCCGCTTGTCACTAAGGGCACTTATCTTGGTGTCAAGTACACCACAGACTTCAAATGGAATGAACATATCAGCTATGTAATGGGAAAGGTGATCAGAGTTATCCAGGGCCTCATGCCTCTGCTTGCTTGCTGTGGACTCTAAATTAGACCTGAGGAGGAAGCGGCATATTTATATTGCCATTAATCAGGCCCCTTTTTGCCTACGCGTCGCCTGCCTGGGCTGCGGCTCTTACGAATGACTTACGTAAGCTACAGATAATTCAAAATAAGTTCTTGTGTCAGATTACTCGTGCACATCACTTTGTCTCCAATGACCCTCCTTACAGACCTGCAGATCGAAACTGTGGACAAGTTTCTCCCCAGAATGAATGACAATTTCTTCAAGAATGATCCGACTTGTTCAGACCTTGGTCAACTTAACTTTAATTATGATATTCCTGAAATGAACTCAGAAATTAGACCCCTCGCGGCCCACCTCACCCGTGACTCAAACTTCCCTACCTAGTTTTTGTACATACTCATGTATATATTATTTTTACCTTATTATATCCTTTATGTATCTTTTATTTCAGTTGTATTTTATTGTAATTATCCCACTTATCTTCTACCTCGTATGTTATTGTGTAATTTGTCATGTATTGTATGTATTTATATGTGCTTAATTTGTCATGATTTTGTCTTTGTCTCTCAGCATACCGCAGACATGCCTCTCAGTTGTCCCTCGCTGCTCCGACTCGTGTTGTATCCTCCTCTGTCTTTGACCGTTTCGGACTGTGACTCCTGGTCACCCCCTGTTTACCCAATTTAGACCTCCACTTCACTACGTTTGGCATTTTCTAACGTCATGTACCTTCTGGGCATTGTTTGTCCTCGAGCCGGAGACGTCTTGCCTTGCGCGATATTTCGGCGATATCTGTGCGGATGTGGTTGTGGATTTGGATTTCAACTCAAGATTTATTATTTACTTCATTTAATCCAGACTAATTTTATTTTACTAATATTCAAAATTTGAATTGAATCGTATTACACGTGACTCAAGTGGTAAGAGCGAATACTGCGATTGGTTTATTATAGGCAATTTTCTATTACTTGTCTTAGCAAGAAAATATTTATTTAAAAACCTTGTAAATATTTTTTATCTACTTAAAATTATGCCTCATAATCCTCTCATGAAACTTTTATCATCGCTATACCATGCCTATGCTTCATCTAATAATTGCTATTTTCAACTACTACATCCGCCACCAGATGGTGACACAATAGTCTTCAAACTCTCGAGATCTTCACTAAGGAAGAACTCTATTTTCAAGAACTAAAAGATCCACTATAAGCTCGTTTAAAAATAATAGCAGCACATTTAGTGACATTAATTTTTATTTTCCAAGTCATGAGCCAGTGCTCAAGGCTTGAGATAACTCTGAATATTATGAACCAATCTGTCCAGGTGTTTGTGTCTTGCTAGGATGGCTGTGTCATCCGCATAGAGAGCTAGGGTGACATTGGGTGGTTTTGGTATGTCATTAATAAGTAAATTGAACAAAGTTGGTCTTAAAAGACTACCTTAGGCTGCACCACTAAGGGTTGGACAGGGAGTTGAAATTATAGAATTAACTCGTACAGAGAAAGATCTATGAGTGAGATACGAGTTAATTATGTAAATGAAATGAGGCGAAAGATCAAGTCGCATGAGCTTGATAATAATACCAATATGCCAAGTCCTATCGAATGCTTTGGCGATGTCAAGAAAAAGTGCGCCTGTAAGCATTTCGCTACAAAACCCTTCATGAATGAACTCTACTGCCCTCAGCAGTTGGTGCGTAGTGCAGTGTTTTGCTCGGAATCCAAATTGTTCGTCAATAAGGACTTTTTGGATCCGGAAAAAATCATTCAGGCATTTAAGTAGCCCAAATTCATAAATCTTAGATAATGAAGATGGGAGGCTGATAGGTCTGTAATTTTGAGGATTTGAGTGGCACACTCCATGTTTTGGAATAGGCACTATAAGTGCGCACTTTCAGCTTTGAGGAAAATAGCTTGGAATCGGAGTTTTGAGCCTGGTGACTACTTCTAGGATTATAAACCAGTCATTAGTGAGCCCTTAGGCGATAGCGTATTTTTTGTAATAGATAAAAGGTGCTGTATCATGAGCACAGCGTCCTAGGGACGAAAAGTTGTTATACTGTGGCAAGCCAAGATTGAGATTCTGAAGATCCTCTCCGTCAGTAGAAATTTCTCCTCCTGAGTTGACTCATGTGTGTGTATTTAATTATGGCAAAGCACACTAGGGCTATCTGCCTAAGGGGGGATGCCTTCGTGGAGGACTTTCTAAGGGGAACTGGCTCATATACACGTTACACATGGGGAAAACCACGAAAACACCCATGTAGCCAGCCCGTTCACGGGATTCGAACCTCGGACCGAACTACCAGTGTTCCACGGCTTTACCGCTCGGCCGCTGGTGGGCCCCCTCCTGAGTTGAAGTGCGATGATATGTCGAGGACAGTCACGTGGGTGGTCACCCACCCAAGTCCTGGCTCCGATAGATGCTACTTGAGAACAGGGAACCTGTTACCGATAAAAATGGAGTAAATTTTTGAGAAATGATTTAGAGACTTGCATTCCTTCAGTTACGGTGGCTTTCACCATCACATTTCCTCTTCTGCTATCTTCATTATATACATAGCAGCTCTAAACCCAGCTGAAATCTTTTCTGCAGTAGTTTTCGCCTTTCTGATTCTATCCATCTGTTCTATAATGGTGCTGAGGAACTCTTGAATTTTCTCATCACGTAGCCAACTTATGGCGTCCTCTGCTTCTTTTGGTATTCTGAACTTTTTCTTCCATGCTTTTTCGCTGTAATGCGATAGCGCATTACTTATGGATTCTGTCTCCTTCACCGTAGTGAGTTGTGGAATGTCTTCAGCTTTACGCACAAAATCTTTTTGCTTTTTGCAAAATCCGCTTCTTTTCGAACTTCTCAAATTTCCTCTTATACTCTTCACATCCACGGTAACTGCAGACATGGTTCTTTCCACAGAACATGCAGGTGTGCTTTTTATTTTTATCTTCTTGTTTCAGAGGGCAAACGTTGCTCCTGTGGTTTTCACCACACTTGCAGCATCTTTCCTGGTTAGTGCATAGGTGCTGGGAGTGTCCCCACTCCTGACACCTAAAACACTGTGTGGGGCGTTTCCTTGGATTATATTTCTCAATCATCACGTTTAAACTGAACATGTTATTCAGATGATGAATTGCATATCCGCTGTTATTTCTGCTTAATTCCAGCAACCACATCGGGATTTTCTCGAAATTATGCTTCCTTCCTCTGCTGAACTGTTTTACCTTTAAGATTGGGTAATTTCTTCTTTCCAGGTCAGCAAGAATAATCTCCTCTGTAGTTTTCGTCGGCAAGTTCTTGAGGATAACTCTCAGGTATTTCTCCTGGCTCATCAAGTACGAGTGGAAGGGCACTTCTCTGACTTTTAGAATTCTGGTAGCATTTTTGTAATCTTCCACTGTTCCTACGTTTACAAAAATGGAGTTTGCCTTCATATTCGCATCGAAATCTTCCTTGCAAAATTCCCTAAGTTCCTGCTCAATTTTTATCCATTCTACTTTATTCTGTTGAAACACAATAGGGGGAGGTGTTTCTTCTACGCTCGCTCCCTCCTCCTCATTAGTATTTGTCATATCCTTCTTTTTCTTGGGCGTGTAGTTTCTGGATATGTATATACTTCCTACCGTAGACGTAGCGTATTGTGTGCGTTGCATAAAACAACCATTTTAACGGCACAAAACTTTATTAATACACAAATAAAAATAATAAGTACAAACGATGAACACACAAGTGTCACTTCGTATCTTGCATCTAAGCTGACATACAACACATTTCCTTCGTTACTTCGCTACTACCTACTAACTACTCTTCTCTAGTAAGTCTCATGAGAGAGAGGCGTTGCAGGCCGTTCGGCTAAACTGCGCATGCGTGGTCATCACGTCATGACACCTCCCCTCGAAAAGATTTGATTGCGTCTTTCAATGACCTGTCAAATCCACATATATAAACATTTCTTGAAACAAAATAAAATAACATCCATGAAATTTTCGAACTTAATTAACCAATTCTTACCATTTTAAATTAAAATTACTTCAACATAAGTTCAGTAATCCTACTCATTTAAAAGGATGTAACATTCAATTAACATTTCAAACTTAAATCCTTCACATAATCATAATCATATAAGCAGTTATCATATAAACGAGACAATACAAATCAATCATTTAAAATTAAACATAATGCTTTAGCAAACCCTGGCTAAATCTATAAACACATTACCTAACGTTAGAAAAAAAAAATCAGCATGTTAGCTAAAAAAAAATCAAACTAAACAGTCAAAATGTCTTATAGTTCATACTTCATAACCTTAGTCATGCTTCCACTCACTGGGGAATATTATCATGTCATTTTAAGTCACGTCATCAATAAACTCAGCATGGTCTTTTAGTCTACACATGTTACCGTTCCATTTTGTTAACGCATAAGTTACTGGATGCACATATTCACTTTCTGATTCAACGATTAGCTTTAGCTGTAAAAGCTTATCTATTTGACGATCAGCTTCATTTCTTAGAACTTCAGGTATTCGATACGGTTTCTGCTTTCCTGGCATACTTCCAGGTTTCAGTTTGATGCTGTGTTCTCTCACATTGGCGATTTTCGGAATACCAGTTCTTAGGTTCTTATGCCTTCTTAAAATCTCCATAAGTTCTTTCTTCTTATGCGGTTCAAGGTGTGTAAAATCACGTTCCTCATTAGAATAGTGTTCCTTTGCTTTCCGCGGAACAATTCTTGAAACGTTTTCAACTTCGCCGAAATCAATATCTGTATCATATATCACACCGACATTATTCACAGCGGTATTGAACTCTCGTATCTTGTTTGCGTGAACGTGCTTCGATGAATTGTCAGGCATTTGTACTATGTAACTATAATCAGTATGCTCTTTGATGATCGTAGCAGGTTCCGTCCATCTGGCGTAAACTTTGTTTTGGCTATCAGGGATTAAAACTATAACCCTGTCACCTTCCTGGAATTCTTTATGACGAGTCTTTCGGTTACGGTAGAATGCATAAGCTTGTTGCTTTCCAACATCTGTAAGTCCTGCGTATTCAGCAGCTTTTTCCAATTTCGTCTTCAAATCATTCAGATAATCGGTAACTGAACTTAACTGTCCATGAGGAACAGGAGTTTCATTAGTCCATGACGATTTCAAAATAGACAACGGGCCATTAGGACGTCTTCCATAAAGCATTTGGAACGGACTAACACCAGTCGTAGCATTAGGAACTTCTCGGTAGGCCCAAAGTAAATAAGGTAGATGTTTCTCCCAATCTTTCGAATGTTCTCTAACGGTATGATGTATCATTCCCTTTAAAACAGCATTAAATCTTTCTACCAGGCCATTTGAACTTGGATGATAAGGAGTCGAGAACCTTGGGGACGATCCGATCCTTTTCAAAAACTCTTGGGTCAACGAAGCAGTAAAATTAGTTCCTTGATCTGAAGCAACAATTTGAGGAATTCCTGTGCGTGAAAACATTTGCAAATGCATCGCATGTTGCTTTGGCATTCAAATTCTTCAATGGCACCGCTTCGGGCCACCTTGTACATTGATCAACAGCACACAGAACATATTTGTAACCTCTACAGCTTGGCTCTACAGATCCTAGGATATCCACATTAATTACCTGGAATGGTTCTTTAGGACGTGTTACTGGCGTAATCGGAACTTCATCAAAGGGACGCTTTTTCGCTTGAAGTTGACAAGAAGTACAAGCACTGCAGTATTCATTTACATCTTTCTTGATTTCAGGCCAATAGAACGAATATCTCAAACGTTCAGCTGTCTTCTTGGTTCGCAGGTGGCTTCCCCATAAGCTAGAATGAGCTAAGTCCAAAATCTGTTTTCTTCTTTCTTTAGGAACGACTAACTGGTAAACTCTTTCTCCTAGAACTTTATCTTTATGATACAAGAAGTTGTCAATAACAATAAAGTTATTACGTCCGTTCTTAACATTTTGCCAGCATGTTTTTAAAGATGGGTCATTTATTTGTTGCACTCGAAACAGTTCTGAATCCGAAACACATTGATCGTGTCCCGGGCTACCTTTGGAATCATCCTTACCTGTATCTTCATATACAAGAGCACAACATTCTATTATCTTCTTAACAGTTTCATTACATTTTTCATTAATTAGGTTTTCCCTATCATGGTTAAGTATTTCGTCAAAATTTTCAGTTTCATGAAAAGGCATTTCACCGAAACTATCAGTAGCAATGTTTACATTTTTACATTCAAAATTAAACTTTCTTTTATCATCTCCCCTTAACTCATTAAAAGCACTTAACGATAAGAGTAAATCATTACATAACTTATCCACCATTGCACATGTTATAAAAATAGGTGACATAAATTCATCATTTTCAGAATATATTACTAAAGGTAGGTTAATGAGAGGAGCTTTTAAAGCTTGCCCGAAAGCTGACGTGAGGATAACACTTCCATGTGGCGTACGGTATTTCTCTGTTACAACGTCGGTCTTAACAACGGTTAATTGGGTGCCTGTATCTGCTACTGCATTAATTAATTTACCATCACATATAAGTTTAACGGTTGGCAAGTCATCTATTAATTCTTTAACCTCTTGATTCGCAGTAAAATATTTAGAAGAAATCTTTGCAGTTACGGCGTTAGAATTATTCTTAATTTCTTCTTTAGCAACCCTTTCCTTATCTTCATGCAACAATATATTATGATACTTAGAATTACATTTTGAACATTTTAATTGAGAAGGGCAAATTTTTATTCTACAATTCCTTTCGAAACAAAGAAAGCACCGATTAGAAGCCCTTAAACTCTTTTTCCTTTCTTCCGGAGACATAACGCATTTTTCCGAAGCATGATTTTCGCTTTCGCAAAATAAGCAAGGGAAAGTTCGAACAACTGCAATTCTGCTTACATTAGGGGAATAGCTGGCGCCAAATTTGTTGGGGTTGAATGAATTCCGAGTGTGGAAGTTGTTTCGCTTTTCATTTGGTTGTGAATGCCTTCCAAGAGAATAAGCGTGACTCTTAGAATAAAATAGATTTAATGAAGTTCGTTCGCGACTTTCAATTTCCCGTTTTAGAAATTTCATGAGGTTGTCGACATTAAATGTTTCTTCATCTGCGTTTTGACGAGCAAAATCAAGCGTTATATCCTGAGGTATGCATTTCATTAACAAAGGGTATAGTAACTTTCCATACGATTCGGTCTTGACCCCTATCGAATTTAGTGACCTTACTTGTACGTTGCAGGTATCATATAATTCCCTCAAAGAATTAATGTCATTAGAACTTCGGACAGGCCGTAAATTTAAAAGTTTATGCATGTAAGAATTAATAAGGAGATTTTTTCGATCATACCTCTCCTTGAGAATTTTAAAAGCTTCGTCGTAGTTTTCTGGAGATAAAGAAAAGCCTTCTATTGTTTTTAAAGCTGCACCGCCTAACAGGCTAAGCAAGTAATTGAACTTATCTACTTTAGATAGTTTTACGTTTTGATTTATTGCCGTATCAAAAGAATTGTAAAATGTCTGCCACATTTCAGCATTTCCATAAAATTTATCAATCATAATCTTCGGCAATTTAACATTATAATCAGAACTTTTATCGACACCAGAAATAGATAAATTGTTACTATCATTAGAAGAACCATTAGAAACTAGCGAATTATTGCTATTTCTTTTTTCTTTCAATAATTTTGTGCCTCTAAAGCTCCATTTCGAAATTTTTTCTTCGTATTCCAAGGCACTTTTTATTTCGGTTTCAATGTCATTAACATCACTCAAAGTTTTAATTTTTTCATCTAACGCTCTCAAAGAAATAGCTTTTACTTTTAAACTTTCCAGTGATTCTTCAAGGTCTTCAAGGTTACCGGCTGCAATTAATGATTCAATAGCATTTGTTACTTTAGTAATGGCTGAACGCATAACTTTCCGTTCTTTCTTAGATTTCGTTAGCTCTTCAGCCATTTTTGTAACCTTGAATTCCACTTTACCACAAAATAAATTTAACAAATTTCTTACCTTTCTGAAGACTCACTTACGCATTTATCCGTGAACTTTGCAGAATGACATATCCTCCTGTTCTGACACCACTGTCATATCCTTCTTTTTCTTGGGCGTGTAGTTTCTGGATATGTATATACTTCCTACCGTAGACGTAGCGTATTGTGTGCGTTGCATAAAACAACCATTTTAACGGCACAAAACTTTATTAACACAAATAAAAATAATAAGTACAAACGATGAACACACAAGTATCACTTCGTATCTTGCATCTAAGCTGACATACAACACATTTCCTTCGTTACTTCGCTACTACCTACTAACTACTCTTCTCTAGTAAGTCTCATGAGAGAGAGGCGTTGCAGGCCGTTCGGCTAAACTGCGCATGCGTGGTCATCACGTCATGACAGTATTCATGTCTTCTAGCTGCTTGAAACGGTTCTCGTGCGTAATTTTCTGGTGATTTCGCCGTTCCCTTATCTGTTTCATCTGTTCCTCGGAATTTCCCTGCTGGTTTTCATTCTTTTTGGACTTCTTTGCCTTCCTTTCCTCGACGAATTCTATCATCTGCTTTGCATGCGTAGTATCACCTTTTAACAACTGTAAAAACTTATCCGCTCCAAATTCGTTCACCAGGGGATATCATCTCTTCTTGCTTTTCCCCCAGTTACAAAACCGGCTTTTCGGTCGGATTTCGGTCCAAAACCGGAAACAGATTTCGTATGCGTTCTCTTCTTTTTAGGTTTCTTTATAAAATAATCTTTCCTCCATGCTACTGGCTGCGATTTTGTCGATCTTAGCGAACATTCAGAATTCAGGCCGTCGTCATCCGACGAATCACCCGGTGTCCTAAATAAGGACATTTTTCTTTACCCTAAGGTAAAGCGCCTCAGCTAATTTTCACAGAACTAGACTCAGATAATTTACGATGTTGCAATACGAGTAAACCACTGTATCAGCCTACGGAACTGGGATAGCACCTACACTCCACAAAAAGCGAAACCAAACTAGGGAAAATACCAATGCAGGATGATATAATTTATAAGCATCACTAGGAAAAATAGATAAATGGGAGGTAAAAATTTAAGCATGCGATTAGAAATAGAATCCAACACTGGAGCCTTTTTAGGTTTGAACTTAGAGATATATTCGCTAACTTCGCTCAAGGTTGTGTATTTTATGTTTCTCTGAAAGGGAGAGGAAAGGAAACGTTCAACTTCCTGTTGGAATACGGTGTTAGCAAAAACTCCTTCATTATGTGGGGTAAATTGAGTTTGGAGACTATCAGCAAGTAGTTCTGCTTTCTCCGTATCTGTGTGAGCCATCATTGCGTCTTTTGATAAAGACGGAATGTGAGATTTAGGTTTGCATAGCCTGGCAGATGCACGCCAAAGGCTGTTATCATTGGTCGTTAAGGACTGAATGTATTCAGAGTATTGTGTTTGGAAGAATTGGTCACAAGACACCTTGACTTCATTCTGGAGGGTACGAAATTGTATTTTTAAGGCAGGACTCCTATGCCTTTGCCAAAGTCTCCGTACCTTGTTCTTTTCATGAATTTTGTTTTTAATTTCTGGAATAAGCTTACGAAAATTGGGTCTAAGCCTGGGTTTGGGTACGTCTTTAAAGGTATCAATAGGGGTTTTTTGTTAATTGATCAACTCCTTCGTCAATATAAGAGCTGGACTTAATTTCAAGGGAGGGTAAATTTTTACTTTTAAGTTTAAATCTAAAGTTGTCGCAGTTGGAGGAGACTAATGCCGGAGAATTTTGATCAAAAGTAGTAAAGGTTGATGAGCACGGGATTGTGATCTGAGGATAAACAACTTTCCACAATCACATGAAAATCAAAGGGAATGTTCCGGAAAAGAGCTAAATCAATAATAGAAGGGGTTCTCCTGAATCATAACGTGTCGAGGGAATTCCGGCGCAATAATTTTGATTTGAGCGCACTGAGCCCATTTTAGAAGGCCACGTCCAGCAGGGTGGATCTTCTACAACGCCAATACTAGTGATGACAATTTAGGTCGCCAGCAATAATCATATTGTTAGAAATTCTGAACAGTTTATTAAAATCTTCCACAGGTAATTATCCTCCAGGGGGAAGATAAGCAGAGATCAAAACTAGGTAAGGTGAATTCTGAATGAAAATTTTAACAATCGTCACTTCAAGTTTGCTCAGATTAGGTGTTTCAATACTTTTATGAGAAATACTATTTTTGATATAAATACAGGTGCCACCAAGAAATCTATCACGAATATCAGTAGCTTGCCTGTCTTTTTTATGCATAGCATAATTTGCAAGCTTGGGAACTCTCCCTGGTTGGATTTGGTCTCTTGGACAAAAATGATGAAGCCCTTCTTTTCTACATACTCTCTAAACTGGTGAAATTTATTGGAAATGCCATTTGCATTCCAGGTGCATAGTTGCAGATTATTCAACCTTTTCAAAGTATTGAATTTTAATGACTGGGGAAATCTGAGAGTTGGAGAGTGACATAACTCTGGAAAGTGTAGTAGGCGGCTTCAGCACCAGATGGAGCCACTTTGAGCTGAGGCAGAGAGTTTTTGAACGCAAGAGAATTTTGTTCTGGTTAATACCAGGTTGGTTGGAGATTTGACTAATTGCCAAAAGGATATCGGTACAATTTAGCGTCGAATTAGCTCCTTGGGGGACCGAATAATTTGGAACAATGGGGGGAGCAAGCTGTTGCATACTCGTGCGGACATTGGAGTATGAAACTCCGGGCGAGCTAGGTTTGCACTGGGAATAGTTGCAGCTGCTCGTGTAGCCTTACTGTTTTGGGAAGGATTAACGGAGGTGCTTGAATGAGTATTGGATTTGTTCAACAAACTCCTTATTTACAACTTGTCCACTAATTACAATCTGATCACCTTCCTGTCAAATTTACTTATTATGGATTTGAACAATGTTTACCTCTTAAAAAAGTCACAGACTGATGTAAATTTAATTATTACGTATAGAAAATTCCTGCTCATCCTGCTTTATCTGACATCTCCCATATTAAAGAACATATCACTAGAATTAATACCAAAATCCACAAAGCCATTGAGAAATGTACCCGGTTGGAAGAATTCAAGAAAAATAAACTCCCTAATTATATCATTGAAAAAATTAAAGTTAAAAACAGAACTGCTAATTTTTGGCGACGTACAGCAGATCCTGCTCTTAAAACCATACTTAACAGAAAGAACAGAGAGATCCACATTCTTTTAAATGATTATCGCTCTGAAACTTGGGATGCTCTTTTAGACACAATGGATATTGTCCATACCATGGTGTGGAAAATTTCTAAAGCCTTACGTAAAAATAAAGATTACAACATCGCCCTACTTAACACTCCTAATGGTCTAATATACTAAGAGAACGCTATACCTGAAGTCTTGGCTTCTCACCTGGAAAACACCTTCAAAAATGACAGCATTAGTGACAATGACACTGAAGAAGAGGTTTACAACTTTAATTCTCATCTTTCTGAAGACACCGGCACTGAATATATGAATCCTACTTCTCCAACTGAAATTAAAAATATTATCAAAAAACTTAAACCAAGAAAAGCCCCCGGCTTGATGGTATTTCAAATCAAGTTCTCAAAGCTCTTCCTATTAATTATATTGTTTTGATGACTAATATCATTAAAGCCTGCATGCGCCTTATCTACACTCATGTCCATAAATTAAGGATAATTCGGAGTCACGCGGAAATCGAACTCTAAAATAAATATATCGCCTTTAAAATCACTACACACATCTTCAAGAATCATATGCAAATTTCAGATAGTACCCAGATGACACCGATGATGCGTCACAATGACGAGAGTGTAAGAGAGTGATATATAAGGAATACAGGCAAAGAAGTAAAATTGTTCACCGGCGCTTTATAAGCATTTCAATGCAATAACCGAGTAGTTATGACACAAAGGACGCATTTGGATGGTTTTTTACGTGGTAGAATTATCGGCCGTCTGGAATGTGGACGTATCCAACTGGAAGTATCAGACGAACTTGGAATTGCCCAGAGTGTCATCTCTAGGCTTTAGCAACGATTCCAAGATGTTGGTAATGTGAGTAGACGTTACAGCACAGGTCGTCCCAGAGTTACAACGCCAAATGAGGATCGGTATTTGGCAGTTACTGCCAAAAGAAACAGGCGGAGCACAGTCTGAGACCTGTCTCGTCAAAGCTCTCTGCAGCCACTGGTACGACAATTTCAAGGCAGACCGTGTACAGATGCTTAGGGAAGATTGGTCTATATGCTCGTAGACCTGTCAGATGCGTTCCACTTACTGCAACTTACTGTCACCTGCGGTTAGCCTGGAGTAGAGAGCCTGCATTGTGGACACCGCAACAGTGGGCTTGTGTGATGTTTTTCGACGAGTCCAGGTTTAGCTTGCAGTCTGATTCTCGCCGGACTTTCATATGGAGAGCTCCAGGTACCCGTTACCACAAGAAAACATCATTGAACGACACCGTTAGGGTGGTGCAGGAGTGCTCGTTTGGGGTGGAATTATTCTGGGTTTCAGAACTGACCTGCATGTTCAAATTGGAACCATGACAAGCCAAATCTATCGGGACGTCATTCTGAAACAACATGTACGTTTGTTTAGGGGCGCCATGGGCGCACAATTTGTGTTTATGGATGACAACGCCCGTCCTCACCGTGCAAACATCGTAAGCGAATGCTTTCAATCGGAGGATATCACCCGTATGGACTTGCCAGCATTCTCACTGGACTTGAATCCAGTAGAGCACGTGTGGGATATGCTTGGCCGACGAGTTGCAGCCCGTCAACCTCCTCCTACATATCTACCGGAACTTCGGAGAGCATTGCGTTTTGAGTGGTGTAATATCCCCCAAGATCAGATCGATAATTTGATACTCAGCATGCCTAGGCGTTGTACGGACTGTATTGCATCGTCTGGAAGACATACAATGTGTTAACAATCATACCAACCATGTAATATTGGTTTTTTGCAAATAGGTATTTTATGTAATTTGCTCCAGGGAGAAAAAATCGCTAATTTTTTAATAATATCAAACATATGGCATCTGTTTTTGCTCTTTACCTTTTGTTTAATAAATAAGCTTTACAAATAAGTCAAATTTGTTTTGCTTCTAACTCTTCCTTTGCCTTATTTTGCATTATCCTTAATTTATGGACATGAGTGTATTATCCACAGCAATGCAAGCATGCTAGCATTATTTTCTTTCTCAAACCGAGTAAAAATCCCAAAGAACGAAATTCCTATCGTCCTATTAGCTTGTTGCCTAGTATTGGAAAATTTTTTGAACGTGTTCTCCAAAAGAGACTCTCTGATCATCTTGAGAATAACATTATTGAAAATGAGCAATTTATATTTAGACCAGAACATAGCACTGTTCATCAACTTTTAAATATGACTGAATACATTGCAGATGCTTTTACTAAGAAAAGTACAATAGCCAGTTGTTTTTAGATCTTGAAAAGGCTTTCGACAAGGTGGGGCATGAGGGCTTGCTCTTCAAGCTACACCTTGCTCGATTGCCCACTAACTTCATTAAGCTCATCAAGAGTTACCTCAAGCATAGAACCTTTCAAGTCAAAATAAATAACACCTTCTCTTCAAGAAAAGTCATGAAAAGTGGCGTTTCTCAAGGCAGCGTGCTCGTTCCTAATTTTTTTTTCATTTATATCACTAAAATGCCTGTCCCTATGATTTCTATAGCCTTTAAATATGCGGATGATACCGCAATTTTGATCAAATGTCTCAAACCAGAACTTGCTGTTGAAAAACTTGAATTTGCTGTCAATCATATCACGCATTATCTGAACACCTGGAAATTGAAAATAAACCCTTCTAAAAGTAACATCCTTCTTTTTAGAAAACATAAAAAATTCAATCCAGTCGAAATCAATATTAAAATTAAGGGACAACCTGTACCTATTGTTTCTAACACCAAATATCTTGGAGTTCAATTAGATTCCCAATTGCTTTTCTATGAACATACTATGAAAGCTCTTCATAAAGCAATTGCTGCTAAAATCTCCCTTCTGCCGCTTATTGTCAGTAAACCTAAATTAAGTATTAAAGACAAGAAGAGAATTTAGATTACCTTAATCCCTTCCGTTCTGCTCTATGCTGTTCCTGTATGGGCGACAGTTTTTAAAACTTATTGTAGAAAACTTCAGATCTTTCAAAACAAGATTCTCAGAGAAATTGTTGATGCATGTTGGTTTATTCGAAATCTGCAAATAACCAAAGATTTGAAGATTAAATCCATTGACGACCAAATTTAGTCCACCTGCCACAATTTCTTTAACAAAATTGAGCATTGTAGATATAGCCATCTTAAATAGTTAACTGACTACTATTCTACAGCGGAAAATGTGGTCCAAAGACCCCGTAGAATTTTTCACAACCCCGATTGGTGAAGATTTAAGATTTTCGTGTGATTTTACAGATAATAAAAAGATTTGATTTTAACCTACGTGTACCTATTTTGATATGTTATGGACTTAGCCAATGGGCTATTTTTCTCTTCCTCAAGGACTTTGACATTCTTCAAAGCTAATTGACTTTTTAGCACCAGTGATTTACATCCTGTATTGTGCTCTTCGAAGTTATTTCATCGCCACCGGTTTTTACTTTACGTGGAGTAAAAAATTTGTGTTTTTAAAATTATACGCATTTTTCGCCTTTCCTGGTCTTGGGCTTCGTCTGCGTGTTTCTCTAAACTTGTGACGTCATGCTGTCACCATCTCTTCTCACTACTGATGCCTCCTTTCAATCGTCATTGCCAACTACCGTCATGCGCCCTTCGGGCCTATGTGTTAAGAGCCGGAAACATTGCGTAAAAACAGCAATATGCCGGCAATATTGATGATGATGATGATGATGATACGTATTTTTACTTCGAACTGTGCTTTAACAAGAGACTTTCTATCTTAATTACTGTGCCTCTGCAAAGATAGAGACTTTGATGGAGACTTGTTTTGTATATAGTGTAATGTGATTACAAAGATAGAGACTTTTTCAACTTTTCCTATTTTATTGTGTATTTTTCAACATCTGCAAAGAAAGAGACTTTGTCAACTGTTCATTTTTATAGTGCATTATATAGACTGTACCTCTGCAAAGATATAGACTTTGCTTGATCGTTCATTCATTTTAATCTCCCACCAATACACAGATTTATTATGTACTTTAATCATCGAACTCCGACTTACAGCAAGAATTTGTATCTTGTCATTACTGTGTCTTCAACTCACTTTGTTTCAACAAAAACTCTATTTTAATTTTCAAAGACTCACCAACTATATCTAATGTTGAAGCCTGGAAATTTACCTGGTGTTTTAAAATTTTTAAATGCTTGTACTTTATTACCAAATGTATAACGCTGACCTGTATTTGTTGTTTGACCACGCCTCTTCTGTGCCATTCAATTCACGTTCCATCTCCTTGTGTCAGCATTCCTTCAATTTTACATCACTATTGCCTTCGATTATGCCACTATAATTGCTTTACTGTTTTTCTTGATCAGCAGCTCGAACGGCTGTCAGATGTTTGATTTTTCTCTTTTTCCACTTGTGTCCGCTCGTATTGGCTCGCCTATAAGGCGGGGCGTATCGCCTTTATCCCCATTTTCCATTGCCTCGGGCATTATTTCATTTAAGCAGTTAAAGCGGTGTATCTGCTACATGCTGCCAAAGACTATTGCTAACGGAACTGACCCTCCAACTTCAGTTCCAGCCCAACCTCTATGAAGGAAGGACGTCTCTTGAGTTCCAGCCCAACTTCCATGAAGGAAGGACGTCTCTTGTTACGCTGCTATAATATGCCAATAGCTTACCCATCTTCGCTATAATTTGCTCACATCAATCTGAAACGTGGCCTTTTACATAATTATCAATCTGTTATTTTAAAAATCACATCTTCCCTCAGAATTTACTTCTGCCTTGAATATTTTCTCGTGATTACCTTGTTATATTTGCACTATTACATCTAGCCACATGCCAATGAGCCTATCAATCGTAAAATCTTTCCTATCTGCTTTTTGCTTTAGTGTTTGTATTGTGTATATAAAACTAAGAAAAATAGGAAAAAAAATCTTAAAATATAAAACTACAAAAAAAGTTTAAAATTTTGAAAAATGATTATAAAAACTAAAATTTCATATCAAGTAAACTAACTAATGCAATTTTCTTATTTCAGCTCACTTTATTTAATTCTGATGAGGAGGTAAATGGTTTTAAACCATAGGCACTCCGTAATTTGAAATCATTAGCATTGGCATTTAATTATAAGAACAGTTATTTTTCTAATCTAAATAACGCAGAACATTCAAAGAAGTATTAAACATGTAGAACACAAATGAAAAGTATAACTTACTTTTAATTTTTTCCACGCTGGATACAAAATCGAAAGCTGCTTATCTGCTGGACTGATCGGGAAAAGGATGTTTCAAAACACCTCCCTTTGGGATGTGGCCACATATGTAAGGAAACCAGCCAATGACAAGAAGAAGTGATTAAAAGATATAAAGACAAACGTGGATTGAGTACGTTTGGAGCATAATGGGCAGGGCCCTCCAACCACCTTGGTATGTTGACGATCTAACGCGCCAGTTGGGCAGAATTTGGCACGATATCCCTCAGGAGGACATCCGTAAACTCTATCAATCGATGGCAAGCCGAATAACTGCTTGCATAAGGGCCAGAGGTGGACAAACGCGTTACTGACTTTTTCACATTGTTAAGCTCTATCACTTTAATTAAATCATCCAATTTTTCTCAAACTGTAATCATTTGTTTTTCTGTACATGTACATCACTTCTACCGATTTTCGTCCCATTCGGATAACTTCTTCTTGGTGCGTCGTTTTTTTCGTTTAAGAGCTTATATCACTGGGCAGTAACACTAGACCGTCAATTCCGGAACGGCTGCTTTTGTTAGCTGGGCGAGTTCAATTTACACAGGTAAGAGGAAGGAAAAGGAAAGGTTCCGGAATGGCTTGCAACGGAAAGAGTGTAGATCGTGGAATGGCTTTTAGTCGGCACTAGAGATATGCTTTCAGATTTATTTCTAAACCGTGGAAGGAGTTTCACTGCGTATTTTTATACTCTATGTTTTATTGACCATTTTTTTAATGACGGATTAATTTTTATCACTTCACGAAACAAAAATAATATTTCGATACCTTTTTTAATTTAAATTGTACGCATTGTATGCTTATTTAAAATTTTATTAAAGCATAACGTTTTGGCGAAATTACATAATCTTCTTTATTCCAACGAAATCTAATAGTTAATAGAACTCTTATTTCGGTAAAGTAACTGAGCATTACATGAAGTTACAATAAGTAACTATAAAGTTTCTATTTACTTGAGGTATTGTAGAAAATTGTAACTGTAAATTTTTGATATTTACAATATTTACCGCTAACATCATAACAACAAAGCATAATTATTTAACTTTCTTTTAATTTTGTCTTTTAGTATGATATATTTTGGTTGATCTTTAAAAGGCCTATCTTTATACGAAAAGATTATTGTATTTCCTTGTGAAAGAACAACTAGGGTTTTAATTCCATTTTGTATAAGGAATAAGTATTATTTCTTTCCTATCTTATTTAAATTTAACGCAGAATTTTTAGAATCAGGTAATCAAAACTAAAAAAAGAGCAGACGATCGGTAAAAACAAGAATTATAAATATTATATTCGTACTAACGAAGCGCTAGCTGCACACACAAAGCACGAGCCGGAAATGGAAGTAGCAAATGTCTAAATACGTATAATTTTCCCATCTTCCTACCTCATCCCTGTTTTCAAATATCATACCTACAAATGTTGGACTCTTCCATGGAACAAATGCAGCCGTTGCGAGTAACGGGATAATTTCAGGTAGCTTTCACGGTTAATACCAAAGAATAGACACAATTTAAGAATAATACCCACAAGTAAAGGAAAATAACTACAACTTGTTCGAAAGGATACCGCTCAACCTGTAATAGGTAAGCAGTTTCATTTGTATGTAAAGGTTTTGAAATGCCTCAATAGCAATTTGAAATGCCATTAAATAAGTATTTCAAATTCCTCAATATCCTCAATAGGCAATAAACAAATTTTTGATATTGGCCTTTTAATTGGACCAAACTTTGTGTTAAGGACTGCTACTCGTATCTTACCATCTTTACCAGGAATTGTCTGATCAATTCTTCCTAATAACCATTTAAATGGAGGTAAATGATCATCTTTAATAATAACCAATGTATTTTTCTTTATATTGTCCTTTGAAAAATACCATTTCTTTCGCTGTTGCAAGTGATTAAGATAGTCAGTTATCCATCGTTTCCATATAATCTGTATCATTTTAGTTAATTTTTGCCATCTTGACAATCTGCTTTCTGACAAGTCCAAAATTTGAGGTTCTACAATTGAGTTTCTGGGCCTACTTATTAAAACGTAACCTGGCGTCAAGGGTTCGCAATCTGAAGGTTCAGACGATAAAGGAGAAAGAGGTCTCGAATTTAGTATTCCTTCAATTTGATCAATTATGGTTAAAAATTCTTCATAGGTTAGTTTTGTATCGGAAGTAGTTCTTTTAAGATGAAATTTGAAAGACTTGATTCCGGCCTCCCAAATTCCACAAAAATTGGAAGCACGAGGAGGAATAAATTTCCAAGAGATATTTTCAGATTCCAAATACTTACCCAAAAACTTCATCAGTGACAGTAACTTAAAGAAGCAAGTTTCTTTAACTCTTTGTGAGCTCCTACAAAGTTAGTTGCATTGTCACTAAACAGACATGAGCTTTTACCTCTACGCGAGAAAAATCGTTTTAAACATGTAATAAAGGCTTCAGATGTTAAGTCAAATACTATTTCTAAATGAATCGCCTTTGTAACTAAGCAAACAAAGATTGCTATATAAACTTTATGTAAACTACCTTTCCTTTGATTTTTATATTTGATTAGAAAAGGGCCTGCAAAATCTATCCCTGTGTTATGAAAGGTTAGATTTGGATTTACACGTTCAGGAGGTAAATCGGCCATTAATTGATCTGAAATGATAGTTTATGACGAAAACAAATTAAGCATTCATGAACTGTTTTTCTAGCTAAGTCCTTGCCACCAATGGGCCAAAACCTTTCCCTAACAAAATGTAATAATGCTTGAGGATCAGCATGAAAATTTTTTAAATGATAATGAATAAGTATTAGCTTGGTAAGCTTATGATTTTTTGGCAATAAAATTTGATGTTTAGAGTCATAATTAATTGTGGCATGAGTTAAGCAACCGCCCACACGTAATATATCTTTTCCATCTAAAAATGGATTTAAAGTTTTTACCTGACTTTTGATTACTCTCTGATCTTGAAGTGATTTAATCTCCTCTGCAAATTTTATTACCTGAACCATTTTTATCAAGTGCATTTCCGTATCTTGATATTCAGTGCTACTAATGGGGGCCTGTTTTCTTCACTAGACCTTTCAGATTGGACAGAAACCTGAAAATAAGACTTAAATTTGTAATTAGTTTAACATAATTATTTGTTAATTCAAAAAAGGTATTCCAAAACAAGTTTAAATTGCAGTTCAAATTAACGTCTAACGGTTTTTTAAGTTCATCCTGATAAGCAGGAGAATCTATGAGAGTCTTGTCAAGTTCAAATAAAGAAGCATCATTAAGTTCGTTCTGTTCAGGACCATTCCACCACAAGGAAGATGTCACAAGTTCATGAGGATAAGCACCACGAGAAAACAGATCTGCCGGATTATTTGCTGATGATAGGTGCTTCCAGTGTCGCGGCTCTACTAGTCTTTGGATTTTGGAGACTCTATTTGCAACAAAGGTCTTCAAAAGATGAGGAGAAGTCTTCAACCATGACAGTGCTATCGTTGAATCAGTGCACAGAATGATGTCATCTAAATGCATCTTCAATGAGTTGCTAACTTTCAAAATCAGATAAGCCAATAACAAACATGCACAAAGTTCCAATCTTGGAATAGATAAAGTTTTCAATGGAGCCACACGAGATTTGTTGCCTAGTAGATGAGATGACGAGCCGTGATCTTCATCAACAGAAATCAAGTAGACAACTGCACCATAAGCGGCTTCCGAAGCATCTGCATATCCAATGAGAGAAATCTTGCTTTGATGATTGGATAGGATGCAACGATTAATTTTTATGTTTTCTACAGTCTTTAAATTTGAAACGATCTGTTGCCATTCGTGAGTTACTCAGTTTTTGAACCCACAATTTCTGTAAAAATATCTTGGCTTTGGTGATTACCGGACCAATCAGTCCTAAAGGATCATAAAGTCTGGCAATTGTCGATAAAATGTCTCTTTTAGTATATGATGATTTCTCCTCGATTGAGACTATAAAACTGAATTCATCCTTCTGGGAATTCCATGTAATGCCTAAAGCTTTAACCACATTATCACTTTTGGAGGAGAATGAAAGCTCAGAGCTTGTAGAAGGGCTATGCAACAGTTCAGGAGAATTAGAGTTCCATTTGTGCAAAGTCATTCCACAACTATGAAAAAGCTGTATAAGCTGATTTTTCAAATCCCTTGCTGAATCTAAGTTTGATGAACCAGAGATGACATTATCAACATAACAGTCTGACAAGACAGCTTTGGCAGCTTCAGGATATTTATGCATTTCGTCATATGCTACTTGCTTTATGCATCTAATGGCTAAAAATGGAGCACTTTTAGTACCATAAGTCACCGTTTTGAGTCTATATGTCACAGGTGAATCGCTAAGGTTTCTCTTCCGTAAGATTCGAAGTAAGTCTCTTTGGGATTCATCAACTAAAATTTGCCGGTACATTTTTTGTATATCCACAATAACTGCAACTTGATGTTTTCTAAATCTCACAAGAATATCAAAAGTATCTTCTTGGACTGCTCCCCCTAAAAGTAAATCATTCAAACTTAAGCCATTTGAGCTTGGGCACTAGCATTAAACACAACTCTTAATTTTGTACTTGATTTCTCTGGTATATACACACCATGATGGAGAAGGTAATATTCAAGTTTCGGTTTTGAATTATCATTGACCCTTTCCATATGGTCCAAATTTTCATATTCTGTTATGAAATCTTGATATAAATGTTGCAATATAGCGTTTTTGCTAAGACGTTTAACTAATTGATTGAATCTAATGTTGGCTAAGTGCTTTGAATCTCCTAATTGTTCTTCTTTCATAGGCATTTTTACGATAAATCTGCCATCTTCATTTCGTCTGTAAGTGTCTTTGAAATGTTGTTCACAGAATTCTTCTTCTTGGCTAAGAATTGGCTTTTCTTCATCAATATTTTCCACTAACCAAATTTTTTCTACCAATCTATCAACATTACCGATAAGTCCACAATAATTCTGACAATTTTCAAAAGATGTTTTCAAAGAACCAGTAGCTATATAACCAAACACAGACTTTCTGAAAACGAGCGATTTCGTAGAAGATTTAAATTGTTCATTAATGAAAATGTCATAAAATATTTCTGCTCCTAAAAGCAGATCTATGCTAGATGAAGTTGCAAATTCTGGATCAGATAAACTTGATGTATTAGGAATATCTATATTTTCAATAGTCAATTTTGTAGAAGGTACTAAATCTGTGATTTTATTTACAACTAAAAATTTTAATGAAGCAGAGAACGAATTATTTCCATTAAAAATAGAAGCAAAAGTACGAGATTTAATGTTTGAAATTTGCCCATTTAAACTAGAAACTGGAATATTTATTCTTTCCTTTTTTAAATTTGCAAGCTCACAGAATTCATTTGTAGCAAAATTTGACATTGAGCCTGAATCAAGGACTGTTCTTGCTTTAACGAATTGGCCATAAATATTTCTAACCCAAACAATCGCAGTTGAAAGGAGAACAGTTTTATTTTTCGAAAAAAGACAAGCCGATAAGGCTTTTTCTGTTGATTTATTGCTATTCAAAACAGCCTCATTTTTGCGGTTCTCTGGGGAGGGCGTAGTTTCACTTTGCTTTCCCCCACTTGTTGCAGACGACATGGATCCGTCATTCTGATGAAGAAGTGAATTATGTTTTGATTTGCAAACCGAGCAAAAGTGTCTAGACTGACAGGAAGTTACTTTATGATTTGAATGTAAACAATTAATGCACAAAGAAAGCTTTTTAACCATTTCGTATCGTTCCATTGGATTTAATGCTAGAAATATTTCGCATTTAAAAATTACGTGATTATCTTTGCAAACCGGGGACACATAAATTTATTATTATTATTCGTTTTTGTCACTAACGATCGAACTTTATTTGGAGGAATGTTTTGTTTTGTTCTTGCAAATACAGTTTTGTTTTGCATATTTTCTAACATCTGACATCGCTTTTGAAGAGATTTCATGAAAGAATCCCATTCACATAAATCATTACTATTTAATGGCATTTCAAATTGCTTACGCGATTCTTTATCTGTTTTATTAAGAATAATATTAATCAGTAAAGCTTCGCTTAATTTATCCATATTTAATTTCATGACTTTTAATGCTCTTAAATGTTTCTGAACTTTATCAATTAATGAGCGTAAATCTTCAGGATTTTCATAAACTATTTTTTCAATAAAAAGTAATTCATTGATATGAGAATTTACAACCAGTCTCTTATTATCATATCTTTTTTCAAGTGCTTAAAAATTTACCCACCAGTTATCTATTTTTCTTAGTAATGCTTATAAATTTTATGATTGATCATCGTTATTTTCCTCAAAGCTGGAAACAAGCACTTATTGTGCCTATTCCAAAGCCTTTCAAACCCTCAAAATTATAGACCTATCAGCCTCCTATCATCGTTATCAAAGACATACGAATTCGTGTTACTTAAACGCCTGAATGATTTTCTCCGAAATCACAACGTTCTGATTGATGAACAATTTGGATTTCGAGCAAAACACTGCACTACGCACCAGCTGTTGAGGACAGTGGAGTTCATTCACGAAGGGTTTCGTAACAAAATGCTTACTGGCGCTTTATTTCTTGACATAGCCAAAGCATTTGATAGGACTTGGCATATAGGAATCATTATCAAGCTCATACGACTTGACGTTTCGGCCCATTTAATTCATATAATTAATTCGTACCTCACTAATAGATCTTTTTCTGTACGAGTTAATTCTTTCATTTCGGCACCCCGTCCTATACTAAGCGGCGTCCCCCAAGGGTCACTTTTAGGCCCGATTTTGTTCAACACTTTCATAAATGACATACCAAAATCACCTAGTATCACTCTTGCACTTTATGCAGATGATACGGCCATCCTAGCTCAACAGAAACGCCTTGAAAACTTGGTCCAAATCATTCAGAGATATCTCTCTAGCCTTGAGCACTGGCTCATCACTTGGAAAATAAAAATTAATGTTGCTAAATGTGCTGCTATGATATTCAAACGTAGCCCCCTCCCGTACCCTTCCATTAATATTAAATTCTTTGATGACTATGTTCCCTGGTCAAATTCTTACAAGTACCTAGGAGTTGTACTTGATTCAAAATTAACCTGGCGCCTTCACATTGAAAATGTTCTCAACAAAGCGAAAGGTGCTAGAGCCCAACTTTATCCATTTTTAGCTCGAAAGAGCAATCTGTCAATTAAAAACAAAATCCTTCTCTATACATCCATTATAAGACCTGTCTTTATGTATGCATGTACAATCTGGGGTACTGCTGCAAAAACTCATGTGAAAAAACTTCAATATTTTCAAAGTAAAACTTTACGTATGGCCCTAAACGCAGCCTGGTACGTCCGTACAGATGTGATTCATTCGGACCTTAACATTAAACCTGTTGATTACCTTATCAAAAAGCATAGTCAAAATTTATTCCTTAAAATTGAACAGATTGATAATCGAGCACTTCAACAGATGCCAGCATACGATCCTGCTATTCGCAGCTCACAGAAGAGACCGAGAGCCGTAATTGGCCGAGAGTTCGACATCTACCCACCATCCAAAAAGGCAAGACACGCCCTCTCTACCTCAGTTCTTGAAGATCTTTCCTGAATCAGAAGATGATCACCGTGCAATCACCAGATATTTAGACGAGAAAAAAATTGATCATTACATTATTTTATCAAAAATGGAAAAGCCACTTGAAGTCGTACTGCGAGGAATGCCCATCGACTGTCCGGTAGAGGACATTCACGAAGAACTAACACAGTTAGGATATAAGGTCAGACGCGTTGCACAAATGCATAGGATAAGAACAAGAGTCCCCATGCCCTTGTTTCAAATTCAAGTTGAAAAAATGCATGAAGTTGAAAAAATTTATGATACCACTAAATTCTTAGGTTTTTATGTTAACTTTAAGCCCTACCAAGTGAATGGAAGTACTGTGCAGTGTCACAACTGCCAGCACTTCCACCACTCCTCCGACAATTGTAAGCTTAAGCCACGCTGTGTGAAATGTGCTGGTGCACATAAAACGGAGGACTGCTCCGGTAAATTCATTGATAATGTCAAATGTTGCAATTGTGGACAAACGGGGTATCCTGCGAATTATCGTGGGTGTCCCAAATTTCCAGTATATCAGGGAGCCAAAACCCAGACCAGCAGAGGAAAACCTACTCCCTCTGTTATTAAACCTACTGCAATTAACAGTAACCCTGTCCAACCAGGTGTGTCATATGCTAATGTTGTTAGTGGACGTACTGACACAAAAGTCGAGGTTAGCACCACAAATGTTAAAAGTGTTAATCGTAAAAAATCTGAGGGAAAAAATGACGTACATGTAAATAATAACAATGGTAATATTAATGATAATGTTCAGAATAGAAATGATGTGGGCCTCTCTGGTCTCTTTGAGGTCACTAAACTAGTTAAAGACATTGTTCATATGTTTAATGGAATCTCCTTTTTAACTGTGTTAAAGAAAATCACTAACAAGATGCCTGTATTACAGGCAACGCAAAATACTGTTGATAAGCTATTCATTTTGTTTGAATTGTTTGAAGAGATTTTTGGCTCTGTTAATGTAAATAATCATGAGTAATGTATGCAATATTTTGAATGTGATTACATGGAACGCAAATGGATTATCTCAGAAAATTCATGAATTAAGAGATTTTATAAATGAGTACACTCCCGATGTTATGTTCCTACAAGAACACAAGCTTGGCCCTGCCTCACCCATCTACGTGCAGAACTAGCTGTCTACAGATCCAACAGAGCACCTACTATTTCCCGCCCTAGAGGGGGTGGCACTGCAATCCTGATAAAACGCTGCATCCCACATATCCCTGTCACAATTCCGCAGCTTTCGGTCGTTGAGGCCTCTACAATCTCACTCACAACAAACACCTCCATAACATACACTTTTGTCTCCACTTATATTCCCCCGGGACGTCATGTATCTGCTGTCCGGGCTGATCTACAAATCTTACTCAATCTTGGAAAACACATTATCTTAGGTGGAGACTTAAATGCACGACACCGCGCGTAGAACTGCTATAACTCAAACGACAACTGACAACAGAGCCTTTCGGATTGACTGGCAAAAATTTGCCAAAGCTCTCAACAACATACCATACACTCTTCCTACGATACAGTCAGGGGATGACATTGACAGTTTTATTCAGGAGATTACTCAAAAAATTTCCAGGGCGAGAGATGATGCCAAGGTAGAAGTACCTAAAAGGAAAGAGCCACGCAATAGAGAGTTGAAACTGCTTATCAAACAGCGTAATACTGCACGGAGAAGATTTCAGCAAACCAGGCACAGGGAAGATAAACAACTGCTCAATCGACTGTCAAATGCAGTCAAGTCTCTTACACGCGAACAAGCACAACACAGCTGGACCAGTTACCTTAACTCACTCTCCACAGATGATAATTCACTGTGGAAAGCAATCTCAAGGTATACTAAATGCTACAATAACATTCCGCCCCTTAAAGGCCCAACGAGGATTCACTACACTGAAACTGAGAAAGCCGAATTGTTAGCACAGCAGCTGGAAACTCAGTTTTGCACAAACAACATATCTGACACTACAACAGAAAATCTTGTTTACACCTTTCACAACAGTCTCGCAACAGATACAAACATAAACAACATCCCTCCAGTCATGCCCTCAGAAGTTGTTGACTATGTCAATAAACTCAAAAAGAAGAAAAGTCCAGGATTGGACAACATCACCAACACCATGTTGAAGAAACTCCCGATCAAGATCATCTTCCTGCTTTCCAAGATCTTTACTAAAATCCTCCAACAGCAATTTTTCCCTACTGCATGGAAGACGGCCAAAATTATACCAATCCTGAAACCGGGTAAGACTGCATCAGATCCTGAGGCTTATCGGCCGATAAGTCTTCTATCGTCAATGAGCAAACTCTTTGAAGCAACTCTATTACAGAGAATCAATAATCACCTAGAAAGCAACAACATCCTGATCCCAAGCCAATTTGGTTTCAGAAAAGGCTTGGGAACCACAAACCAGCTTTACAGAGTTGTGGAGATGATTTCAGAAGGCTTTACTCAGAAGAAAATTACTGGAGGACTGTTTATTGACATAGCCAAGGCTTTCGATAGAGTCTGGCTGGAGGCACTCGTCTACAAAATACACACTCTGGGTTTCCCAGATTACATCACAAACATCACAAAGTCCTACCTAACAGGTAGAAATTTCGTCGTTCACGTCTCAGGAACAAACTCTACTGTACATCGCATAAGGGCTGGGGTCCCCCAGGGATCCCTTTTAGGTCCCACTTACTTCAATATTTACGTGAACGACATCCCTACAACACATAACACAACACTGGCTATGTATGCAGATGACACAGCAATCCTCACACAATGTGCATTTGCTGGTTCAGCTATACAACACTTACAAAATTACATACAAGCATTAGAGACTTGGCTTGTACAATGGAAAATCAAAGTCAACATAAAAAAGACCCAAGCCATCTTATTCACTAGGAAGGAGAAATTTAGAAGAAACCTCATGATGTATGGAAACTCTATCCCCTGGTCCAAGCAAGTCCCTTACCTTGGGGTGACCCTCAGTAAAACTTTGTCATGGAACCCACACATTACAAGTATTATTAACAAGTTTCGAGCGCGTAAAGCTAAACTCTTCCCCCTAATTGCTCGAAACAGTGTTTTATCCATAGATAATAAGCTACTCATTTATAAATCCATTTTGCGTCCATTACTATGCTATGCATGCCCTGTCTGGGCATATTCATGTAACAGATACCGAGGGAAACTACAGGTGGCTCAAAATTGTATGCTACGCCAAATTGTCAAGGCACCTTGGTATGTGCGTAACAACAAGTTACATGAGGAACTTGGAGTGCGTCCCCTCAAATCATTTTACTATAAAATAGCCAAGAGATTTCACAATAGGCAACTCACCATCACCAACCCTGCTATTAAGATCCCTGATTATGATCAGTATGACCTAGAAAATAAAAATCGACCACTGGCCATTCTCAATGAATGGATAATGTAAGTGTACTGCATAGCATAGTAATGTTCTCTGGACACCTTCATTATTTTTCTTTCTGTTTCCATTTATGTATTATTTGTTCTATCATGTATGCATTTCCCGTATAGTTAACTTGCACCTTTATATATTATGTATGGGCATGTAGCACTTTTGTACTCCTTGCACCACTTAACTTCTACCTTGCAGGACATCAGCTCGGACAGCTTTCTGATCCTATTAGGAAACACAAAAAAAAACCAAAAAAAAAAAATAATAATAATAAAATAAATTTAAAAAAAATAAAAAATAATAAAAATATAAAAAAAATTCAAAAAAAAAAAAAATAAAATAAAATTTCATGTAAATATAAATGTATATAGTCATAAAAATGTAATATCTGGCTAATTTTTTGCAATAACTCGCAATGTCTTGATATGTTCTACAAGGGGTAGGGCCTTCGGCCCAGGTACCCTGGTGTACCAGACACCGCTCCACTGAAGGGTCTCTACCTCAGTTCCAGCCCCCGCGTCATGAAGGAAGGACGTCTCTTCAGCGAGCTGCCATATAATTGCTTTATCATCATCAATACCTGCAATCAAGATCTTCTAGCAAAATTATCAATCTGTTCGCATAGAATCACATCTCCCGCAGATTTTAAAATCTGCCTATGAATATTTTCATCGCGTTCCCTTTTTATTATTTGCACTATCCTACACAAGCCACATGCCAATGAGCCTATTAATCGTAAACTCTTTCCTATCTGCTTTTTGCTTTAGTGTTTGTATTGTGTATAAAAAATTATAAAAACCAAAAAAAGTATAAAATACAAAAAAATTATAAAAAAATATTATGATACTTAGTTTTTATTTTCTCATCTCTATCCTTAAACTTTCTCGAGCCTGTGGCTCCCTCTATTGAGCATCAAGTAAATCACTCATGCCAAATTTTTCCTATTTCTGCTCACTTTTAGTAATTCTGATGTGGAGGTAAATGGTTTTGAACCATAGGCACTCCGAAATTTTCAAATCATTGGCATTAGAATGTATCGTCTATTGTTTGTATCTGCTTTGCATCACCAATTAAACAAGATTGTAAATAAAACAATTTCTGAGAATCTGTTAATTGTCTATTAGATGAAATTAAGCTACAAATTGGTTTTTCAATAAATTCTAGTCTTCGAAATTGCCAGAAAATTTAGGTAATGTTATTTCAGGCGATTTATAATTCAATGAATTACTTCTTGTTTCTGGGATACTATTATTTGCATACTCATTATTTGCATTCTTATTACATAATGAAGTATAAAGACATTTCAGGCTTACCTCAACATTGGTAATATCCATCTCGATTTCTTCAAAAGTAGCTTCGATGTCTGATATTTCTTCATCTTTACACACTTTGTAATAATCCAAGCGAAGTTCATCAATTTGTTTATTTAACTTGTGCACTTTTTCTTGCAATACTTCTATTTGTTCGAAACCAAAATCATCACTTTTTCCACTGACAGACGACTTTAATTTCGTTATTTGTGCTCTAATACCACCACGTTTTCTGTTCAACGTATGTTTTCATTAGCCATTTTTTATTCTAATTAGCTGCGGTTCGACGTTGACCAATGTTTTGAGGTCGCTGGTTAGACTGTATACTAAAGGCAACTTTATAACAACAACAAACAATTTTATTTCGTGGACTGTATCATAACTAAAAATCTAAATCGAAAGTGATAAATTCCCGACCATACGGGATCAAAACATGTATGCTACGCTAGGAGTTCGAATCTTAACTAACTGAAATTGCGCAGAAACAATGCGCTGTACATTACTTATATTGCCGCGTAGGAGGCAACAAGATTCATATCCAAATTTGTAGATTCTCGGAGAAGTTACTCATGTTCGTTTTTAATGCTGATCAAAATAATGTAAAATTGGACTTGTATTCAGTAAAATCTTAAAATTTCTTTAAATGCTTGCCTTGATAATTAATGCCATAACAATGCCTTTATGGTGAAACAATTATAAAGAGCCATTATGTGTGAGGCCCCTAGTGGGATTTCGTGATAAGCTCTGGTAAGAGCAAGATAAATTCCTGCTGAACACCAGAATACGCAACTAAAGCATCAAAGTCATAACAATGCTAATTAACCGAACGCAAAATGTATTCGCTGGCCGCCTAAAATTGCTTCGACGGCCTCTAATTTCGAACCGCTGGATTATACGATTAGTGCTTTTTCTATTATGAAGTACTAAGTCTTAACAGACTTTCAGTCTAGTAGATAGTGGCTATAGTGTTGCACTATCAGCTCGGAGACCCCATTCATTTTGTTAATCTCACATAGCGCAAACCTCATGGCAACCTAATTTGCAAACAACCTTGCGTTCCATAGAGTTGACAGATAGCTTTCTTCAGTTCCGCCCAAAATTTTAAAGGAACACCATTTTAGAAAGTGTCCGAGTGTCAACCATCTCTCTTCTACTATCAAAAACTTCTGGAAGGAACTTTCGTCTGGTCGCAATTTGGAGTGTCCTATGCCTTACCAGACAGCTAGCCGATATCCCGGTTGGGTGTATAGAAATAGAATGACCAAGATGAGGCTGTTTTCTCGAGTAATTGAATTTGTATAACTTTGTATAACTGATATGAAATATATTTATATATTTGCATAATTTTCTGATATGAGGTGTTCCAAAATTGTGGCAGAAGCAAAGATGGATAGAGCGCATCAAAATGCAAGTATTAGTGAAAGTAATGAACAGTAATCACAAACTTTCTAACTATGAAATTCTTTTAAGCTTTTCCGAAACACAATTCATTTGCCTTCATTTTTGAACCCAAGATTCCATATGGAAATGAATATATTTCGTTATTTGAAAAGCTCAAACAATGAATTAGTCACGGTGTGCTTCGAAGAAATTGGTATCTGGGTGAGAGTTACGCAATTAATTTGCAAAATGAATGCTTGAGTTTTATTCCTCAACATGTGAACAGATCCCTTTCTATAACACTTCACCCGCAGGCAATCGAAGTAACCTTTCTACTTCGACTCCAGTTCTTCAAGAACGTATAGGCTCTCGCAGTGTAGACTTATACAAATGTCTAAATACGTATGATTTTATGGAGTTCATTTAACAATTCAGTGTAAATACCGTGATTAAAGGTTGATCAGTTCAGAATTAGAGTAGATAAACTTTGAAATATGTTATCTGGGTAAATTTAATTAATATAAGTTTTAAATGTACTTAAAGATAATGTATGACGCGGCATAAAAGATGTAAAATAAAATATAATGAGAAATATATCTGAAATTAGTGAATTTGGTAACTGCGAAAGGAAATTACATTCGCTAAATCTCAGGGATTCTCTAAAATCTGCTAAATACCTCCTAAAATCTGTGAACTACGAAAATAATAAGCTAATTTTTGAGATTGTTCTTCGATAAAATAACAGTCTTTTCTATTACGATATATTTTAATATACCTTAATAGAAAAGTTCAATATATTTTAAAGTTTTCTTAGAGACGAAACTAAAGCTTTGTCTCATCACCGAGAACATTGTCAAAGGAACACCAGAATGGGCGATTTTCATTCGCGATAAACGGGAAATTCGGCTTTAGTTTTGCTGAAGAATATTTCAGGGAAAGGACTGAAAGTTCTATCACTCCATGTCCGATGATAGAACATTGTATCCTCTTTTGAGGACATTCGCTTCGATAGCATTTAGCGCCCATCAGCTGTTGAGCGGTAAAATCAATCAAAATTAGCAGTGTCGACATGAGTTAGTTCCAGGCGAACGAGCTGTTTGCATAGACGTTTACTAGGTTTTCCCCATGTGTAACGTGTATACGAATCAGATGCCTTTAGAAAGTCCTCCACAAAGGCATACTTAGGCAGGTAGCCCTAGTGTACTTTGCCATAATTAACTAAATAAAACTAATTCAAACAATAGATGTACTTGTGCCTCCGTGACGCAAATAGACTATACACTTAACGAGCATCCATGCCTTCTTCAGACTTCGAGCACGAAACCAAGGCTATCTCAACTTACTTCCCTATGTCCATGACAGAAAGCGGATCAACAGAAAAAGTTAAAATTTTTTAACGTCAGTAAGCGAAATAAGTTTATAGATTATTGCTGGAGTACATGTTAAACATAATAGGAGGAGGATATAATTATGATCATTATTTGTAACTATCCTCCAGAGTTTTGGACTGCTTTTGGTCTACACGAGTGGATGGTAGCATTGCTAGAAATAAAACATCTTTCACAATCTCATAATTAAAACATTGGTATAGATATATAGGAAGGCTTTGCAACTAATAAAAGATCTTAGAAGTCAAGTTCCATGATGACGACTTTTGTAAAGTCAGTAACTGGATCATGTTATCTGGATCTGGATCGTAAATTTAAAGTCTGGCCTCTACTTCAAAGAGTATTCACCAGTAGATATCTTGGCGCTTGGGTTCTCACTATGCTTTTTGAATTCATTTAATGGCAGACTGTCTTGTGTGCCGCGTACTAGGGACGAAAAACTAATCAATACAAGTGGCAAGTCAGGAAAACTATTCTTTCGTAAAAGTTCAAGCATTTAAACAATGATGCTGAAATTAGTCCGTATAAGCAATAATGCCTCCATAAATACATGAATAGATGCGGCGGAAGTCTTACACACAGTTCTGGATCTGGATCGTAAATTTACGTGAGCGTTCATAGAGCAGGAGAAACAAGTACATTGTAAAGTCACATGACTTAAAGTCAAATTCAGGTTGGTCCTTGCTTTAAGCAGGGCGGTCCTGATGATGAGACGCAAAAAGACTGAATTCTAAAAAACTTGTAATTTCTAACAATTTAATATTACTGAAACTCATTTATCCGTGACCTTTTAAGATTTTTAAATTGTAAAATGAAGTCAAATATTTAACACTGAGACGTGGTAGTTTTATTTTGAAGTCACGTGTGGCTCGTAATCCAATGGGAATTTAGACTGAATTATTCTGGCTCAACTTCTGAGAGTAAGTAATGTCCACGTTTGTAAATATTTCAATTACACAGTTCGATGGCTTTGCAAAATCAAAGTCCGTTGAAGATACACAAAAAACACATTTTAAAAAACACTAAATTTTGGCTATATACAAAACGGTGCACAGTTCGCTTTGTCAAGATGATTTATAAAAATCACAAAATCCTTGGTACAAAACACTAAACACAAACTTGAAAATAGTGAGTAAATAAGATACGAAAAAATACGAAATATTTACATTATGTACATGAATTGAACGTGGACGTTTTACTACACTCTCCTGAGTGGGATCGTAGGTAGTAAGATTTCTTATGGAAGAGTAAGGAGAATTTTGCATACTTGCGAAAAAACAGTGTGGTATGGTCAGGATCTGTTCTTGAATTTGTAGAATTTTTAATTTATCATAGAGCTGCGAGTTTCTTATGAACAGGGAGCGTTCGTGATAGAACGAAGTATCTTGTTTTGTAACACATTCATCTTCTGTCTGTCTGTTTTCGTTGCTGTAGCCCAAGCCGGCACGGCATACAATAAAACTGTGCGAATTAAGGTGATGTAAAGTGTTCTTTTAATCTTTAAATTCAATTTAGAATTTCGTCCTTATAACGGGTAGATGTCCATGAGTGCTGCGTTAGCTTTATTGGTCGCGAAGTCACGGGATCATGAAAAGAGAGAGTTCTCTCAATATGCACTAGAAGATATTTGTCAGAATTTACAACAGGAATTGGATATTGTCAATTTTTAAGTCAATATTAAGCGGGAACCATTTTTTATACCGTCTGTAAATCACTATGTTACATTTTGAAGGGTTCACTTTAATCTTCCATAGCTTACACCATGCATCCATTTCATTAATTTGGTATTTCAGCTTGTCTACTGCATTTTGGGGGTTCAGGGAGTTAGTTAAAACCATGGTATCATCAGCATACTTTAAAACAGTTGAAGAGAAAGGCTGAGGCATATCATTGACGAAAATGCAAAATAAGTTTGGTAAAAGGTCGCTTCCCTGTGGGAAGCCTTTGTACATTACTTTCTTGCTGGAGAGAGAGTCACCGCATCTTACTTGAAAAGTTCTTCTTTTAAGAAATAATCGGTTTTAGAAAGCTATTAGGAAGTACGCAGTTGAAGATCTTGTACACAAGTCCTGCATGCCACACTCGATCAAAAGCTTTTTCGAAATCGAGGTAACATGCAGCAACGGCGGTCTTCTTCTCGAAATTTAGAGCAATATACTCTATTAAGTTTAGGATTTGGTGTGTTGTAGAATGGCCTCTGCCTGTAGCTTGTGACATCATGGGGTATTTTTTCCCTGGTTTTAGTATCGTAATTACAATTGAATGCTTCAATTGCTGGGGGAAATGTGTGAGTCGAATGCATGCGTTAAAGATGTTACAAAGGTAACACAATGCAGTTTCTTGGAAGTGCTTGCAGAGCCCATTGTTTATGTCGTCGTACCCTCTTGCCTTCTGTTTTTATAATTTTTTAATAATGCTTTGAACTTCGTTTGAAGAAGTGAATTTAATGAAGTTAGTATTATGCCGGGATTTTATATTAACTATTTCTTGCTTAACTTTTTCCTCGTGTTAGGAATTTTCTTCTTCGTGTTTATTAAAACTTTACTTAAGTTGATTGCTAGAAGTTCTTTTATGTGGAGTCTGAGTAGAATGTGTAACCCATGTAGTCGATCGGATGCAGATGTTGTGCTCGGGTATTTCGGAGGGACCTTGCGATTTTCCAAACTACATTTGGTTCTAAATCCATGTTTTCAAGGAGGTTATCCGAACTTCTGGATCTATGGTTAATAATTTCTTGTTTAATCTTTCTTGAAAGATAATTAAAATGTTCTTTATCTCTTGGGTTTCTTGTCATTTGCTAAATTTTTCTCCTGTTATTTCGCTGCTTAATTAGATTTAAAATGTGTTCCGGAAAGTATTTGCTATCCTTTCTCTTACCGATGAAAGTAGCGTTTTTAATGGCGTCCTGAATTTTGGTATTAAGATTATGAACTGCGTTTTCTAATTCAGCGCAATTATTTATTGAAATTCTGCAGGGAATGCTAGTCATGTGATTTTTGAAAATTTCCCAATTAACTCTTTTTTTTTTTTTTTTTTTTTTTTTTTTTTTTGCAGAGGTGGATAGAATCTATAAAAGTCAAATAGAACTGGATGATCAGAAGTTAAATCATCTTTGACTTCCAACAACGGTGCTGCTGATATGTTTTTCATGATAGTGATATCAAGAACTCCGCTGCCGTTGTGGTGATATCTCGTAGGAATATCTTTAGTAAGTATTCTAATATTGTTCCTTTGGGCGTAATCGCTAAGAAATAGGCCATTTCTGTTAATGTTTCTGCTGTTCCAAATGTAGTGTTTCGCATTTAAGTCGCCCGCTACTAAGGTGGAAATATTAAAGCTTGTAATTTTATGTAAGTCCTGTGCTCTGAGTGTATTACTTGGAGGGTTGTAAGCGGCAATGATGAGGTAAGGCTCGTTGAATCCTGTGTAAATTACTGCGGCCGTTTTTTCTAAATTTCGAGGATTGGGGATTTTGAATCTGGTGTGCTTGATGATTTTTAATGATTAAGGCAGTGCCTCCCCTTCTATTATGACTTCGGTCGTGGCGAAGAACGCTGTATTCGGGAATATTTGTTCTATCGGCTTGGTTTTAAGTGCGTCTCGTTGATCATCATAACATCAACATCATATTTTCTTAAGTAGTTTATTATTTCTTGAAGTTGACTGTAAACGCCATTTGCGTTATATGAGATTCTTAAAAAGCTTGTGCTAGATGAAATTAGTTTGGGGTTATGTGTTGAAGGCCTAAAATTCATCATTCAGGCTTGAAAAGTAATCAAACGTGGCCATGCCGACTTCAAGCTTTTCGAATATAAACTTGTCAGTCTTGAATTTAGTAAAGAATTTCTTAACTTGCATAATTTGGATTTTCACCCATTCAGAGAATGAAGGTTCTTTTTGATTGCTTGTTTCAGTGTTATTGCTATTTTGGGAGGCATCAGGGATTTCCTGCGCACTACGACTGGGTAATTTGGGGAAATTTACAGGTTTAAGTTTAAATTGATCTTTGGCAACTTTTTCCTGGGCTTCTTTTGCAGCTTTTTCTTCCTCAATACGTGTTTGGATATTAATTGGTGCCTAGTGCAACCACGGTATACCTAATGCAACCACGGTATACCTAGTGCAACCACGGTAGGAAGTATACCTAGTGCAACCATGGTAGGAAGAAACGTGATTTTCTCCACAAAGGACACAGATGGGAACATGGACATCCTTTTGCGTTTTGCATAAGTGCGTGTGGTTTTCCGCACATTTTAGGCACTTAGGAGTGTAGTTGCACAGGTCTCGTGTATGTCCGTACATCTGGCACTTATGACATTGCACGGGGCCTGACTTTGATTTGTAGTTTACTACGAGAACTTCAAACCCTCGGAGTTTCTTTATGTCAAAGATCTTTTTCCCATCAGCGTTTCTTTTCACCTCCTTCGGAGAAAACGGGTAATTTAATTATTTCTCCGTCTTTTTTGGCAGTTATCTGGCTTATATTTTCAACAGGGATTCCTAAATCTAAGATTTCTTGTTTCAGAATCTCAATATCAGATGTTTTTGGAAGTTTCTTAATGATAGCCCTTCTTGGCTTTTCTGATTTCAGCTTAAAGGCGTGAAATGGAATTTCTCGCTATTTTAGCAATGTAGTAATGGTTCTATAGTGATCTGGATCAAATACTCTGATTGTCAGTCTGCTGCCTGGCAGATTGCGAGTGTATTTTTTTTTTTATGTTTAAATCATTTTCAAATTCAAATTTTAATTTGTCCCAACTTCCTGCAAAATCTGCGAGGACGATGGTGGAGAGGGGAGGAATGTGACCTGCGGTCTTTTTTGCCATTATGAATGGTTCGTCATTATGATCATCCATTTTGTCATCAGCATTTAACTGATCGAATTTATTTCTTTGCGATGGATGTTCCGATTCCTCATTTGATAGTGTACATTTGTGCGTAACGCGCGGAGTAACAAATCCTTCTTTATCGATGGATTGTTTTTTGCGTGTTTTACCACTTGCGCTTCTAGTTAAAATTTTTCCTTTTTCCATTTTTTTGGGATGAGTTTGGGGTTTGTGAATCTCCTTCCGTTTTTTGTTTTTCTTTATTATCCTTTCTATACTGATAGTGATATATGCTCGCTTAATTCTTTTAATCTAGCATCCGATTCAGGGCAATTACTTTGCTTAATGTGCTTCATATTCCTGCGTTAGTTTCTCTCTAAATTAACATCTATTCCTGTGTAAAACTCACGTAGCTGCTTTAAACTTGTTAAATCCGTCTCCATAACCTAAGCTGCTAACTGGCTGCGTTGGCACGCAATGCATCCTCAAGAAACAGAAAGAAGAATTCTTATCAAAACGTTCGAAAACCGCCAGGCCTCTTTTCAGTTCAACAAATCTCGAACAATCCTTATCTAAGATAGCGATTTACCGAACGATGTGATGAAAATGTCAGAGCAAGACGTGTTGAGAGCGTTCATCACGTTAAAAATTTGCATTTAAAATTTTCTTATTTCTTTGATTCAGTAAGTCGTGAATATTCTAAAAATAAACTAATGCTACAACAAAAATTTGTCGATATGTCGCAATATAAAAATCCGCTACAACGAATTTTCAAGCATATATTTTTATTAAAAACTGACTGATAAATTTACATCATAATGAAATTGCATATTTACGTATATAGGAAATGAAACACAACTAACTTCCAATAAAAACAAACAAATAAATTTGCCTTCAAGTATCATCTTTTATTTTTAGTAGAATCATTCCTGCACAAAAATGTAGTGTTGTTGAATAAATTCCAAATTTTATTTCTAAAATACACATTTTCATGTAGAAGAAACACTATTTATAAATATTAACAAAGGTATTCCTGAGGACTCTCAAAGTGGCACATAATATGTTTGAAGTACATAATTTGCACAGACACAAGCTTCGAAACATGTTTTCAAGTTACTTCAATTGCCGGCTTATTTAGATTGTCATGAAATGTTCTTATCGCACATTTGAAGGGCTGAACATGTAACGGCAAGAACGTGACATCCAAAAAGTATCCTCAGCAATCGTTCCGCTACTTTGAACGGCTATTAATGTAATAAGAGTAAAGGACTGCATACAGGATATTTGCACATTTTACTTTGACTGCATCCGAACAAAACATAAATGCTTACATTAATTAAAGCACTAAATATTCAGTAACGTCCTCCAACCGTTTTAATGTTTGACTCTGAAGAGCCCAAAGCTTTAAAAAATGCCATAGAAAAGATAGTATTCATAACTCCAAAATGCCGGTGCTGTATTTTACCTGATTTCTTTCGCTTCTAGTAAGGGTCCTTCATTGCTTGTCCATATTTTCAAAGGCATGTACACATTAATATTTAAAAGTGTCGTAAAAATATTTTTGAATGTATGTATACGGCATGGCCTTTTGGAGGATTTTTATTGGTTCGAATTTCGAATTTTTTAATATGTGTTGAGCCATTTTAAATAAATAACTGTATGAGATGCAGAAATGAAGCAAAGCAAAGAATCAAATAAGGACTAGAAAGTAAACATAATTTCTTGAAAAACGTTCAATGAATATGTAACAACTGGTTTAATTGCACTGCCCGATGAACATCTTCAATCACGTTCATGCTGTTTGGGCATTTGCCTATTTAGTATGAAAGAAAGCCAGTTGAGTATGTCATAGACGTATTTTCTGGGAAGCATTAGAAGACAAATTTATGTTTCTCGGTAGTTATTGTGCTAATATTAGTTGTAGTAGTGTTAAAAATTGCTGAACACTGGTAGTTAGATCCAGGTCGAATCCAAAAAAATGAAATCGGGCACTTCTTCGTTTTTTTTGGGGGGGGGCTGTGTAAATAGCAATTTTTTTATTATTTCGTGTTCCCGTTTGAGATTTTACTCATTAAATGTGGATATCGATTAGTGACACAGTAAACACACTGCTCCATTCCCTGTATTGCCAAAGAAATTTATGTTTATATGTTCTTCATTAAATACACGACATTCATTACCGATTTAACTTGTTGTCGGACGGCCTGTAGTTTCACTAAAGTTGGGAATTATATAGTTAATGTCGCAATGACAAAATTGAAATTACCCAGATATACCGGCAAAGCACTACATACTGTGTCTACTCTACGCATGTGTATTGACCCGGCCGTCCTAGTGGAGAATACGATATGAATCTTCGGTTTCGCAGTTGAAGAAAATCTCGAATCAAACGGATTTTCTAACCGTTTTGGAGGGCTCCTATTTGTTCACATCTGCTTAATTTATAAAACTTTCCCTTGGGGCTTTCGAAAAGCGCTCTTCAATTAAACATAATTCGGCATTTGAAAGCATAAATCATTTCACTTTTGAAAATTTTAAAAATCTTCAACAAGCTCTAAAAAAACTTTCGAATTGCGTTCATAACTTTTTGCGCTGAACAGCAAGCTGAAAAACCTGTTTATGCCAAAGTCACCGCTGCGCCTAAAACAAACTAAAATTTATGCCAAAGGCCACCGCTGCGCCTAAGAAAAACTGATATTTATGCCAAAGTCACCGCTGCGCCTAAGAAAAACTAAAATTTATGCCAAAGTCACCGCGGCGCCTACGAAAAACTAAAATTTATGCCAAAGTCACTGCTGCGCCTAAGAAAAACTAAAATTTATGCCAAAGTCACCGCTGCGTCTAAGAAAAACTAAAATTTATGCCAAAGTCACCGCTGCGCCTAAGAAAAACTAAAATTTATGCCAAAGCCACCGCTGCGCCATTAAAAATGCAGCTGTAGAATATTTGCATGTAAAGTTTTGTAATGCAACCTTATCGCGAGAAAGTTTAAAGTTTTGTAATTTTAGACCATATATAGCGTAACAACGCCCGAAGAACCTAGTAAATAACAAATTGGTTCTAATTTTTTTTCGTAATAATTATGATCTCAAACTGTAAGTATAATTTTAAAAGTCATGGCATCATCGAAATGAAACCTGTTTCCATGGAGAAATTTCAGTTTTTTCGAAATTTGAAGAACTAATTTTTCTATGTATTTGACAGTCCAACCTGTATAAGCTGCATGCATTTGTTTAAAAGTTAAGATTATCACAGAGATATAAAAGGTTTCAAGGTATAAAAGAGGTTAAAAAGGTATCAGAGATAAACTCTAATATTGATCGAAAACAATGAATGATAATACCATCTATTTGTTTAGAAACAGAAAAGAAGTATTTGTAGATTTATTGAACGGTCAAGTCTCAGTTTTAATAGTTTTATATTATGAATCTATAAAAGTTTGATATAATTTAATAATTTATGTGCCTCAACTGGGTATGGGAAATTGATTCTGAATGTGAAACATTGATCTGCATTTTGTTATTAGACTGTTTTTCCTTAAATTAAATATTTTTAATCAAAATGTCTGCAGTTGATCAAGCAGTAATAAAATTAAAACATGATTATGAAAATAAAATATTCTACGAAGATATTAATGCAAAGTCATATAAATAATCAAGTCTAAATCTTCAGATCTTTCAGTAAGTTTAACATCAAAGTTTGCAGATTTTCAGAAGCGTTACTGGGGTTCGATTTTAATGATAAACAAAATGATCTAAAATTGCACTCAAAACTATTAAAATCCTGAAATTGTTACAAATACTTGTTATAATAATTAACATCATAATAATGCTAATTAACTGAAAGAAAATGTAATCGCTATCTGCATAAGGTTTCGTCGACTGCCTTTAGTTTTGGATCACTGGCTTATGTAATTAGTGTTTTTCCTATTATTGTTTTAGAATGAAAGAAATTATACGCTTTCAGTTCTGTACTATTTAGTTTCAGCCGAAGTTTAAATATCTACGGTTCAACATATTCTGCAGTATAATTCCAGATTCGCCATGGTATTTTAACATTTTTTAATCGGCGTTAAAAGTAAACCTAATGATAAAATTAAAATATTCCAAGAAGAGGTGTATTATGAACATATACAAATTTCTTTCTTTTTAAAAAACATTGTTACAGCTAAAACGAATTTTCACTCATAGCAGAAATAGATAAAACAGCCAAATATCAGAATTACTTCTTTAAAAATACGGAAAATGTCCTTGTATCCTAATTTAACTTCCCAGTTGTGTACCTGTGACTAAGTCCCTTTGTTGCCCAGTTTCTTTTCTTTTATTAAAAGAGAGTTTGTAATTACAATTAATATGACGTGTTAGACTGTGAATAAAATAACCGCATTAAAATTAATCAATGAGAAAGGACATCATAAAGACAAATTATTTTTACTTAATACAAAGAAAAAAATATTATTATAATAATATTATTTCTTGTGCTTTTTCTATTATATTACTAGCAGCTTCGCTGCCAGCCTTCGTCTGGCTTTTAAATGTACCGGAAAAATGGCTGAAGGAAATACCAAACATTAAATTTAAAAACTGCCTAGTATTTTACTCTGCAGAACAACTTCATAAAATAAAAGTTATTACGTATAACAAAATTACCATGAAATAAGCAATATCCCTTAATACAAATATTAATTATCATAATAAATAAATTAACCAACTTCCCTTTGCAGAATCTTAAGAACTCAAATGGTATAAAGGAGGTTAAGAACTTTGTTTCCTAAAAAAATCACTCAAAACATTTCAATATCTTAAAAACAATGAAATGAGCAATAAATAACATAAAAGAATACAAAAAACAAAAATTCTGAAAAGCAAAGTATAATTAACGATATTTTATCTTATATTTTGAAGAGAAAAAAATTACAATGAAATAAGCTATACCCCTTAATACAAATATTAATTATCCTAATAAAAAAATTAACCAATTTTCCGTTGAAGAAGGGAAATCATGCAAAACTTCTCCAATATCTTACAAACAGTGAAATAAGCAAAAAATAACATGAAAGAAACTCAAAAAACAAAAAATTCCGCGCAGAATTTTACTCTGCAGAACATCTTTATCAAAAAAATCAATAAAAATGAATTTATTATATGTATAAAAAATTACAATGAAATATGTTAATCTCTTAAAAACAGTGCCATAAGAAATACGATAAAAAATTGTTGCCAAACCCATATTTCTAAAAGAATGAAACTATTCAAAATCATGCGATTTCATCAAAAATCTATAAACAACAATAAGAAAGAAAAAATGTTGCCAAAATCACATTTTTAAAGATGTGAGAAGTGTACTCGGAAGCTTCATTTAATTTTTTTTTTTTTTTTAAATACAAAATATTATCATTTTTCCAAAATTCGTTTTGTAAAAGCAGTCGCAAGAATGAAAGTTTAAAGTATCCAAAAGTCAAAGAAAAATAAACATTACATTTTTAAAAATAAACTTTTTTAGAAAAAATCCCGTTCAAAAGATGATAAGCTCCCTTTGTTAAATAAATTCGTATTTAATCGATTTATTGAAACACGAAATTTATTTTAAGTTCGTAAAATAGCTAAGTGCCTACGTTTCATGACGATGTGAAAATGGAGTGTGTAAAATCTCGCTTTCCTATAGCCCATTATGTCTCAAAATAACGCGATCTCGTCACAAAACATAAAATTTAAAAAATTCTACTTCGAATTTCGAAAAACTCGCTTCGAGGTACACTGGCTCTTGTCTAGATGCTCCTATGTAAAATCTTTTACGGTGACATGAAAATGAAGAAACAGTTTATATGCAAAGCTGAAGAATACGAAAAAAAATACTGAAATTGTCTCCACAGCCACCGCTTTGCCCAAGACAGGCAGCGCGATTTCATTTAGAGAAAAAGCAGGGTTTATTTTAAATTACATATAACGTATGAGTGAACGAAAAAACTAGTACGTAACAAATTGATTAGAATTTTTTCTTTTTTATAATAAGTATAAACCCAATTTCTAAATTAAGTTTAACACCTTAAACTGTGCCACATACGTCAGAAAAACGCATCAAACATGGAAAATATTTTTGACTCTTTCATTTTTTTCTTTATATCAATTTAAAAATCAGAAAATGGTTATTTAGGAAAAAGAAAAGAATTAAATGCAAATTTGCTACTTTGTCATGCACAAAAAAATATAGTAGGTTACAGACATATGGTATTAAATTACAGCAAATTAAACAAAACTTTGAAGCTAAATTTAATGTAAACCAATAACTATTACAAAAGTATGTTGAGGTTCAAAGCCGAGGTCCGAGGTTCGAGTGCCGGAGAGGGCATTGCCAGGGGCGTAGCTAGAGGGGGAAAGAGGGGTGCATCTGTCCCCGGGCGCAGAATCCAAGGGGCGCCAAACTGATGTTACGACATTTTAGAATTAAATGTTTTTCATCATTGGCAAGCAGTAGGGGGCGCGAAATCTTCAGTTGTCCTTGGGCGCTGAAAACCCTAGCTACGACTCTGGGCATTGCTCATTTTTTATCTCTCCTACTTCCAAATAACTTAATGTCTCTACACCATCAGTTGCCAAATTACGATTCCTGAAAATTGATCGTTTTTTCTTTGTATAGATACCCCAGGCCAACGTGGTCGCTGTATGTGTTGTTCATGGTTTTCCCCAGGTGTAAAGTGAATACGAATTAGTTTTAGCTTTAATCCTATAATCTATGTGTAACGTGCATGCACTCGGATTTCCTTTAAAAATTCACCACGAAGAGAGGTCTGAGTGCTTTGCCATGATCAAATAAACGGAGCTTTGTGGCGTTTGGTTTAGTTTTTATTACGGAACCGCACACAAGAGGTTCTCTGACTAAGGGTCTCTGAGAAAGATGTCTTCGTGGAGCACAGTCTAAGAGAAACTGGCTCATATCCACATTACACATGGAGAAAAACTCGAAAATGCCGATGCAGCCAGCCCGTTCGCAGCAATTTCAACCCAGGTTGAACTATCAGAGTTCACCATTTACGGCTCGGGCATTGGGGAAGCAAAACCACGAAAGGATTCATTAAGATTACCTTAACATTTGTTCTTGCCAGCGTCACATGGAAATTTAAACTTGCAGACTTGCACATTCTTAATTTATTTCGCTGCACATGTCATCTTTAAACCATTCAGACGAACAACAAAGTGCTTAACATGAATAAATGTCAATATGTTTAGTAAAACTATATTAATATTTTTATGGCTACAAAACTCTTAATGAAAAATATGTTATAGGTTAGGTTAGCTCAGGTCATTTAAATATAAAAAGGCCACAAGTGCTATCTACCTACGAGTAGAAGATGCCTTCTTGGAGGACAATTTTGATGAAAACTAGTCACAACATGTTTTTGAAGTATCTACTAACTTCTGGTGTTTTTAAGCGTTAAAGACATATTTCAGTTCATAATTTAATTGTATTAAAGAAAAGATAATATTTGAATTTTTATTTTACGATGCGTAACATTTAGGCGCACAGTAGTTAAATAATGAATACATATTAATGCTGAAATTTTTAATGCAGCCAAAAACTCGGAGGAAAAAAACCTTCACATAAAATTTATATCTGAACTCGGGCTAAATATCATCTACCAAATTGCATTAGCAAATAATAAATGTAGTGAAACTTATCAGCTTTAAAAATATCTTAAATTTTACCTTTGACTGGCATTAATTCCAAGGGAATTTTCTAATGACAACAGCATATTTGTTTGATGTAAACTTTGTTCAGCAACGTAAGAAATTGTTTTAAGATTAGGATTCTAAAGTTTGACCAGATAGTAGTAGTTGTATGAAAATTTTGCCACTAAAGAATTAAATTCAAATTATATATCTCCGTAAACTAAAACTAAAAATAAAATTTATGTTTGATGCTACTTTGGTAGACGGTTGCATAAATTTTAGATTTTTTTTTTTTTTTTTTTTTTTTTTATGAGCAAAATGGCACTCATTGCTGGCCAAGTTATTTATGGTAACCGATACTTTGTTGTCATTTTATTTAAAAAATAATGCGTTTTATTATGCATAAATTCCGTGTTTTAAATATTATTTACCCTACTAAAAATGCCCCATAGAAACCAGTAAAACTTTTTATGGGTACCCATAAGATTTTATGGGTTTTTATTGACTTTTACTGGTTTCTGTTGGTCTCTGTGGGTTTTTTTTACTGGTTTCAAAATGACCCATAGAAACTAGTAAAACTTTCTACTGGTACCTATAGAATTTTTGATGGTCTCTATTGACTTTTACTGGTTTCTATTGATCTCTGTGGGTTTTTCTTACTGGTATCAATTGACACCCATACAACCAACATTCAATGGCAGAGCTTTGTACTGGTTTGTATAGGTTTATATTGCTGGTTTTCTTACTGGTATCAATATAATAATAAATCTTCTGTTGGTTTACGTGGGTTTGTGCTATTTTTTTTATCTGACGTTAATATACTTCTTGTAAACAATAAAATTAACAGAATGAAAATATGATCTCTTTAAGACCACCAGAGTAACCTGTAAATGCAGGTGGTCGTTTTAGAGAGGGTTTTTACTAAATATGCTATTTTTTTATTTAATTTTTTTTTCGGAAACAATAACAGTAATCATATACACCACACACAACGAGGTCTCTCCAAGGCGACCAGCCGCAAATAAAAATTTATCTTTGCAAGTGGTCGCCTTAGAGAGGTGATGCTCAATACCAATAGATACTCACGTTCTCAGAGATACGTTTATCTTTTAGAGGTGGTCGTCTTAGGGAGATTGCATCTACGGAATGAATCTCTCTAAGGCGACCAGACACACTTGCAGAATTTTCTTTGTGAATGGTCGCCTTGCAGAGGGAATATTCAATACCAAAGTATACTTATGTTTTCAGAAATACTGGTTTCTTTCAGAGGCGGTCGTCTTAGGGAGGTGGTTTTTGCTACGAGTTGGTTCTCTGAATACACACACATAAGCACTTACATTTCTGATATTACAAATAAACACCGGTATCAACCAACACCTCTTTAACGCGAACAAGTTCATTCACAATCGCAAAACTTTTCTCCCTGTTAACGCTGACGTGAAGAAAAACCCCCTCCCTCTCCCACTCTCAGAAGTTTCCCAAACAAGCAATATGGCGCCGCTCTAGTTATTGTTGTGCGATGGTGGTGTTATTTTCTTCGTGGTTGTAGTAATGCAATATATTATTTACTAGGATTTACTGTATTACAAATTTTACTATGTTTTACTGTTTAGAAATTAGTAATAAATAATAAAATACCAGCACTGACTATGAATATACCACTAAAGCCATGCACGTGTAATCGTGTCTAATGTTTGAGAGAACGTTGCTGATAACTGACTAGTTGTGAAATGGAGTTTCTGAGCGTGAAATTGATTTTCCATCTTTACTTTTATCCTGAAAAACAATGTGCTTAAAGACTGAAAAGTGATAATTTCAGGCTTGATAATTTGTTTCAGTGTGCAGATGCAGAAATGTAGTTTTTGCATTCTACTGAAACTGTATTTTGGAAAATTTATTTTTTTTTTTTTTGATTACAGTTTAGAAATACTTTTTAAAGCTTGTTCATGTAGATGCTTTATCATTTGAATATTATGTACTAATAAATTTGAGCATACCTTACTTAAAAATGATCTTGCATGATTCAATTTTGAATTTTTCGACTAATGTGATGTGGCCGAGCAAAAAGAATGTTTTTTTATGTTTTAAAAAATGTACTAATTATATTTCGCGAGCAAAAAAGGTAAGTTTTATTAATGAAATAAACATTGAAGTATTTAATGTGTTTATTACTTATTGAATGGGGTAGATAAGACATACAAGCTTAAGGAATCTTATTCCCACTACTAAAATTATGTGAAAATTTAGATCATCATAGTAGCTTACATTGTTTTTTCTTTTTGGTCTATTTTTCTTTACAAGTATAAGACTAGAACCACATTTTTACATTAAATATTTTGTGCTATTTTGTTAAAACACATATAATCATTTTTATGCATACTTTAATTTTCATTATTATTAGTTTGATGAAGAAAATTTCAAATGTGTTTTTCATAAATTGCTTTTGAAATAGAAATAGATTTGTGAATAAGATTTATGTAATATTAAATGTACTAGTCTTGGGAGTATAAAAAGTGAATTATTTATTTGAAAAAAATTACATTTAGTTGAAACCTCATATAGTGATTATTTTCTTAAATGACCACCTCTGATAATGGCACATTTGTCAGGACAATAATTAAATAACAGGACTTAAAAATCATTCATAGTTTTGTCAGGCTACAGGAAACTCGCATTATCTCGAATTGTGGAGTTGATTGTTTTAGGAACGTTTTGCTGTATAATCAATTGACTTCGGTGTAGTAATTTTTACGTGGGTATGAATTTTGCAGAACTAATTGAAAGTTTTTACGAGACATTTAAAACCAAAGCTTTTCGGATCATGAGTCTTATAAGGGCACTGTTATAGCATTGCTTTCAAATATAGTTAGAGTAATATTTAAACATTATTTTCGGAATCACTTCCACAGGGAATCCGGTTGTTCTCTGCGGATGAAAACCCATATAAATAAATCTTCTGTACAGCCTTATACAAATGCAGTTAAAATTACTGTCATTACAATTAAGCGAATATAGCCACATTTGTTTACAAAAAGTTATTATTGCTAAATACTGCACTATATCAATTTCATTTAGCATTGTAATTTCAGAAAATGCTCAGCATGAGGTATTTTTATATTATATAATCTACTGTCAAAAACAATAGCTACCTTTTCAGTACTTTAAATTTTACTATTGAGAATTTTTATGGTTCAAAATATTTCTATACATTATTTCAAGTATTCTTTCTACAATAGAAATCTAAATAACTTGCACCTAAAACACTGACTCAAATTTATTCCAATAATGCATCGCTTTAATTAAATTTATGTTCCCTTGAGATGATATATGAAAAACCTTGTGTAATAATAAATTATTAATATATATAGGTAAATAGTATTTTTATATATTTTTTCGGGTAAAGTGCAGAATCGCCCACTTATTTATTTGGCACTTTGTACAAAAGTAAAAGGAATTGGATTTTTGTCAATTTTCTTTTGACTTTTAAAATGAAAATAGGTTGATGTGTACGTGAATAAAGTCAAAGGAGTGCACAATGGCATTTTTGTGCAATTCTGAGATTTTTTTTAAGTGAAAATAGGTCGATGTGTACATGGATACCGAGTATGTGCAATTCTTAAAAACACGCCAAGCAGTGGGCGATTCTACACTTTCCCCATTTTTCTATAGGAATTTAGTTTCATTAAATTAGTTATTTAGTATAATTATGTGTATATGAGTATATTCATACTTATTCACATAGATGGAATTTTTACAGTACGAAAGTTTATCTTTTATACATCAAGAACTACATATACTATAAATACCCATTAGGTTATAGATTTTATTTATATAAAATCTGTGGAAGATTATATAGCACTAAAAGTGAGATACGGAATAAAACATTATACGCTATGAGATATTTTCTTAATTCCCGAACTGTGCGTTGAGAATTGGTATTTGTTGAAACTTGTAAATTTTTTAAAATTCATTTTGTTACAATATAATTTATTGTATTTGGGGTACTATTAAGTTTATTATATGTTGTCTTCATGTTTCATTTATCTTTTGAGAGATACAGGTAACATTCTAAGTATTGTAATAAGGGGTCGACACAGTGTTTGTATATTATTATTTCTTCACTACATTATATTCTTGGATTCATCCTTTCTTCCACGCAAAACATCTATGTGTATGTATATCATAGTAAGCTGCAGGGTGTTACTATCATTGGTAAGCGAGCTTTAAGGGGATAGCAAGTATGCTAAATTTGAACTCTATGTTAAGTTTCTAATTAGCAAGTCCCGTATTCGTTTTGCTTGCTTGTTAATAATGTTTCTCTTCCTGAAAATTTGGGTTTCTTCTAGTTTTGTTTTTTAATTTGGTTTAGTGCATTGTAGGTAACTTAAAATTTAAGCAGATGCTAGAAAGTACCATCCTTTGGCAATACATTTCTCATTAGGTATCAAATTGTTAAACAAGCTGATGTGATTAAATACACTTGTTTAATTTCCCAATTAAAGAACTGAAATACAAATATATGCAGTGAGGTACAGTACTATATGTATATATTTATAATGAAATCAATAATATATATATATACAGTCAAAGTAATGATTCGCAACCATCAAATGAAATGATATTATATATATATGTAATAGATTCTGTAGTCGAATACAAGCAGCTGAATCCGTAATGAACAGCAAGAATTTTGATGGCTTAGAGATGTTGAAACTCCAATCCACAATGAATAAGAAATTTGGCTGTCGAGGTAGATTTAATTCAACTTTTCTTTCAGCAAATATGTTGCAGCCACAAACAAGTTGGCACGTTATTTATGCCTATTCCAAAAATTAACATTTTTGATAAATGTGTAGTAAGAAACAAGGAGCAGACAGACTGCAATCCAGCTAATACAAAGCGTAAAAAGCAAATGCGTTACGTTAAGGGTGAAATCTTAATTCAGACCGAGCCGACCAGCGGCCGAGCGGTAAAGACGCTGAACACTGGTAGTTCGGTCCGAGGTTCGAATCCCGCGAACGGGCTGGCTGCATGGGCGTTTTCGTGGTTTTCCCCATGTGTAACGTGTATACGAGCCAGTTTCCCTTAGAAAGTCCTCCACGAAAGGCATCCGTCCCCTTAGGCAGATAGCCCTAGTGTGCTTTGCCATAATTAAAATACACCACACCACACCTTAATTCAGACCGAGTTAATTTTGGTTCTCGATGCATTTTTACTCGTCTTTGATAGTTAATACTGCTGTAAAATTACTATTGGCTGTTTGAGTTTTAGTTTCTTTTACAACATCAAATTATGTAAGAGTCATATGACATGAATTAATCTCCAAATAATGCAATGCAGAAAGATTACTGTTTTTAGAATAGAGAAGGAAAATTAATTTTACGCTCCTAATTTAATCTTTTGCATATTCCTTATTTTTCTTACATATATATATGTACATATATCATTCGATGGTTGTGAATCATGACTTTGGTTATTATCTTTCTATTCATTTTATTTTCAGAATTATATAAAGGTAGTTTAAAATTTTGTAAAGAGAATTTATACAAATATTTTGTAATATGTTTATAAATATCGACGTGCATTAAGAAGGACGGGCTCGTAGGCTTCTAGATATTTTAAAATTTTTATTTATTCGCATTGAGTTTTTTTTTAAATTACTTTACGTGCTTTCTCCGCAATTTAGTTCTGTACATTTATTTCATCAGTGCTAATTATGTACTTCTGCTGGTTTATGTTTTTATGGAAATTTGATTTACAGTTCTATTTTTGTGTATTGTTTTTTATAGGGATTCTGTATATGGATACCCGTTTTATGTACGATTCTATGTATGGATACTCCACTATGGTATAATGCTATTGGTTCTGTTTATGGGTTTTGTGCAGCGATTTTTCCAAGAGGTACCTTTATTGGTCTGTGGATTTTTGTGTGGTGGTTTTTTTTACAGGATTTGGCGTATGGGTGCCTGTATAGGTGTACATGCTTTTGTTTACTGGTTTTTACAAGGCATAGACCTACGGAATATCCATTTTTTTAATGAAAATTTGGCCAATGGATATTCATATAAAGTTTTGATTTTTGGCTATGGGTTTTTACTGGGATTTTGTTTATAATGCCTACAGTTCTACAGAGATTTGGCCTACTCGTAACCGTACAGTCGTACGGGTTTCCGTTTACAGGTTTTTTACGGGTATTTCGCCTACAGGTACCTATACAGCCGTGCAGGTTTCTTTCTATGGGTTTTTACGGGTATTCGGCCTATGGGTACCCGTACAAACGTACAGGTTTCTTTTTATGGGTTTTTACGGGTATTTGGCCTACGGGTACCCGTACAACCGTACGGGTTTCTTTCTATGGGTTTTTACGGGGATTTGGCCTACGGGTACCCGTACAGTTGTACGGGTTTCTGTCTGTGGGTTTTTACGGGGATTTGGCTTACGGGTACCCACAGAGCTGTACGGGTACCCGTAGGCCAATTCCCCGTAAAAACATTTTATGGGTTTCTACGGGGCATTTTTAGCAGGGTATGGTTTCTAAATATTAAAAATCGGTGCTACTTTGGTAGACGGTTGCACGGATTTTGGCTTTTTTTTTTTTTTTTTTTTTTTTTTTTTTCGAGAGAGAGAGAGATACGACTTATGGTAAACCCATTGCTACGAGACTCTACCTGAATTTTTTTCATCCAGTCGGTACTCCATTAAAAGAAACTGATAATCAAGTAATACGGGCAATCCACCCAATTAATTCACTTTAAACAGGCAATCCACCTTAGTGCAAAGTCATGGTGCATTTTTACTTCATTTATTCTAAACATAAAAAAAAAAAGATACAGTGTTGCCAAACTGTAAAAACTTAACCTTTTAAGAAATTGCGTTTATACAATCGTTGAGTTGCTCGCGACATCTCCTCCCACCTTTTGATTTATGGTGGGTGGAACATAAATCAAAATACAATATACTTAATAACGAGACTAAACAATACTTAGTATAATCATAAAAGGAAAAAACAATAATTAAAACGCGAAGGTTTTATAATAGTTCTACCTCATCTAGTTTTAATTATCTTATCAGGAGGTTTAAAGTTAATTTCTTTACTACCAGGGATGTTAAATTGGTTTTATTTAGGTAAAAAAAGTTCTCGTCGTCCATCATTTCCAAAGGATACAGTCGTTGCACAGGACGGATCAATTCACCTGCAACTGTTTTCACCTTTGCCACTCTAAGACAATTATATTGACTCTGGAATAGTTCAATAACTCGACCCAATGGCCAGTCCAATCTTTTTTTATTGTCACTTCCCACAATTACCACATCTCCTAAATATATTTGTCTTTGAGTAGCTTTATTATCTCTGGACTGAATTAGGAAACTCAAATATTCGTCTCTAAATCTTTTTCTGAGATCTTGTCGTAATTTCTGCTGATATCTATATCTCTTATTGATATTGACTTCATCTATATGGTCTAAGTCCGGAACTCCCACCGTTCTTATATCCTGAATGACCACAGAGGGTGTTAAAGGCATTAAATCTTCAGGATCTTCAGACAAATAATTTAACGGTCTTGCGTTGATTACAGCTTCCGTATCGCAGAGAATAGTACACAGCTCCTCATATCTCAAGCAGGCTCTTCCTAATATTCTTCTCAAAATTTTCTTAACCATCTGAGTAATACGCTCCCCCCAACCCCCCCCATCACGCAGCTGTGGGGATTGAACTTCCATGTAATCTTCAAAATAGAACATTCTTGCATAATTTTGCTCCAATCGACTGAAAGAAAGAGGTTGTTCGTCCCAACAAAGTTCGTACCATTGTCACTATACATAGTTTTTGGTCGTCCACGTCTGGCTATGAACCTTCTGAAGCCCAACAAAAAATCTTCGGTGGAAAGTCCTTGCATCAGTTCAAGATGTGTGGTCCTATAAACAGCACAGGTGAATAAAAATATCCAGCTCTTCTTTCCATCCTTTAGATGAAGAGGTCCAGATAAGTCTACTCCAGTTACTTCAAAAACCAGAGCGCCTCGGACCCTATTTTCAGGCAGTGGGGCTGGAACTGTTTCGATTTTTTTTCATTATTTTTGCATCGAATGAATTTTGCGATTACCCTTTCAACTGTTTTGCGTCCTCTTAAAATCCAAAACCGTTGACGAATATCCGTCAAAACAATTTGAACTCCAGCGTGTGAAAGTACTGCATGTCTTTCGAAAATTAACTTTTCTACAATTTGATGATCAGAAGGTAAAAGTATGGGACACACGAAATAATCTGTATCATCTCTTCGAAGGATTTTTGTCTTCAGCCTCATTAGGCCTTCTTTATCAGTGAAAATGCAAAGAGTTTTCAACTTTGATTTTGTAAATTCGTTTTGGAAAGATTCTTTCTGAACAGTTAAAAAAAGTCTTTTCTCAGCTGCTTCTATTTCTTGAACAGATAATTCTTCCTTCAGTTTGTGATCGGAATTTCTGGAATTATGAAAGAATCGTAGAATCCAAGCTATCAGCCGAATGATTCTCGAATATTTAGAAAAACGATGCAAGTACCATTTTTCGTTAGGAGCAACTGAGGTAGCTAAGGCAGTTATTCCCTTTTTTCTTTCTTTAGAAACGTCTTCCATATTTAATTTAATTTCAGAGACGGGCCAATTTTCTTCAGGCTGTTTAAGCCACGGTGGACCCTCCCACCATCTGGATGTGAGTAGAACTCCAGCGGAACATCCTCTGGATGGGAGATCAGCCGGATTGTCGCTTCCTGGAATATGCTTCCATTGTTCCTTTGATGTTAAATTTCTTATCTCCTTCACTCGATTATGTACGAATGTTCCCCAGTTATTTTCATGCTTGATCCAGAACATAAGGGTAGAGGATTCAGTCCAACAGGTACTTGATATTCCCTTTAAATCCATCGCTTCTTTCACTGTTGCAGTGAGACGAACTCCGATCAAACATGCTAACAATTCTAATCGAGGCATCGTTATCTTTGTTAAAGGAGCCACTCTACTTTTAGCTTCAATCAAATGAACTTTTACCCCTTTCTCACATTCGCTTCGTAGAAATACGATTGCGCTATAGGCGGTCTTGCTCGCATCACAAAAAAGTATGAAAACTCAATTTTTCTTCCGGGACATTGTTTTGGACATATCTTGGAATTTTGATCTCTGTTAACAAATGTAAATCTTCAAGCCATTTATTGAACTCCAGGTGAATATCTTCTGGACAGGTTTCATCCCAACCAATCTTTAGGTTCCAGCTATTCTGTATTAACAGTTTCAAACGAATCGTTACTGGACACAGAATTCCTATAGGATCAAAGATGCTGTGAACTGTCGAAAGAATATATCTTCTAGTAATGGGTTTTTGCTTGAAATATATTTTTTCAAGATCACAAAACAGAACAGCTTTAGCTTTATCCCATAATAATCCAAGAACAGGGACAAGTTTTCTTTGACATTCTTCACCTGTTAGACTGGAATGTTCGCAACCTCTTAAATCGAAACAACCCGTAGCCAGAATCTGTTTTGCTTCAAAAAGGAATTTTTTAAGTTCATCTTGACTAGTTACCGAAGTTATGAAGTTATCCACATAGAATGCATTCCTCAGCTTTTCTACGGTTTCAGGAAAATGGCTTTCATTTTGTTCCAAATGGTAATCTAGAACAGCAGCTAGCAAGAAAGGGCTGCTCGTAAGTGCAAACACTACTCGTCGGTAACGATAATTTTTTTGTTTTCTTTCCTTATAATCTTCCCACCATATGAATCTAAGAAAATCTTGGTCTTCTTTGGCCACAGATATCCGTAAAAAGGCCTTTTTTATATCCGAAACTACACCAATTTCTTTCTGACGAAATCTTATAAGTAATGGAGGAATTTTTTTCGATGAGATTTGGTCATGTTTCTAGACAGTCGTTGAGCGAAAGTGATTTCTTACTTCTACACGAAGCATCAAATACAGGGCGTACCTTCGTAGTAGAATTTCCTTTAAAAATACCTCTACGAGGCAAATAATTACAGGATTTCCCAATTCACTATCTGGTACTTCTTCGATGATAGTTTCCTGTAACCATTCCTTAAATACAGCTTCATAGTCATCGTATTTTCGTTCCTTAAGAAGTTTCTGAGTAGTAGTTATGCATCTTTTTTTAGCTATATCTTTGTTTTCACTTAACGTCTCGTACGTTTCTAACCAAGGTAGTTTGTTGATGTAACGGCCATTTTCACCTCTCTGAACGGTTTTTCGAAAATGCTGAAGAATGGACTGTTCAGTTTCTTCCTTAGTTCTTGTTTCAGTAGGATCCTTTATACCTATAGTATCTAATTTCCACAAATCAGCCACAGAAGAATTTTTAATCAGTAAAGATGTCACTAAGTGGGATGAAGTTTCGTCAAACCTTTCTTCGGACATGTTTCCCATGATAATCCATCCTAAATAAGTTTCACATGGAATCAAATTGGATTTCAATGTACATATTCTTCCTGTAAATATATTACCACAATAATCTGCACCTATTAACAGATCAATATCAGGACAACCTTCTCCATAGTCAATGAGCCAAATTTTATTTTCTCTTAACTTTTCCTTATAAAGGTCTCTTCTCAACAGAGGAATGTTGCCACAAATGATCTGCTGATTCAGAACCTTTATGTTACAGGAGAAGTCCCCTTTCAAAGATATCAGGTTAACGTCAAAAACATAATGCTCCCTTTTCTCAGTTGTGATTCTCCCAAATTGAGAGTGAAATAAGATTCTCTTTTCTGTAAGCTTCAAACCTAGTTTCTTAGCTGTTTCTTTAAGAATGTAAGAATGTTGTGAGCCAGTGTCAATAAGTACTCGTACTTGTAGCTTTTTCCCTTTAGTCTTCAGTTTCACTTGTAACGTTTGAAGCAATCGTTCATCAGAAGTGCATAAGTTAGACGAACTAACATCAGACGACAACGTCTTCTCAAGTTCCTGTACGTCACCTTTCATCTTATTTCCAGGGAGTTCTGGGCACATCAAAATCGAATGTTTTTTACTGTAAAGGACACGTTTCTTGTTGGACTTGCAAAATTTAGAACGATGTCCAATTTTTAAACAGACAAAACAGGCCTTTTTGTTTTTTAAAATTTCTTCTTTTTCTTGAAGCTTTAGTTTACGTGCAGAAAAGCAATCTTTACTTTTGTGCAATTTATCACAAAATATACAAACATTTTTTCTTTTATTCTCTGTTGTTCCCGCAAACAAATCTGCTGCCGTCGGTGGATTACTAGGGACAGAACGCTGTATTTTTTCCTTCTGAAATTTGTGTTCCTTACAAACAAATCCCTTTGCTAAACGAATACGTTCTTCCCCTTCAACTTCAGCTTTCAGAAACAATAATAATTTTTTTAATTTCTCCCCATAAGCATTTTCTTCAGAAGAATCGAATTTGTTGTTAACTATAGGGTTTCTTAACCAAATTCTAAAAATGTCTTCCGGAATACAGGATTCTACAAGAGGGAAAAATATAGCTGAATATGTATAGGATGTTAAGCCTATGGACTCCAAGGCTCTTAGATGTGATTCTAATTTATCATATAATTTCGACGTGTCTACCTTTCTTTTTTCTTCGGTAACATTTTTTACAACAAGATTTAAAAGTTCGCGTAGTTCGCGTAATTCAATTAGTAATTCCTCCCTGCCGAATCTTGATTTTAAACATGAAATAGCTTTATCATAATTTTCACATGTCGGTGGGTAACTATCAACAATATCGCGAGCTCTAGAGCCTTCAGTCATACATTGAATTAAATATTGAAATGTATCTTCTTTCGCAGTATTTTCGTCATGTATTCTTTTGAATTGGCTCCAAAAGGCAAGCCAATCTTTAATTTCCCCATCAAATTTCAAAAGTTCGATCTTCGGTAACTTTAACTTTCGTTTTTGAACGGGCGAAGAATCAACAGAACTTTCGGTTTTAGAAATTCTATTTAAATACATTTCTACGTTTACTTCCGCTTTTACGAAATTTTCATTATATTCTTCTATTATCGCGTACTCGTTCTGATACTTTTTATCGTCTGTATCTTCTAATAATAAAGAGCTTATTTCCTGATCTATTTCAGAGTTATAATATCGCACATTTTCTCGTTTTACAGTCTACTGGGAGTTCTAAACGTACGCTGTTGTCAAAAATTTGTGTGTCTATAAATAAATCATTGATTTGCGAAACCGAAAAACAAAAATGTCCTTTTATAGGACACCACTCGATAGTTCTGATGAAGAGGACTACCGAAGCGAGCGTTCGTCCAAAACCAACAAGACCTATCCACTGAAGAAAGAGGATTTCATCCTTATGGCCAAAGAAGAGAAAAGTAAAGCTGAAAAGGCGAAAACTATGTCAGATACAGAAAGCGAACAACCAAGTAAAAAGAAAGATGTTAAACCTGGTAATGAAAAAAGAGACATTCAAACACCGAATGGAGAAGCTACTGATGAACAGACACCAGAAGATTTATCAATGGGAAATGATGAGGACATCTCAAAATTCAAGTCATGTTCTGAAGAAGAAATCCGGGACCAGATTGCGAAATTTGGATTTGCCGTAATTTGCAATTACTTTCATAAAAGAACTAAGGGTGAGATGGATGTAGAGACATTCACGAAAAAATTTTATCCAGGGCAGATAACTGAAAGAGGAACAGACAGCAGGGAACAAGAATGGATTTCTCCTAAGAAAACCGCGAAAGTATCAGAAAACGAAACTCCAATGGAAGTTACGACGGAAAATCGATTTGAGCAGCTAAGTGAAGGTATGGAAGAAGAAGGAGGAGCCGAAAAAGAGGAAAATCCACCCCCAATAATTTTCCAGCAAAGCGAAGTGGATTGGCCTAAAATTCATGAAATCCTTATCAATACCTGCAGTGAAGAATTCGAAGCAAATATGAAAATGAAACTACTATATGTTAATTTAAAGTCAGTAGACGATTACAGAAAAGTAACTCTGGTTTTGCAGAAAAGAAATATACCATTTCATACTTTCCAGTTACTCAGCGAAAAACCTATTAAGGTTGTTCTTAAGGGCCTCCCATCGACGATGAAGGAAGAAATAATCCAGGCAGATCTGGAAAGAAGGAAATTCCCGATAAGTAAGGTCAAGCAGTTTTCCAGACGAAGAGGAGACGCTATCGAGAAACTTCCGATTTTCCTGCTGGAGCTGAAGAAAACGAAGGAAGGACATGCAATTCACGGACTCAACACTATGTTAAGTGTTAATGTCAAGATCGAGATGTTTGCCTCGAAAAAACGCGTAATTCAATGCTATAGATGTCAAGAATATGGACATTCGCAACATCTTTGCTCAAATCCTGAGCGATGCTGCAAGTGTGGACAGCACAATAGAAGTGCCTCTAAAGCCAGAAGAAAAACCTAAGTGCATCTTCTGCTCACTACCGCATGTAAGTTCATACAGGGGTTGCCCCGTGTACAAGAAGCGATATGAAGCAAAGAAGCAGCAGGCGAAGCCATCAGCTAAGATCCCTAGGCCGGCAGATTTTCCGAAATTCATCGAAACAGAGGAAGACAGCAGTAAAACCCAGATGAAACCTCTCTACAGTGATAGAGTAAAGAAAAGGTTGGAAAACCCACCCACAGAGTACAAGGATATCATAAACTGGATCCAAGATCCTAAAATCAAAAAATTTCTGAACAGTATGGTTGAGCACGTTGAGAAGATCCGCGCTGCAAAAACCACGGCTGAGAAGTTTACTGCCGGGTTCAAAGCAGCCATGACACTGATGAGATTTGCTGAAAGTGAAGAGTAATCACCAGCCTAGAAGCATTTGAGGGAATTTCACTATGTTTACGATTTCTTTTCACTTTTCCAACACACAGGTTCCCCTGTTTACAGCAGCAGAACTCAGGAGTCAGTACTTAGGTGGGTGACCACCCACGTGACTGGCCTCGACGTTATCATCTTTCTTCAACTAGTGAAGATACATCACAGCTTGTACGGCGGCCAGATGCTTGAACCCTCCTTCTCCAAAGTCTACTTGACCAACTCACGTGCATTAGCACATGTTTCTGCTTCACCTTTGTCGGTGCGGTGTAAATCACCTTAATTTTTAATTCTTCCCAACGCCTTAGGTTAAAGTATCAGAGGCTACTGAATGCCGCCTAACCATTCACTCGATTTCGATTTTGAGTTAGCTGACAATAAATTCTACGTAAATTAGCAGTTAGATCTAATGCTCTCTGCTTTAACATTATCTGCCTTTAATAAGTCATTCAAACCATTAAAACATTCTGTGAAGTTAGCTGTTATAGGAGAGCGTTTTTTAACAAGTAATTCCATTTTCAGAATAATAGGTAATTCAAAATAACGTACCTTTAATATCACGTCATACGGTCACCATGTTACGAGACTCTACCTGAATTTTGTTCATTCAGTTGGTACTCCATTAAAAGAAACTTATAATCAAATAATACGAGCAATCCACCCAATTAATTCACTTAAAACAGGCAATCTACCTTAATGCAAAATCATGGTGCATTTTTACTTCATTTATTCTAAACATAAAAAAAAATGATACAATGTTGCCAAACCGTAAAAACTTAACCTTTTTAGAAATTGCGTTTATACAATCGTTGAGTTGTTCGCGACACCCATTGCTGGACAAGTTATTTATAATAACCGATACTTTGTTGTCATTCTACGAGTATTTAAAAAATAATGCGTTTTATTATGCTTAAATACCTTGTTTTAAATATTATTTATCGCTTCTAAATATTAAAAATCAAATTAATTTTGCATTTTTATTTGAAATAAAAATTTTATTGTTTATGATATTTTGTATAATTTTTGTTGTGGATGATGTAATCAATGACGTCACCTTGCTTTAAAAGTACGAGTAATTAGTTTTAATATCTATAAATTTAATCTAATGTTTCAAACATTATTTATGGCTGTTAAATATTAAAATACAATTTAATTTTGCACTTTTTAAGCTGATTTTATTATGTATGATTATTTAAATAATTTTAATTCTATGCGTGATGTAATCAGCTCACTGATTGATTACAGAATATTTGTGCATTAACGAGCTGTAATCATCTCCCTGATTGGTTAGTGAATATTTGTGCATTACCGCGCAATTTTAAAATTTTATTATTCATCTCTTCGAATTCCTTAGATTTCATCGGAAACGATATGTCCCTTTCAAAGATTAATGCTGTTATTGATATAGGAAAAAAATTGTCCTTTGAGACCTTACTTTGGCTAACCTGGCTTTCTTAATCAAAAATTTATTTATAAACTGCTACAAGGGTCAGAGGAACTTTATTTTAAATTTTTGGAGGAAACCTCGCTAATTGCGTCTTCAATGAAGAAATGCGGGAAATGTGGATCACAGATGAAGATCGTTAGAAGAGCCGATTCTGAAGACGACCGTATATGGTATTGTCCGTGTCCACTTGTCCAGCAGTGGGTTTATCATAAGTCGTATCGCTCGCCAAAATAAAATCGCCAAAATTCGTGCAACCGTCTACCAAAGTAGCACCGGCAAATATTTCGTAAATGAAGGTCTCTCCCACACAAGAATCATTTTCTGGATCGAATAGGAGCAACTACTGCCAATTGTTCACTATCGTCATATTTGTTCTCACACTGTTCAACAGCAGCTCCCAATGCTGAGGAAGATATTAAATATGAGGCAGAATGATCTTCAGCAAGTTCTAATATTCTTCTGCAGTAACAGACTTAAATTCACAATCCTTGCTTAAGGTATCTGCCTACGTTAAAAAAAGATTTCGGCGAAAAAATTCGATTTTTTTTTTTATTATTATTGCCCAATTTGAAAGGTCAATTTTGTAGGATTCCGAAAATGGTTCATTTTCACGTTTGTGATAATTAGAAGAGAAGGTATAGCCAATTAACTGCACTGGAAGTGAAAGCAGAAAGACCGGAAGTGCCATTTAAAAGGCTCAACTTAAAGGTAAATAATGTTGTTATCCGTGTTTTTTTTTAACTGTTTGTGTGTAAAATTGTGCTAAAACATTTCATTTTAATTCTGGGTACTTTTTTTTGTTTCTGGCAATAATTATTTGCCTTAATTCTTTGAACTGGGACTGGCAACATTACGGTTTTTTTAACTGGGTTTGGCAACATTGCGATTAGGTATAAAGACAATGTTGCTGGGTGCATATATAGCCGTTTTAATTTTTAATTCAGGGTATCTTGGATTACTTCCTGTGTTTGAACATTTAGGCATATCAATTGAACAAGAAATGATTAAAAATTACTTTGGAATTGATAACGAAAGAATAAAGAACTAGAAAATTCATTCGTCGCTCATTTCGAAAACAGCCAGAAAAAAATTAAAATCAAATAGGAAATCAAAATTACTTAAGTATAAAGATATGGAGGGTGTGATGTACAAATGTGGAGAATTTTAAGTGTGTAAATACAACAGAACAGTTTTTCTGTTAATGTGAAATCTTTAAATGCGTTTTCTGAAAAACTAATTTTTCTAGTGTTTTTACATACAAGAAATGTAATTACTCAAAATGTTCTAAAGATATCTCTATTAAATTTCACTAAAATGTTTTCTATATTATTTATTAGGTTTTAAGCTACAATCTAAGTAATATTTATTAATTTGATTGTTTTATAAGTATTTCTATATAAAACGATAAGAAATATTTTACAAAAAACTGTGTTTTTTCATGTAATTACACATATTTTAGTAAATTTTAGAAATATCATATACATTTTAGTTCATAACACAGATACGTGTTGTAGTAGTATACAGTATAAAAAAAATTGAAATATATGCTGTGAGAAAAAATATACGGCATTTAACGTAAGTATTAAATTCTCCTAAAAATTTGCATAAAATTGCATATATTTCAAAAATTTATAAAAATATTCCTAAAAATTTACCTATTTTCATGATTTGATATCATATTTTGACTAAATAAATATATATTTCATCAAAATTCTATGTTTTTAAAAAAAAGTGCTCCGAACGTAGGCAGATACCTTAAATGTTTTAATATTTGTAAATATTCATTTACAGACTCGCCCGTTTATTGAAATCTGGATGCTAAACAGCGCCGGGCAAATATTTCATTTGTTTTAGAAATGTACAATGAATCCAGAACATTAATTGCATTATCATAGGATTGTGAATCATTAATATATTGATAAACACTTGCAGATATGAAATTGCATAACAGCTCTAGTTTTCTTTCTTCAGTTGCCTCCTTGTGTGAGAAAATTTGAAAAAGTTCTTTTCCAGTGTTTCTATTTAGATTCCGCTCCAAAGCAAAGGCAGGCTCAACATACCAACATACCCAATAATTATATTTCTAATTTAAATGGTGTAACAAAAAAATGGTGTAAAGTACAAATTAATTTTAGTTGATTAAATACTATAAATATAAAAATCACTTTCCTTAAGAAACTCAAATGAAGCTTTAATCAACTAAAATTGCACATAAAACAATTGTTACAGTGTAAGAACAATATTTAAACTAACAATGACTGTTGCTATTCAATGTAATATAATTTTAGTGCTGTCAACAATATTAAATATTATACCACATGTGCACATTACAATTATCTTAATAAGGTACGGAAACTTAATTCGGACTGTTAAAAGCATTCATCTGCATTTTGTTTATGGTTTTCATTTTAAACTTAATTTTTTTAAACAACAAGTCTGTAATCGATGTGCACATTGATTTAATGACGGCAGTTCACGCAGACTTCATTAATCTTCACACAAACTCTTGTAGAAGTAAAATATAATAATGAAAATAAAATATTCTAGCAACTATTGTAATGCCAAGTCATATAAATAGTTAAATCTGTATCATTAAATCTTTGAATAATTTTTGTATCACAGGTCGTAGGTGTTCAGAAGGAATTAATTTAATGGCAATCAAAATAGTGTCAAACTGGGTTCAAAATCACTAACATCTTAAAATATCTCCAAATTCTTGCCATAAAAATTAATGTCCTAATAATGCAAAATAATAGAATGGAAAATGTATTCCCTGGCCGACTGAGTTAGCGTCAATATCTCTAGATTCAAACAACTAGCTTTTAGGATATGTGTTTTTTTCCGGTTGTGGACGCTTAGCCGACGGGACACTTAACGGACACCAGTTAGTCAACAAGAGATTTAGCCGACAAGAACACTTAGCCGACATGGACACTTAGCCGACAGGACATTTAGCTGACACGGACAGTTAGCCGACAAGACATTTAACCGACACAGACACTTAACCGACAGGTCATTTAGCCGACACAGACAGTTAGCCGAAAGGACATTTAGCCGACACGGACAGTTAGCTGTACAGTCAAAAGTCGTTAATCCGGACTCGTCGGGACTTCGGCGATTCCAGATTATCGATTTTTCCGGATTATAGATCATCAGTTTAAATCTGATCAGATGGCATGCAGAAATTATAAAATTAAAAATATGAAACCGTAATTTATGAAATAAAGAACAATTATGATCTAAATGGTATCAAAATTTACAAAAAAAAGCTTAATATTTATTTGTTTACTTTATTAAACATTTCTTTCAATGTAAGTTGTTTAAGTTGCTTCGTTTTTTATGTGATAATACATTCTCTTTAATTTTATAAACAGACATAATTTACAAAGTTTTAAGTAATTTACAAAGTTCCGCTGTTCAAGTCCTATAATTGCTGTGTCGAGAATACCGACTAATTTGTCAATCGAAATTTTTTCATTTTCAATAACCTCTGTCACTTTCTTCGCTATCGGAAGCGAATTATAATGACGAGGAATTTGATTTAAATCATATCAAAGACGGAGTACATCGAGATGAAATACTACATTTAGTAAGGAATTATAAGCCAAATAAAATAAAAACATCTGCCCTGAAGATAAGGATAGTGCTGTCAGATCAACTTCCAATTCATTGCGCGCCGCGGCGTTAAAGATAAAAAAAGTTTAGATAAACAAGCGTTAAAGTTTAGATAAACAAAGGATATGCCTTTATCCATTTTTTGCAGCAATTCCACTTTTTGTTTAATGGACTTTGAAACATACTTTCACTTTGTATATCCTTTACATATTAGTAAATATATATCAGAAATTCTATTTGACATAATCGAAAGTTCAAGCTTACTTTTATAAAATTGCTCTAACAGTCTGCAAAAAATAATAAGCCGAATCCAATCCGAAGATTAAGGAACACCGCAATCTGCAACATTAACTGAATTAGATCATTTTAGCTTAGCTTATACCGTCCGTTATTCACTAAAGGCGCATTCGTAAACGTATTTCGTGCACGCATATTCGCAGCCGTAAAGGTCTTACGCGCATGCGTCAACGCGACGCATGCGCAGAAAGTCTGTAGCTTTGAGGTCCGGATTATAGATCATTCCGGATTATGGGTGTCTGAATTAACGACTTTTGACTGTATTTAGCTATGGGACACTTAACTGTCAAGACATTTAGTAAAAAGGACATTAAGCCGACATTGAAGTTTAGCTGGCACGTACCCAATAATTATTCAAACTTACTATGGATTATAAAATTTCTCGACTTTTCCATAAGTTCAATACTTAAATTAGTTTTTTCACTATCAGTAAAATTCAGTTTTCGATTTTTAAATATCTCATATGTGCTTTTAATTATTGTGCTAATTTAGCATTCTTTGATATGTATCGTTCTGTTCGGTGTATATTGGCCGAATTGAAAAAGTGCTGAAATTTCTCGTCAGGGAATATGAATTTAATTTTGAAAAGAAAAATGAATTTTTTTAGCTATGTACGATGGTCATGTAATTACATTTTAAGATGGGAATCTTCAAAAATTATCCGTAAAGCTTCTTCATTTAATCAACTGGGTTCTTTTGAACACTTTTACATCATTAATAATTTTCTTAATTACTTAATGATATTAATTTTCAAATCTCGCTCTTCCAAATGCTTTCAAATTTATAATACCTTCACGTTTCATTACTATTTTACTCAATACATCTTGTTACATACTTTTCCTTTTCACTGCCAACTCGATAGCTATTACTAACAAAGATAAAGCACCAGCAGTGGCTAATCACCTGGAAGAGCAATTTCAGCCAAATAGTACCCCAAGAGATCTTAATTTCGTTTACGATGTCTGCTACAGCATCAAGGACTGGCTTAATGCACTGACAGCAGAAAAGCTACCTGACTTTGCTACTCCCTTTGAAATTAAGCAACTAATTAAAAAAACTAAAGTCTAAAAAAGGCCCCAGGAGATGATGCGATAGTGTTGACACCAAAAACCTTGAATGTCAAGTTTGTCAAGTTTACCAGCATTATACACACATGCCTGAGTATTAGTTATTTTCCTGAGATATGGAATCATGCGAAGATCATTCTGCTCCCGAAACCTGGGAAGGATATCACCAGACCTAAGGGGTATAGGCCCATTAGTCTACTCTCAGGTCTTAACAAAATATACAAGAAAATCATTTTCCATAGACTGAAGCCATACTTAGAAGTACCCCCACCAGTTTGGATTTCAGAGCAAGCTCTCTACTGCTAAGCAACTTGTCAAGTTGGTTGAATGTTTCGGAGAAGCTCTGCACAATCGTCACAATGTTGCCATCCTCATACTGGACATGGCGAAGCTTTTGGCCGCATCTGTCATGAGGGGCTAATTTATAAGCTCATAGGATACAATCTTGACAAGGAGCTCATTATGTCTTTCATCGTGAATAGGACTTTCACTTTGTCCATCAGCAATGACAGTTCTAGTACCAAAATTATGTGCGCTGGGATCCCAAAGGGATTAATTTTGGGACCAATTTTATATTTAATTTATGCAGCTGATTTCCTTAGATCTCGTCTTGCCTAAAATCACTTCTAGGCTGCTACGCAGACGATACGGCTTTGGCTGTAAAGTCTGCGAATGCAGAGCACATAGTTAGGAAACTACAGAGTATTATGCCGAGTATCGAAAACTGTTGCAAGCAGTGGCGGGTTTCAAATAAATGCCACTAAATCTCAGCTGTAAATGGTAAGGAGAAAGTATGCGCGAAAGACTGTTAAGAGCAAACTTATTTTATTTGGAGAGGAAGTGCCCCAAGTCAAGCATGCAGAATAGTTAGGGGTTTATCCTAAATGGGTCCGTGACACTTAGCCGACGGGACGCTTAACCAACACCAGTTAGCCGACAGGACATTTAGCCGACATGGACACTTAGCCAACAGGTCATTTAGTCGACACGGACAGTTAGCCAACAGGACATTTAGCCGACAAGGACACTTAGCTGACAGGACATTTGGCGGGCACAGAGAGTTAGCCGTCATGACATTTAGCTACGGGACGCTTAACTGTCAAGACATTTAGTCAACAGGGTACTAAGCCGACAGTGACGTTTAACTGGCACAAACCCAATAAATATTTAAACTTACTATCAATTACAAAATTTCTCGACTTCTCCATAAGTTCAATATTTAAGTTATTTTTTCACCTATCAGTAAAATTCATTTTTCGATTCTTATAGATCTCATATGTGCTTTTAATTATTGTGTTAATTTAGCATTGTTTGATATGTATCGTGCTGTTTGGTATATATTGGCCAAACTGAAAAAGCGCTGAAATTTCTCATCAGGGAATATGAATTAAATTTCGAAAGGAAAAAATAATTTTTTTAGCTATGTATGGCGGTCACTTAATTACATTTGGGATCTTCAAAAATTATCCGTAAAGCTTCTTCATTAAATCAACTGGGTTATTTTGAACTATTTCACATCATTAATAATTTTTCTTGTTTACTTAACGATATTAATTTTCCAATCTCGCTCTTCTAAATGCTTTCAAATTTCTAATGCCTTTAGGTTTCATTATATTTTACTCAATACATCATGTTACAATCTTTTCTTTAAAAAATCGTTTCGCTCCTCCCACAAATAAAATTTCCTTTCCCTGTCATGAAAAATCTAAATAATGCAATAAAAATTGTTATTCTTGAATTATACTTTTTATAGAAACATATGGTGGTGAAGGGTTAGTTTCGAAATATATATTATTTTGTTATTAGAAATAATTAAAAAAAGTGCATCAAGACAAGCAAAGGTATAAATTATTGACCTCTATAATGTGCTGTTCATGCTACCATACTTGAGCTGAGACATTCGGAGCTGAGACAGCGAGCGAGTAGCACGCGCTGCAGTTTTCTCCTGATCGAAGTGCTGACCCAGTACCTTAGGCGGTCAGTGATTGCATACGATACTTGATATCTTAACTACGGTCTTCTGACGCATCGACTCTATGTTGATCGTGTTACTGCTGTATCATGTCAGAGTATATACCGCAGTAAAAGTAGGCCGGTATAACGTTGCTCTGATCTACGCTGCCTCATTTTCTGTTTTGAAAGTCTTAACATGGACCGCATCATAGAATTTATTGCTGCAGAAATCACCAACCTAGAATGTATCGAAAAAGCTGATGGCTTGCTTTCTGAAAAGGATGCAAGTGATCTGAAGTTTTTCCGGCGACTTAAAATCTTCTTTGAAAGAGAGATCCACAACGAAAGAACATCAGCGTTACCCAAACCCAACATCCTTCCTGTTATACCACAAGGTAAACCTGTGCAAGGGTTTAAGCAGAACGTCAGACGAGCTTCAAGCCCGGCTAGATCTGATGAGGAAGCTTCAAAAAAGTATAAAGCTCTAGATGAAGACACCTGAGATTCAGATTCTGGACCAAGAGGAGACATTACGAAACGACCAAAAAAGCAGAAGAAGCCCGCTCTAACGGAGCCCGCTGATTCGTCAGTAGTAGAGACACCGGAGCAACCAGCTACGGAAACCATGGAAGTAGCCGAGGATCAACCGGCGGCCAATCAGGATATTCCAGCATCGAAACGTACCCCTCCGATCATTGTGAAGGACTTATCCTTTCACTTTATCAAGTGTTGCAAGGCATTTTGGCTGGTTATAATCTATCCCCATGTAAGGACTATCATGGGCAACAAATAAAGGGAGGATTTAAAATTCAGGCGTACAACCCGACAATTTATAAACAACTAGTGAAAGTTTTGAAAGATGAAAAATTTCCTTCCACTGCTTTGAACTCCCGGAGTCAAAGTTAGTGAAAGTAGTAATCCGACATTTGCCATCATATGTGACCTGCGCCGAAATAGCGGAACAACTAACAGATCGTGGATACAAAATTGAACGAGTCGACCAGCTAAAGAGACGACGAGACGGAGAAATAATTAATTTGCCGTTATTTCTAGTCACGCTGGAAAAGAAAAAGAAAAGCAAAGAAATTTATCACGAAAAATTCATGCTCGGCATGAAGGTTGAAGTGGAGAGATATAAAGGAAGAGCAGGCCCCCTGCAGTGCTTCCGCTGTCAGGGCTTCCACCATGCTCAAAGTCACTGTAATCACGACGCTCGCTGTGTTAAATGCGGCGAAAAACATCAATCCTCTATGTGCACAAAATCCAAGGATACTCCTCCTAAGTGTGCCAATTGTAATGAAGTCGGGCACACTGCGAACTACAGAGGGTGCGTTAAGTTTCCCAAGCCTAAAGCTGCTGTGCAAAAATCTTACGCGGATAGATTTGTTACCAACAAATCATACTCAAGTGCACTCACTGCAGGACTGGCTCCCGAAAGTGTCACGGAAGCTAAGCAAGTGCTTCATGAACTGAAAACTTTCGTTGCACTTATTAAGGACTCGGGGTTACCCCTACTTTTTAAACAACTAGCACATGATAAAAACACAACTGAAGATAGCACCGAAGAGGCAGCCAAATAATGGACAATCGGCCCACAAGTGTTACCCCAATTAAACTCTGCATCTGGAATGCAAATGGACTTAATACCAAATTTTTAGAATTTCAACATTTCATTCAAGAGCATGATGTGGACATTGCATTAGTTACAGAAACTCATGCACAAATGTGTCACCGGCTCAAAATTGCAAACTTTAGAGACTACAGATGTGATAGGACTAGTCATCGTGGTGGTGGTGTATGTATATATGTTAAAAATATCTTTTCTTCATGTTTAATTAGTGTTTCAAGAAACTTTAATATGGAAATTGTCACCGTATGTGTAGTACTACCTACTTTCAACAAATTGTATTTTACTGCGTGCTACAATCCTCCTAATAATAAGCTTACAGATTTAATTTTAAATAACCTCTTACCTTCCAACTTACCTACAATTCTAGCTGGAGATTTGAACGCTAAAAATGTTGCTTGGAACTGTCGAAGATCCAACTTAAATGGCAAAGTTTTACATAACTTTATTATCAATAATCCAGTTTCCAGTAATAATTTATGTGCCGGATGACTTCACCTATCGTCCGGAACGCATCGAATTTTCAGACATACTGGATATTGCACTTTCCACAACGACACTTCCTATGGTCTTAGACGTGAAAAATGAACTTTCCTCTGACCATCTTCCTGTACTGGCATATTTAGGAATCACAAAGATAATTAATGGAAAGTATCGCACCAAAGTTGATTGGACTCTTTTTCAAAACGTTTTAGTGACAAGCAATTTGGCTCTAGGTAATCTTAATGACACAAATGGCATCGATAAAGCAATCAGTGACGTAACGCAGTCCATCCAGGCGGCGATCACGGAGGCTACTGAACATCTCAGCGCTAAGGAGAATGCTTTTCGCCTCCCCCGGAGCACACGTGAAAAGATGCGGCAACGCAATAGGCTCCGCAAAGAATATCACCTGACATGGGACCCGCAAATCAAAAGCGCGATTAATCGACTTGGCAAAGAAATTAAATACGAAATTAATAACTTCAAAAATGAAATCTGGGCAGAAAAAATCTCTAATCTCAATATTCAGGATGGCTCTCTTTGGAAAATTGTCAAAAATTTTAAAAATACTTACGCAACGAACAGACCCATTATGCACAATGGAAACCCAGCCATTACGAATGAAGAAAAAGCGAACTCCTTCGCTACACATCTGGAAGAACAATTCTCGCCTAACTTAACCCCTTGTGATGCAAAATTTGAACAAGGTACTCTCATTAAAATTCAAGAATGGCTTAACTCCCCTACTGTTAATAACCTAATCCCGCTCACTACTCCGGCAGAAGTATCTACAATAATGAAGAAACTCAAGCCCAGAAAAGCTCCAGGAATTGATGGAATTACTAATCAATCTATTAAATTACTGCCTCTTAACTTCATCTGCAAAATCACCAGTATCTTTAATGCAGCACTGACTAACTGTTATTTTCCTACCGCATGGAAAACTGCAAAAATTGTCATGATCCCAAAGCCGGGAAAAAATCACACCCAGACCGATGGTTACAGGCCAATTAGCCTCCTGCCGGTCCTCAGTAAAATTTTCGAGCGCATCATACTCTCCAGAATCCAACACCACCTGGATGCACTTCCTCCGGAGCAATTCGGATTTAGAAGAAATCTCTCTACTACTAAACAACTGGTACGCATTATCGAATTCGCAGGCTCGGATCTGCATAACAGACAAAATGTGGCTATCCTCCTCATGTTGGATGTGGCGAAAGCCTTCGACCGCGTCTGGCATGAGGGATTAATTATCAAACTAATGAGCTACAACTTTGAACCCGAACTACTTCGCATCCTTCACTCGTTCATCACTGAGAGGAACTTTAAAGTCTGTGTCAAAGATGAATTAAAAGCGAGAAACTTAAAGAGAGGAAAATTAAAAGCGGCATCCCTCAAGGCAGTGTTTTGGGAACTGTAATGTATATTTTCTACGCTGCTGATTTTCCCAAAATTAGCCCTACCAACTCCATCCTTGCCTGCTATGCCGACGACACGGCTATTGCCGTGAAATCAGCTAACCTCAACCACGCCATCAAAGTCCTACAGAACTTCACCCCATCCATCGAAAACTGGTGTAGCAAATGGAAGATCAAAATTAATGCAAGTAAATCACAACTATTGCTCATCAGAAGAAGAAAACGAAACCGCCCTGTAAATAACAACCTTTTCCTGTTTAATGAAATTGTTCTCATAGTTCGCCAGGCCAAATACCTCGGGGTCACTATTAATGATAAGCTTACCTGGACACCGCACATTAACAACGTCAGGAATCAAGCCCTGAAAGTCATTAATTGTCTCCTACCCATCTTAGGAAAATACTCCAATCTTGATCTACGTAAGAAACGACTTATCTACTTGACTGCTGTGAGACCCATCCTCACATATGCATCTCCTGCATGGACTGCGGCAAAACCTGCCGACATTAATAAACTGCAAATTGTGCAAAATAAATTCTTGAGAATCGCTACAAACGCCCCTTACTATGTGAGGAACTCTGTGTTGCATAGTGATCTACGTATTGACACCTTAAAAGATTTCCTGCACAAGAGCAACGAAAACTTTTTTCAAAAAGCATTTAACTGCAGTCAGTTAAACTTTTTTCAAACCTTAAACTATGAAATCCTTGCAGAAGACCAATTTCTACGTCCGTTTGCTGCATTTTCATTAAATGCCGACGATAATCATCCTACTTAATCTCCCAAAACCAAGCAGCATCCTTCGAAGCCACAGTTCGGGAGGGTGGCCCCTCACGTGACCTAGGACTTCGAAAATTTCTATCTCTGCTTTGGATCACTCAGTGCTACTGAAATGACTGCACATATCTCTACATATTTTACTTTATAACCTTATTTTTATTCTATCCAATGTGTATATATTCCTCAATAAGCTATTTACAACTGCATATTTTCTGTCAACTGAGCACTACTGAGACTGATGAACTCTGTGCTATGCCACGCCCAGTGCTCATAAATTTTGGACTTTGCAGCAATTTCACGAACTGTTAGTGAAAAACTCTTGTGAAATCCATTGACTGGAACTCTTGCCCTTCAGAGAAAAATATGTTTTCATTATTTGAATGACAAATATTTTTAAAAAAACAAGTTTTCTTAGCCATCACATGACATGGCTCCACTTTTGACTTTCTACGCTAACATTGTATATTTGTAAATATTCATATTTAACCAAGATTCAATTATGGAACTTCATTCTGAATAATTATATTTTATTTTTGACTTTCATCATTTCAACTTTTTTGCATATTTGTATCTGATTTGTATTTTACACCACCCCACGATGTCACACTCTTTAGTGGCAAAGTGCTACACATTCCCTTATTTTCACATCTTGTCTCTGCGACACCTTTGTTCTGTTTTTAGTACTTCCAAGAACTTTTATTAAACGACACCTGGCAAAAAGCCTGCAATACACGCAGGCTAAGTCCAGTATATCAGCGGAAAATGGAAATGGACCATACTTGAGATAAAAATTCTGTAACATTTTATTGACCACGCCTCTCTCTTAAAATACTTAGGTTAATGTTTATAGGACTAAACTGGTGCATTACGTTTAATTTAGAAGTAAAATATTCTTTAAGGTTTTGTTTCATTCATAACTGAATTTGGTAAAAGCGCAGAATAGGCTGCATCAACAAAGTTTAGTATGCGGAGCTGTGTGACGTCCATAAATGGGTGGGACTAAGCTTGTGACGTCACGATGTAAGTCTCGCATTTACACTATGCCTACTTTCTATTTTCTCTTAAAAACAATAATAATAAATTGTTTATTATTGTAAATTAATATCAAATTCTTTACTTTTAACTTACATTTATAACATTTAAGCTTAAGCGTTACTGATAATAAGTATAATAAATTGTTTATATTTAAAATTACCATGATACAGTGAGCGAATTCTACCAATTATTAAAACGATAAACAACGTCGCAGTCTCTAATACTTGTAGAGCTTCAATATTTTCAGAGATTTTTATTAAAGCATTTATACAAATACAAAAAAATAATTTAAATTCATATTGTGGAACATTTCAGTTTTATTATTTTTACAAATTACCTTCTTGCTACGTAACGACATAATTCCTGAAATACCAATAATTAGACAATTTTCATTATTTTCTAAAAATTTTAAACTTTGTATTAATAAAAAAGAAGAATATTTTTATTCCATATGAACATCATTACACAGCTTTCATATCAGTTACTAAAATTCCTAAATCACGCCATATTCTGTGTAGGCATACTAGAATTCTACGCATTAATAAATAAAAAAATCGAATTTCTCAGAATGAAAGAAAATAATATAATAAAATAAATACTACAAACTTGGAACACTAAGCAATACTTCACATAAGCACACGCACACATATTATCAATGAGCTCATATTATCAAGTGGAATTACGATACCAAACACTACGCATTAAAATATGAGGTAAAACGTTACTTAAAGGGTTAAAGTTTACAGTTTTGCCACTGTTGAGTAGATCGTCGGGCTATCGATATATGTCGTAAGTCGGAAAGCGTTATAAGCATATCAAAGCCAAAAAATTAAGAATACAATTTAAATGAAAAATGACGTCTTAAATATAATTCACAATTAAAACAACAATACAAATTTAAAATACACTAACGATATGTTAAACATTGCACATAAATAAAGTTACATTACTGCTCGGCATCACACACAATCTCGTTTTCTTTTCTACACAACGATCAGTATTCGCTCGAAAAACATCAAAGAATTCCACAAACTCGGTGTCCATGTGCTCATCCATCTATTTTCACTTAAAAGAAAAATCAGAGAATTGCTCAAACTCGGCATTGCGCACCACATTGGCTTTGACCATGTGCACATCGATCTATTTTCACTTCACAAAATGTCCTAGAATTGCACAAACTCGGCATCGAGCACAACATCGGCATTGCGCACCACACTGGCTTTGCCCATGTACACATCGATCTATTTTCACTTAAAAAATCACAGAATTGCACAAACTCGGCATCGCGCACAGCATTGGCTTTGCCCATGTGCACATCGATCAATTTTCACTTAAAAAAACATCCCAGAATTGCACAAACTCGGCATCGCGCACAACCTCGGCATTGCGCACCACATTGGCTTTGCCCATGTGCACATCGATCTATTTTCACTTCAAAAAACATCCCAGAATTGCACAAACTCGGCATCGCGCACAACCTCGGGATTACGCACCACATTGGCTTTGACCATGTACACATCGATCTATTTTCACTTAAAAAATCCCAGAATTGCAGAAACTCGGCATTGCGCACCACACTGGCTTTGCCCATGTGCAAATCGAACTATTTTCACTTAAAAAATCACAGAATTGCACAAACTCGGCATCGCGCACAGCATTGGCTTTGCCCATGTGCACATCGATCTATTTTCACTTCAAAAAACATCCCAGAATTGCACAAACTCGGCATCGCGCACAACCTCGGCATTGCGCACCACATTGGCTTTGCCCATGTGCACATCGATCTATTTTCACTTCAAAAAACATCCCAGAATTGCACAAACTCGGCATCGCGCACAACCTCGGGATTACGCACCACATTGGCTTTGCCCATGTACACATCGATCTATTTTCACTTAAAAAATCCCAGAATTGCAGAAACTCGGCATTGCGCACCACACTGGCTTTGCCCATGTGCAAATCGAACTATTTTCACTTAAAAAAAAATCCCAGAATTGCACAAACTCAGCATCGCGCACAGCACTGGCTTTGCCCATGTGCACATCGATCAATTTTCACTTAAAAAACATCCCAGAATTGCACAAACTCGGCATCGCGCACAACCTCGGCATTGCGCACCACATTGTCTTTTCCAAGTGCACATCGATCTATTTTCACTTCAAAAATCATCCCAGAATTGCACAAACTCGGCATCGCGCACGACCTCGGCATTGCGCACCACATTGGCTGGCTTTGCCCATGTGCACATCGATCTATTTTCACTTAAAAAGACATCCCAAAATTGCACAAACTCGGCATCGCGCACAACCTCGGCATTGCACAACACATTGGCTTTGCCCATGTGCACATCGATCTATTTTCACTTAAAAAAATTCCAGAATTGCACAAACTCGGCATCGCGAACAACCTCGGCATTGCGCACCACATTGGCTTTGCCCATGTCCACATCGATCTATTTTCACTTAAAAAATCCCAGAATTGCACAAACTCGGCATCGCGCACAGCACTGGCTTTGCCCATGTGCACATCGATCAATTTTCACTTAAAAAACATCCCAGAATTGCACAAACTCGGCATCGCGCACGACCTCGGCATTGCGCACCACATTGGCTTTGCCCATGTGCACATCGATCTATTTTCACTTAAAAAAATCCCAGAATTGCACAAACTCGGCATTGCGCACCACACTGGCTTTGCCCATGTGCACATCGATCTATTTTCACTCAAAAAAAAACATCCCAGAATTGCACAAACTCGGCATTGCGCACCACACTGGCTTTGCCCATGTGCACATCGATCTATTTTCACTCAAAAAAAAACATCCCAGAATTGCACAAACTCGGCATCGCGCACAGCATTGGCTTTGCCCATGTGCACATCGATCAATTTTCACTTAAAAAAACATCGCAGAGTTGCACAAAGTCGGCATTGCGCACCACTTAAAATCGTCTATACGTCTCAAAACCGTCTCTCTACTACTTTCATATTTTTCCAGAAATTGGGCACTTATACGATATTGCAATCAAACTTTTCTCCATACACCACTCAATAACGCTCTTTTTGCCTCTTCGCTCCGACTGATTAAAAAAATCCAAATTCAGATACTCATCCATTCTGCAGTAAGCACCGATTTTGACACACTCATCAATAATCAAAACACAAAAGAATTCTTTTCTGTATTTTCAGAAGTTACGGTTATAATTTTTAACTCATGCATTCAATATTTTCAATCGTCTGGCAATGATCGTTTTCAATCGTTTGGTATCTTAACCATTTGTCAGAGATAATTCGTTGCGTTAATTGCTAACACTACCACACAACACACAACACTAGATTTATAATTAAAAAAATCTCGCGCAGAACATTATAAACCTACCATTTCAACTCAGTTAAAATATAATTTTCTTTAATTACGAAACTACAGCATAATTACAACTTGTTTTTAAGAAGAGGCGTAACCAATAATACGTCATAAAAAGGCGTGTCCAAGCATAAGAGAAGTAAACACAGCATCGACTGATGCAGCCTATTCTGCGAATTAGCCCTGAAGGTAACATTTTTCGCTCTTGATATATAGAAAATGTTGCTGATATGAAATTCCGGACATTCGAAAATCTCCGAAGAGAAATCGGAGGAATCTGCAGAGGGAAGAGCACCAAGCAGGGCGGAGCAAAGCGAGACATCCTGAAAATTCACCGTAATGTAGTGCCATCTATCAAAGCTAGATTTAACTAGATCATCATTAGCCATGTAACTAGATAATATTATGTACTCTGTTTTGAAAGTCGCGATGTGTAATTGTCAATATAATATGTTATGTTGTTTCATGTTTTGCTCATAAAATGTAACTTCCTCAATTTCTGTTAAAAATGTATAAATTTTCATTTCACTTTTCATTAACTTTTTTTTTTCTCCTTCATTCCTTCTCTTTCTTGTTTCTGTTGTAGCTACATGGTAATAGGAAAATTTTTGGTCTCTTTTCCTGAATGCATTTATAAAGTTCTAGCCTAAAAAGGCAATTTTATTGGAAGAGACTGGTTATATATTAAGTAAAACGGTCACTCTCTTTCTGTTAGGCCCAGCAGCGGCTGACCGGTAAAGTCACTGAACACTGGCAGTTCGTTTCGAATTTCGAATCCCGCGAACGGATAGGCTGCATGGTTGTTTTTCCCATGTGTAACATGTATACGAGCCAGTTTACCTTAGAAAGTCCTCCACGAAGGTATCCCCATGGAGGTAGGAAAGGAAGGAGAGGCCAGTCCGTAAGTGATGCAGTACTTTGAAGCTTGGGTCACCAGATGGGGTGTTCTTTGTTTACATTCAGAACCTCGCTTAACACGGTTCTGATAGTATTTCGACACACGACAGTTCCATACAAATCGAAAAAGGGACACTTTCGCATGAAAGAAACATTCATAGTGTGATGGATAATAGCAATTTGTATAGTTTAGTGACATTTACGCAAAAATCACATCTTGGTTATTTTTCGATAAGTAACAACAGCGCGATTTTGATTATGAATTTGTTTTATAAAATTCTAAGCTGCTGAACTACAAAAATATAGATTTTAAGAAAAATGTTATGCTTAAAAAATGAAAAATACCTTACAGTACATTTAAAATTGTATACGTCTTTCGATACCCTTGATAGAGTATCCGTTACTTTGATTTTATTTTCCAAACGCTAAAATGTTTTAAATAAAACAAATTTTTTTTCACATCCATATATTATTGTTGCATATTATTGCAAAAAGCATGTATCTGACTTTGAGTAAATGCATAAATATTCATTAAATTATTTATAAATGTATTTGAAATGAAGAATTTATTCACTTATAAACAACTGTGAAAGTACTGTGAAGAAATCTAATTATTAAATGTATCTAATTTATAATGATTATAAATGTTATCCAAATATATAATAACCTTAATATTGAATTGTAAACATAAATTGAAATCCTGTTGACAAATATGTTATAAAACTATTTAAGCAAGAATTGTTCGTATTGGAAAGCAATCTGTTAAAAGCAAATGCTATGAGATGCGCACTTAAGAAAGTAATAAAGAGTTTTGGAATATGTATTGTTGAAATGAATAGTAAAAAAAAAAAAATCTGATAAGTATAATTAAAAGAATTATTCCCCTTACATTTTATAATAACTAAGTTACAAGTTTTAAATAATACTTAAAAAAAAAAACTTATTTTATTCCCTTTCAGAAATGTTCAGAGAAAGTCAAGTACTATTTAAAGTATTTCGCTAATTCCTAATAATTCTCTAATTTAAAATGAACTGAATAGAGCATTAATTATAAATTGACTTACATTTTTCGATTTAAAAGATGCCTCAGAAGCCAAAAAATCATGTCATATTTAAGAAAGCATTTTAGGAAGAAGCTCTATAAATAGAAAAGAAATAATGCATAATTTTAATATTAATAATGCAATAAACTTTGATCTTAATTTTTGTACCTTAACCGAATGAAATCGAATTACCTTAATTTTTTTTTCCTAATGTAATTAACGAAAACTTGTGAAAATATTTCATTCAAATTAAACCATTCTGAGAAAACTGTCGTGTGAAAAGTATAGCATTTAATTCCGTTCAGAATGAAATGTTGTTTAAAAATATGTTGTTTTCATATACTTAGGACTCTGAAGTGTTGTAGAAAAAGAAAATATATACATTTATATGTATATTTACGACGTAATTACAAAATATTTACATCCGAACGCGTCAAATCCCATTGAACTCAATGGTAAATGACCCAATGTTTTGGTCACCACGTAGGGATCGCCGGTGCTTCAGTGCCGTAATTACCGTAATGCCTACTTAATTGTGATGCAGTCTCTCTACTGTATATTCATGCTCTGTACGAGATCGTCCACGAATTTCTGAGAAATTATGTTCAATTCTTCTTGCAGGGCTGATTACAGCTATGAAATCATTGAAAGGCACTAGCGACGGGCTGTCAAAAGTCCCCAGACCATACACCATATATTAAGTTGGAGCATACGACAGCCTTCAGAATGCCTACGCTAAGACAGGTGCTATATCTTCACTCCTTAACAAGCTAGCGACAGTTGGTATACCATGAAGTGTAGCACTATTGTTCGCGAAGAATCTTGGAAAAGATGCACGTAAGGAGAAGAACATTAGCACAACCGCAGTCAGTAGTGAATTAATCTTCTTCAGATGTATGGAACTTCATATAGCAACTGAGTATTTCACTTACACAAACGAAAATTTGAGCACTTGCAAACTGTTTCCTTTCGATGATGTTAGAGGGACAACTGCGTAATCTCTGCTTTATCTAGATATTTAGACTTCCAGAATGGCTAGATAATCTAAATATCGGAAGATTAAAGCTGTTATCTTATTCTTGAACCGGGATGATAACCCCTCATATAATATTGCAGCGGCTGCTCTGTTGTCCTAGAAAACTGGATGACACCCCCCTTTCCCTGTTTAGTCTTGCCAGCGACTGTTGCTATCCTTAAAGCTCAATTCCATTGCTGAGCTACTCAGTGGCGTAAAGGGGGTGTATGATGCGCCGGTCGCAGAGGGGCGCCAAATGGTCTCCAAACAAGATTTTCATCATATCACTGTGTTTTTTTCGGGAAGGGGGCACCAAAAAGGTATTTTGCCCCGGGCGCCAATTATGTTCGCCACTCCACTGGAGCTACTCAGATCTTTTGTTTGCAACACTACAGAAGACACTGCCTCTGACGAGAAGGCATGAAAGTCCGCAAAGCGATCAAAACACCATGAGATTGTTTCGTAGTGATATCAGTGTTATAGCTAGAGACGGGCGAGGGTGGACAACTGTCCCTGGGCGTAGTGTCACGGAAATGCCAAACTGACGAAGTTTTAGAATGAAACAGTTTCCATACTTAGAAAACAGAAGGGTGTACGAAATCTGCAGTTGTCTTTAGGCACTGAAAACTATAGCCAAGTCTTTAGCCATATTGGATGTCCAGTAATAGATTGCATGCATCTTAGGATGTCACCCACTGTCACCACCACCAGATGATGGGAGTCATTAGCATAGATATCGCATCATCTAAAGACGGCTCTCCAGTGGCCGAGCGGTAAAGCCGATAAACTCGGGCCGGGGCTCGAATCCCGGCAAGCAGATTGGTTGCTAACTAAGCATTTTTATAGTTTCCATATGTGTAACCTATATACAGTCCAATTTTCCTTAGAAAGTCTTTCACGAAGCCATCCCTTCCCTTAGACAGGTAGCCCTCGAATGTTTCGCCATAACTAAATAAACTGAACCCAACTCATCATCTGTAAGAGAAGATATCAGTTCTTCATATCCTGGTGTGGTTGTTTGTGGAAAACCACTACCAGAGTTGGATTAGCCATTAAGGAAAGTAAGCACGTGCTTAGGGCATCAGGTAAAGGCGGCGTTACAAAAAGGTGCTTAAAGATTCAAAGAAAGAGTGCAAAGGCTCCATAAAAATAAAATTCTCACTGCAGATTTTAGAAGGGAATACCTAGTGCAGTTAATCCAAGCCCGAGAAAGAGGGAATGATGAGAAAGAGGCGTTATACTATAGATGTATGTGGAGGCAGCAAAATCTTTGAAGTGCTACGGGCATATAAAAGTCTAATTTGGCAATGAGCATTACTAAACATTCAGATAGCTGCTCCCTTTGTTTGAAATGTAATCCAAACTACTGACATGATGTGTATAGTCGCACTTTGGCCTTCTTTCAAACTTCCAGACAAAGTCGTCCAAATATTGTCTATAGAACTGTCACGCTGAGACTACAAATCGATGTTGTTAAAACCAAATGTACCGTGCAGTAGCTTCCGTTCATGTTTTGAGCATACACCATGCTTTATACCCTCTCATACACCCCATAGATGTCATGCTACGTATATATGCATGCTGTACAATACCGCACCCTAAGTGATCTCCTAATTGGTCTTTTTGTTGCATCTTCCTGTTTGTATTAACGTTACATTAATTTCTCCATTTCATTCTTAATTTTTATTATTTATATAATTGCAGAACTGATCAGCTATCGTGGATGACTTCTTAAGTCGCAATATTTTACAGGAGCAGAAGCACGCTGTCCACTAGGAAGGTTGGGATTTATGCTACTGACCGGGAAATTCGCTTAGCTACATATAGGAATTGTGTGCAGCCAAAATAAAATAAGACACTAAGTCACTAATTTTCTCTTTCCTTACCGCTTGGCTTCGTGTTCTAATTAGAAGCACATTCGGCTGGCAATAGGGAAGTCCAGAATGCAAATCCTGGGGCGGTTATTCGCTGATATTTTCTATTTCAAATAAATACCTAAAGGCTCAACCAACTAACCAAGTGGTTCCCAAACTAAAATGTGGTAGACGATAATTCTTCACCACCAGCAGGTGGCGATTAGGTTACCACCTCCCCAACTGCCTTTTAAATGGGGAAGAATGTACGGAATTTTCTTTTTTCTCAATGCATGCTTTCATGATGTAATTAGAAGCACTTCTGGATGGCAGTCTTTAAGCCCAGATTTCGAATCCAGGATAGGTCATTTCTAATATTTTTTTTTTGGCTCCTAAATAAACCTAATATTATACATCACCGTTCTATGGTGCTCTACACTCATCTACAATAGCACAATCGCAAATAGAGCTACCAGTGCTTTAATATCGAGATTAGTGTACATAGTGACTCTGAAATTGCAGTTTCGATGGTAATGGTTCAGAGGCACATGTTCTACTGTAGTGTGGATTAGGTTAACATGTCTTTCTGGAGCTGTTTCCAAAGCAGAAGGGTGCTGATCATTCTACAGATTTAAGGCGAATGATAAGGCCTTTAACGAAGTTTATAAGTTGGGTAAATCAATGTCTACATGATATTTTTTCTGATTACATACTTTTTGTTTTGTGTCATATGGGGACAAACTGTATACTAGTTTTTATGCCTGCTTTGAATCAGACACTAATTTTTGTTTGCAGCAACACTATAGGGTTTGCAGTCATACCCTGCTACATGACACTTGAACCATTAGCATCTATGTTCACATATTGCTCAATTGATTTATTAGTTATAGCTTATGTGCATACATTTCTTTGTCATATGTGTATGTATTTTAATATGAATCTTTTGTAAAAAATAAATTAGACTTGCATATATGCATAGGCAAGCTAGTTTGCTATACGAAAAGAAAATAAAATTAAAAACCCTGTTCCTTAGACCATATCAACTGGCTGTTTACCCAAGTCACATATATTGCTATAGCACCAGATGTTAAATTTAAATCAACCACTTCATTTGAAAGTTATAAAATGGACATTTGTATACTATGTTATCTTTTAGTACATGCTCAGCTGTTGAATTTTTATGGCAAAGGTCCTGAGGGCTATCTGCTTAAAAGAAGAGATGCCCTTCTTTGAGCACTTTTTGAATGAAACTGACTTGTATTTGTATTAAACACAGGGAAAACTGTAAAAACAGAGATGTAGCTAACCCATTTGATAGAATTCAAACCTAAATTGTATCACCAGTATTCTGTGGTCTTATCTATTCGAGAACCGAAACCGGTGGAATTCTTCTAAAGCAAGATTTTGGTTTATGTTTGCATATAGATATTACTTATGCAGTAGATCATTATCAGACATATAAAAATAGTGATATCAGTGAATGAAATTAAAAAAAAAATAATAATTCCATTTTGCTACAAACTTCATACACAGAAAACAAGAGAAATAATGCTTTGAATTTTGCTCATCAGAAGAAGCATTAAATAATACAGCACTTTTGATGAGCACAGTTAATTGGTGAGTATATGTATTTTAATCAGTGAGCTGTTCTAAAAGATTTTTCATGGAATGGTCAGACTTTCTTAATTTCTTAACCAGACTAGCAGCATTGTTCATCTGACATGAGACAAACTTAAATTAAGATATACATAATTTTTAAAACAGGGCACATAAATTTCTATATAATGGCTAACATAAATTATATTTTATGTTAGCCATTATACAGAAAACTGGCTAAATAAACAGAAAATCTAAAAAATACAGCCTCCTATTCCACAAACAAAAAAAGGACAAATAATCTTAAAATGAACTCAATGATTGCAGACTATAGTAATAACAATTTATTCAAAATGAATGTAGATGCAATATTTTACTTTTAAATATGTCAAGAAACTTGTAGTGATCATCCAGCTAATTCAGTTTGCTTTTAAAAAAGTGTGCATTGAAATTAAAATAATAATAATAATAATAATAATATATAAAAAAAAAAAAAAAAAAAAAAAAAAAAAAAAAAAAAAAACAAGAATTTAAAGAAAAAAGAATAAGAGCTTTTCATTATTAAAAACTGTTATGACCTAGAAGAAATATAATCATATCCTTTCACATTACCATCCATGCACACCAATCACATAATCATCCAGCTAGTTGGAGAAAAATGGTTTTAGGTAATGAATGTATTTTGCTTTTTTAATTCCCCTGATATGAAACTCAGCCAGATCAGATTCATGAATTTAATTGTAAAATATGGGTATTGAGAAGCAACTGTCATTGGCGAAGGGCTTGGGCATACTGTAGATGACAGTAGGAATCTGCCCCATAGTTACCCCTATGGGACGGACGGATAGAGGACTAATGTTAATTTCAAAAATATGTCTCTGCAATAATATTTTATTAAATTAATTATGTGAGGTTTGTTTGGTGCATTATGAAAAATGAGCACTATTTATGAACAACTTAAGATACTTAACAGTAAATTATCATCACATACATCACAAAAAAGAAATGTATCTCTTTGAGTGCGCTTATAGTGAGCTTGGATATATAGTATATTTTATTTAGTATTATAATATATTATTCTTATTCTATTAAATGATAATTCTTAAATAGATAAGAATGAATGAATTTATAAAAACATCTCAACCTTTATAATCATCTCAACCTTTATAATAAATGACACCTAAAGGTTTTCTCAAAATTTAATACAGTTATTCCCATACATGTTGATTTGGCATCCATAGTTGTTATGGCCAAACTATTATAATGCAAATAACAGAAGAAAAAAAATACAAAATGCATTTTAAATGAGAACAGGCCACATCATGCCAAAATAATTTTTACTAAAATTCCAATCATAAGCAAAAATATACAAGTATAAAATAAAAAAATATTGTTCTGACATCAAATACAATACTGCTTACTTTGCTTATAGTACTTAACATTTTATTCAGGGTTAAATTAAAACATCAAAATTCTCAACATTAGAGATACAGAAAATATATCAAAAATGTATATGATATAGTATACAATCTCAGCATGCACAATTTATCAATTAAATTTGACTTCCTTTATACATATTTTTCAAATCATGAGAAACAGTTTTTGACTGATTTTTGTGATGAAACATTAGAAGATATTTTCCAAGAAGGGATGCTTTAAGGCAAACTGGCTTGCATTCATATTACACGTGGAAAAATCATGACGAAGCTTATGCAAGCAGTCCATTCACCAGGATTCAAGCTATTAGTATTCAGCTTCTCACCAGCTTGTCCACTAGCACACAACAGCCTCTTGTAATACATTGTCTGCAGACATGAAATCCTTCTGTATTTATATGAAAAGAAAAAGTTATACATTCAATATTAATTACAAAACCCATTTTCATACATGCCTACTGACAAATTATAAGTAATCCTCAACTCATGATGAGTATTGTTCCAATAGTTCCATCATAAGTTCATACTGATGTAACTCAGGGTCTTAATAAAATTATACCTTGGTATGTTTGATTATATTGTTATGAATAAGGCTTCTGTTTTACATGAAAATGGTTTAAGGAGGTATAAACTTATGTGACATTTATAAACAATTTATTTGCATACATTCACATGAATTTTATAAAATTAATACATATACATCCCTTTCATTAGTTGATAAGAACAAAAATATATACAAAATTCTTTTAATTAAAATAATGGATAAGTAACTGTTACTTATTTGAAAGAATTATTGTAAAATACAACTTAGTGAAAAATTATTATTCAGGTATGATCAGAATCCTATAAAAACAATGCATGTATGCATAAGCTGTTTATATTTTTCTGTAAAATAAACATTTGATCTGGACAACTGCATACTTTTATTTCAAGATGCTTTTTTAGTTAGGACTACCTAATATACACTAATGTTTGTGAAAATCACAACCATGAAGGAATTATGCACTTTGAACCAAACTTACATGAAATGTAAAGTGAGTTAAGACATACAAATGATTAGAATTACAAAGGGATTATGCATGCATGAAATGAGAACTGGCAGTTGTAAAGGACTGTAAAGTTGTGCTGAAATCTGTTTAACACCCTCCGTCTGCAGTGAACATTTAATTTGTGCTCAGTATGCCTCGTCAACAGCGGAGGATGCCATACCAACAAGTTTTAACGAGGCCACATTGTCTGTATGCAAGAGGGTGGACTTTCATATCAAACAATCACAGCCCGCACGCAGCACAATGCCACAACAGTGATGCATGTTTGGAAGAAATGGACAGCGAGAACCAAACAAGGTGAAATCCTGGCAATGGGGCACACAACAGCACAGGACGACAAACACCTCATCTGCATGGCTGTGATGGATTGTAGAGCATCCTCTCATATGTTAGTATAATATTGGAGCACGGTTACAAGTGTTCGTCGCTGTCTGCTGCAACATGAACTGCATGCAAGGGTTCCTCTACGCAGGATTGCCCTGTCGCTGAGTAACATATGCCTTCGACTTCAGTGAGCACTGCAACTCAGTGCGTGGCGTGCTCTGTGGCAATAAGTTGCTTTCTCCAACAAATCTTGCTACAATCTGGAGTATAATGATGACAGAGTATGCATTATTTGATGCATTCCAGGCACTATATTTTAAGGGAAAAAAAATGCCTGTGCACAAGCCTTCTTTAAGGTACAACAGGTTTTACATCTTCCCCAGATATGTTGCTCAATCAGCATGCCTAGGATTTCATCGGTCAGCGACTCGCACGTACAGCTAGTGGGGCACACACTGAAACTGAACTTTCACATCAAGTCAAAGCCATTCCCCAGGATTACATTCAGAATCTATACGATTCAATGCCACGATGTGTACAGGCTCTCGCTCAGCATGACAGAAACCCAAAGTACTGATTTTCCAACTTTCGTTTTTTTTTTTTTTTTTTTTTTTGTTTGTAAATGTGATCATTTACTTGTATCACTATCGGTAATATGCGGAATAAATTTCATTCATTTCCGACAATTCCTTCATGGTGTTGCATTTTTCACAAACATTAGTGTGTCTACAGCTTCCAGTGCCTGCTCAGCATCCTCTCGTATGTTACTGAAGATAAATGACTAACTGAAGACAATTTTTAATCTCTATTGAAATGCCCGTAATGATTCATTGCTAAGCACAGAATCTTAAATAACACTTATCACTCCTAGCAATGCCTCATTCTGCCTCTAGTCCATCATCAGAAAACTCCATCAACCTGCTGTGGAGGAAGCTCCACGTATATAAAATCATTGCCATCATCTTCAAAGGCAGAATTACAGAGGTTCTGGGAATCCCACATTATCTTTGAATTCTTTCAAAGCTTTTCTCAAGCCTTTTCTTGTACAATGCAAACATAAAATGCTTGTTGAAATTCTACTCAGTATCAACTGTAATCTCCAAATGTGGCTTTATGAATTTGTGTCCATCATCTATACAAATTACACTGACAAAAAAAAAAAAAAAAAAAAAAGCATTATCTAATTTTTTAAATTGCATTATCTTTCGGCTATACCGAACTGGATGACGAAAGGGGCAATTCTCAGAACCCGCACATTTCCAGGAAACCCATGTAGCTAGGTTACCATTTTCACTTACTACAAAGACAACGCCAAACAATAATCGATTATCGCTCAGATTGGGACCACGTGATCCTTCAGAAGCAGAACTTTAATCTGATTGGTTCATTTCTACCCGGGAGAGAGTTTCAGCTGAGACATTTTTGGCGAGGTTTGAAGAAATATCACATAGCCGCTACATTGTTTCTGTAGCTAGGTGGGATTCTTTTTTTTCTAAGAATCCTCCCATTTAACTTGTTTCTCAGGAAAGTCCCGTCTAGCAGGGACTGTTGCTAGAAGTAAATAACCGCTTTAATCAACACTCACTAATAATATAGTAAAATCACAATGACCAAAATTAGCCTCAATCCACTATGTCTAATCCGTTTTCAAAACAGGTTTCGCTTTTGTGATAAGAAGAGAGTGGAATGTGGAAATGAACATGAGCTCAGCATAAGAGCGTATAGGTAGTGATCACTCTAGGTTTTGTACAAATGACATTCAGTGGATGAGTTGAATGTTGCCTTTTTTTCCCTCCGAGATAGCTAGATGGTGTTACTAGGTGGCTTAAAGTACAGTCAAAAGTCTATAATCCGGACCTCAAAGCTACAAACTTTCTGCACATGCTTAAGGTGGTCTACTACAGCAGCATTACAATACTAAAAATTTTTTTACACGCAGAATCGCTAATTAAGAAACTATGTTGCGTGCAATTTGGCAGAAATATAAAGCAATAGGTCAGTTTTCGAATCACAATGTTAGAATCAGGTTTGAAATGAAATTTACTTAAATATTATATTTTAAAAAAATTAGTTTGAAATACGTAATTTTAATGTGTAGTTTGGAAAGCCATCAATAGATGGCGCTACGAGTTAAAATTTAACATTGTAATCTTATTTCTGCAAAAATTCACGAAGTAATTGATTTTGATATCAGTTATAAATCATATTTTTTTCTAAATAATATTTAGAAGCGTTTCATATATTCCTTTATACACAGTTTTCACTAAACATTGTCAGCTGTCAGCAGAATGACGTTTACGGCAACCCTATTGCATTGCTATTCCGCACTCGTTTTGTTTACATTTATTTGTACTGTGGTCAGTTTGCAAAAAATATGCGAAAATATCAAGGACGACCGAAAAAACATCCTGGTTTTAATAAAAGATCCAGAATTCAGCGTAAACGTCGAGCTCAAGAAAAAAATATGAAATTAAATTCCCGAGATGTGGAAGATTCCGAACAAGCGGATGTTTTCGAAAGGTGAGAAATAATTTATTCTTTATATCGACTACCCCGTGTTTATGATTTCGTAGTAAGTTAATTCCGAAGTAAAATATGCGTATTTTTTTTATTGAAGGTCAGAAATTATTGATACAACTGCATCTGTGTCAAAGGAGAATCATTGCCCGGATGATTTTTTTACAAAGTAAGTTTTTTTTTTTTTTTTTTTTGTATGTGTGTGTATGAGGGGATGCTAATAATTGTTCAATTCTGTTATAATAATTTATTCCTCCATTCACACTAAATTGTTGGGAAATATTGAAAGGGTAAATTCCAATTCACAAGGAATTGCTGAAATAATTGAATCTTTTCAAAAGTATGAGCATGTTCTTGCGATCTAAATTGAATTCACCATCATTACATGTATTATTGGAAATTTTATAGTCATATGTTTGCTACGAAATGCTTTGTCAGTTACCTATGGTATATTTTAACAGGTGTATGCACATTTATTCATGTGCTCGCTGTTCAACTTGCTTTTTTTTATTATGTCATTTACTTGGATGTTAAAACTTTCTTTTAGCGTTGGAACATTTTATGATCATTTAGTAAAATTTATATATAAATATATATTATTGCTTGTTTATTTATGGTTCTGTGTATTTGTCATGTATGCATGTTGTGAAGTGTAGTTTTTGAAAAATATGTCACAAATGTTAAATTCCACCAAAAGCTGAATTGAATTGATATTGGGATGCAGGTAATTAGAAAATATCTGCTGTGTATTTTGAGCGTAAACCAAACTAGTGCCAAGAATGGGACCAATACGCTCAGGCTTGCTTAGCCTTTTTGCCATTGTCCAAATTGAATTATCTCCAGTATAAAGGGAGTGAATGCTTTCTCTGTATAACATTAAAATATCCGTCTGATCAAAAATCTACCAATAAGAAACTTTTCATATGTTATGTGACAGACTTTCTGCAAACAGAAGTCCTCAGCTCTGTTCTTGTACATGTTTTTTAATTGTGGTTCAGATGTGTACTTCTCAAAGGAATTCTTCTCATAGGAAGATTATCTGAACATTTAAAAACTATATTCTGCTTTTAGGGGCCTAATATTTTATGCCCCTAAAATTAATATTGAAATTTCTAAAATGTTGAAAAATATGTCATCTGGATTCTGTACAAAAAATATAATCCCCTTTTTCATTTCTGCATTTGCAATTCCTGCATTTTCTTTATTCCTACATTTTTTAATTGGAAGGAATTTCATTCGCAGAGCCCTCTAATTTATTCTTACAAATCATGTAGTAATGTACCATTTTAGATAGATATAAATAACACATTTTGTAATTTTTCTAAACTGTGGTTATACAGCATGATATAATAGCTACACAGGGTATGGCGAAACAGTATACAGCAATATCTGTCGCACTGTCTGAGATGGGTGGTAGTCATACATAGCTTAATGCTTAAATTTGTTATGTGTTATTTATTTATTCATGTTTTTTTTTTTTTTTTTTTTTTTTTTTTTTTTTTTAATTATGTTATAGCAGTTTATTTCTTTCATTCTTAGGTCCGGAAGTGAAAAATTTGACTTTTCTACGCCAGAAGTTACAGCTAATGTTCCTAAGACAAACCAGGCTTTCCTGAGGTAAGTTGGTTTATTTTTAAAATAGATATTAGCTGTGCATGATATTACAGTTACTTAATTATGGTTAACTAATTATGTATTAATTTAGAAGTCAAGCAACCAAAATCAGCGTTATATTTTCAAATAGTGAATATTTCAAAATATGATGCTGATTTTTGTTGCTTGACTCTCAAATTAATACTTGGTCGGTGTGTTATTGTATCTTAATTAAACTAATTATGGTTCTTTTCTTCTCAGTTCTGATCTGGACATTTCAGTTATTGACTCTGACGTAGAAGGTAGAAATACAAGCTCTCTATTGGGGTAAATATGTATTTCTCTATGCCAAAATTAAAATGTCATCATTTATGTTTTTCTTTTATGGTGTTACATTATGTTGTTTACATACTGATAGCTATTAAAACTGTTAAATATAATATTGTAGCTATCAAAAAGAGGGGGATGAATTTGATTTGTACCAAATTTGGACGTTTTGCATGAAAGAACTTGAAAATAAAAGATTTTTTTAAAAATATATTCATTGAAATCAGTGAAATTTTCAGTCGGGACACTGAAGCAAATGAAAATATTTTGGGGTTTGATTCTTTTGATGGGAGCCTCATCAATAAGCCTACTATCTTTTTTAAATATTGCTTCTTTTTCATTGTTTTCATGATGTTTTATGTTCCCTTCATGAAAGAGATTTTAATAATTTAAATTTTGTTAATAAAATATAACAAAATGAAATCTGTGATTATGTGGCTGTTATTTTTTCCATATATATTTATTTGAGGAAAACCACAAATTTTATTATTTTACAGAATTTTTAAGAAAAATATAAGGATAAAATTTTTTAAATAATTCTGATTACTACCTTTGCTTTCCTCTCATAATATCTTTGCCTGTTATGTACATAGTTTTTTTTTTTTTTTTTTTTTTCCGTTCAAAGTTAGATAAAACTGAACGTACGTTACACTGAAATTACTTTGTCTAGAAAGTAAGCGCTTGAGTAGAAACAGATGTTGGGTTTTATTTTTAGAAGACATGAGATCGCTTTCTGTAAAGTAATGTTATAAAATTTTGAATTTGAAATAATCGTACTTCGTTTTTAGTAGCGCAGAATGATAAAGATTTAATGAGAATATAGCAAAGCATCTTTTTAGAGACGCTGTTATAATTTTGCTATTTTATTTTTTTATGGTAGGTCAAGGAAAAAGGCAGGCTGCTAAATACGGTAACAGCACATTACTCTGTTTCATATATAGCGAATCCGCTCTGAAATGAGGCACGAAGCGGTAAAGTAGCTGAACACCAGTATTTCGGTCCGAGTTTCGAATCCCGCGAAGGGACTGGTTGCGCTTTCGTGGTTTTACCCTGTGTAACGAACGTGTCTAGGAGTCAATTTCCCTTAGAAAGTCTTCCACGAAGGCATCCTTTCCCTTAGGCAGATAGATCGTACCGGTGTTTATTTTATCAACAGTACTGGTTATTTTTAAAAATGATCATCCTAGAAAGGTGATTGCCAAAAAGTATTCACTTCGCATATTTATACGTTATGCATGAATATACTCTTTTTAGTCAATCTAATATATATAAATTACTAATGCTTTAAAAAAATTCAATTTTCAATATTCTGTTTCCTATTTGTTCCTGTTCAATGAAACAGATTCATACACAGCAAATCCAAATGCATCGCTACAGGAAGATGATAAACCAGCACAGTACGTAATTACAGTTACATCCGGAAAAGAGTAGATATACATATAAATACATAATATATATATACGGTATACAACGATATACAATATATATATATATTATCGTTTTTTAGGATGTATCTATAATATGTATCATTTTACTTTATTAAAATATAATATTCAATTTTGTAATTTAGGAATTTCTTCTCCCTTATCATGTATTATCAGCTTGTACTTTATAAACCTGATACCCCTTCAATTATCAGCTGTATTTTATAAACCTGAAACATAGAAACGCAATTTGATTTTATGCATTTCAGTATCAAGTGAAATATTAAAACTGATTGTTCATTATAACACTTTATGTATTCATTCAAAGCGGATCTCAGATAATGTGCCGCAAATTATTTCCACACTAAGTTTTTTGTGCAAATAATACGTCCTGCTAGTGTTTTTGTAATAAAATGCATGTTATTAATTGATTTCGAATTTTCGTTGCATCTTGATATTGCTGCCAAAAGATATTCAATCAACAATAGTATCTTTTACTACGTTTATGTGTGTGGATACATAGACCATTTCTCCGTGTACTAGAAAAATTTGATAATGATTTATCCACTTTTGAAGTAAAAAAATAATAGTTAGGAGTGTTATACGATTTTATAATACAAGTAAAAAATATATATAAAGCTCTGGAAAGTGCTAACACATATTTATGGAATATTATGGATGGTAATTTATGAAATATTATGGATGGATGAGTAAATGGAATATTATGTGCGTGCTATATATGTATACACATATCATCAAGTATAAAATCATTTATATATAATTTTTATGTCGCGATGAAATTTGTTTTCTTCCGCAAAATAACGGCAAATTATGAAACATTACGCAACATTGAAAAGCGTGATGAACAAATTTTGCGAAAAGAAATAGCGACTGCTGCACGTATCTCACAGATATCTTTCATTCAACACAAAGGTGAAAAAGTTCTATTCCTGTTCAAAACATACCCTGCAGTCTGAGTCACACACGGAAGAAATGACAGCAGGTCTTTTGTTCAACTGAGGGGATGTGTTTTATGGCTTACTCACTTTCCCGCCAAACAAGTACAGAGGAAGGAAGCGTCGTTGCCATAGTAACCAGGCTGTAGGTAGTCTTACAGATTTGAGTCTTTATCGCTCAACGTTCGTAGCGCCATCTGTTATTAAAAATCGACATGAGAAAGGGGTATTAAACGCTCTTAAACGCATGCGCATATGCGTTTAATGTATAATGGACGGTATAAGCTAAGCTAAAATTATCTATTTCAGTTAATGTTGCAGATCGCGTTGTTCCTTATTCTTCTAATTGGATCCGGCTTATTATTTTTTGCAGACTGTTAGAGCAATTTTATAAAAAGTAAGCTTGAATTTTCGATTATGTCAAAAAGAGTTTCCGATTCTGGAGATATCAAAGGATTTACAAGCGAAAGCATGTTTTGATGTCCATCAAACAAAAAGTGGAATTGCTGCAAAAAATGGTTAAAGGCATGAAGAAAGTGACAGAGAGGTGATTTGTTTCTCTAACCATTCCGAAATCTGTTTATCAATTTCGTGCTGCTCTGCGAGAGAGGGGGGGGGGGTATGTTGCAGCGCACAATGAACTGGAAGTTGATCTGTCAGCACTATCCTCATCTTCAGGGCAGATGTTTTTATTTTATTCGGCTTATAATTCCTCACTAAATGCAGTATTTCATCTCGATGTACTCCGTCTTTGATATGATTTAAATCAAATTCATCATTATAAATATCACGAATACACATGAAATAGTTTTCTGGTTGCAATTTTCTAATTTCAACTATGCGTAATGTATGCTTTACACATGCGCATGTTGAAAGAAAAGTTTAATAAAGTAAACAAATAAATATTAAACTTTTTTTTTTTTGTAAATTTTGATACCCTTTACATCATAATTGCTCTTTATTTCGTATTTTTAATTTTATAATTTCTGCATGCCATCTTAAAAGATTTATACTGATGAGCTATAATAAAAAAAAAAAAAAAACGATAATCCGAAATCACCAAAGAGTCCAAATTAAAGACTTTTGACTGTTTATGATAACCAAATGAGGACCACAGCATTTAATGGGTCAATATATGACATAATTACACAGATTGGAATTTGCTAGCAAGTTTGCCCTTGAAACAGAAAAGAAAATTAAAAATCCTGCTCCAGAGGACATTCCAGCTGGCAACTTTATGAAATTTATATACTACTGTTACGAAATAATTTGATCCAGTTTTGTGAAATTAACAAAATATATGGCATTAATGAACTATACAATCATCTGATGCATATTTTAACTTTGAATGTCAAAACAGAATGGGGATTTTTTTTTTGCACTGTGGCTGATTCTTACCTTTAGTCATAAAGATGATTATTATGATTCATGTTGCTTTATCGAAGACCTGACAATGATAGATTACTATATTCCCTCCCCCCACTTTACAGTGCTCAAATTTATTAAAAATATTTCCCTCATTTTCCACTTTTTCAATACATTATTAGAACGAGCTTTCCTATAGTTTAAAATGTATTTGTTGATGTGGTAATCATTGTCTTACTTACAAAGACAAAATCCCATAAATACATACAAAGGTTACATTGAACCTTTCTTCTTGTAATTTTTTACCTTAATGCCAACTTAACACAAGAACTGTTGAAACACAGTGAAGCAAACACAAACTGACATTCATTCTATGATTTCAGCTGCATACTCAACTTCTCGCCTACGACTCTGCAGTTGTGCAATTCTAAGATGTTTCTTCAAGTAAAAAATTGGTCAATGTGTACATGGATACCGAGGATGTGTAATTCTTAAAAATGCGCCAAGCAGTGGGTGATTCTTCATTGTTTTTCTGGAAGTCCTGTTTTAGATATTTTTGCATGTTTACAGAATTAATTCAAATTTGTAACCAGCGATATGATGAGTTAGAGATTTTCTAAAACACACGAAAACTATCGATTTGGCGACTTAGCAATGTTTTTAAAACTCACCAATCTGGACCGTAATATCTAGTTTTACCATATTGCTGTTGTGAAAAGACATGTTTGAAGATGAGTACAAGTTTAACAATTTAAAAATACTGTAATACTAAAAACAAAGGTTGATCTTTACAGTATGGTAACTGGTAGTTTGGCGACATTTTGGAGGCGATAAAGGTTACTACCTGGGACTTTGGTAATAATGTGAGCAGTACTCAGTTCCGATTACGCATTATTTTGCGTGAGGGAAATGAGAGATCATGCGCTATGTCATGTGATATTAATGGACGAATTACGGTTCTTTAATCGGAAAAGGGGGGAATCTGGAAAAAATGCGGAAATTTTGTATTTAGCTTTATTCTGTGTTGTGTAATTTTTGGATCTCATGGCCCTAAGTAAAGTGAATTCGAAATGGGTATTTAGGCATTGTGATAAAGAGAAGTTTGCTTTTTATTTAGCAGAGGAAGTATGGAGGAAAAATTCGCAAAAAAAATCTTTCAATAATTTTATTGAATGAATTAGAAAAGTGTATCCGCCACGTAATCAAGATTCTGAAGAAGATTAGGTAAGTTAGTATTTTTAATTATTTGAGGATATTATTTTTATGCATTGTTCTAAATGTAAGGTGGAAAGGAATTTGGTATTATTGTTATTAGCAATGATTTAGTTTAAAGTAATTAGGATTGTAAGGTAATTTTTATTAATTTAATGTATGTGCTCATTTATATTTAAGTAGTGTTTTTGAATTTACTTATATTTTAATGAAATGATAGTTATTTTGTGAATTTTATGTTTGTAGGAATTTGGTATACGTTTAAGTTGAAATAAACGTGCATGGAAATAATTTAAATATTTGATACTAAGTATTCGTAATACTTGCGGTATGAATTCGTTGGTGACGTGTATAATGTAATAGATGATTTAGAGGTAAAAGTTTTTGGATATTTTATTTTATATGTGGAAATGTTCATATTTGTAAAGGGTAAATACTTTTTCACGATCAGGTAATTTCATATATGTTCTTTTTACCGGGTTTAAAGATTCAGAAAATTGTCATGTATTTTCGTGAAATTTTTCTAATTTATGAGAAAAAAGCAGTGTACATGGATATAGTGAAGAGTGTGCGCAATGCCATTTTTGTGCAATTCTGGGATTTTTTTTAAGTAAAAATAAGTCGGCATGTACATGGTTTATGTGTATGTGTTATTTTGAAAAACGCGTAAGGAGTATGGTATTGTGCACTTTTTCCCAATTTTGCAGTGAATATTTGTCATGATTAAGCAGTTTTGTTTGATAAAATTTCTAGCATAAGTGTAATTCAGCTAGTAGATTGTTGGAAGAAGTGTTCAGTAGATAAGAAGAAAAGAAACATGTCTTTATTTCGTGAAGACAAAATGGCGGCGGGGGAAAAAAATAGAGGGTTGCTGTAGGAGAGTTGGTTGCCAAATTTTCGCCAAAAAATCGCCAAGTTACCATAATGTAAAGATCAACCAAAACAAATCATATGGACCATGGTAGACAAAAAAATAAGAAAGGCACTGCAAAAGCATATGGTTAGACATGGCCAGAATCTCATAAAAAATAGCACACATTAGCTTCTTGGCAAAACATACTTTGGCTCAACTTCGATGTTAATGTTTCTTGTTAAGTAGAAGCAACATTAAAACTAGTTTGCAGTAAATGCTGCCAAATGAACACATAACTGAAATATTTGCTGATATTAAGAAAAATATTAATTTGTTCAGCTAGACATTTAGCACCAATGCTCATCCAATAACAACAACAAAATTATAAATTTGTTCACAGAATGTAATAAGAAATTTGTGTAAATAAGTACATAAGCAACAACAAAAAAAAAAAAAAAAAAGGCACATCAATATCACTGCCACACCATACAATTACGTTTGAATAAGAAAATAGAGTTATGCGCACAGCATTGAAAGAATACCTTTGAAGTACACCATATTCATTTCTTACCCTGAATCGAGCAGAACCATGTAATTATTTAATCTGCAACTACATTCTGAAATTAAATAATACACATTTTATACCGAAATTAAATAATTACAAATATAGTTTTTACTAACCTATACATGCAGAAATTCAGGGAAAAAGATCGCAATCACCAGTTTGCTTTAAAAAAATTAATTAACATAAATAATTACAATTGAAAACCTATTCATTTAAGCAAATAATGGATTATAAATTTTACCTTACAATCAAGAATGAGAATAGCCATATCACACCCACACCACGCTGCATACAGGCAAGAGAACGGAACAGCTTTAGTATAGCCCACCTTCAAAGTTTGGCGAATTTGGTTTGGCGCCAAAGCACATGAAATACGTTGTTTTGAAAAATGGTTGCCATCCAGATTTTCGACGAAACTTCGTGTTTAAAAAAATGGTAGCCATCTTGATTTCACCAGAAATCGTGGATAATAGAAATAAGTTTATGACTATTATACACGGTTTTAAGAGAAAGAAATATTAAGAAATGATTAATAAAAATGATTAAGGTTAAAAGGATGTAATTTTAAAAACAATACCGGAAACCTTTAGCTATTTCACCTTTAATAAATAATTTGGTGTGACGTCACAATGTATTCTCCATGCTACGCGTAATTTGTATTTTCTCTTTAAAAAAAATAATGAATTGTTTATTATTGTAAATCAACATCAAATTCTTTAAATTTACATTTCTGAGCTTAGGCGTAACTGAAAATAAGTATAATAAATTGTTTATATTTAAAATTATCATGATACAGTAAGCGAATTCTACCAGTTATTACAACGATAAAAAACATCGCAGTCTCTCATACTTGTATTTCATACAGCTTCAGTATTTTCAAATATTTTTAAGCTTTAGCATTTATACAAATAAAAAAAGGTTTTTTAATTAATACTCTTGAACATATCAATTTTATCATATTTACAAATTAACGTTTTGCTACGTAACGACATAATCCCTTATATACCAGTAAGTAGACAATTTTCATTATTTTCTAAAAATTTTAAACTTCACATTAATGAAAAACAAGTTCTTAAATTTCTAAATCACATTATATTCTCTGTAAGCAGGCATACTAGAATTCTACACATAAATAAATAAAAAATTTAATTTCTCGCAATGAAAGAAAATATTACAAGAAAATAAATACTACAAATTAGGAACACTAAGCAATGCTTCACATACACACACACATATAGTGTCTCACAAAAGTGATGAGACACTTGTGCTTTACAAAAGGAAACTGTAGTAAAATAAATTAAAAAAAAACATGTAAAAATTTTTTGTGGGTGTGTTTCATACTTAAATTTAGTAACAATTACTACATAACATACATTTTCTCAAAATATTAAAATATCAATTTAATAAAAATACAATTGTTTAGAACGGAGCAAAAAATGGCTCACATAAGTGATGGGACACTTACCTTTCCATCAAATATTTATCCAAAAATTTTACTTTATAAAAGGTTTTAATATTTTGTTGGATTTCCTTTTACTTTTAAAACATGATTTAATCTTCTTGGGATGGATACGACTAATTTTTTTGCGATTTCTGGAGTGATTTTACCCCATTCTTCTTGAAGCACCGATTTTAATTAATTGTCTTTCCTGTGTTTTCTCCACACCAAGATTTTACCTTAAGAATCAAATATATTAAATTTACTCTCATCAGCAAATATAACTTCATTCCAGTCATCAGAATTCTCATTTAAGTTGGATTTTGCGAAAGCCAGTCTGAGGTTTCTATTCTTTTCACTCATGAAGAATTTTTTCCTGGCTGCTCTACCGTGATATCCAGCAAATCGAATTACTCTTCCAATAGTCTCAGGATTAACAATTACTCCATATAATGCTTGTAAATCAGCAGCAACTTTGGGAGCACTCATTCTTGGATTTTTTTTAATATTTCGAACGATAATTCGCTTTATTCCATTGGATAGCTTTGATGGTCGGCCAGGTCTTCTTTATCCTGAATCATATGATTCTTTTTATATCGTTTAATGATATTAAAAACTGTTGAATGACTCAGGTTAACGGTTTCAGCAGTTTCTCTAATAGAATTTCCACTTTCATTATGCAACTTAATAACTAATTTTCGAATTTCAGGCAAAGTTTCTTTTCGTTTAGCATTCATGGCTGCACAGAGATAAAAAACACAAAAATTCCAAAACAAACTGGAGAGAAATACTGCAGACGATTGCGATAAATTATTGCCAATTGCTTTGAGTAAAAATAAAAACCCAAAAAAATATTTTTATTGCTTACTTCAGACGATTTTTGTTGCATAGTACGTAGTAGTATCTAATGGTGTCCCATCACTTATGGGAGCCATTTTTTGCTCCGTTCTAAACAATTGTATTTTTATTAAATTAATATTTTGAGAAAATGTATGTGATGTAATAATTGTTACTAAATTTAAGTATGAAACACACCCACAAAAAATTTTTACATGTTTTTTTAATTTATTTTATTACAGTTTCCTTTTGTAAAGCACAAGTGTCCCATCACTTTTGTGAGACACTATTATCAAAGAACTCGTATTATCAAGTGCGATTAGGATTGCAAACACTACGTATTATAATAATGAGGTAAAAGGTACTTATAGGGTCAAAGTTCACAGTTTTGCTACTGTTGAGTAGATCGTCGGGCTATCGATATCTGTCGTAAGTCGGAAAGCATTATAAACATATCAAAACCAAAACATTAAAATACGATTTAAATGAAAAATGATGTCTTAAATATAATTCACAATTAAAACAATACAAATTTAAAATACACAAACGATATGTTAAACATTGCACATAAAATACGTTACATTACAGCTCGTCATCACACATTCTCTCGTTTTCCTTTGTAAACAAGGATCCGTATTCGCCCGAAAATCATCAAAGCTCGGTGTCCATGTACACATCCATCTATTTCCACCTTAAAAATATCAGAGAATTGCACAACCTCGGCATCGCGCACTACATTGGCTCTGCCCATGTACACATCGATCTATTTTCACTTAAAAAAACATCCTATAACAGCACAAACTAGGCGCCGCGCACAACTTCGGCATAGCGCACTACATTGGCTATGCCCATGTAAACATCGATCTATTTTCACTTAAAAAACATCCTAGAATTGCACAAACTAGGCACCGCGCACAACCTCGGCATTGCGCACTACATTGGCTTTGCCCATGTACACATCGATCGATTTTCACTTAAAAAACATCCTACAATTGCACAAACTAGGCACCGCGCACTACATTGGCTGTGCCCATGTACACATCGATCTATTTTCACTTAAAAAAACATCCTAGAATTGCACAAACTAGGCATCACGCACAACTTAGGCATTGCGCACTACATTGTCTGTGCCCATGTACACATCGATCTATTTTCACTTAAAAAAAATCCTAGAATTGCAAAAACTAGGCACCACGCACAACCTCGGCATTGTGCACTACATTGGTTCTGCCCATGTACACATCGATCTATTTTCACTTAAAAAACATCCTAGAATTGCACAAACTAGGCACAGCGCACAACCTCGGCATTGCGCACTACATTGGCTTTGCCCATGTACACATCGATCTATTTTCACTTAAAAAACATCCTAGAACTGCACAAACTAGACACCGCGCACAACCTCGGCACTGCGCACTACATTTTGCTCTGTCCATGTACACATCGATCTATTTTCACTTAAAAAAAATCCTAGAATTGCACAAACTAGGCACGTGCACAACCTCGGCATTGCACACTGCATTGGCTTAGCCCATGTATATAGCGATCTCTTTTTACTTAAAAATCAGAAATTGAATAAACTCTGCATTGCTCATATACTAAGAAATCTTCTTTCACTTAAAAGAAATCGGAGAATTGCAGAAATTCGCGCATAAGCAACTCCATTGATTCGCGTTGGGGGAAAAAAAAAAGTTTCTAGAAAAATTGAGCTTACTAAAGGCGAATCAAGATCCTAGCCTAATTGATTTCTCAGCCGTACATTTCTTGCAAATACTACCATTCGATGACTTTTTCTGACTAACTAATCAGCATGGTATCTTACATTTTTCACAGAAAACGTTATCCTTCAATAATCGACAATCCATCAAAAATCCTCTAAAAAGTTTATACTCTATTGTTAATTCATACATAAAATATCTGTTCCCCAAATTTTACGCTTGTTTGAAAACTCCCACCTTAAATTTTCCTTTATAATCTCTTGATATTTAATTACAACATCACTAACAGCAGTTTTAGAGCAAGCAATAACTAAACGCAAAAATATCACCTCAAGTAGCCAAAAATATATATACAAAATAGTATTCATGGTATCTGAGCGTTAAACAATCGCCAATAACAGTGTTACGAATTGTGTATTTAGATATTAATTTTAGTAGAATTCTAATTTAAAATGTTGTATTTCCTCCTGCAACGCAGCGTGAGACAAATTTTAAGAGAAATCTATACCGGAAAAGTAAGAATACAGGGCACGTGCATTAAACTTTGAGTAAACGGATATGTCGGTAATTTGTATTGAAATTGAATAAATGTAACTGACTACTAAATTAGCTGTAACCGTAATTCCATCCTCTTGTTTACATTGCGTTTGGCGAATAATATGGGTTACCAGATCATATCATTTATCGCCGCTCTTGGTGATTTTTTTTTTTTTTTTTTGTTTAAAATTCGAGGTGGGCTATACTAAAGCTGTGCCCAAGAGGACATTAACTGGGCTTAATAATAAAACAACCATCACAGCAAAAGCTACTGCTTCTTGCTGCAATTTTTAATTTCGCTACAAATAACAAAATAATACTAGAATTGCTAACAATAATTGTACACAAAATGTTAGGCTTTTGGTATTCATATTACACGCTCTAGCTCGGCTGAAGTTAATATGTTAATGTTTCTGGCTAAGCATGTTCAACTAGATGCATTATTAAAGCTGATTTCCAATAACGTCTGGAAAGTTGAGCGCAGATAACCAAAATATTTGCTCAGCCAGATATTTAACATTACTATTAATACGATATCAAAGAGAACATGAAAAAATGAGTATATTTGTTCAAAAGAACACAGAAATACAAGAATATATTACATTTCGCAGTATTTAATAAGAAAAATGGGTGAATAAGTACATAAATGACACGAATTTTTTTTCTTCCTTTTAACTGCACACACAAACCAATAAACTATATACAATTCATAAATAATTTTGTATTCAAAGTTAATTAAATATTTACAAACTCAAAAATAATTCTTACGTATACATTCAGCAGAAAACGAATTATGCCTATAATTGCGGTCTGTGCAAGAAAAAAAATAATAATTAAAATTAATAAAAAAGACAATTAAATTAAAAAAGACTATTCATTTAAGTGGAAAAAGCATTAGAATTTTAATTTATTTGAATTTCAACTTAAAATTTGGAACAATAGATATCACTCGTATACTCACCACTACACCATCCCACCACGTTCGAGAACAAAATGGCGCTCGATTCGCATGGCACATTGGAGGCATGTTCATGCGCAGATGGTCTCTGCGCAACCAGTCGTACGTTTAGCATTTTTACCATGTTTGAGCTAGCCGTCCGACGTCGTACGGGTAGACACTTCCAACTTTGAGCATTTGGGATTCGATATTTACAGGTATTTGTAGTTATCAAAATCATCGTTTATTTTCGTAATTTCAGATTTTTTTTTTTTTTTTTTTTTTTTTGCTTATTCTTTAATTTATTTAACAGATTTTACTATGTTCTTTTCAAATTTAATTTTCTGTTGATTAGTATTTCAGAAACAGTTGAATCAAATATTACTGTTGTTCTTTATTGATTTTGAGTACCAATTTGTTTTTGAAGAATAAACGGAGAAAGTACATTTTGCTGTGTTCTTAAGCTTGGTATTCTAGAAATATATAAGTATAACTCTTTTTTTTAGGTGTACTAATTTAATTTTTTTAAAGCAATTTTAAACATATTAAATATTATTGCTCTTTTTCTCTGCTATTAGGGTATTAAGTGCCATTTATGATGCTTATATATTGAATATTGTTTTTATTCTTTGTTAGTTATTTGGTGTCATTAAAGTATTCCAAAAATAAATAAGCGTTAATGTTTTTTTAAGTGTAAAAACTTTGGTTTTGTGGTAGCTACTTTGAGTACCAGTTTCAGTTTTCATAGAGACTCATGTAGCAGCATTTGTAAAAGCATTTGTTTTCAAAACTGTTGAGAGGTTAGCGTCGCTGCGCGACGCACGCATCCTGATTTGTTCTGCAAGTATTTTTGCTTTCTCTCCTCATGGCGGCCAAAAAACCACCAGATCGTTTTTGGAATAGGCATGAACGCGACAGCGACATGGATCACGACTCAGATTATTCCAACTCATCTAAGAATAGCGGAAAATTAAAATTTAAATATTTTCTAAAACCCTCCAGCTTAGAAACTAAATTGCAGCAGCCTAAAAGAATAAAGAAAAGTAGCTCCCCAGCACTGCGACTCCAAAAACCCAAGATTTTCGCGACACCATGGAAAAGTATAAACATATTTTCCCTAACTTATTTCAAGGACTCGGAACTGAATTAGATAAAGATCCCAGATATCAAATACTCAGAAACGGAGCCCTAACTGAAATCTTAAATAAATTCCAAGAGCGTATGATTGAACAATCGAACTTAATGGACACCGGATCGATGGAAAATCGATGGATTACGCAGAAAATGTGAAAGAACACGAAGAATTAGTGGACTCCATCAAAGAAGTTTATAACAATTTAACAGTTCCAGAATTTAACAGATAATAATTCAGAACTAAATTCGTCAATTCCCTCAAAAACATGCAAAACTAATCTAAAACCTAGCGAAAAAGAAGAAATAGAACAAAACAACAGATTCGAACCTTTAAATGATGAAGAAAATAATGAAACTACTAAGTTAAAACTAATCATAAATCTGAAATAAAAACCCCACCAATAGTCATCACGTAAGTTGAATTAAATTGGATTGATCTACAGAAAATCTTAAGTACTAAAATCCTAAAAAACGAATATGAAACCCAGATGAAAGCCAAAAAAAGTTTATTTAAATACTTCCACCGAAGAGGATTACAACAGCGCCGTCGAATTTCTAAAAAATCATGCATAGAATTCCATACGTATCAACTTTATTCCAAAACTAACATTAAAGTCATTCTAAAAAATATGCCCAGAAGCATCTCAGAAACTGCAATATTTGAAGACCTAAAACTTAGAAAATTCCCAGTACTAAAAGTTAAACAGTTCACAAAGAGAATAGAAAGTGATTTCATAAAATTACCCATTTACTTCATTGAACTTGAAAGGAATAAATTAGGAGAAGCGATTTACAACTTAAATAATATGTTTAACTTCAATATCACTATTGAGAAATATGCACCTAAAACTAAAAGACCAATTCAATGCTTCAAGTGTCAGAGCTATGGACATTCACAGGCGAATTGCTATAAAAAAGAAATATGTTCTAAATGTTCCCAGAATCACAAATCTAATACTTGCTCTTTAAAAAGTGCAGAAAAACCCATCTGCTATTTTTGCCGTGGGGAGCATGTATCGTCCTACCGTGGTTGCCCGATTTATAAAAAGCGTTTTCAAACTCCTAAACCTGCTGAGAAAACCCAAGAGATTCCAAATCTTAAAGATTTCCCAGCACTCGCATCTAAATCTGAAACTGAAATTAAAGAAATTCAAAGAAACATCCCATTCAGCGCCGTCTTTAAACAGCAGAAGATACCGGCAGATAATGATAATCCAATATCCCAAGTTTTTTCAAATCCTAAAGTTTTCAAATTCATTCAAAATATGAACGATGTTGCAGTTAATATTAAATCCGCTAAATCCAGTACAGAAAAACTTTCTATCGCTTTCTTAGCAGTGAAGATTGCTCTTGATTTCGCAGAAGAGGAAAACTAAGTTCAAAATTTTACTTCTTGTTACTTCCTGATGTTCCAATAGATGGTGACACCCATGCGACGATGTTTTCAAAAGAAACTTTCCACTTTAAATAAAGTGGATTTACTTCTCACTAAGACGTACCCCGCAGGGTAAATAATTTCTGAGTAAAAGTCCCCAGGACTATATACTCATAGATACCTCAATTCATACCAATTCATTGCAAAACTGTTAAGCTTCCAAAGTAAGACCCTGCGTTTAGTCCTTAATGCAGCCTATTATCTCCGTACTGATGTGATTCATTCGGATCTTAACATTAAACCCATAGAAGTTGTTAATAAAAAAACTAGTCAAAATTTATTCCGCAAAATTGAGCAGACTGAAAACCATGCACTTCAACAGTTACCGGCCTACGATCCTGCTATTTGCAGCCCGCAGAAAAGACCTCGCTCAATCATGTGACGCGAATATGGCATCTATCCTCCAGTTAAAAGGCGTAGACACGCCCCTCAGTTCCAGCGCCCGGCCCATGAAGGACGTACTTAGCCATGTAATTGCTTTACCATTCTCCTACTCCAGTATTACTGAAAAGTGGCCACCTCTGCATTCTTATCAATCTGTTCACAATTTAATCACATCATGCCCGCTGATTGGAGATTCCGAGGATGGACGGCGAGGGTGACGGTCGCGCAGGGCAATTCTCCGAATTTTGGTGAAAATAATGTTATTATTGACCAGAATATGAATGAATTTAGGGATCAAGCTCCCTCTGTGCAATCAGCGTCGCCAGATGACGAGCGCATGAACCTTGTGATTCAATTTTACGACCTGAAGCAGCAGTTTGAAGCGATACAACGGCAGAAGAGCTTCATGAAGCGGACTCCTACTCCGTTGGATACAAGTGGATACTATCAGCTCGACCGGGCGGGTAAGTCACTTTTCCATAAGATTAATGACATTGCTAATGCTCTAGATGTACCCATTTTTCACCTTCCCTCAACCAGAGAGGAATTTCTAAATATATTGGAGAGCGAGCGCTTAGCCAAGATGGCTGCCGCTCAATCCGCACAAGATCCTAGTAAGCACGAGGCATCTCTTCCCCCGCACGGTCCAGTCGACGTCATCGCGGAAGCGAAAGACGCAGACTATCGACTCCGACGGGTTTATCACCCCCGCGGCTCGAAAGCAAGGGAAGGCGCCTATTGTGGATCTCACAATAGATGATTTGGCTTTGAACACTAAAGATGCAAATAATATTATTCCAAATTCCAAATTGACAGCTACTTCAAAAAATGCTACTCCTAAAATGGAGAGGAATACTAACAAGTATGAAAAAATCAAAAATTCATTAATCAATGATCAATCCAATGACGCAGAAATTGTTACTGCAAGTACTAGTGAGGGAGTTAATTCCGAGCAGGCACGGAACGTACCCCCCCCCGCAGTCTGAGATTCCGGCAATACATCTCAAAAGCAGCAAAAACTGGAAGACGCAAGTGTCTTTCATAAGAGAAATTGCCCCTAATTTACGGAGCATCCTGACTGGACCTTATCTCAAAATTTTTGTTCAGACAGAGCTGGAGTTCAGGGAGGTCACCCGCTGGATGAAGCAAGCCGGCATCCAATTCAAAACTTTCGATTTAAAGCAGCACCGGCCAGTCAAAATTGTCATCAGAGGCCTCCCTGTTGAAACTTAAATCGGGGATATCAAAGAGGAAGTTGAGGCGATGGGATTTAAAGTGCATCGCATCGTTCGGCTTACTCAGCCTGGCTCCAGACACCCAATGCCACTTGTTTATTTACAAGTTATCCCACACCCCTTCCTCGATCATCTGTTTGCCGTCACTGACATGTGGGGCACAGAGATCAGCATTGAGCGTTACCGCGGCCGCAAGGGCCCTACTCAGTGCTTTCGGTGCCAGGGCTTTTTCCATTCTTCGGAACTCTGAACCCTTCCAATCCGTTGTGTCAGATGCTCTGGACCCCATTGGGCACGTGAGTGTACCAAAGGATTAGACGTACCTGCCACTTGCTGCAACTGCGGTGGAGATCATCCAGCTTAATATAAATCTTGTCCCCGATACCCAGGTAATAAACGGGCTCGCGGTAAAAATTCCGCGCCTAGGACTAGGGCAGCTGCTCAGACAGCCCCCCGCAGGGTTCTTCTAAGCCCCCACCAAATGCTGAGACAAGACGTCCATGCCTGCTCCCCCAAGCAACGTCAGTTCACCATCTTATGCACAGATGGTGAAGAACACCACCGAGCACGGATTCAAATCCACGAATCCAAGACTGCCGGTTGCAGAAGCCCCTGCAGCCACAGCAGTGTCAGCCACAGCAGAGTGTAGCAATGATTCAGACGATGTCTTCTCATCTACACTAAAATGCTTAATCGAAATCTCCCGCGACCCAGCGGTAGACAAGCATATTCTGCTCCTTGCCTTCAAAAAAGCAATGCCTAAACTGAGGCAAGCAGATGCTTTAATGAGGGCATTTTATATTTATGAAAGCTATGTTGAGCTTTCAACCTACTTCGGCTTTTTTAGACCCATGTCTTCTGTTTTTCAGTGATGAACCTCTAATAACGGCTTAAAATTCAATTGTATGAATAGCAGTTCAAATACCATCAGAGAACTGACCATTTGCACGTGGAATGCCAATGGATTAACATCAAAAATTCACGAAGTTCGTGATTTTGTAGTAGAGCACGATATTGACGTGGGAGTATTCCCTGGGGTAAGGTGAGTCCAAGAGACTCACCTTACCCCAGGGAATACTCCCAAAATTGGGAATTATGACGTTTATAGTATTGACAGGGTTTCACAGGGCAGAAATCCCTGTGGTGGCACTTGTATCTATGCGAAGCGTTCGTTAAAGCACCATATGATACCGTCCCCTGATTTAAATTTTTTGGAAGCGACAATCATCAAAATTTTCCTTCAAAATTCCTCCCCGCTGACAATAGTCTCAGCTTATCTACCTCCACTGTCTACAGCACATGGAAGGCCAGCTTTTCCTGTCAGTGATTTTGATAAACTTTTGAATATTTCAAATCACCTAATAATTGCTGGTGATCTAAATTCACGCCATACCGCATGGTTTTGTTCTAATAGGAACAGGTATGGTATTAGTCTAAATTCATGGTGCCAGAGTAACCATGTACAGATCATAGCTCCTACCCTTCCGACTTTTTACCCTGTAAGACGGTCCCCTGCAGTTCTTGATCTGGCTGCCTTTTATAATGTATTTTTTCGGCATGAGATAAAAGTGATTCAGGAATCTGATCACTACCCCGTTTTGATATCCCTAGATATTCAAAATCGATACTCAAAATTAGAGGAGCAAGTCTCAACAAACTGGGACGACTTTAGATTTATTTTGGAGAAAACTTCACTCCCTCCCATCAAAATTTCCAGCAATTCGGACTTTGACAGGCATATCAAAAGTCTGGAGTCTTTACTGAAAGAAGCGAGAGCTGCGGCTTCAAAACCACGCAAACATCCAGGTGCTAGGCTCCCACCTGAGACTAAATTCAAAATTAAGCAGCGAAATTACTTGCGAAGAATTTGGCAAAGGTCACGAGATCCCAATATCCGTGCCCAATTTTGCAAGATACAGAACGAGATAAGGACCGAAACCCGCTTATTAAAACAAGCGGAGTGGAAAACATTCATTGAGTCCCTAACGACTGAAGACAAATCGATTTGGCGCGCAGCCGCCCGATTACGCAAACATAAAACACACATTCCGCCCCTTCAAACGGCCGATGGCGCGCAGATGGCCCACACTGACTCAGAAAAGGCGAATGTCATAGCTGACAGCCTTGCAACTCAATTCACAACAAACCACGACTCCTACTGTAACCGCCCGGTTACACAGGGGCGCATACAAGCACGGGTTAAAGATTTTTTAACACAACCTACCATATCTGAACTCAGGCCGACGGACCCTTCTGAAGTCATGGTTTTCATAGACAAACTGAAACCTGACAAGGCACCTGGCATAGATTCTGTTTCGAATCGCATGATCAAAAACTTCCCCCCTATGTTTATCGTATGGATCACGGTACTCATAAATTTAATGCTCAGGAGAAGCTACTTCCCCGACTGCTGGAAAATTGCAGCAGTCGTCCCCATTCCAAAACCGGGACAAAATTTAAACCTGCCCGTCAATTACAGACCCATCAGTCTGTTATCTTCTCTCTCTAAGATCTATGAATTTGTCTTACTTAATCGCCTGAATGAATTCTGTCGGGATCAAAATTTACTATTCCCGGAACAATTCGGCTTCCGACCTAAACACTCCACGGTACACCAGTTACTCCGTGTAGTGGAATTCATTCATGAAGGCTTTCGTAAGCGAGAGAAAACTGGAATTGTCTATCTGGACGTTGCCAAAGCCTTTGACAAGACTTCGCATGACGGGATTATTTACAAGTTCATGCGGCTTGGTTTTTCGGCTCATCTCATTAAAATTATTAACTCGTACTTGACCGGACGCAGTTTCCGCGTGCGAGTTAACCACGAATTCTCCTCTCCCCGCCCAATCTATGCTGGGGTGGCTCAAGGAAGTCTCCTCGCCCCCGCAATCTTTAACCTTTATGTGAATGATATTCCTAAGGCCCCAAATATCGATCTTGCATTATACGCAGACGATACAGCCATCATTTCTCAACACTCCAACACCCTCCAGGTAATCTCACAATTGCAGAGTTACCTTTCAACCTTAGAACTCTGGCTCGGTCTGTATAAAATCAAAATCAATGTCGCAAAATGTGCTGCCACCATGTTCATCCGAAGAAACATCCCAAATTTACCTAACTTAATGCTCTTCGGTGAACCCATTCCCTGGGTCTCTTCTTACAAATATCTAGGTGTTTTACGAGACTCAAAATTAACTTGGCAGCCTCACATCCGCAAAATCATAGCGGGTGCGACAGCTGTCAAAACCGCCCTACGCCCCCTCTTAGCTAGTCATAGCGACCTGTCAACTGATAACAAAATCTTGCTCTACAAATAAATGATTAGGCCGGTTGTTACGTATGCGTGGCCCGTATGGGGCCCATGTGCACTGACTAACAGAAAACATGTCCAAATTTTTCAATCTAAAATGCTTCGGCAAATTCTAAAAGCTCCGTGGTTTGCACGGAACGAAGAGATTCATAACGACCTCAAAATTATGCCCATTAATCGCTATATACAGCGACTTTCGGAAACATTTTTCAAAAATATTCAACGTGTTGCAAATCCTGTGCTTCATATGCTACCCGTATACGATCCTGCTGTTGCTTCTTCCCGAAAAAGACCCAGAGCGGTTCTTAATAGGGAATATTCAGCTCTGCCATTTAAACGGGCTAGATATGAGCACACTGATAGCCACGTGATTAACTACCTCTCGTTCCTTAACCCCCCCCGCCTCTAAAGTTCTTTAATGCACACGGCATTAACTCGAGGAACCTCCTTAACGTTTCTTTAATAAGAAACATCACAGTCAAATAGGACTGATTTAACATACTTTAATCTATCAACTGCAATAAAACTGAAAAAGATTTTTTAACTTTAACTTCTCTCTTCCTTTAAAAAGGAACTTTCTTAGGCGCTTAACAGCGTCCTTTTGGCTTTTAAAAACCGCATTGAAAAGCGGTCAAAAATGAAACTTCTCCCTCCCAGCTGATCACTGACAGAACTACTTCGACCTGTAAACAGGTCCCCCCCTCCCTCCCACCTCGAAGAACGCGCAGCGGAATTCCCCTGCCTATTCTTCATCTGACGTATGCTAAACATGATTATCAAGGTTCAAGGAAACTTCACCTTTTATTTTTCTAGTCAAAATTTTTCTGCCTGCCCCTATCTAAATTATTCTGGCCCTTTTTCGGCGCAAAATTAAGACCTTCTGAGTTTTTTGCCTTTTTTTGACTCAGTGTGAAGGCACTTACTCCAAGTCATTCCGCTTATCAAAATTTTTACCCTATTTGACAATACCCTCTTTCGGATGATTTAATTTCCTTTGAAGATGTGGAGGTAAAGGCGTAATTGCCTATGAACTCCGTAAATTGCACTTCCTTGATCCTTGATCCCGCTGATTGGATATTTTGTCGTGAAAATTTAATCTTTACTTCGCTTTGATTAGTGCCATATGCTAATGAGCCTATTAATCTGTAAAATCTTTCCTTTCCGCTTTTTGCTTTAATGTCGTATTTATGTGTTATTAAAAAAAATACATAAAATTAAAAAATACAAAAAAGTTTAAAATCATAAAACTTCAAAAAAAAATCAAAACTTGATTTTTCCTATCCCTAACCTTTCTCGAGCTAATGTAGCTCCCTCTAGTGTGCATCATGATAATCAATTAGGCAATTTTCCTATTTCTGCTCACTACTTTGATATTTTTCTGATGTGGAGGTACATGGTTTTGAACCATAGGCACTCCGTAACTTATAATCATTGGCATGGCATTGCAAAACTCCTCTTGAAGCATGGTTTAATTTTTGTGCATTTCAGAACTAATACAGAATTACTTATATTATTGTATAAAAACTCTGATGAAACAGTGTGAAATAATTAGATCATATATTAAGTATCTGTCTTTTTGTTCGATACCACAATTTTATCCGTGATGAACTAAACCTTTTATTTACTTATTTTGACACGTTTTAAAAAGGTCTTTGGTTTTTAATGCTCTACTTACATCATCCCGTACTGCTAATTCTGTTTTTAATAATGCTTATTTTCAATTTTCCTTTTACTTCTGTAATTTTTCTCTTTCAGGAATGTTCTAATATGCTTAAATAATAATAGATGTGTCAGTGTTCCTACCAATATAAATTTTTAACTTAAGTATTATATGTATATATTTATGCTTAAGATGTCTTTTAAGCATTCTTGGATAACAAAATTTTCAAGAAATTCGCTTTGATGTTTGATAATCTTTTATTTACAGTTATTTATTTACACGTGCTCACTTCCAACATTTTAAAATATTTTATCACCTAAACTTTAAATAAGTATTTATCTAAATCATTTACTGCGTAAAAATATTTAACAGTTGTTCTGAGAAGATATTTGCCATATAATAATCAATAAAGTATCCTAAAATATATATAAATAATTTTGTGCAGTATTCAAATTTAGGCTGTGTAATTTGCATGGAAAAAAAAATGTACAGAAAATAAAGTTAATCATGAGACTAAATGTTTTTTGTCATGATTGCCTGTGTTGAAGAATATACATTCAGCTCGGTGGAAATTGTCATCAAATTGTCCTTAACAGGCTTTTTGTTGATAATGACTTCCCAGCTTATCAGTGTTCAACTCAATAAAGAATATGTAACATTCAATAAAGTTAAAAACTGCATTTTCTCTGGAGTGAATGTTGAAGTATTACTGTATTTCACTGCAACGCAATTTTTATGCATAATCTGTGGGTTATATTGTTTTATTTATATTGCGAATGTGTGTTATTTTTCTATCTTGGAGAAGTCCTTGATCTTGTCTGCATCTATTCAATGACTAAAATACAAAATAATAAATAGAGTGAGTATCTTGAACAGCTCATATACTTTCTCTTCCCAGGGGCCCATTAGTGAAGTCATTGAACACTGATAGTTTGATTCTAGGTGAAAAGGCTGGCTGCACGAGGGTTTATGTGGTTTCTATCTGCAACATGGATATGAGCCAGTCTTCCGTGAAGGCATCCCTCCATTAGGCAAGTAGCCCTCACATACTTTTCTATAATCAAATAATACCAAACCAAAAAAGGTTCGATTTCAAGAATATAAATTTCTGTAACATTTTGGAATAACTTATTATATTATATAATTATCTGTTCATGCACAGGTCATTTAATATGTATCTGAAAGCTGGTGATAATGATTTAAAAGAGACGCTGCGAAAGGTAAAAATTTCAGATAGACAACTTCAGTAGTAGCCAATATACAGGAGAAGCCTTTTACAAAGACAGAGAAGAATTGTGTTTAAATAGGAAAATCGGAAATTATATTAACTCACAAAGTAACCGAATAGCAAATGGTCACACATTCAGTGAAATAAGCATTGTATTTATATTATTTGTTTCCTGATAAGTTTTCATGGATTTGTTTTTTATTATTCAGCATTGCAAGCATGCCATTGTTTGCTATCAACTGCAAAAAGCCTAGAATATTTGGTACTTCGTAATTTTCGTCATAGTATTTTTCCGTTATTCACTGACATGCCAAAATGCATGGCAGACATATAATGGAAAAGTACTGAATTTTTAAATTCCCCTATGCACATATGAAATGCTTGAAAACAGGAAAGGTGTTCTTCATTTTGCATTCCTTGTGATGCTCTAGATACTGTTCAGGTCCAAATGTCAACTGTTCAGAAGCAAATAAGCTTCATGCGATTCTATTGAAAAGAGAAATGATAATTCATAAAATATTAATTATACAGAAAATTGTCAATTTAGTTGGAAATCTTTCCCCTCAAAGCAGTCTTTCTCTAAATTTCAATACTTAGTACTGCAAAGATAAATTCTTGAAGCACTGACATTAATGATCGCATGTTATATGAAAAATGAAATTGCAAAAGCTTAATAAATGTATTTAAATCTAGTATATTCTACTTTAGTTTCCTAGATTACAGGTACATACAAAAAAAGAGAGTTTCAAGTTGAAGTAAATCGAATTAAATTATCAAAAGGAGTAAATTTTGTACCAGTAGTAATAATGCACATTGTTATAAATAATTTTTATAAATTAAGTTTTGTAAATATTAATAGCATTAATTAAGAAGCATTAATTAAGAAGCATGTATTTTTAAATCAGTCAATTTATACAAGTTATTTATGATTATAATTATCGCAACGAGTAAATTTTGTACCCATGGTTAATAATACACAGAACAATTATCGTAACTGATCATTTCTATGAAAGATTCAAAAAGATGTTGGAATCCACTAGTAGTGGAGTGCTAAGCCACTGAACACTGGTAGTTCAGACTAGCTGTACGGGAGTTTTGTGTTTTTCCTTACATATGATATGAATCTGAGCCAGTTTCTCTAGAGTTCTTTACAGAGGCATCCTTCCTCTGTTAGCATGCATACATATTTACTTTTTATTCATAAATACTGTCCTTTTCTCCTTAAATACAGATCCCTAAAATTTGCTTTCTTTTTCACAATAACTGTTGGGCAACAAAATTAAGCTTGTTTTGATAAGGGGGAAAAATTTTAAATTATGAGTTAAATAAAATACTTTGAAAATCAATGCCATTTTTGTTATTTCCATGCTTCACATTGCAGTAGCTATTCACATCATTATTATAAGAAATCTTTACACATCAATACTTAAGTTCTGAAGTGAAGAAGTGAAGAAATTCTGAAGTGAAGTACAATTCTGAAGTGAAGAATTGAAGAAATTCTGAAGTGAAGTACAATTCTGAAGTAAAGAAGTGTCATAACTAAGGTTGAAAATATGGTCAATATATTTTTGAAATGCTGTTTAATTTTGAACAACATTTAAATAAAATAAATAATTATTGTACTAGATTTTTGCATCATATCATAAGTAAAATCTAGTAAGATGGCATGTAGAAATTATGAAATTAAAAATATGAGATCGTGATTTATGATCTAAAAGGTATCAAAATTTAAAAAAAAAAAAAAAACCCTTAACATTTATTTATTTATTTATTTTTTGACTTTATTAAACATTTCTTTCAATGTAAGTTGTTTAAGTTGCTTCGATTTTTGTGCTAATACTTTCTCTCTAATTCTGTACACAGACATAATCTCTTGTTCAGTTGCACTGTTGATGTCCTGTAACTGCTGTGTCGAGAATTCCGACTAACTTGTCAATCGAAATTTTTTCGTTTTCAGTAACTTCTCTGCAACTTTCTTCACTATCGGTAGCGGCATTTTCTGGATCTAGAACCATACCACAGATTTCGCCATGAATTAATTGATTGATGATTGAGAAGAATTGTCATCACAATGAAAAGCTTTTTTTATATCATCTTCAATTATTACCGCTTCCCCGCATTTCTTTACAAAATGCGTTAATTGGAAAATTTAACCTTTGTTTTGCGATATCCGAAAACCTTTAAAATTCGCGGCTATCATCATCAAATTTAGCTATCGATTACTATACATATTTGGCTATGTATCACGAGTTTGGCAACTAACAACAAATGTAACGTTAAATTTTATCTTGCTTCTGAGACTTATCGTACTGAGACAATTAAGCTTGATTTGTAAAAGTTTAGTTATTTATTACTTATATCTATTTCTTGCACAAGCTTATCAGAGTTCTGAATAAATAAATTCTCGCATACATTTAATCCTTATTGAGGGCCAACGCTAGATATTTTACCAACTGATGCAGTCTCTGTGGGTCCTAAATTTTGCGACCCGGTGCGGCCATACGAGCCCTGGCGCTGGTTCTGGGTTTATGTGAATAACAAATGAGTTATTCTTAATTCAAATAGCCCTAAATGTAATCTTTGGGTCTATGAGTATCATCGACAAAATCTATTCTTAGCATATGAAAAGAGATTTTTGTTAAATTAATCTTCGTCGACGTTTTTTAGCGAATTTAACTTAAATAGTATGTAATCATAGCCAAGCGTAATGTCAGCATAAAAGGTTACAGTACCCCTTTATTATTCCCGAGCATGCAGACCACTACACCACGAAGACACGCTAAGAATCTAATCTAATCTGGGCAAGTATTGTCGGAATATCGCGCAGAGCACAACTTATCCGGCTCAATGAAAATGTACCAAAAGGCTCAAGACATGTACTCATCATGGCAGCATAGGCATAAGAAGATCAAAAGTGTGTAAGAGAGGAGCGACCGATAGCCGTGAAGCTCGGAACCAACCAGTAACAAACTATGGAGAGGCGAGCGATGATCAGACCGAGATCGAAGAAAATACGAGAACCCGTAAAAGCACGTAATACAATAAAGTGAAAACAAGATACATGATATTTATAAAAGCGAGGAAAGAGAAATAAGCAATTTAAAATTGCATTAACATAAAACATAAAATAAAAATCCATTAAGAATTACAATTGAGGCACATAGTATTGAGATATAGTAAGTTAGCGTGAGGCACAATTTGAAAGTTAAATCGGGAAGTTAGTGTCCCTGGTGAGGTGAGCTGCATATGGACGAGTATTTTTACCTTCAGCGAGGATCGTATAATCAAAACAATTGAAAATTTGAAGGTGGGAGCAAGAGAGAGCTTTACTAAAGAAGTTGTTATGCCTGCGCTGTAATTACTTGTCAACATATTCAATTTTAAGATCTTTGCGGAGAGTATTGTTGGAAACATAAAAATGCGCATTTGTGATTTTTCTTAGGACCTTGTTCTGCATTACTTGCAGTTTATGAATATCATTTTCTGAATAGGCTGCCCAAGCTGGTGAAGCATAGGTAAACACCGGGCGAATAATTCCAGTGTAAATATGCATTTCCTTATAAAGGTCAAATTTTGAGAAGTTTCCAAGTAAAGGCGTGAGGCTGTTGATAATTCCCGGACTCCTGCTAATTTTCTTGATGTGGTCGGACCAAGTGAGCTGTCTGTTAAAGACAATGCCTAGATACGTAACACTTTTAAACATTTGGATGCTCACATTAAAAAGCTGCATTTGGCCTTTACCAGTGTTCTAGTATGAGTTCTTTTTGATCAAAAGAAGTTGGGACTTCTGGGCATTTATTTCCACACCAGCTTTCAAGTTGCGGCATCAAGATTTATAAGTTCTAAATGGCCTTTCAGCATCCATGGTCTTTGCTGCTAATGCGGTGTTATCCGCATAGCAGCCAAGAAAATAGTTGTAATTTATGTGATCTCTGGGAAGATAGGCCACATAAAAAAGATAAATTATAGGTCCCAAAATTGAGCCCTTGGGCTCGCCTGCATTGATATTTCTGTGACTTGAAAAATCTTTACCAACGGAGACAAAGAATTTCCCGTTTTTGATAAAGGAGTAAATAATTTCAATGATTTCTCTACTGAAGTCAAAGGAAATCACCTTGTAAATAAGTCCCTCATGCCGGACGCACTCGGGCATTTCTACAGTGGCGCCCATACTACGGCGCCACTGTAGATACATTAGTACTTTTGGAAGCATGAGACTTGAAAAATAAGCCATGCTGTCACCGGGAATCGAACCACGGACCTCTCAAGCGTGCAGACCACTACACACAAAGGCACGCTAAGAAGGCGGAAGAAATACATTATAAATTTATCTTGCCACAAGTCATTGGCTGAGATGTAAGCATAAAGTGTGCCTTCGATTCTTATTAAGTTTCAGCAAAGGATCTTTTACACGCATCTCAGTTCCGTTTGTTAGTTAGCGATAATTCACTTAATGTCTAGCTAAAGTTAAGTTACAATGTATGATTGCAAAGACTATATCTAAATTATAATTATATTCAAAGATGTTGAAATCGGTATTTACGCACTTGCTATATATTCAAATTTTTATACATAAATTATACTCTTACTTTTATTACAAAACATTCAGATTTCTGTTAGACTAAATGTCTAAGTAATGTAAAAAATTTTCATAAAATTTGAAATAAAAAGGCGGCAGTTATGTTAATATGCTATTAATAAATGTAATGATACTCAATGTTGATTATTCATACACAATTATTACATTGTGAGATTTACAAGACTTGAGAACTGTAAATTATGTGCAGTATATTCCATAATCTTAGATTAGATCAAGATTATATTACTTATAGTTAGACAAATTATAAAAATATTATAAAAGCAGTAACAAAAACTTGATTTTGCTTTATAAATTCACAGTTACCCATCCTTACAGTTCTAATTTAAGAAATGAAGCAAAAAAGGATTTTTAGACCATGGTGATTTTGATCATGGCACATTTTAAGAAACATATAAATATGAAAGTTTAAATTTTCATGTGGTTCCTTAGCAGAGAAATTACCAAGAGTTTACTTTATGCTACTAAAAATCTGTTTTTATTGTTATTATTATTATTATTTTGGGAGGGGGAAGATGGATTTTACAATATGCAGAGTTGACACTTAAAAAAATTTCAACAGTCATATGATAACATTAAAAGCAGGAGCCTGAACAACAACAGTAAGATTAAAAGCACTAGCCTTAACAATCAAATTTTGGCTTTTTTAAAAATGATATTTCGAAAGTTTTGTTTTTTATATTGTGCTTTCAGAAAAACTTAGAATTTATCATAACCCACAGGTATATAGCTTTCTCAAAAAGAGGCCTGAAAGAAATTTCAAATAATAAATAATATTACATCAATATATGAATAATTAAATTTTTTATGAAATTTGTCTTTAATTTGTAGCATATTTCCATTCTCATTTCAGAGATGAAAATGTTAATATATTTCGCCAAACAAGTACTAAGTTCCAAATATACACATTAATTGTGATGTATTTTCATTCAACACAAAATATTAAGGCTAGCAACATGCCTGCCACATCTTAACAAAATTTTCGAGTTTCCAAACTGTTATGTGAGTTAATTATTGACATATTTTGAATAAATTATTTTATTCCAAGGAATATTTTGATGATATTGATTTTGCAACAATCAGAGGTTCAAACAGAGGAAAAAACAGTTGAAGACAATCTTTCAATATCTATGCAAATAACAATTACAAAAGTCCCAAAACAAATGTAAGCAATTGCAGGTATTTCATAAGCAAACAATTAAACTACTTTTGTTGATGTGTTCACATAGCATATACATTATTTATTCCAAAATCTTTAACTGCCAGGAAAATTGACACCTTTTCTTTGTACGTACTGTAATCTCAAGTCAAAGTTTTATTACAAGATATCAGTATATTTGACTGTCATACATCGAATCCTTTTATCACTGTCATAAATCGATCCTTTGATCAATTCATCTTTGTCGGTTCGTTTCTATCCACTTATGAATGTTATTAGTCAACTCTATTTTTAAGACACTCTATTTGCTGGAAATAAACTGGGACACTTATGCAGGTTTAACAATAACATGATCTATATTTTAATTTTGTAAATACACATTAACTTTTCACTAAGTATTGCTTTTATTCACATTTACATCAAACGCACAAGTAATACATTGCATCTCTCAGCTCTTAACAAAAAAAGAAAGACAAACTCTACTCTCGGAATACAGCCAAACTAATTTCAAATTTTTTCTCACCAGCATGCTGTTCTTCTCGCATTAAGCACGTTTCTTCTTCTCGTTGCCAGATATTTTCCCGTCTCCTTTCAGATAAACTGTTTTTTTCACACGAGCATGCCGTCCTTCTCGCATCAAGCACGCTTCTTCTTTTCGTTGCCAGATTTTCTCCTATCTCCTTTCAGCTATAAGTCGTTGGCTTTCAGCTATAAGTCTGTTCTTCCGACAGGTTTGGTCGGTAGCATAGAGTATGTGCATGACATTTGACCTTAATTTTTTATGTCATTTGTAAATTAATTTCTCGAAAATACAAAGCTTAGGAAAATAAAAAATTCATATCCGTTAATGTACTAGATGAAAAGAAATGTTTGATGAAAAAGTGAATGATCGGATAGTTGGATAGTAGCATTTTACCCTCTGACCATCAAATTCGCTAAAGTTACGTGAACAAAAATGGCGACAAATATTTCGGCTCAGTATTCAGGATCTTCGTTCCCTACCCGCTCTTTTCATTGGACTTCATCAGTCGGCAAACATCAAAACGATCTGGTTGGGATTTGAGATAGTAGTGTCTCAGAGGGGTTAGACAGCATCTCCACTGTTATTAATAGGCTAAGTATTCCTATCTGACCTTAACAAAGTTATTAAAAAACTATTCGATTTATCTTTCGGTTATTCTATACCACCTTTCGAAATGATAAAACTGTTCTACAAGACGTAGAGCCTTGGCTCAGGCACCGCGGTATCTCACACACCATTCTACAGAGAGAAGAGTCTCATATGGAATAAGGTTCTCCACTCTGAATATGGAAACCATCTCGGATTTCAATTCCAGAATGAGAGAAGATTTTGTCAATAAAACCATCTGAATAATTCTGCCAATTTTTCAGACAATCCTAGAATACTGGATCCTAGCAGAAGATAAAAGATACTGCCCTTTTGCCGTCCACTTCCTAAAATAGGATCACGGACCAATCAGAAGTACCACGGTCGCGGACACTTAGCCGATGTAATACTTAACCGACATCAGTTTAGCCGACAAGGCAGGTAGCCGACATGGACACTTAGTCGACAGGACATTTAACCGACACGGACACTTAGCCGACAGGACATTTTGCCGACATGGACAGTTAGCCGACAGGACATTAAGCCGACAATAAGTCTCGCTCTTCCCAATGTTTTCAAATTTCTAATACTTTCACTTTTCATTACTACTTTGTTCAACCAAGGCCAACTTATACTCAAAGCCTGACAGTGTGAAAATATTCTTCTGTGTTTTCGGTGGCCTCTGAAATTTCTACTGACCGCAAGATGGCGCTACTATTTCGCTATGCTTTGCGACGGTAACACTGAGCAGAACGAGACAAATAATTGTCCAGTTATATAGGCAAAAATTAAAAACGATTACTCTGTAGTAGTCAGAAATTATACATTTCTTTTTAATAAAAATGTTTTTATTTAGAAAGAAAGCATGAAATTTCAAGTTAGCCCATTTTTCTTTTTACATATATAACCGTCAGCTACTTGATTCTGATTTTAATCGGACTTATGTGCAAGCTTTTTCACTTTCTAGCTGAATCCTCAGGTCATAGCCTAAATACGAAGAAGAGAATTTACACGGCAATCATAAGACCTAAGATAAGAATCATAAGACCTAAGAGAAGAATCATAAGATATTTTTACTTATGCATCTCCAGTCTGGGCAAATGCCAAACCGAACGACATTAAAAAGCTGCAAGTTATCCAAAACAAGTTCCTCAGGACTATCACAGAAGCTCCGTATTACATCAGAAATAAGAACTTTCACCGCGACTTAAAAATTGAATATGTGAAACCCTGCATCAACAAGCTCAATGAAAATTTCTACAGAAAAGCAAATCAAAATAGCATAGCGGACTTTTCAAATGTTTTAAATTACGAAGTCAGTTACAATAGGCATTACTTTTCCTCGTGTTTTAGATAAAATGAAGCCCATACTGAAGAAGGTCTGAGCTTACAACTTGCTTTGCCTAAATATCCTTTCTTGGCAAGCTTCGCAACACACCGATAGATGGCGCCACAGAAACCAGCAGCTAACCCTAAATTCCAATTCTGCGCCTTCTTACGAAATTACCCAGAATGAGCACTCAAAAACGAGATCAGCACCTCGCAGGGGCGCAGCTAGAGGGGTGCATCTGTACCCGGGCGCAGAATCCAAGGGGCGCCAAACTGATGTTACGACATTTTAGAATCAAATATTTTCCATCCTTGGCAAGCAGTAGGGGGCGCGAAATCTTCAGTTGTCCCTGGGCGCTGAAAAGCCTAGCTACGACTGGCACCTCGGCCGGCTTCTGAACTTTATTTTCTACTCCCTCGTCGGTTTTCAAGGAACTTGAGATTTTCTTCGTTTTTCTCCTTCTCCCTACTCTCTCCAAGGGATTCACCCAGGAACCTTTCAACACCATGCCCATTGAGGATTTCCTTCAGCTTTACAGGGAAGTACTGCGAATGCAGTAGAACCTCTGTATCAACGTATCTGGTTTTAATTCCTGCTTGCACCTAGATATACGTTATTTTTAATTGTACTTATTAGAGTTACCTATTCTAATTTATGAGTAATTTAGAGCACATATTTTATTTTTTAAATTAGTTACATAGTACGAAGTTAGCAGGTAGTTTCAGAATATAAACTATTTCAGCGCAAAATTTTTATCGTATTCATATCAGTTGTCTTGTGCAACAAAATAACTTAGAACCACTATGAATTATGTAATTAAAAAAATGAATAAATGATGATCTAAAATTCGTTAATACATAAGAGAAAAAGTATTTCTAAAAGAGATTTGGTTTTAGGTACTGAAGATTTTTTTCATTAATGTAAAATACTTTTTTAGAAAATATTAAAAAATAAAATTTTAAATAATACAGATTTAGAGCTCTGAAAAGTAAACGCAACGCTAAAAATATTCAAAATAATACAAGTATTTCAATATCACCAGCATATAATGATGACATACATGACATTAATCACAATGAATCTTTCATTACATCATTAATCACAATGAATATCTGCCCCAAATTAGTTGCTACATTTGAGCATTGATACTTAAGATTTTATGATTTTGTTGGCACATTTTCCAGAAATTTCAGGGTGCTACGTTATCAATCAACAACTTTACTTACCAAGCATTCCCTCCTTAAATAAGTACCAAATTAGTTTAAAAAATCCAGCTTTAGCACACCCTTAAGTCGCGACCCATTTTGTAAGGACTCTTCCATCAGTAATCACTTAAAATTTTCAGGCTAATTAAATGTAAATTCAATGATCTGTCTTGTCTATATGAGCCAGTTTGCTTTAGAAATTCTGCTACAAGGGGATCCGTCACCTTAATCATATAAACACGATCTTTCTGAAATACCGGCGGTATACTCCTTACAAAATGGGGCGTGGCTTAAGAGCATGCGAACCCTCTAAATTTGCGTCGATAAAATTGTTCCAAAATAAGTGTTACATTTGCGGAAAGTAAAAACAGAATGAAAACCTAGTATGCAGCGTTACATTCCTTGTAGTACACCTTATAATTTTACTGATGTCCATGTATTAAACTGCATCGGAAGTTATTTATGACTCAACCTACTTGAAATATAGTACCTAATTTGGGACAAAACTTTCGACCTAAATGTAGCAACTAGTTTGGGACGGAGAGAATATAAAATTTTGAGACTGCTAGTGTTGAATACCAAATATTTCAATATCATTGACAGCTTATTTTAAAAAAAAAAGCCATATTCCCTAAAACAAAAAAGTATTACCACTATTAATTACACATTATATATTATATATAGATTCAACATGAACCTTTGTTACTTCAAGTGCAACCACAAAACACTCAAGCAGTAAGACACAAATTTATGCACAGCATAGTGATACATAAGACTAATTAAAATGAGATACGCGCTTTAAAATTTTGAAGCAGGTACAGACAGCATTCAAATATTTCTGGATCAAAGAGAGCAAAAAGTACTAAATTTCGCAAAACAACTAACGCAATTAGCATTTCTTATAAACTATATACCTGGACGCATTCTTAAATTTTAATTGCATCAAATTCATATTATATATATATATATATATATTTGTGTGTGTGTGTGTGTGTGTATGATAGGTTAAAATATCATTTATGCAGAAAACAGAGATTATCTCCAGTGTGATAAAAAAGAAATTTAGGATATTTTTATTTCATGAAGACGAAAATATGACATGAAGCTGAACACACGTACACATACATATTAAGAAGCTTGTTTATATACAAAAGTTGAGGGAAAGAAACATATCAAACATATCATATTTTAAAGCTTTAAAATTTTACGTAATGATGGCTTTTGTTGAAGAAATTTTGTATTATGTATTTGAATTAAATCTATATTCCATGAAACTGACGCAAATGCTATTCGTCCAACAGTTATATGTTGCGAATAATTATTTAAATACAATCGTAAAATTTTTTTAAAAAGAAGATAACTTTGCAGTATAGCACGCAACAATATACTATCTTATGTTACTATTAGTTACAGCGGCACGTTTTAATAAGGATCAAGGAAGTGCAATTTACGGAGTTCATAGGCAATTACGCCTTTACCTCCACATCTTCAAAGGAAATTAAATCATCCGAAAGAGGGTATTGTCAAATAGGGTAAAAATTTTGATAAGCCGAATGACTTGGAGTAAGTGCCTTCACACTGAATCAAAAAAAGGCAAAAAAACTCAGAAGGTCTTAATTTTGCGCCGAAAAAGGGCCAGAATAATTTAGATAGGGGCAGCCAGAAAAATTATGACTAGAAAAATAAAAGGTGAAGTTTCCTTGAACCTTGATAATCATGTTTAGCATACGTCAGATGAAGAATAGGCAGGGGAATTCCGCTGCGCGTTCTTCGAGGTGGAAGGGAGGGGGGAACCTGTTTACAGGTCGAAAAAGTAGTTCTGCCAGTGATCAGCTGGGAGGGAGAAGTTTCATTTTTGACAGCTATTCAATGCGGATTTTAAAGGCCAAGAAGGGCGCTGTTAAGCTCCTAAGAAAGTTCCTTTTTTAAAGGAAGAAAGAAGCTATAATTTAAAAATCTTTTACAGTTCTATTTCATTTGATAAGTTAAAGTATTTTAAATCAGTCCTATTTGACTGTGATGTTTCTTATTAAAGAAACGTTAAAGGAGGTTCCTCGAGTTAATGCCGTGTGCATTAAAGAACTTTAGAGGCGGGGGGGCATAATTTTGAGGTCGTTATGAATCTCTTCGTTCCGTACAAACCACGGAGCTTTTAGAATTTGCCGAAGCATTTTAGTTTGAAAAATTTGGACATGTTTTCTGTTAGTCAGTGCAGATGGGCCCCATACGGGACACGCATACGTAAGAACCGGCCTAATCATTGATTTGTAGAGCAAGATTTTGTTATCAGTTGACAGGTCGCTATTACTAGCTAAAAGGGGGCGTAGGGCGGTTTTGACAGCTGTCGCACCCGCTATTATTTTACGGCTGTGAGGCTGCCAAGTTAATTTTGAGTCTCGTAAAACACCTAGATATTTGTAAGAAGAGACCCAGGGAATGGGTTCACCGAAGAGCATTAAATTAGGTAAATTTGGGATGTTTCTTCGGATGAACATAGTGGCAGCACATTTTGCGACATTAATTTTGATTTCATACAGACCGAGCCAGAGTTCTAAGGTCGAAAGGTAACTCTGCAATTGTGAGATTACCTGGAGTGTGTTGGAGTGTTGTGAAATGATGGCTGTATCGTCTGCGTATAATGCAAGATCGACATTTGGGGCCTTAGGAATCTCATTTACATAAAGGTTAAAGATTGAAGGGGCAAGGAGGCTACCTTGAGCTACCCCAGCATAGATTGGGCGGGAAGAGGAGAATTCGTGGTTAACTCGCACGCGGAAACTGCGTCCGGTCAAGTACGAGTTAATAATTTTAATGAGATGAGCCGAAAAACCAAGCCGCATGAACTTGTAAATAATCCCGTCATGCCAAGTCCTGTCAAAGGCTTTGGCAACGTCCAGATAGACAATTCCAGTTTTCTCTCGCTTACGAAAGCCTTCATGAATGAATTCCACTACACGGAGTAACTGGTGTACCGTGGAGTGTTTAGGTCGGAAGCCGAATTGTTCCGGGATTAGTAAATGTTGATCCCGAGAGAATTCATTCAGGCGATTAAGTAAGACAAATTCATAGATCTTAGAGAGAGAAGATAACAGAATTATGGTACTGTAATTGACGGGCAGGTTTAAATTTTGTCCCGGTTTTGGAATGGGGACGACTGCTGCCATTTTCCAGCAGTCGAGGAAATAGCTTCTCCTGAGCATTAAATTTATGAGTACCGTGATCAATACGATAAACATAGGGGCGAAGTGTTTGATCATGCCATTCGAAATAGAATCTATGCCAGGTGCCTTGTCAGGTTTCAGTTTGTCTATGAAAACCATGACTTCAGAAGGGTCCGTTGGCCTGAGTTCAGTTGTGATAGGTTGTGTTAAAAAATCTTTAACCCGTGCTTGTATGCGCCCCTGTGTAACCGGGCGGTAACAGTAGGGGTCGTGGTTTGTTGTGAATTGAGTTGCAAGGCTGTCAGCTATGACATTCGCCTTTTCTGAGTCAGTGTAGGCCATCTGTGCGCCATCGGCCGTTTGAAGGGGCGGAATGTATGTTTTATGTTTGCATAATCGGGCGGCTGCGCGCCAAATCGATTTGTCTTCAGTCGTTAGGGACTCAATGTATGTTTTCCACTCCGCTTGTTTTAATAAGCGGGTTTCGGTCCTTATCTCGTTCTGTATCTTGCAAAATTGGGCACGGATATTGGGATCTCGTGACCTTTGCCAAATTCTTCGCAAGTAATTTCGCTGCTTAATTTTGAATTTAGTCTCAGGTGGAGCCTAGCACCTGGATGTTTGCATGGTTTTGAAGCCGCAGCTCTCGCTTCTTTCAGTAAAGACTCCAGACTTTTGATATGCCTGTCAAAGTCCGAATTGCTGGAAATTTTGATGGGAGGGAGTGAAGTTTTTTCCAAAATAAATCTAAAGTCGTCCCAATTTGTTGAGACTTGCTCCTCTAATTTTGAGTATCGATTTTGAATACCTAGGGTTATCAAAACGGTGTAGTGATAAGAGTCCAATTCCTGAATCACTTTTATCTCATGCCGAAAAATTATATTAGAAAAGGCAGCCAAATCAAGAACTGCAGGGGACCCTCTAACAGGGTAAAAAGTCGGGAGGGTAGGAGCTATGATCTGTACATGGTTACTCTGGCACCATAAATTTAGACTAATACCATACCTGTTCCTATTAGAACAAAACCATGCGGTATGGTGTGAATTTAGATCACCAGCAATAATTAGGTGATTTGAAATATTCAAAAGTTTATCAAAATCACTGACAGGAAAAGCTGGCCTTCCACTTGCTCTAGACAGTGGAGGTAGGTAAGCTGAGACTATTGTCAGCGGGGAGGAATTTTGAAGGAAAATTTTGATAGTTGTCGCTTCCAAAATATTTAAATCAGGGGACGGTATCATGTGGTACTTTAACGAACGCTTCACATAAATACAAGTGCCACCACTGGGATTTCTGCCCTGTGACACCCTGTCAGTACAATAAATGTCATAATTCCCAGTTTTGGCAGTATTCCCTGGGGTAAGGTGAGTCTCTTGGACTAAAAACACGTCAATATCGTGCTCTACTACAAAATCACGAACTTCGTGAATTTTTGATGTTAATCCATTGGCATTCCACGTGCAAATGGTCAGTTCTCTAGTGGTGTTTGGACTGTTATTAATAGAATTGAATTTTAGGCCGTTATTAGAGGTTCATCACAGAAAAACAGAAGACATGGGTCAAAAAAAGCCAAATTAGGTTGAAAGCTCAACATAGCTTTGATAAATATAAAATGCCCTCATTAAAGCATCTGCATGCCTGAGTTTAGGCATTGCCTTTTTGAAGGCAAGGAGCAGAATATGCTTGTCTACCGCTGGGTCGCGTTAGATTTCGATTAAGCATTTTAGTGTAGATGAGAAGACATCGTCTGAATCATTGCTACACTCTGCTGTGGCTGACACTGCTGGGGCTTCTGCAACCAGCAGTCTTGGATTCGTGGATTTGAATCCGTGCTCGGTGGTGTTCTTCACCATCTGTGCATAAGATGGTGAACTGACGTTGCTTGGGGGAGCAGGCATGGGACGTCTTGTCTCAGCAGTTGCTGGGGGCTTAGAAGAACCGTGCGGGGGGGCTGTCTGAGCAGCTGCCCTCGTCCTAGTAGCGGAATTTTTACCGCGAGCCCGTTTGTTACCTGGGTAGCGGGGACAATTTTTATACGAAGGAGGATGGTCTCCACCGCAGTTGCAGCAAGTGGCAGGTACGTCTAATCCTTTGGTACACTCACGTGCCCAATGGTGTCCAGAGCATCTGACACAACGGATTGGAAGGTTGCAGAGTTCCGAAGAATGGAAAAAGCCCTGGCACCGAAAGCACTGAGTAGGGCCCTTGCGGCCGCGGTAACGCTCAATGCTGATCTCTGTGCCCCACATGTCAGTGACGGCAAACAGTTGATCGAGGAAGGGGTGAGGGATGACTTGTAAATAAGCAAGTGGCATTGGGTGTCTGGAGCCAGGCTGAGTAAGCCGAACGATGCTATGCACTTTAAATCCCATAGCCTCAACTTCCCCTTTTATATCCCCGATGTCTGTTTCAACAGGGAGGCCTCTGATGACAATTTTGACTGGCCGGTCCTGCTTGAGATCGAAAATTTTGAACTGGATGCCGGCTTGCTTCATCCAGCGGGTGACCTCCCTGAACTCCAGCTCTGTTTGTACAAACATTTTGAGATAAGGTCCAGTCAGGATGCTCCGTAAATTAGGGCCAATTTCTCTCATGAAAGACACTTGTGTCTTCCAGTTCTTACTGCTTTTGAGATGAATTGCCGGAATCTCAGGCTGCGGTGGGGAGATACGTTCCGTGCCTGCTCGGAATTAACTCCCTCAGTGACGCTCTCATTACTCTTTTCAACTTCATTTTTATCATCATTGATAATTGAATTTCTAATTCGCTCATATTTATTCACAATCCTCTGCTTTTTAGGAGTAGCATTTTTTGAATTGCCTGATAATTTTGAATTTTGAATAGTAGCATTTACATCTTTACTGTTGTTTGCCAAATCGTCTTTAGTAAGATCCACAATAGGCGCCTTCCCTTGTTTTCGAGCCGCGGGGGTGATAAACCCGTCAGAGTCTATTGTCTGCGTCTTTCGCTTCCGCGATGACGTAGACTGGACCGGTTTCCCCCGCACCTCGTGCGTGGGAATAGATGCCTCTTGCTTGCGAGGATCTTCTGTGGATTGAGCGGCAGCCATCTTGGCTAAGCGCTCGCTCTCCAATATATTTAAGAATTCTTCTCTGGTCGAGGGAAGGTGGAAAATAGGAACATCAAGGGCATTTGCAATGTCATTAATTTTGTGAAAAAGTGACTTACCCGCCCGGTCGAGCTGGTCGTATCCATTTTGATCCAGTGGTGTTGGAGTCTTCTTCATGAAATTTTTCTGGCGCTGAATAGCCTCGAATTGCTGTTTCAAGTCGTAGAACTTGATTACAAGATCCATGCGCTCATCATCTGGCGACGCTGATTGCAGAGGGGGAGCCTGATCCGTAATTTCACACATATCATGATCAATAATTGCATTATCGACACAAAAATTCCCAGAATTGCCCTGCGTTTGCGGGAGCTCGTTACACGAGCGACCGTCACCCTCGCCGTCCATCATCGGAATCCACGTTTTAATAAAATACACTTTTTGTAAATAACGAATCACGTTACAAATAGAGAAAGTATAGCAAAAGTGTAGTGGAATGCGAGCGCCACCTAGTGACGAATTTCGGAAAAGCCACTTAAAACTGGGAACCGGAATTTCGTTCAGTCTGAGTATAATAAGTTTCGTTCAGACGGGGGCGTGATTACGCCCTGAGAGAAGCTAAATTTGCGCATGCGTGGATGTGTCTACACCTTTCGCGCGCTAGCTAGAATGATTTCCCGAGCTCGCTATGCTTCTTTTCGTTATTTTGTGTCATGGCTTTTTCAGCTCACCTCAAAGTTTTACTGGTTCAACAGAGTGCTCTTTTATCTGCCCTTCTTATAAGCCAAGAAGCAGCGGAAGAAGTTAAAAAAAGAAAAAGAACGAAATGGTCTAGAGATATTTTTTTGGGAAGACCTATATTTGGTTGGCACATATTTCTGTGCAAAGCAGTATGGAATATTTCTGCATTGTACACAAAGTGTAAACAGCGCTGTGAAACTACTAAAGAAGAAACAAATCTCATCAGTATGGTTAATCTCATAATATGCTCTCTCTATATAACACCCTTCTTCAATTTTTATATATAATTTCTCTTAGGAGAAATACTATATTCTAAATATGCCTAATTTAAAAAAATCTTGAGAATAAGGGACATATAGCCTGTATATAATATTTTTCCATTTTGCAGGTGTGAAAGCAGTTAAGCGGAAAACAGTACTTACCATACATTAATTTTTTTTTAAATTTTCAATCAAAAGGAACATGTTTCTGTGCTTAGCAGTCCTTATTCACTGTCACTGTTGATCACTACAGTAGTTAGCTGCACTACCAGTGTCAATTATCACTAGTACTATCATCCCATTGCTGGTCACCATGACCATAAACCACAACTAGTACAATACTATGAAATGTTCACCCAACAATGTATTTTATGCTCAGTCATTAAATACATTTTGCTGTGTTGCCAGCTGTTTGTATACATCTGTTTCTAATAATTTGCATGTATAAGCCGCACCTCTGAATTTCATATGCTTTTTCTGAAAAAAAAAGCGGGGGGCTACACTCGAGAGACTACAGTACATAGTAAACACTAAATTTCAGGAATTTCTGTGGATAATTCTGCAAAGCAAACTGGTATCTTTACATCATATGAGTAATTCAAATTAAACTCTGCTTTGCTGTGAGATGTCTCCACGTCTTCATCCACGTGTGTTGTCAGAAGTAATTACTTTTAATGATTTTTCATTTGCTGACAGATTATGACAATTTTTCACTCACTGGCAGACATGCATATTAAAGCACCAAAAAGAGTTTAATTCAACATATGTTGCCATTTCTATTTACGACCAATATCTCAAAAGTAATTTCACATTGACAAATTTTACGTACCCAAGTCTTCAAATACAAAAAAATTATAAACATTTATACCTTATCCAGGAATTTCTACCAGAGAAATAGCATGAATTTAATGATCAAAATTCTATTCAAATGATAGTAATGAAGAGTGGATAATAATAACAAATACTATTCATTAAATTATAGTCCACGTTATGAATTATGTCTGTTATTCAGTTTCATTAAAAGTAAATTCCTTTCATGGAGAATGTAATTAAAAACTGAACAGAACATCAACAGGAGACAAAACTGTCTAGACTGTTGACTGTTGTTTTAAGGATATTTCATTACATTTTTTTCCTTTCTTAGAATTCATAAGAGCATTTTCTCAAAAGATTAAACTTTTATTACTTATACAAAGCTTACAACTTTGAATTGTGAGTATTCTTAAATAAGTGAAAATATTTTTTTCTGTTTTTTAAAAGTAATATTTTTACTGTTAAAAAAAAGAGCAGATTCTTGATATCGATTTGATGTTTTAGTAAAATTAATTCATGAAGTTTGTTTGGAAAGAAAATCAGCATTTGAAGCAAATAGCAATACAATATTTCCACCTTTTTCAATAAATTTATTCTTAAATACAAAATAATTAAACAGGAAGAAAATTATAGTAATAATTTATAGAAAAATAATAAACAGAAAGAAAGGAATAATAATAATTTACACAGAAAACATAAAATTTTTGCAAGCATGTATTGTTTAAAGAATTTTCATATTAAAATGAAAAATAATGCATGGGATCAATCATCTACAGGATCGTGCATAGCGTGCATGATCCTGAGCTTAGCTTTCGCTTTTCGTGTTTCATCCATATTTTTCAATTTATTGTGAAAACTCATTAAAAAATGCATGTCATCATCGTAGATTTCTTACGAGATCCAACTCTTTATTTCGTTCGGATACGATTACATTTCATTATTTCGCTCGGACACGATTACAACACATTCGGATACGATGTGCTCCATATTAAAAAAATATATATATATATATCGCCTTCGATGTGACAGCGAAATCGTCTAAAGAAAGCCGCTTCGTTTTAGCTTCACTCTGATTGGTCGACGCTTATCCCAAACTCGGCGTAAAGTTGAAAACTTGGAACCTTGCGTCACGAGCCTTAAACCAGATTATGTGACGTAGCACAGACTGGTTGCCTTGGCAACGTAGCTCGGCTTTAACCACTTATGCCCTTTACGCCCCCGTCTGAACACAGCCTAAGCTGGCTTTGGTTCAACCAAGGTTACTATAAAGGCTTACAAAGGTTGCTATAAGGTTGCTGAAGGTCGCTATAAAATCTTACAAAAGTAGGCAACGGAATGTTTTAATCGCCAGAAGTACGGGCATACACAGAAGGCTTGTCATAACGAACCGCGATGTGTACGCTGTACTGAATCGCATAAATCTTTAGAATGCCCATATAAAAATAAAAAAGAATATGCAGCCTAGTGTGTCCTTTGGAACGGTTCGCACACATTCGATGTAGTCTTGATTGCCCCAAGAGGCGTAGAAATATGGAACATTCTCCTAGGCACTTTGAAAACAAGAAAATCATACCCAATGCCAATGATTTGCAAGTTTTGGAGTGCCTATGGTTCAAAACCATGTACCTCCACATCAGAATTACTAATAGTGAGCAGAAATAGGAAAGATTTTGCATAAGTGATTTACTTGATGCTCAATAGAGGGAGCCACAGGCTCGAGAAAGTTTAGGGATAGGAATTAGAAATTAAAAACTTAAACATCATAATTTTTTTATAAGTTTTTAGGTTTTTATAATTTTTTTGTACTTTTATATTTTATACTTTTTTTGGTTTTTATATTTTTTTTAATACACAATACAAACACTAAAGCAAAAAGCGGATAGGAAAGAATTTACGATTAATAGGCTCATTGGCATGTGGCTTGTGTTGGATTGTGCAAATAATAAAAGGGGACGCGGTGAAAATATTCTTAGGCAGATTTAGAATCTGCGGGAGATGTGATTCTTAAGCGAACAAAATCATACCCAACGCCATGACTGAAAAAGAGAAAACTTATTATCGCTCTACTGACAGCCAATCAGAAAAAGGCACCGTCTACAAAACGTACGCAGTCGCCGACGCCCCGAAGATAACTAGAAATAAACCCAAGCTAGGAGGGGGGAAAAGCCCCTCAAAGTAATAACGGAAACAATATTGAAGGTTTTAATAGATTTATTAAAAATTTATACTCCCTGGACCTGAAATTTAAAGAAGCAGATGATCAGATGAGTAAGTTAAGCGTGGCTCTTGAAGCCATTAAGATGTTTGATATGAACAATCATGTTTAATCACATCCAAAACAACTTAGCATGTAACAGTAGGCATATTAAATCTGCAAATTTTATGCTCTTTAACTGTAATGGCATAAAAAGGCAATTAACTGAAATTAAAGACTACATTAACAGGCATAGCTTAGATATCGTTCTTTTTAATGAGACGCATCTCAGGACGACTGACTCTCTAAAGATTGCAAATTTCGATGTGTTTAGAAGCGGCCGAATTCATAACCGTGGTGGAGGTACCGCCATAGCAACCAAAAGATACCTGAAATGCTGCAAATTTGCATTACCCCGTTTTAACAGCATAGAAGCATGTGCGTGTATTCTGAATAGCAAAGGAGTAGAATATCTTATAGTTTCGATTTATAAGCCACCCGGAAACTTGCTCAATACGCAGGACTTAGATTATATTGCAAGCTTGTGTTATCCTACAAACATCGCAGGGGATAGGAATTGTAAAAATAATAATTAGAACTGCAGGACAAACAACCAAGATGGAATTGTATTAAATAACTACATAATAAACAATAATGTAGAAATTTTTGCTCCTACGGAGCATACGTATTGCCCTATGACTCGAAGCAACTCTGATATCTTAGATAATATGCTTACTTTCAATGTTTCGCACCAGCCTTATCTCAGTGTGGACAATGATTTATCCTCTGATCATTTTACCTGTTCGTTTTACCCTCTACGGGCTACGACATGGATTACCTCCCATGAAGATTCAGACAAACTGAATTCCGTACCAGAATGAAATTAATAATAACATCACTCCTAACGCAAATCTTAACTGAAAAGAAGAGATAGACACTGCTATCCAAAGCTTAAATATTAATATCCAGAATGCCTTAAAAAATGCGCATTTTTTTAAAAATGAAGACATGACCCTTCCCTATAACCTCAGATTAAAAATTAAAGAGAATAACAGACTTCGGAAGATTGTTCAGAAAACTCAAAATCCGCAGGATAGAAGAAAATTTTAATAAATGCAAGCTGGGGATATTGCAAACATCTTCGCTAGTGATTACGCGGATCACCTGCGAGTTGCACCTGCGTGTTCTACCGGTACTTGGATTACGTATTTTCCCGCCTCGGTGTAGGAGATCGTCTGCGTTTTCGTCCTTGTGGTTGCTTATCTTGTGCCACTGATCGCTCATCACTGAATTGTTGGATTTCTATCCTTCGATTTTTTTACTATATTTGGATTGTTACTCTTTAGCTTTGACAATTAGTGCTGAAGTCAAGGACGTTGTGAAGTCCCGATGGCTCATCCAGAACACCTTCGTGTGGGTCTGGATCCGGAGCACCGGACTCCATTAATTTGCTTATGAATGATGGAATTATTTTTGAAAGTTTTTGCGGCTACCGTTGAGGAGCTGAGAATTAAGAAACAAAATGGAAATCTTTCTGTAAAAGAAGACAAAGAAATTGATCTACTTCAAAAAGTGTATGACGCCTTAATTACTGCTCACAAAGAAATTGAAGATTCATTAGAACATCAAGAAGAAACTCCTTCTACACCTGCAGAAAGCGAATGGAAAATTGTCAAAAGAAAACGTATGAAAGGCTCACCTAATAAGCCAAATAAAGACAATTCAAATGATATTCTTTCGAACAAGAAACGGATAGTTCAGGTAACGAAACTGAACAAAAACCCAAAGGAGATCGTAGTGTGGGTAAAAGGAAAAAGGGTCATTTTCGTCCCATTAATCCTTCTCAGCTCAAACCAACTGTTACTCCTTCCATTAATAGTCAAGAATCAATGGTCACTAGTTCTGTTGTTCCAAATGAATCTCAGTTAAATGAAGAAATACAAAACGATCAAAACAAAAAAGGCAAAGCCCCACCTGTCATTTATATAAATGATAAAAAATTTGATTGGAAAGAACTAAAAGCGTTATTTGCAGAACATAAATTATCAGACAAATCTGGTTACACAGGTTACATTCAGAAAGAAGGCTTTAAAATTAAAGTCTCTCATGTCAACATTCACAGAGAAATGACAAGTATTCTGAACAAAAAGGAAATTAAATATCACACCTTTCTCTTGCCTGATGAGAACAATCATAAAGTGGTCTTCCGTCATCTTACAATGGACACAGATCCTGATGAAATCAAAGAAGAACTTTTAAGCAAAAATTACCAAGTGTCAGTCAACTCTCTCGTAGATTTAAAGGAGAAGTTAACAAATTTCCACTTTTTCTTATCACTCTGAAGAAAAATGAAAAATCTAAAGAAATTTCTAAAGAAACCAAAATTTGTGGATTACATATCAAAATTGAACCATATAAAGGACGCTCTGGCCCAGTCCAGTGCTTCCGATGTCAAGGATTTCACAATTCACAAGCTGGTTGCCACAATGACTTTAGATGTGTTAAATGTGGTGATAACCATGACTCAAGAACCTGTCAAAAAGACAAGAATGCACCCGCTAAATGTGCAAATTGTGGTCTAGACCACACAGCTTCATTTAAAGGTTGTGAAAAGTTTCCGTAGCAAGCTAAAAAAGAACAAATCAAATCATATGCTGATAGGTTTATTATCAATAAGTCTTTTGTTGAAGCCATCAAAACTAATAACAATCCTTCTCCAAATCTTATTGCAGAAGCAAAAAAGATATTTGCTGACCTTAATACTTTAGTCACCTTCCTGAAAAACTCAGGAATACAACTCCTTGCGCAAAACATCCGTCAAAATGCTACTAATACAGTATCAGATGAAACTAATTCTGACCAGCATATTCAATAAGTCAGATTCGCTTAAACTTTGCTATTGGAATGCTGCTGGCATTGTTAATAAAATTGATGAACTTTCGGACTTTTTTATAGAATATAACATAGATATTGGCATGATCTCTGAAACACATGTTGTTATTGCCGATAGACTGTATATTGCTAATTATCGCACCTACAGAGGTGATAGACTTTCACAAAGAAGAGGAGGAGCTGCAATTTTTGTTAAAAACTCTCTGCAATCCTGTCTTGTCTCGACAAACTCTGCTTCGGGATTCGAAAGTGTGACTGTTGCTGTTATACTCCCACAATTTGGTACCATCCATTTTACGGCTATTTATAATCTACCACGAAATAGACTTTCTGAAAATATGTTAAAAAACTTACTTCCTGAAGATCAGCAAGTTATCATTGCCAAAGACATGAATGCTAAGCACCTCGAATGGGGATGTCGTCGTTCTAACACCAATGGACGTATTATGCATAATTTTATCATCCTGTCGCATTACCTGTACCTTCTGAAGCCACTTATCGTCCTGCCTCTACAAATCTCTCGGACATCTTGGATATTATCCTTACAACTATCCCTATTTCCTTGGATGTTAAGGCAGAACTTACATCTGATCATGTACCTGTCATTGCTTCTCTTGGTGTTTCTAAAGAAGACCCTCCTATTACCAGAAATAATACTGACTGGATTACTTTTCACAATATCTTAATCAAACATCCTCCTATTTTCACTTCACTTTCTACCAAACAGAATATCGATCTTGCCATTCAAATCTTCACTGACTGTATACTGAAAGTTTTCAGAGATGCTTCAATTAACTAACAATAATATTCGACTTCCTCGCAGTATCAGAGACATTATCTAAGAAAGAAACCGATTGCTGAAGCTTTGGCACCGTAACTGGGATCCTGCCCTAAAAGAGAAATCAATATTTTAATAGAAGAATCATGAACCTCATCACCGATTTTAAAAAGGAAACAAGAGAAGATTTTATATCTAAACTTAATATTAATGATGGTTCTCTGTGGAAGTATCTTCAAAATCTTAAAAGAAGTAGTATTAATAATAGAACTATTCATACGGATACTAAAATTGCCTACTCACTTAAAGATAAAGTTGATATTTTCGCTGAATACCTGGAAAAGCAGTTTACTCCTAATATGGAGCCCATGAATCAGACGTTTAAAGATGTTCTCGAAAACTATGTGTATTCCTGGCTTCATTCTTCTTCGGCTCATAACATCCCTAGGCTTACTTCTTCTATGGAAATTATTAATATTATTAAATATCTCAACATCAAAAAAGCTCCGGGAAGTGATCAAATTACTAATAAAATGCTTCGTAACTTACCTAAAAACTTATCAGTAAATTCGCTAGTATTCTCAACGCTTGTCTTACTCTCAACTATTTTCCTGATCCTTGGAAGCAAGCCAAGATTTTCCTTCTTCCCAAACCGGGTAAAGATGTGACCAAGCCTGATGGCTATCGTCCTATCAGTTTGTTATCCAGCCTTGGTAAAATTTATGAAAGACTTATTCTCACTAGATTGGAACCTTTTCTTCACCTGCTAACTAATGATCAGTACGGATTCAGAAAAAACCTCAGTACTACTCGACAACTAGTAAGAATTGTAGAATTTGTGGGATCTGCATTCCATAACAAGCAAAGTGTTGAGCTCGTTATGCTGGACGTGGCAAAAGCCTTTGACCGCGTCTGGCATGAGGGGCTCGTCTTCAAGCTCATCAACTTGGGACTTCCTAGAGAACTCATTCTTCTGATCTTCTCCTTTTTGCAGAACCGCACTTTCTTCGTCGCTCAAGGAAGTGAAAAATCCAATTCAAGACCTATAAGATCCACCGTCCCACAAGGAAGTATTCTCGGTCCAGTACTATATCTTTTGTACATATCAGATTTTCCTCACCCTGGTTTGGACAATTACTCTCTGTTAGCATGTTATGCCGATGATACGGCGATTGCAATTAAATCCATCCAAGCTAATCATGCAATAGATAAAATGCAAAATTACCTCTATGTCGGAGAAGACTGGTGCACAAATTGGCGCGTAAAATTCAATGCTAGCAAGTCACAACTTTTAATTCTTAATAAAACTAAGAAAAATATTGCTTTCAAAGATCTCTACCTTTTTCAGGAAGCTGTTCCTCTGGTCGCTAAGGCCAAATACTTATGAATTATTTTGAACCAAAGGCTCAAATCACATTAATAGTGTCAAGAGCAAAGCCATGGGCATAATATGCAGATTTCTCCCGGTCATTGGAAAATATTCAAATCTTAGCTTGCGTACCAAAAAACATATATATACCACTTGCATTCGACCGATACTTTGTTATGCTGCTCCTGCTTGGAACACGGTCACTCAAACTCAACTGCATCAATTACAAGTAGTGCAAAACAAATTTCTGCGCATTATTACTGATTCACACTATCTTATCCGCAATAAACTTTTACACAGAGACTTAAAACTTGAGACAATTCCAGATTACATCAGACGATCTAATGAAAAATTCTTCAACAAAGCTGTGCAATGTGACTTTGTTAATTACTCCCAAGTCTTTAATTATGAAATTCTCTTCGAAGATAGAAGTGTCAGACCACTTGCAGCTCACACCTTCATGGGAGAAGATGACAACTTTTTCACTTAGATCCTCAATTGTTAGCTATTTATACTTCCAATGCATCTAATTTTGATTGAAGTTCTTCTGTAGTTTCGTTGAATAGTTGTATTTAAATTGTGTTGCATAGTTGTTTTGTATTGTGTTGTATTTAGCACTACTGATTGATGTTGTTTAATCGTATTTGAATATGTCATTGGAACTATTGCTGTAGTGTATCTTCTCGTATTGTTGTCATTGATTTCGATTGTCTTGGGTCCTCCTTGAAAGCTATGATCGCTCTTCACGTTTTGCGAACTTGTCAGATTGGATTGTCTTGCTCCTTTTGGTACTTCTCTCCTTCCCCTTATCTCCGTTTTCTCATCTGATATCTTCTCCACGTCCGGATTTATTTATGTCAGGTGCCCTTGGGCTTTAATTCTGGAACCGGCAACATTGCTCCTTGCAATAGCTGGGTCAATTATAGAGTCTAAGTCTAAGATTACTAGGATTAATTCACGTTAAATCAGTTCTCCAATTCAAATAATGTTAACATCGAAAACCATGTAAAAAGATTACATTGCTACCAATAGTCGCAGCATAGGAAATCTCATCACCCCTAGACAAGTACCAAATTGTATTGATGTTTTAAACCCAAAGAAAGCGGCCGGTTATGACGGGATTAATAACAAAGCCATCAAGAACCCGAACAGGAAAGGGATAGTCCATTACAAAAATTTTCAACGCCTGCTTAAATTTAAACTACTTCCCTCGTATCTGGAAACACGCTACAATTATAGTCATAAGAAAACCAGGAAAAGACGAGTCAATTACAAGCGGTTATAGACCAATCAGCTTGCTCCCTGCGCTTGCTAAATTATTTGAACGTTTTATTGTAAATTGAGTTAACAACTTTATTGAAAGTCATAACTTGCTAAAGAATTACCAGTTTGGCTTCAGACCGCGTCATTCTACATTTCACCAAATCACAAGAATTACAGAAATTATTGGACAACATCTAAATAAGAAAAAGACTGTTGCTGCCATATTTTGGACATCGAGAAGGCTTTTGACAAGGTTTCGCATGCCGGCCTCCTTGTCAAAATGATAAATTATGAATTTCCCCGGGACCTTATTACGATATCCAGCTACCTGGAACGTAGAACCTTTCAGGTCAAAATTAAAGATACTTTATCCAGCAAGAAAACTATTCAGGCCGGTCTTCCGCAAGGAAGTTTACTCTCTCCAATATTATTTTGTCTTTACATCAACGATATGCCAAATATCCCAGATGCTACTTTTGCCTGCTATGCGGATGACACCGCTATCATGTGCAGTTCTATCAGCCCCATCAGAACAAGAGATAAGCTTCAAAAAGCCGTTAATATCCTCATCAAGTTGTTTTTCACTTGAAAGACCCAAAGCAAAGCCTCTAAGTCCCAAGTCATATTTTTTAGATACAACCTCAAAGAAGTGCCCACAGTTAAAAATATTAAATACTTGGCTGTAGTTCTTGATCATAAGCTTGGACCTGACATCCAAAAGATGCCGCTCTATCTGGTTATGCTTCTCAGATGAGCCAAATCAAGGATTATCCACATTTAAAATACTTAATGTGACTACGCATCAGCGTAAAGGATTACAGGGGCCGACGCGGTCCCACTCAGTGCTACAGATGCCAGAATTTTCATCATGCGCAGGTCAAATGCCACCTACCACCGCACTGTGTTAAGTGAGGTGGGGGCCATGAATCTCGATCCTGCACCAAACCACCTTCTGAGCCACCCACCTGTGCCAACTGCAGTCAGGGACATACTACTTCCTTTCGTGAATGTGTATACTTTCCCAGAACCAGGCAATCTTTTCCTGAAAATAAGCTTTACTCAGAGCGTGTTATCATGAACAGTGCTCAGCCATCATAATTTACATAATTTATAATACATAATTTATGTGCACGACTTTCCTAAGTTCTCCAATGACTACAATTTCCTGCTCGCACGCTACGCAGATGACACTGCGCTCGTCCAAAAATCAAGAAAACTGGACAACGCAATCCTTCAGTTACAACGAAAAATGACAGAAGTAGAAAATTGGTGTCGTAGGTGGAGAACACACATAAATCCTGATAAGTCCCATATCCTCCTCATCAGAAGATACAAGTTCAAAGATACTATTAATAACCCTGTTTATCTCTTCGGAAAACAAGTTCCTTTCGTAAACACTGCCAAATATCTGGGAGTCACCTTTAATAGATCCTTCACTTGGTCAGTGCACATCAATACTACCAGGGGAAAAATCTACGCTATCATGCGGAAACTTTATTTTCTACTCTCAGAAAACTCAGGACTCAGCATGACCAGGAAAAAGCGTATTTATACCACCAATCATCCGTCCCATCTTTTCATATGCCTCGCCTGTCTGGCCAAATACAAAACGCAACGAAATTAAAAAACTGCAAATCATCCAAAAAAACTTTTACGACTAATGACTGGAGCACCTTACTTCATCAGGAGCAAAAATCTTCATAGAGATCCGAACATCGACTACGTTAAGACTCACCTCAACAAACTGAACGAAAGTTTCTATCAAAAAGGCCATCAATAACCACTTTGCTGATTTTTCTGACGTGCTAAACTATGTGATAATCGATGACGACTACTTTGCTGGGCCCTTTACAACTAATGTCTTTAATATGTTAAGTCAAAACAGCTAAAACTATCCCATCCCACGTCAGACTTTGGACGCTTTCTCCACCCAAGTTCCTGATCTGCTTCTTAGTCACTTCATAGTTTCACAACCATCCATCATCAATAGAGTATCGAACGGATAGAGCACGTACAGATCCGCAGATCGTCAGTTCGATATTCAGTGGGTAACGACTTTTAGAAGTTCTGGTCTTCTCCAAGATCTCCAGCAGATTCTTCACTTTCCCAAGCCATGCTTTTGGGTCTTTTTCTTTCTTTTGAATGTTGATATCCCACCTTGGGATCTACTCATGTAAACCTCATCACCATGCCCATTGTGGAAATGTCTCAGGTTGCAGGGAAGTACTGCTGCCGCAGTAGAAAACCTGCATAATCACGTTTGTATTAAGGTACATTCAGGCCGCATATTATGTATAGTCGTGCAAAAGCTCATAAAGTTTTTAAGTCTATTTCTGCCTTAATAGGGAGACATTCAATATTACAACTAAGTATGAAGAGAATTCTCTATTTTCAAGCAGTAAGACCGATTTTACTTTACGCAGCATCAGCATGAGCCGCTACACCCAGATCAAAACGCCAGATTTTGCAAAGATTGCAAAATAAATTTCTTAGAACTATTACAGACCCACTGTGGTTTGTACGAAATACTGCAATACATCGTGGAATGAAAATCAAACCATTAGATAGCGAGACCTTAATTGACTCACATAATTTCTACACCAAATGCGATAATCACGAAAATGAAGCGTAACGTAGGAGATTATGACTTTATACAGTCATTAATTCTAACCTCCTTGCATTAAACGCTGCAAAAGACCAAGAACATTACAAGTTATGGTGATCGATGTAACATAGTGTATATAGTGTTTTTTCTACTTTTCATTATTTGCTTCTTATTACCTTTACTTAATTATTGCTGGCAAAGCGATATGGACTTTGCGCCCCCGTGGGCAGCACTTTGATGTGTATTATGTGTTAAAAATTTCAGCGACTGGTCAGTTCAACTATGCTCCGCCCACTTCTGTTATATGCCTCAACTACTACGCCCATGATATTCTGTTAGCTTCAAGACACGGAGGAAGGAAAGTTATGCTTCAGATATGTTAAATCGCAATTTTATCCAAGTTATGCCAATGTTACATATTGCGACACTGCACTTCAAGTACTTTGGATGTCATTCTGCACTTCAAGTGCACAGGTTTGCTCCAACATTTGGATTTATTTTTCACTTTTAGGATACCCACTAAGGACAGATATAGATAGGTAAAGCCTTCAGTGTCGTATACCTATTAAATAAGCCAAGACCTATAATACCTATTAGACTTACACTCTATAATTGACCGAGCTATTGCGAAGAGCAATGTTGCCGGTTCCAGAATTAAGGCCCAAGGGCACTTGACATAAAGAAATCCGGAAGTGGAAAAAATCTTAGATGAAAAAACGGAGTAAAGGAGAAGGAGAGAAGAACCAAAAAAGACCAAGATAATCGTATCAGACAAGTTCTCAAGACGTGACGATCGAGCAGAGTTTTCCAGGAGGATCCAAGACAACGCAGGTTCAATGACAACTATAAATGTATATAACAAACTACACTGGCATCAATGACAAATTCAAAAACTACAATACCACAGCAATCAATACTATTAAAATACAGCACAAATTCCCTACAACAATACTACAACAACCTGGATTACTAAATTACAATACAACAAATGTTACAATACAACAACAAGTACGTTTAATACAACACAATTTCAGTTACTTCAATTTCCAAAGAACATTTTCAAACAGCATAAAAACAGCAAGCAACAATCAGGTGAAGTACTAGTATAAGCAGCTACCAATTGAGGAGCTAAGTGATAAAGTTATCATCTCCGCCCATGAAGGTGTGTGCTTGCCAGAGGCTGGATGCTGCGATCTTCAAAGAGAATTTCATAATTAAAAACTTGAGAATAATTTACGAAGTTACATTGCACGGCTTTGGTAAAGAATTTTTTATTGGATCTTTTGATATATTCTGGAATTGAAAGTTTTAAATCTCTGTGCAAAAGTTCATTACGAATAAGATAGTGGGAGTCAGTAATAATACGCAAAAATTTATTCTGTACAACTTGCAGTTGATGAAGTTGATTTTGAATAACCGTATTCCAAGCAGGAGCTGCATAGCATAATATTGATCGAATGCGGGTGGTGTAGATATGCCTCTTGGACCAAGTGAGTCTTTGATTTAAAATGATGCCTAGATATTTAGCTTTTGTGACCAAAGAAACAGATTCTTGGAAAAGGAAGAGTTCTTTAAGAACAATGTTTTTCTTGGTTTTGCTGACGATTAAAAGTTGCCATTTGCTAGCATTAATTTTTACACTCCAGTTGGTGCATTAATCTTCAACAGGGTAAAGATAATTTTGCATTTTGTCGTTAGCGTGATTTGTTTTTATAGATTTAATTTCAATCGCCATATTATCGGCATAACATGATAAAAGAGAATAATTGTCCAAACCAGGGTGCGGAAAGTCCGAGATGTACAACAGATAAAGCACTGGACTGAGGATACTCCCTTGTGGGACGCTGCATCTTATGTGTCTTAAAGTAGATTTTTCATTTCCTTGAATTTGCGGTTCTGTAAGTAGGAAAAGGTCAGAAGTATAAGTTCTCGAAGAAGATGAGCCTCGTATGCCAGACGCGGTCAAATGCTTTTGCCACGTCTATCATAAGGAACGCAACACTTTGCTTATTGTGGAATGCAGATCCGACAAATTCTACAATTGTTACAAGTTGGCAAGTTGAACTTAGGTTTTTCCTGAAGCCGTACTGATCGCTAGGTAAAAAGTGAAGAAATGGTTTTAATCTTGTAAGCATAAGACGTTCGTAAATTTTACCAAGGCTCGATAACAAACTGATTGGAAGATAGCCATCAGGTTTGGTCACATCCTTACCCGGTTTGGGAAGAAGAAAGATCTTGGCCTGCTTCCAAGGATCAGGGAAATAGTTGAAAGACAAGCATTGAAAATACTGGCAAATTTACTGATAAGATTTCTAGGAAAGTTACGAAGCATTTTATTAGTAATTTGATCACTTCCAGGAGCTTTTTTGATGTTGAGATACCTAATAATATTAGCAATTTCCATAGGAGAAGTAAGCCCTGGGATGTTATGAGCAGAAGAAGAATGAAGCCAGGAATACACATAGATTTCCAGAACATCTTTAAAGGTCTGATTCACATAGACCTTATAAGAAATAGACTAACCCAAACGGGTTTTCTCCCTCGTCTGAGGCGTTGCCGGCTATCACTTTGATCACATCTGGAGAAGTACGGACGACTAGCAGAAATTTAACATTGGTTGCCTATTGCAGCGTGTATAATTGTCAAGAAAAAGTTGGTTGTAGCGCCTTATTTCACAAATCAAAATTTCTACATATTTTTATTTTTGAAATTGAGATTGATTTTTAAAAATTTAGCATATTTATCAAGTATAATTAACGTTCCAAATAATTATGAAGCTATTACATGTTTTCAGGGCTGGATATTTTTTTAGCTCTTCCTATGCCGTAAGGAAATTAGTAACTACTTCTTTTAGAAAATAATATTTTAAATCTGAACTAATAGAAAATTTCAAACAAGCAATTTTCTCTTGCAATTTTTGTGCTTTTTATTAGTGTAAATAAGTAAAAAATATTAAATCTTTAAAAACGAATTTTAGAAAGTTTTTTTTAAAATTTCTAAATTGTGCTGCTTTTTTAAAATTGTAGATGAGTATTATAGCACAATTTGTATAAAGGAATTTTATTTCAATTATATTACATAATACATCATAGTGATAAACACTTTTGACTCCTTAAAAATTTTTATACATTTAATTATAATATTAAAATTGTATTTAACCGTAACAATTAATTTTGCTTGTATTTTATAGTGATTATTTTTTTTAATTTATTTTTAGTTCTGCATAAGATTTTTTTTTTACTCTTAATTTAATTTAGCCCAAAGCGGCGGTAGCCTAGAAAGGCTGTTAGTTTCGAAGCGGCATTTTGCGCTTTCTTACTATAAATGTCCGTGTCTCCTTGCACATTGTTGTTACCAAATATTATCGTCCTGTATTATATGCAAAGAAATTAAATAATGAAGAATCTGCATGAATACATGTACGTTTCTCGCACTGTGACAAAAACGACAGTATCTAGAGCCATCAAATTTTGAATAATGTAATCCTCCACTCGAACATGGACGGCTGAATTTCGAATTTGTTTTAATCTATTTCATATTTTGTAAAACTTTAACGAATTTTTTATTAACAAACTCAACGCGTTCAGAGCGAAACAATATACGGAAAATAACAATTTTATCTCCAGTGCGGAAATTCTAAAGATATTCTGTTTTCAAATGTATGTGGTTTATGGGCGAAGAGCATGATATTCAATAAATATAGGTAACACACAAAGCTTTAAAAAAGGTTCCCTTTGGGCGTAATATAAAATCTGAGTGCTTCTAGATTTTATTTTATCTTTTTTTTTCACTTCATAACGCTCAGAAAATTTTATGAATTATTAAAATAACTAACCCACTTTAATGTTAATAATTTAATGATCATATAATCAAATAAATATAATCGTTTTGTAATGTTATTATAGTTTGGAAAATTACTGCCTGAAAATGTTCATTACATTAAAAAAAAATTATCAGATCTTATTTAATTTTACTTTATTTATTCCAAAGTATCACGTACTATCAATCTTATTTAATTTTACTTTATTTTTACGCAAAATTAAGTTCATAAATTTTGTGCTTAGAGCTTTTACCGCTTTACCAAAGTAAAGATTTTAGTAGGAGACTTACGCGTGAAAAAAATGCGCGAAAATGCAGTAAAAAGTGCTTTCATGAGATATATTAAATCCTATTTGGAAAAAACAGTGGCTTTCATAATCTCATCACTATACTATGTATCACATTTAATAATTAAAAAGATTTATGTGATACAAACGCCATAAGTTTCAGTGTTAAAGTAAACCAGATCGTCCCTACTCTTTCTTGCCGACATGTCGGTGACGCGCGCCCCGCCCACTGGGTTAGTCTATCTCTTATAAGGTCCATGCTGATTCATGAAAAAGTATAAAATATAAAATACAAAAAAATTTTTAAAACCTAAAAACTTATAAAAAAATTATGAAACTTAAGTTTTTATTTTCTCATCTCTATCCCTAAACTTTCTCGAGCCTGTGGCTCCCTCTAGTGTGCATCAAGTAAATCACTTATGCCAAATTTTTCTTATTTCTGCTCGCTTTTAGTAATTCTGATGTGAAGGTAGATGGTTTTGAACCATAGGAACTCCGAAATTTTTAAATCATTGGCATTGTCATTGGGCTCCATATTAGGAGTACACTGCTTTTCCAGGTATTGAGGGAAAATACCAACTCTAACTTTAAGTGAGTAGGCTATTTTAGTATCCGTATGAATAGGTCTATTGTTAATACTACTCTTTTTAAGATTTTGAAGATACTTCCACAAAGAGCCTTCATTAATATTAAGTTTAGATATAAAATCTTTAGTTTCCTTTTTAAAATCAGTGATAAGCTTCTTGATTCTTCTATTAAAAATACTGATTTCTCTTTTAAGGGAATGGTTCCAATTACGGTGCCAAAGTCTATCGGCAGGAATGACATGAGTTTCAGAAGATCATGCCGATATCATGCTTGCAGCATTCTAATAACAAAGCGGATATGACTTATTGAATTTGCTGGTCGGTCTTAGTATCATCTGATCCTGTATTTGCAGCGTTTTGACGAATGTTTTGTGCAAGGAGTTGGATGATTCCTGAAGTTTTCAGGAAAGTAACCGAAGTGTTTAAGTCTTCAAAGATCGTTTTCACTACTGCTATGAGATTGGGGAAAGGACTATTATCAGTTTTGATGGCTTCTGCGAAAGCCTTGTTAATAATAAATCTATCAGCATAAGACTTGATTTGATCTTTTTTAACCAGCTTCCGGAACTTTTCACATCCTTTCAAAGATGCGGTATGATCTAAAATACAGTTTGCGCACATTGCTGGTGCATTCTTGTCCTTTTGGTAGGTTTCGGAATCATGTTTATCTCAACATTTAACGCATTTGTAGTCGTTATGGCAAGCTGTTAGTAAGTGATGAAATCCTTGACATCGGAAGCCCTGGACTGCGCCAGTGCATCCTTTGTAAGGTTCAACTTTAATGTGTAAGCGTAAGAATTTTGTTTCTTTGGAAATTTCCTTGGATTTTTTTGATTTTTGTAAGGTGATGAGAAATAATGGATATTTTGTGACTGCACCCGTCTAGAAAGTTGAGTGACACTAATTACTTGGTAATTTTTACTGATAAGTTCTTGTTTAATTTTTCTGGATCAGTATCCAGGGTTAAGTGTCTGAAAACTACTTTGTGATTTTTCTCGTCTGGAAGAAGAAATGCATGATATTTAATTTCTTTCTGGTTGAGAATACTGGTCATGGCTCTGTGAATATCCATTCTGTGAATGTTCATGGCTTTGTGAATATTTGATTTTAAATCCTTCTTTTTGAATAAAGCCTGTGTAGTCCGACTTATCATATAATTTGTGTTCAGCAAATAATGCTTTTAATTCAGTCCATTTGAATTTCTTATCATTAATATAGATAGCTTCTTGTTTAATATAGATATTAATATAGATAGCTTTTTGTTTTTCTTCATTATTTTGAAAGGTTGATGGTTCAATAGAATTAATATCTATTGATTCTTGTAATTGTGTAGCAGGAACAGAAGGTGATTTAATTTGAGTGAGATTTAAAGGATGAAATTGTCCTTTCTTCCGTTTACCAATTGTTCTTTTCCCCTTACGTTTTTGTTCGGCTTCCTTTCCTGAACTATCAGTTTCTTCGTCCAGTGGAATTTCTTTTAAAGTATTGTCTTTAGTTTTACTAGGTGAACCTTTATGTCGTTTACGCTTGACTATTATTTTCCTTTCACTAATAGCAGAAATGGAAGGAGCTTCTTCTTGTGGACCTTTTAGCGAGACTTCAATTTCTTTTTCAACAGATGTTTTCCCTTATCTACCTGACTGACTAACTGACTGATTAATTTATTGCCGAGCTACCACACAGTGTGCAGTTTTTCCGGCTCAATCAAATTTGCCACATGGGCGCATCACATGGCACTGTCTGGTATCCCAAAGGGAGCGGAGGAGGTGGAAAAAGAGAGGACCGATGCATCGCAGTAAGCAGAGCGATCATGGACGGCAAGTGGAGGTGAGTGTAACGTCCTAAGTTAATTAAAGAAGAAGCACAATGTCTTAAAATTACAATACAAATACAGAAGGAATAAAAACATAGAGAGAAAAATAAATGCACTATATACAAGATATTGTTCCATATTGCACGTTACTGATCATTAAGTAGGACAGTTAGAGCCATTTGCGAGGTGGGCCGCTAGTGGTCGAATTTCACAGTCCTCGTCTAGAATTGTACAATTTAGCGTATTTAAATTAGACAAATGGGTACAAGTAAGAGCTTCAATGAAGAAATCCTATTAAGTTTGTACAGGTGCTGCTCAGTTATACTAAGTTTCATCAATTATACTTTCTCTGTGTAGAGTTGCGTTGCTGACGTAGAAATGAGCGTTAGTAATCATTCTAAGTATTCTATTCTGAATTACTTGCAGTTTGTACAGGTCTCTCTTTTTGGCCGTATTCCAGGCGGGTGAAGCATATGTAATGATAGGCCGTATGTTCATTATATACACAAATCGCTTTCGACGCAGATCTAATTAGTTTTTGATTCAGTACTACGAGGTACTTGGCTTTTGTGACTTGTGGCACCTCTTCATTGAAAAGATAGTTTCCTTTTGAGTGGGGGCTGTGTATGTTTTCTCCTGATGACAAATAGTTGCGACATTTGCGCGTTGATCGATATCCTCCATTTTGAACACCAGGATTCAATATTGGGCATAATGTCCTGCAGCTTCATTAAAGCATGACGTGCGTCTTGGCGACCTCACAGCTAAAGATGTGTCGTCTGGATAACATCCTAAAAAGTTACTTCTATCCAAGTAGGCGCTTAGGAAGTCTGCAACATACAATAAATATAAAATTGGTCTAAAATGCTGCCCTGTGGTGTACCAGCATTAATTTTTCTAGTGTCAGAGACGTCTTTACCGATGGAAACAGAAAGTTTCTATTTTTGAAGAATGAAGGAATGAGCTCAATCATTCCCCTTTCGAAGTTGAAATTAATTAGCTTGTAAATCAGCCCCTCGTGCCAGACGCGGTCGAAAGCTTTCGCCACCTCCAGCATGAGGATGGCAACATTTTGTCTGTGGTGTAAGGCATCTCCGCAAAATTCCACAAGCCTTTCCAGCTGCTTGGAAGTACATAAATTTGCGCGAAATCCGAACTGTTCGGGCGGAAGTACATCTAAGAAAGGCTTGAGCCGATTTAAGATAACACGTTCATAAACTTTTCCTAGCCCCGAAAGTAAGCTAATGGGCCTGTAGTCCTCGGGCCGGGTAGTATCCTTTCCTGGTTTGGGCAGTAATATAATTTTAGCGTGCTTCCAGCAATTGGGAAAATAGCTGATGTTGAGGCAGCCGTTTACAATACTTGTGTACTTCGTGATCATGTTCATGGTAGTCTCTTGATGGCAATATTACTAATAGTGTCATTCCCAGGTGCTTTGCGGGCATTACGTTTCTTAATTAAAACTTTAATTTCCAGTGGGGAGGAGTATTTCACTTGTTTTCTGACAGTAGGAGCTTTCAGCCAATCTTTAACTTTGTAGCAAATGTCGTAAACAAAATCAATATCACGTGGAGTTCTGTTTGGCATGAACTGCTGCTCTAAATAATCTGCGAGAACCGCAGCCTTGTCCTTCGTAATAGCGATGGCGTCGTCAGTGAAAATGGGCCTAGAGCTGCTAGTATTACGTTTGAGACTTTTGATAAAAGCCCAAATTGAGCCGTCCACAGGAGTGAGACTTAAAATCTTCTTCTTTCAGATTTCATTCCTGCGCAAGTCAGTTAGTTTCTTAATTTTCTTATTGAGTCGGTTAAGTTCAGATTTAACCCAGGAACTCCAGGTAAGGTGCCATCTTTTACGAAGGCGGTTGCGTCTCGTAATTAAATCCCTGATGTCCCTGGAAAGTCTCCTTGCGTAATTTTCTTTGTTAATGATACGCGAGGTATTATTAGTGGCAGTTTCGATGCTATCTAGGAATTTATTAAGTGCAGTGTCTATGTCATTTCTGCTCTTTAAACTACCTATGGTAGGAGGGTTATTGCAGAGTAAATCTTCGTAAATCTTGCCAGCTTTGATATCGTTGAGTTTGCAAATCGCAATTGCGTTAAAGTTTTACTAAATATGAAATAGATAATAAATCAAATTCCAAATTCCAAATTTGAACTTCCAGATACCCATAATCGGGTGGCAACGTACGTTATTAAAAATTTGATGGTTTTAGGTACCGTTGTTTTATCATAATACGAGAAACATACATACATTTAGGCAGATTCTTCATTATTTAATTTCTTCAAATATAATACAGGGCTCTAATATTTGGTGGCAAATATTTAAAAAGTAAATCAACGTTTATAGTGAATCAACGCAAAATGAAACTAATAGTCCTTCCGGACAAAATGCACCTTTGGACTTAAAAAAAGGCGAAATTAGGAGCAGCTTAGTAAGTAGAAGGCATTCAACTCTGTCTAAGCATGTTATCTAAAGCAAGGCAAATTATACTCAAGCCCTATCAAATTGCGAGAAGTTCAATTTCGCGAAATTTGTTTCGAGATGGCGCTCGTGAAATGCTATGTTTTGGCTATTCTTTCTCAACCTTTTTTTAACCCCATACACCTCATTCCTGAAAGATCATTCTTCTCTCCTTTCCGAAAATTGAAAAATAAATATTTATTTATCTAGATTTAGATGATTTTTCAACACGTTTTTAAAATTAAACAACAGTAAATGTAGAAAATGTACCAAAACTAGAATGAAAGCAGATTTTGTACTACTTAACAGATAAAAAAAAGACTAACCGCAATCCCCCCTGAAATTATGTAATTCCCCCGTTCGCCCCAAGTGAAAGCCTCTTAGCTACACTCTTTCACACATGGAGGTTAAGTAAGGAGGGAGGGGCTAACTCTGCATTACAAGTGATGCACTGCTCCGAGGATTCGACCTCTAGATGGGTGTTTTTTGTTTACATTCGGAAGCTCCCTTGCAAGGAGGTTAGAACTCATGGAGATGCCCTCCACGCAGTCCAAGTGAAGCCAAAAAAGGGGGAAGTACGCCCTCAGTAGTCGTGGCTTAGAAAGATTGACGTGCTCTAACCACACCCAATTTTGGTCCTGGTAGTCGTAAAGGATCGCAGATTCTTCGTCCCCTTCCCCTTACTTTTCTCGCCATTACATTTTATTTCTACATTATGTAATTGCAATAATTTCTACACTATGTAATTGCATCTTGTAATTAATGAATACTAGCATTAAAAGTATTCTGAACACAGAACAGTAACTATGTACTCAAACTATTATTTGATTATAATTTACTTATTCGATGTATATATAATTCTCAACTTTTTCATGGTAGAAATATTACTTATGTTTCGAAAAAACTTAATTTGAATAAACAATGATAGAAATATGTAAACTTTACGTTGTTATTTTAAAACTCACACAACAAATGTGACTAAAAATCAAATCCAGTTATTATATATCTACTTGAGCTCAAAGTAAAATGTAGTTAAACACATAAAAAGTAAGACCTGTAATGGAATTACGATCAGACATTAAAGTAAACTGTTTTCTTTTTCATGCAGAGCTAGCCACTCCTCCTCCCCTTGTTTTCTTATCGTTTTCCTATCACATATAAGTTAATTACGAATACCGCTTTTATTATTATTATGAAAATGTAAATCTGAGAACTATATATGTTTCTTCGTGTGCTCTACGCAAAGCAAATACTCAAACTCTTTCTTGAAGGCCATTGAAACACAAGTTTCGATTATTCTACTTGTATATGCACGTTCTAAAACATTCTTTTACATGGACATGAAGTCGGAAATGTAGACATTATTTCGCTGTAACAATTCAGTGCCTTTTAAGCCTTTGAGATCTAAGCATACAAAATCTGAAAACTTGAAACCATGGACCTTTTAAGAGATAGACTAACACAGTGGCGGGGCGCGTGTCACCGACATGTCGGCAAGAAAGAGTAGGGACGATCTGGTTTGCTTTAACACTGAAACCTATGGCGTTTGTATCACATAACTCTTTTTAATTATTAAATGTGATACGTTGTATAGTGATGAGATTATGAAAGCCACAGTTTTTCCAAATTGGATTTGATATATCACATTAAAGGTCCGTTTCCACTACTGCGTATGCGTTGCGGTGCGTATGCGTTTCTCCAATCAGCGAGCGAATTCACTTTGATTGACATCTGCAATCCGGTCGGTGTGCGGACCAAAGACCAAGGCGTTTGAATTACGGAGTACATTTGCAATTAAATGCAATTACCTCCACATCTTCGTTCAGAAAATTGGAATGATTAAGAGAAAGCATTAGCTAAAGATTGTGAAAGAAGCAGTTAAGCAAAAATCAAGATTCGATAAGAGTCCTCTTGTTTGGACACAGGAGGAAAGAACAAGCATTGAACACAATGGAGGGTGTTTAGCCCCCCGTCGCGAGTCAACTGCTTGCTCTCAGATACAATAGGAGAGGCAGCCAGAACGCTGAGCGTGAATGGATGCCATGGATACAAAACAGCTGATGGAGAGAGGCGCGGAAAACCGGGCCTCGGGAAAGGTAAGGTAACTGTATTCAAGCATTTAGCTAAGAGCCTTGGGATGGTCGGGGTGGGGGGACGAGGTCATTGACCGAAGAAGGCGAAAGAGTCGAAAAAGCGATTGCTGTGGGAGAGAATAAAAAGTAAGTTGGAAAGGAATAAGCTTTGAGTAGCGAAGAACCGAAGGGTGAAATTGTTGACATGCAGCTTGTATTGCAGAAATGAAGCTTTAGCTAGATGAAAAAATGATTTAATAATTTTTGAGTAGCAGATGGTTATTAACATTTTAAGAGGTTAAAGTTATGTTAAAATTAAAGTAGTTTTTATTGGGGTTTTAGTTTTTTAATTAATGATTAAGATATTTAAAGAATTATATGCTATTGCATTACTACATTCTTCTGGCAGCAGAGGTCTTGGCAAAGGTGGGTATTAAATAAAAAATAGCAGCACGGTGATGGTTTCGCGAAAAACTATGCCAGATTAGGTCTGGGGGGTATGAATAGTTAATTGTAGCTGGGTTAGGCCCATGAAGTACTGATAGTTTAGCCAGATGAGGTTCCCCGATCAAGCAAACAAACCCTTTTAGGCCGCCTAGGGAAGATGTTATAAGATCTGTCCATGACAGCCCTAGGTCTTTTAGCTGAACTAGGTTCAGCTGGGTTATAGGCTGGAATGTTATGCAAGACCGGGTTGCTAATCTGTTCAATTATGGTGATTTCCTGTTATGTTTTTACCACCAATCCTCGAATTCCATATCACAGATTATGTTCTTACTGCATTAATATAATATTAACAAGACATAGTGCACAATAAAAATTAAGCTTTATTTAGGAACTTCGCGCACACTGCCCGACAGCCTGCCTGTTTCGCTCTGCTCGCTACTCGTAAGAAAACTTCTCCACTAGGGTTGCCACACTTATCGGAGGGCGCAAGGCGCGCTCCTTATCGCCATCACCACAGAGTTTCCCCCCAGTTCCTTTAATGGCTATTCAAAGGAACGACATAGGTTATGAAATTATGTCAGAGTATCCGTACTGTCGGGTATTTTTACATGATTACAAAATTAGAATATAAAATTAGAAAAGATCAAAATGAAATTCAATATATAACAAGGTATTGACACATATAATAAACATGAAATAACAAGAAATATGTTAAGATATGAATTTAAAAAAAATGTTTTAAATTGTTATGTAAGAAGCAAGTTTCTTAGGGAAGTGAACATGTCTTCCCGATCTGGTGACAGTTTGTGTCTTAGAGAGTTCGTTTGCAGATTTATTCTGCTGAACTGTCTTTAAGTCTTTATTTGTTTTCAGTTCAGGCAAATTAGAGTCCGAAAGCAAATAGGCTGGTTTCACACGGTCTATAGACACAGTAGATTTCAGACCGTTAATATCAATTGTGAAAGTTTTGTCCGTTCTAGAAAGAACTTTATGCGGACCTGTATATGGTTGGCACAGAGGTGGCTTTACTCGATCGACACGTAAGTATACATGCGTACACGACTTTAAGGTAGCACTTACGTAACATTTTTCTTGGCAATGTGCAGATGTTGCTATTGGATTCAACTGTTGCATTTTATGCCGCAGATTCGTGATAAATTGTGTGTCATACGGAGATATCTTAGATGACGTTATCATATCACTAGGCAGCTTGAGAGTTGTGCCGTACACCAGTTCAGCACAAGATGACTGTAGATCTTCCTTTACGGCTGTACGAATACCAAGCATAACAACTGGTAGTGTTTCAGTCCAGTTATTGGTTTCGTGAGCCTTGAGAGAAGATTTTAAATGTCGATGAAATCGTTCAACAATGCCGTTGGACATTGGATGATAGGCTGTTGTTGTGATTCTGTTCGTACCTAGAATGCGCGTAAATTCTGCAAAAAGTGCGGATCTCATTTGAGAACCTTGGTCTGTTGTTATGATCGATGGGCAGCCAAAACGAGATATCCAACAGTTGAAGATGGCTCTGCAAATGGTTTCCGATTTCATATCCGGGATGGGAATGGCTTCAGGCCATCTGGAGAATCTATCTATTAGAGTTAAAAGGTACACATTGGCTTCTGATGGAGGTAACGGTCCGACGATATCCATATGGATTTCTGAAAAACGTGCATCAGGAAGAGAGAATGTGCCCAGTGGTGCTTTAGTATGCCTAGTAATTTTCGATTTTTGGCAAGATTCACAGGATTTCACCCAATTTTTGATATGACGTTTCATATCGGGCCATACATAACGAGAACAAATAAGCTTCGTAATAGCTGCAATTCCTAGATGTGACAGATTATGCAGATGATTAAAGATGAGTCTGCGAAAGGAATTCGGAACAAATGGACGAGGAATGTCTGTTGATATGTCACAAAGAATATTACCATCAGAATATTGGCACGGTTTAAATTCCGGTTTCAAAGATGATGTGTTGTTTTTGAGAAGGTCTTGTACCTCCGGATCATGCCGTTGAGCTTCCGAAAATTTTTTAAAATCCAAAAATGGAGATTTTGTTATGGAATCAATTTCGATTCTTGAAAGAGCGTCAGCAACGACGTTTTTTGAACCTTGCACATGCCTAATATAAGTAGAGTACTGAGAAATAAAATCTAAATGGCGCAATTGTCGAGGTGAACATTTATGAGGGTTCTGTTTAAAAGCGTATATTAACGGTTTTTGATCCGTATAAATTATAAAATTTCTGCCCTCTAACATGTGTCGGAATTTCTTAATTGCAGAATAAATGGAAAATAATTTCCTATCGTACGCGGACCATGTCTGTTGACTTTTACTGAGTTTCATAGAGAAAAATGCTATAGGTTCCCACGTTTGTTGAGACAACTGCATAAGTGTGCCGCCGATTGCGACGTCTGAGGCATCTACCCAGATGCTTAGCTGGGCTCCGGGAATAGGGTGTCTCAAAGGGGTAGCCTGAGCAATGGCATTTTTGGCAGCAATAAAGGCTTGTTCAGCATTCTCGTTCCAATTTAATTGTGGGGATGAATCCTGAACACGAGAACGAGATTTCTTTTTATTAATATAGCCTTCTAACAATTTTATTAAAGGAGAAAGAATATGTGCTGCTTTAGGTATGAAACATCTATAAAAGTTAAACATGCCTAAAAATCGGTGAAGCTGAGTGAGAGTGGTAGGTTGAGGAAAATCTAAAATACATTTGACTTTGTCAGGAAGAGGTTCAATTCCGTTTTCACTAAGGTGAAAACCTAAGAAATCAATAGATGTTTGACCAAAGGTGCATTTTGAAACATTTATGCAAAGTCCATATTCCTGAAGTTTGGAAAATAAAGCTTTCAAATGCCTGCAATGTTCCTCAGAATCTTTAGAGGCTATGAGCAAGTCATCGACGAAAGCGTAAACACCTTCTAAATCCCGCGTGACTTCATCTATAAAACGTTGAAAAGTCGCAGATGCATTGCATAAGCCGAATTGCATACGGGTACTTTCGAATAAACCGAATGGTGTGCATATGGCGGTTTTGTGGATGTCGGCTAGGTTAAGTGGTATTTGATGGTATGCCTTAATCAGGTCGACATGACTAAAAATTTTAGTACCGTGCAATGCAGCAGTAAAATCGGCTAAGCATGGAATAGGGTATTTGTCTTTTATTGTTTGAGCGTTCAATGCTCGATAATCTCCTACAGGTCTCCATTCCAGACTTCCCTTTTTTGGAACCATGTGAAGTGGGGATGCATAATTGCTGCTCGAAGGTCTCAAATGCCCCAATTGCATCATAGTTTGAAATTCTTGTTTTGCTATTTTTAAGCGATCTGGAGCTAACCGACGAGGTTTTGCAACCACAGGTGGACCTTTAGTTATGATATAATGAACGGTGTTATGTTTAACAGGTTGGTTAGGATCTGGTAATCTAGTAACTGAAGGAAATTCTTTTAAAATTTTGTGATATGGTGTATCACTAAATACAGTTTTTACTGAATAAATGCTTGCATTTTTCACGCAACCGACGGTTTTAAAATGCGTTTTTAAATCTTTGAGACATTTGTTTCTGAGATCAGGCACCAAGTCAAAGAAATGGAGAAAATCTGCTCCAAGAATGGGTGTACTAACATTTGCTATAAGAAAAGTCCATGTAAACTGTCGTCTTAATTTGAAATCCAAAGAAAGTGTTTTTTGACCATAAATGTGAATAGTAGAAGAATTAGCAGCGAAACGTGTTTGTTGGGACGAATTCCGTTTTTGAGAATTATTTGCTGGAAGTAAGGACACGTCAGAGCCGGTATCGACCAAGAATGAAAGGTTTGTTCTACGGTCACGAACGAACAGGCGACGTGAAACTTGAGGCAAAGAATAAGTCGCCTCTATTCTTTGCTGGTTTCGTTTCCCTGCCATGAACAAGGTTTTGTACATTTGTCATCTCTACACTTTTTCCCAAAACGTCTATGATACCAGCAAACAGAATAATCTCTCTTTTAGGAATTGCTTCTTTCCTTATTGCAATCTCCGCGATTTGGCGAGCGACCACGAGAAAGAGAAATGCGATCAATACGTTTGTTTAATTTTTCTATTTGTTTAAATAATTTATCCTCAAGAGACTGATCGACTGTGCGAGAAACGGCACAAGTCCCTGGGGTTGGATTTACTTCTAAAATTCTGTCGGCAATTTCTGCAGCTTTATCTACAGTTAAATTGGAAACCGCTGCCAAAATAGACTGAACAGTCGAAGGCAAACGTTGAAGGAATAATTCTAACATTAAGTTATCAGGAACATTTAAAGGTTCTGCTCGACGTTTCCTATTTCTAAGCAAATCGGAAGGTTTTCGAGAGCCTAATTCTTCTCCAGATAATAATTGGCGAATTTCTTGCTGAGAAGATTCTCCTGAACGATTTATTAACTCAGTTTTGAGCTTTGTATATGGATCAATAGGGTCTGGTTTCATAAGTAAATCCCGTACTAGTGATGCGATATCTGGAGGAAGATGAGAAACTACATAATTATATTTAGTAATGGATTCTGTGATAGGTTTGGGGGTGGCAAGAGCAAAAGTACTTTCACACATAATAAACCATAAAGATGGGTCTGATCGGTTATAAACCGGAATTTGGACGGCATGAACATCAGACATTGTGCAAGGTTTTTAAGCCAAAATAAAAGCAAAAATTTAACTGAAGAAAATGAAATTAAATGATAAGTAGAAAACAGAATTATAAAATGATCTATAATTACTACTCATCTGTGATCCGGAGGACGAAAACCGATGTAATCCATTACTTCTGGTTTGGAGATCTTGAGTGATGGCTTGTAGTCAAAACCGAAAGTGCTTGAGAACTGTCTTACGATTTAACACAGTCCGGGTTACCATTATGGTGATTTCCTGTTATGTTTTTACCACCAATCCTCGAATTCCATATCACAGATTATGTTCTTACTGCATTAATATAATATTAACAAGACATAGTGCACAATAAAAATTAAGCTTTATTTAGGAACTTCGCGCACACTGCCCGACAGCCTGCCTGTTTCGCTCTGCTCGCTACTCGTAAGAAAACTTCTCCTCTAGGGTTGCCACACTTATCGGAGGGCGCAAGGCGCGCTCCTTATCGCCATCACCACACAATTCTATTGAAAAATTTTGTCGAAATGTGTTTGAAATAAGCATCCAGGGGAAGAATTTTGAGGTCAGAATGTAGTACTTCATTGCGTACATACCAGTGAGCATTAGTTAGGATGCGAAGCGTGACGTTTTGGAAAACTTGAATCTTCTTAAGGTGGGAGTTAGCTGCTGTGGCCCAGATAGGTGCTGCGTAAGTCAGAATTGGCATGACGGTAGTTGAATAGAGGAGAAGCTTGTTACGGAGAGATAGGTGGCTGGTTCTGGATATTAATTGCATCAGTTGATTCCTAGTGGTTTTGGCTTTACTTATTGCATATGATATATGGACGCCCCAGATTAGCTTCGCATCCAGATAAACTCCGAGATATTTGTAGTAGTCCACCCAAGGTACATTTTCATTGTAGAGCTTGAGTGGTTGGAGTTGGCTGTGAACATTCCTTTTTCTGGAAAAGAAAACGGTGGCAGCACTTTTTGCAACATTAATTTTGATCTTCCAGTCAACGAGCCAGGACTCTAAATCTGACATATATTGCTGGAGATGATGCAAAGTGTGGTGAAGAGTTGAGTGTTGTGAGATAATGGCAGTGTCGTCTGCATAAAGTGCAAGATCGACAGTGGGTAGTTGTGGAATGTCGTTTACATACAGGTTAAAAAGATACGCGCTAATTATTCCTCCCTGAGGGACCCCAGCCAGGATGGGACGGGGGGAAGAGAGAATTTTTAACTTTAACACAAAAATGTCGATTATTTAGGTAGGAGTGCATTAGTCGCACAAAGTCAGCCGAAAGTCCAAGTCGCATGAGCTTGAATATTATGCCAATGTGCCAACACCTGTCGAATGCCTTTGCTACATCTAAATAAACAATAGCGGTTGGCATTCCATTGCGAGCACCCGTATGAATGATTTCCACTACAATCGAATTGTTGTGGGATTATTATATTTCGGTTTCGGCAGAAATCTTTCAGGTGTCTAAGCAATATAGTTTCGTAAAGTTTACTAAGAGAAGACAGGAGGCTGATCGGCCTGTAATTTTGAGGGACTTTTGGGTCCGAAGCGGGTTTTAGAATAGGAATTACACAAGCATTTTTCCAGCTATTAGGATTATATTTTAGCCTAAGCATAGTATTAAACAAAAATGCTAGGTAAAATATGATTTTAACTGGGAGGTTTTTAATCATGCGATTGTTAATATTATCCAGGCCAGGTGCCTTTTTGGGGGTTAAGTCGCGTATTATATATGCTAACTCAGACATTGTTGTTTTAATGGGTTCTTCTGAATCAGGGGCTGTGTCTAGAAAATTATTAACCTGTATTTGGACCTCTCGCCCATGCGGAGTGCAGGTATCGAACAGAGGCCCAGTATTTGGTGAAAATTGTTCCTGTAGACTGTCAGCAAGGCGTTCAGCCTTGTCTGTGTCTGTGATTGCCATCCGGTTATTAACCGTGCCCATTAGGGGGGAATGTCATTTTTTGGTTTGCGTAGCCGAGCACTAGCTTCCCAAAGGCTGTTATTTGTGGTCTTTAAGGACCTAAGATAGGAGTTAAATTTATCATCAGAATACCTTTTGATGTCAGATTTAATCTCGTTCTGGAGTCTTCGTAGTTGTGTTCTGGTAGTTTCAACTCGGGTTCTTTGCCAATCTCTACGAAGACGGTTTTTAATTTTGATTTTATCTTTAATGTAGGCCGGGAGTTTGGAATAATTTGGTCTAAATTAAGGGAATGAGGCCGCATCAAATGCACTTTTAATTGTGCTAGTAAGTTGCTCGATAGAGTTATCAACTTCTTGATTATTGCTAATTTTGAGGGGGGGAAGATTTTTTGAATTCAAAATATGCCGGAAATTGTCCCAATTAGTGGAGACTTGCGCCGGTAAATTTTGATTAATTTTGACACAGTTAAGGGTAAGGTGAACCGGGTAGTGGTCACTTGACAATTCCGGAATCACTTGTATCGAATGATCTAACGGTATATTTTTGAACAGAGCCAAATCAATAATAGATGGAGCACCTATGCCTCCAGGAAACTGATAATGCGTAGGTACTCCTGGCGCAATAATTTGGATGTGGGCGCCCTGAGCCCAATTTTTTAATTTGTCACCATAGTTATTGGCAGTGACGCAATCCCAACTTCTATGGCGGGCATTAAAATCTCCTGCAATAATCATGTTATTTAAGACTCCGCTAAGTTTTTTAAGGTCAGGGAGAAAGTTTGGTCCCTTTCTTGGAGGCATATAGCAGGACGCTACTGCTATGGGGGGTAAATTTTGAATATAAATTTGGAAAATAGTTGCTTCAAGAGCCTCCATGTGCGGAGTTGGAATTCTGCTGTATTTGACAGTGCGTTTTACATAAATAGCAGTGCCACCACTAGCGCGAATAGCGTCACTGTTACTAGCCGCTCTATCATTGCGGTAGCAGTAATAATTAGGAATATTGGCGCTACGTTCCTCAACCAGATGAGTTTCCTGAACAAGGAAGAGGTCCACAGCATGCTCACTGATATAATCCCGTAATTCATGTATTTTGGGAAGAACGCCGTTCGCATTCCAGAAGCCGATGAGAAGATTGTCTCTATTTGAGGCGTTGAATGTTGCAGTTTAAGAAGTGAGAGCACAGTAGCTTTCAAAGATATAGAATGCTCTTTCCGGTCCTGAAGTGGCGGATTTTAGTTGAGGTAGTGCCTTCCGGAATGCTGCTAGCAACAGGTTCTGTTCGATTCCGAACTCCCTTGATATTTGAAAGACACTCCTGAGTGTGTCTGTACAGGAGTTGTCGTCCGGAGCTGCAGTCGGGGCTAGAACCTGGGCCGGTGGTTTCTCCAACGCAGGAACAGTCACAGGAACAGTGGAGATGGTTGGTACTGCTGCGTTACTAGCAGGAACGGACGTTCTTCCGGGATTAGTACGCTTGTTTGCTACTACTGATGAGAATAAGGGGGCCGTGCTGCTAAATGGAGTAGGAGCGGGAGCGGGTACAAAATTTTGTTTCCCGGCACCTGGGATTTTCGAAACGGGATTAGATGGGATCCTCTGTTTCTGGGTCTTGTTAGCTGGGTTCCTCGGACAGTGGTTCCAGTTCGCCGCATGTCCTCCTGAGCAGTTTGCGCAGATGTTGGGCTCCTCAAATGGCTTGGGGCAGTCCCGGGCAAAGTGAGGTCCGGCGCATCGCAGACATCTAACTGGAAGTGTGCATACAGCACTGGAATGGAAAAATCCTTGGCATCTCCAGCATTGCGAGACCTTTCCTTTGCGTCCACGGTGTTTTTCGACCTGGATGTCCATGCCAAAAATTTGCGTCTCCTCGAAGATGTCGTAGACACTGATGGTAGGATTGAGTTGTATGAGAAACAGAGGCATTGGGTGCCGGGATTTGTAACGTCTTAACTGCGTTACACTAATCACGCTATAACCCATCAGAGAGAGCTCGGATTTTATTTCCTCCGTCTCAGTTTTCACCGGGAAACCCCGAATGATAACTTTGAGGGGACGATCCTGCTTTAGATGGAATGATTTGTATTCCGCGCCCTGATTTCTCAGGACGTGGTCTACAGATCGATACTCCTCTTCAGAGGTTACCGTGATTCGTAGATAATGGCCTTTCATTCGGCATTGTGCTTTTGGTACAGTTCTCTGTACGACTTTGACTAAGAATTTCCAGTCGTTCGGAACGACAAAAAAGTGCGGAATATTCTTAGCGGGAGGGGGAGGCCCGCTTTCGCTCCGCTCCGATGCTTCTTCCTGAATTTCTCCTTCCTCTAGTGAGGGGGGGAGGCAGAACTGGTTTTTTCACTCCTCTCGCTCCAAGATGGAGGCGAAGAAGAAGTGGCTTCCTTTGAACTTTCCTTATCAGGCGCTTTATCTAGGTCTTTTAGAGTTGGCTTTTTGGCTATGAGGTGTTTTGAAGGTATTGAAAATCCTTCGGAGTCAACTTTAGGCTTTTTTTGGGGTGGTTGTTTGGCTGACATTTTAGCTTTAGTAGGGGTTGTTTTTGGAGTATTATTCGATGATTTTTTGGGAGATTTCTGATTATATTTATCACGATGATCAAAAATTAACTTAGCAGGTTTGATGATAGGATTTTTATCACTGCTAGTAGAATTATTATTAGTTTTCTCAGATGGCGGCATCTTTTTGACAGATTTTGAGATAACATCCAACTGTGAATCTTTTTCTGGGGGGTTTTCGCATGCGCGAAAAAGTTTTTGAAAGCACTCTTCTTCAGTGCTTGGGATTGCGAATAGGGGGAGATTCAGGCGTTTGGCTAGAGAGGTTAGTGAAAAGAGTACTACCTGGCTTTCCTTTTCCACTTGCTTGAGGTCGAAGTGCTCGAGTGGCGTTGTCCTTCTGGGTCTGGTCAGCGTCGCCTCTAGCTCTGCAAATCTCGATTTTAATGCGTAAAGCTGTTTAATCTGCAGAAGCAGGTTATCAACGATGATTTCTTCTTTATTTACGGTCGGCTCAGGAACATCCTTCACAGGCTCAGCTGGAGGAGAATCGATGATGACGGTCGTATCCATAGGTTTCGGTGAATCTACGGGGCCGGCCCGTGCGTCCGGCGTTGGCGAGGGAGAAGGCGAGGAGCTCATGACAGGACGTCTGCTTTCTTCGGTGGCTACCCTGCGAATGGTCGGTGTGCGGTGACGGATGACATACGGATGGAGTTCAACAATGTTTAAAATGATGTTAGTTTAGTTTAAAATGATAAGAAAAACAAGATAACTGCAACTACAGTACTTGTTCATTCAAGAAAATCAGCGGCAAAAATTATCATTCCAAGTCCATGAAATAGCAAAATTTGTTCTGATAATCATTTTTTAGTTCTGCATACTGCGTCCGGCGTTGGCGAGGGAGAAGGCGAGGAGCTCATGACAGGACGTCTGCTTTCTTCGGTGGCTACCCTGCGAATGGTCGGTGTGCGGTGACGGATGACATACGGATGGAGTTCAACAATGTTTAACTTCTATCCGTATGTCTGCGGTTGCGTTGGGGTCACGTGGTGAAAAAGGAGCAATCAGGTGCAGTGACTAAAAATTAATGGCGGCAGAAGTAGCGATGAACGCTCGCTAATAGGGAAAGAATGTTTTGCTAAAAAATACTTATTTCTGAATTAACATTATAGCGAGAAATCTGCGTGCTGAAAATGACAGCAATCAGCTGAATTTAGTTTAAAATGATAAGAAAAACAAGATAACTGCAACTACAGTACTTGTTCATTCAAGAAAATCAGCGGCAAAAATTATCATTCCAAGTCCATGAAATAGCAAAATTTGTTCTGATAATCATTTTTTAGTTCTGCATACTCATTTAGCTTTAATGAAAATGAATGTCTGACTATATCAAACTGCTATAGCAAATTAGATATGATTAAAAGATTTGCTATTTTTTCTTTTGAAACAGGTAAAAACTAAAAACGTTAATTATAAATTAAATTTGATAGCCTTTTAAATACTCCAGTTCATTGAAGAGTATGTTAAATTTGTATTTCCCTTTATAAATATATCTTTTTGGATAACATATATTTGTAAGCACATGAAATGTATTTTTAGCAGCCCGTTTAACTTCAATCGGAACGCCACTTTAAAAGATAATGATTTTTCCAAAAAATGTACTAGAAGCTGAAGAACAAACTCTGGTGAATTTTTCAGACAATAGCAAAGTGAAATAGGACCAAAAAACTTAAGTTTTAAGAATTGATTTACTTGATGATGTATATAACCCAAAATATGCATGCGACTTACGTGTAATCCTAGCTTAGTGGTAAAGCTGATGGTAACGATATCCAATTTTTTGAGTCGTGAGTTCGAATCCCATACGCTTTTTGCACCATGTCTGCAACTTTCTTACCTTTTTATTCCAATTTGATCTATATTCGTGTTTTATAATTTATTTCTATTATTATATGCATTAAATATATTGTTTTATTTATGCTCTTATTTATTTAAATTTTTCCCGCAAAAAAGTTTGAAAATTATATAATACTAATTTAAAGCATATCCTGTACATATATATTTGAATTTAACAAACATTCTCTATTCGTAAAAAGCAAATTTAAATGAAACTTAATGCAAACAAAGAAATGATTAATTATTGCTGTGCAAGTATCAAAATCCATGAATAAATATATAATTCCAAAAATTTATTAATCCTTAAAAAATTTATAAAAATGCATAAGTGAATAATGGGATAGATTATTAATCCTAAAAAAATTATAAAAATGCATAAGTGAATAATAGGATAGATTATTAATCCTAAAAAAATTATAAAAATGCATAAATGAATAATAGGATAGATTTAATCCTAAAAAACTTATAAAAATGCATAACTGAATAATAGGATAAATAAATTTTGGGAATTATATATTTATTCATGGATTTTGATACTTGCACTTGATTTACATATGCTCTCAGAATTTAAATGATATTGTATATTAGTTCGCAGCAATAATTAATCCTTTATTTGTTTGCATTAAATTTCATTTAAATTTAATTAACTTTTAATTTTTATGAATAGAAAATGTTTGTTAAATTCAAATTTCATTCCTTGCAGCAATGGCGCAAGAGAATTATTTAAATTTAATTTATTTTGAAACCCTGCATATATATATATATATATTTTCGTTTCACTTTTATGTGAATGTATATACATGTGCTCAGACTTTGGGATGTTTACGACTCTAAACGTTCATTCCAATTAACATGAGACAGTATTAATGCCCTAAACATTTTTTTAACAAAAAATTACTATAATAATTGCTTTTAAATTCAGTCCTCTCCTGCAGAAGCGCAGGAATTAATTAATTAAATATTTCCATTTTCTTTACCTAATGTGTGTATATATAAAGAGAAAAATCTTATTTTTATAACTTCTTGTATAAAAAGAGATATGAATTAAAAATGTTTAAATTAAAAATAATATTTTATGCATTATGTATAAAATATAACTGCCCATAGTGCATTTTAAAACAAACGAGATTTCTAATAAATTATCCAGCTATGACCCTGAAGTCAGCGGTATACAAGCATAGCAAATTTTGCTTAAATATTGTGAACCTTTCCTTACAGTTGCTCTGTACTTTTAAAGTACCAACTATTTTTTAATCCCTTTAACTTTTTTATTTTATGTTATTTATTTGTTTACTTTTTCACTAACAGTACATTTTAGTTTTAATAATATATATATTATTTCATAATATTTAAGGCTTCTAGAAACACAAATTTTTTTTTTTTTTTAAATTTAGTTCAGCTTCTATGGAATTCGTGATGTTCATAATATGCATTATAACCTTACTTATCTAAAATTCCATATCAAATCCAAAACAAACAATACTCGCTTAAGCGGGAAAAATTGAGATGTTCAGCGTCGTAACTTGCGAACTGCTTGCGCCAAAATATTACAGTGACACCTAGCGGAGGAAAATGAAAATATTTTATGCATGCGCAGCAGTGGAAACGCTTGTACGGATGCCGTAGGCGTGTCTTCAATTGACACAACGCGTTCGTACGCACTAGTGGAAACGAGCCTTAAAGCACTTTTTACTGCATTTTGCGCATTTTTTCACGCGTAATTCTTGTACAAACATCTTTACTTTGGTAAAACGGTTAAAGCTCTAAGCACAAAATTTATGAACTTAATTTTGCGTACAAATAATGTAAAATTAAATAAGATTGATAGTACGTGATGCTTTGAAATAAATAAAGTAAAATCAAACAAGATCTGATATTTTTTTTTTAATTTAATGAACATTTTCAGGCAGTTATTTTCCAAACTATAATAACATTACAAAACGATCATATTTATTTGATTATATGATCATTAAATTATTAACATTAAAAAGGATTAGTTACTTTAATAATTCATAAAATTCGGAGCATAAAATTTTCTGAGTGTAAGGAAGGAAAAAACAAAAAGATAAAATAAAATCTAGAAGCACTCAGATTTTATAGTACCCCCAAAAGGAACCTTTTTTTTTAAAGTTTTGTATGTTACCTATATTTATTGAATATCATGTTCTTCGCCCGTAAACCACATACACTGAACAGTGCTCGCTCCGAACTCTTTGAGTTTGTTAATCAAAAATTCGCTAAAGTTTTGCAAAATTTGAAATAGATTAAAACAAATTCGAAATTCGGATGCCCATGTTCCGGTGGAGGATTACATTATTCAAAATTTGATGGCTCTAGATACTGTCATTTTTGTCACAGTGCGAGAAACATACGTGTATTCATGCAGCTTCTTCATTATTTAATTTCTTTACATATAATACCGGGCGATAATATTTGGTAACATCAATTTGCAAGGAGACAGGGATATTTATACTAAAACAGCGCAAAATGCCGCTTCGAAACTAATAGCCTTTCTAGGCTACCGCCCCTTTGGGCTAATAAATTAAATTAACAGTAAATAAAAAAAATCTTATGCAGAAGTAAAAATGAATGAAAAAAATAATCACTATAAAATACAAGCAAAATTAATTACTACGGTTGAATACAATTTTAATATTAGAATTAAATGTATAAACAGTTTAAGGAGTCAAAAGTGTTTATCACTATGATGTCCGAGTGTTATGAAATATAATTGAAATAAAATTCCTTTATGAAATTGTGCTATAATACTCATCTATAATTTTAAAAAAGCTGCACAATTTACAATTTTAAACAAAACTTTCAAAAATTCGTTTTTAAATATTTTAGTATTTTTTACTTATTTACACCAATAAAAAGCATAAAAATTACAAGAGAAAATTTCTTTTTTGAAATTTTCTATTAGTTCAGATTTAAAATATTATTTTCTAAAAGATGTAGTTACAAATTTCCTTACAGCATAGGGAAAGCTAGAAAAATATCCAGCCCTGAAAGCATGCAATAGCTTTATAATTATTTGGAACGTTAATTATGCTTGATAAATATGGTATATTTTTAAAAATCAATCTCAATTTCAAAAATAAAAATGCATATAAATTCTAATTTGTGAAATGAGGTGCTACAACCAGCTTTTTCTTGAGAATTAATTATACACGCTGCAATAGGAAACCAATGTTAAATTTCTGCAAGTCGTCCCTACTCCTCCGGATGTGATCAACGTGACAGCCGGCAATGCCTCAGACGAGGGAGAAAACCCGTTTGGGTTAGTCTGTTTCTTATAAGGTCTTTATAAGGTAGTCCTTATAAGGTCCTTATTTCTTATAAGTTAGTCTCCACACTACGCCTTACATTTTTATAAGGTCCATGGTATTCTTGCATTTACACTACGCGTACTTTCTATTTTCTCTTAAAAATAACAATAATAAATTGTTTATTATTGTAAATTAATATCAAATTCTTTACTTTTAATTTACATTTATAACATTTAAGCTTAGGCGTTATTGATAATAAGTATAATAAATTGTTTATATTTAAAATTATCATGTTACAGTGAGCGAATTCTGCGAATTATTAAAACGATAAACAACGTCGCAGTGTCTAATACTTGTAGAGCTTCAATATTTTCAAAGATTTCTTTAAAGCATTTATACAAATAAGTTTTTTCTTTTTAATTTAAACTCATATTGTGGAATATTTCAATTTTATCATTTTTACATATTACCTTCTTGCTACGTAACGACACAATTCCTTACATACCAATAATTAGACAATTTTCATTATTTTCTAAAAATTTTAAACTTTACATTAATAAAAAAAGAATATTTTTTATTGCATATGAACATCATTACACAGCTTTCATATCACTTTCTAAAATTCCTAAATCAAGTCATATTCTGTGTAGGCATACTAGAATTCTACGCATTAATAAATAAAAAAACCAAATTTCTCAAAATGAAAGAAAACAATATAATAAAATAAATACTACAAACTTGGAACACTAAGCAATGCTTCACATATGCACAAACACACATATTATCAATGAACTAATATTGTCAAGTGCAATTACGATACCAAACACTACGTATTAAAATATGAGGTAAACGTTACTTAAAGGGTTATAGTTTACAGTTTTGCTACTGTTGAGTAGATTGTCGGGCTATCGATATATATAGTCCGAAAGCATTATAAACTTATCAAAACCAAAAAATTAAAAATACAATTTAAATGAAAAATTATTTCACAATTAAAACAACAATACAAATTTAAAATACACAAACGATAAGTTACATTACTGCTCGGCATCACACACAATCTCGTTTTCCCTTTTACACAATGATCAGTATTCGCTCGAAAAACATCAAAGAATTCCACAAAGTCTGTGTCCATGTGCTCATCGATCTATTTTCACTTAAAGAAAAACCAGAGAATTGCTCAAACTTGGCATTGCACACCACAATGACTTTGCCCATGTGCACATTGATAAATTTTCACTTAAAAAAACATCCCAGAATTGCACAAGCTCGGCATTGCGCACCACATTGGCTTTGCCCATGTGCACATCGATCTATTTTTACTTAAAAAAATCAGACATTGAATAAATTCTCCATTGCTTATATACTCAGAAATCTGCTTTTACTTAAAGAAATCAGAGAAATGCAGGAACTAGCGCGTAACCAACTCCATTGATTCAAGTTGCAAAAAAATGTGTCCAGAAAAATGATACAAAGCAAAAATAAAGCTGTCAGAGTAAAGCAAGTACCGAACATCCAAACTGTCATATTAGAAAAGCACCCAATATTTTACTTAAGTCAATAATAATAAATGAAACTTACCTTCAGTCCTCTTCTTTTGCAGAATATATGGCTGTGATCTCACTCAGAAATATATCTATCAATATGCTGGCATCGGATTTCTTGTGTTTCCTTCTCCAAATGTATTCTGCAAGATAGGAATCAAACTGTTCTTTTGCCTTACTAGAGCCACGGAAACTTCTTTTGATTGCTGCCCAAGTTCCCTCAATACTATTCGTATGCGCACCTGTTTCTGGATCTTTAAAACGCAAGCTATGATTGACTTTCAGGTGAGCATACCCTTCGAACTCGAGACAAACAATCCGATATAGCAATCGATGCTGGTAGAACATTCTCCTTAATGATTTCTAGCAATGTTTCGGCACCTCTGTTTTCAACAACCTTAAAGACGCATTTATCTGTCCCTCTCTCAACCAAACCAAAAACCCATCTTGCTTTCGTCGATTTCGACAATCACGCCTTCCCCACCCAACAGCACATTCTCCTTCAAACGTAACTCCATGCATATTTCTACAAAAACTCTTCCAATCTGTCACTATACTTTTAGCAATACGTAATTCCGTTCGTATAAAATCATTCCCGCACTAACCCAACCATATATAGGTAACTCGCAAAACATCACATATGCTCAATTTACTCTTCGCAAACCAGGAGTTCTTTCGAACAGACCTTGAAATTCGATGCCTACATTCGCCTCCAATAACTCTACACGTCCACTTTAAACCGTCTATACGGTTTTTTCGCTCTACTAGTTTCATATTTGTTCCACAAATTGGGCACTTATATGATATTGCAATCAAGCTTTTCTCCATACACCACTCAATAACGCTCTTTTTAACTCTTCGCTCCAACTGGTAAAAAAAAATCCAGATTCAGATACTCATCCTTTCTGCAGTTAGCACCTATTTTGACACACTCACCAATAATCAAGACATTCTTTAGAATTCCTTTCTGTATTTTCAGAAGTTACATGCATTCAATATTTTCAATCGTTTGGTATCTTAATAATGCATTTGTGAGAGATACAGTGTCTCAAAAAAGTGATGGGACACTTGTGCTTTACGAAAGGAAACTGCAATAAAATAAATTTAAAAAACATGTAAAATTTTTTGTGGGTGTGTTTCATATTTAAATTTAGTAACAATTATTACATAACATGCATTTTCTCAAAATATTAAAATATTAATTTAATAAAAATACAATTGTTTAGAACGGACCAGAAAATGGCTCACTTAAGTGATGGGACACTTAGTTTTCCATCAAATATTTATCCAAAAATTGTACTTTTTAAAAGGTTTTAATATTTTGTTGGATTTCCTTTTACTTTTAAAACATGATTTAATCTTCTTGGGATGAATTCGACTAATTTTTTTGTGATTTCTGGAGTGATTTTACCCCATTCTTCTTGAAGCACCGATTTTAATTGTTGTTTTGAAGAAATGGTGTGTTTGCGAATTCTTGATTCCAATTCTCGCCAATTATTCTCTATGGGATTTAAGTCTGGAGATTGTGGTGGTGTTTTTATTATTTCAGGATAGTTATACAGAAGCCAGAGTCTATTGTTCAAAGCACTGTGCTTGGGGTCATTGTCCTGGTAGAATTTAAAATCGTTATGAAGGTTCAATTTTCGTGCTGAAGATTTCAAATTTTGATTTAAAATGTCAATATACTTGTACTGATCCATTATACTGTCAATAAAAACAAGATTACCAACTCCAGCGGACGACATACACCCGCATACCATAACTCCTCCTCCACCATGTTTTACTGTTGGCACCAAGTTCTGTTTGCGAAATTCTTCCCTGGGTTTTCTCCACACCAAGATTCTACCATCAGAACCAAATATATTAAATTTACTCTCATCAGCAAATATAACCTCATTCCAGTAATCAGAATTCTTATTTATGTTGGATTTTGCGAAAGCCAGTCTGAGTTTTCTATTCTTTTCACTTACGAAGAATTTTTTCCTGGCTGCTCTACCGTCATATCCAGTAGATCGAATTACTCTTCTAATAGTCTCAGAATTAACAATTACTCCATATAATGCTTGTAAATCAGCAGCAAATTTAGGAGCACTCATTCTTGGATTTTTTTTAAAAAATATTTCGAACGATAATTCGCTTTATTCCATTGGATAGCTTTGATGGTCGGCCAGGTCTTCTTTTATCCTGAATCATATGATTCTTTTTATATCGTTTAATGATATTGAAAACTGTCCAATGACTGAAGTTAACTGTTTCAGTAGTTTCTCTAATAGATTTTCCACGTTCAATATGCAAATTAATAACTAATTTTCGAAAGGCAAAGTTTCTTTTCGTTTAGCATTCATGTCTGCACAGAGCTAAAAAAACACAAAAATTCCAAAACAAACTGGAGAGAAATACTGCAGACGATTTTATAAATTATTGGCAATTGCTTTTGAGTAAAAATAAATATCCCAAAAGATATTTTTATTGCTTACTTCAGACGATTTTTGTTGCATAGTACGTAGTGTCCCATCACTTAAGTGAGACATTTCCTGCTCCGTTCTAAACAATTGTATTTTTATTAAATTAATATTTAATTATTTTGAGAAAATGTATGTTATGTAATAATTGTTACTAAATTTAAGCATGAAACACACCCACAAAAAATTTTACATGTTTTTCAAATTTATTTTATTGCAGTTTCCTTTGGTGTCCCATCACTTTTTTGAGACATTGTAATTCGTTACGTTAAATGCTAACACTACCACACAACACACAAAAGAAGATTTATAATTAAAAAAATCTCGCGCAGAAGATTATAAACCTACCATTTCAACTCAGTTAAAATATAATTCACGTTTTCTTTAAATACGAAGCTATAGCATACTTAAAACTTGGTTTTAAGTTTTTAAGAAGAGGCGTAACCAATATTACGTCATAAAAAGGCGTGTCCAAGCATAAGAGAAGTAAACACAGCATCCACTGATGCAGCCTATTCTGCGATTTAACCAAGATCAAGATTTATAAGGAATATACTCTTATAATCTACGGATGTTTCCTCTCCGTGGAACCATGGATTGCAGATACTCCCTTATGTTAGTTTGTCTGTCTTACTGACCACACCTCTTACGTACTTTCAAAGTTAGAATTGAAAGAACGTATTATGTAATACTAGTTTAAAATTAAGAAGAAACAATTTGTATCATATCTGTAATGACTTTTGCTACGAATTTTTTAAAAGCTAAATCGGCATACTTGTATTTACGAAGAAGGAAATAATTACCATCTCTAGTATCCGCCTATTTTCAGAGGGCAAATGCCGAACGCTCCCAGTTTTTCCATTGCCTCCCAGAAGAAGCAACTCGGTGTCGAGGACGCGCCATCTAGTGGAAAACTAATATTTAATTTCTAAAAGTAGTGGCGGTCATTACACCATACTTTCATTGTGTAGTATAAACTGATAGCGACCGAGACTGGACTGAAAACAGTAAACTGATCGCAAAAGAACTGCAAGAATTATAGAAATTTCTTTTAATTCACCTCAAGGATTCGGTAATAAATTCTGGTGACCACTTTTACCGTAAGAAAAGTGTTTACTGATTTACAAAAAACGAAGGAAGGGTATGAATTACAACACCACCTGGTGAATATCAAGGAGGAAAGGTACGGTGACCAAGGTCCCGAACCGCGAGGAATTCGCTGATAACTGCGCTACTTATCCTAATCAAGCGACAAAGTCGCAGAGCAGATAGATATCTATGCTACATCACTACCTGCTGTGTAACTCGTTAAGAGGGAGCAAATCTTTTTCTGTAATAGCCTAAACGTGGAAGTATATGATGCGGAGCATACAGGTGCTCTAAAAAGAGCAGTGATGGCGAGGAAAACGAAAAGATAGTAGAAATTCCACGATGCAGCAATTATTGTTAATAGCCATAAGTAGTATTGGATAGCTGATTGAAGATTTGTCTTGCAGAATTCCGCATGTAATTAGAAAAGTTCATTTCACATGCCACTGGGAACGTAGTTCCGTCTAGAAGCTCGACCGCTGCTGTACTGATGTAGCTGCGATACGAGATACGATACGATATGATATTTCCTATGCTGTAATGAAATTTGTAACTACTTCTTTTAAAAAATAATATTTTAAATCTGAACTAATAGAAAATTTCAAACAAAGAATTTTCTCTTATAATTTTTATGCTTTTTATTGGTGTAAATAAGTAAAAAATACTAAAATACCGAAAAATGAATTCTTTTTTGTTTTCGTTTAAAATTTTAAGTTGTACTGTTTTTTAAGATTATGGGCGCATATTATAGCATATTTTATATATAGGAGTTTTATTTCAATTATATTTCACAATACATCATAGTGATAAACACTTTTAACACCTTATTAATTTTTATACATTTATTCTAATGTCAAAATTGTAAACTGTAGTAATTGATTGTGCTAACATTTTATAGTGATTATTTTTTTTAAATTTAATTCTAATTCTGCATAAGATTTTTTTATTTACTGTGAATTTAATTTATTAGCCCAAAGGGGTGGTAGTCGAGAAAGGCTATTAGTTTCGAAACAGCATTTTGTTCTGTTTCATTATAAACGTCCGTTTCACTTTGCAAATTGTTGCCACCAAATATTATCGCCCTTTTAACACCTTATTAATTTTTATACATTTATTCTAATGTCAAAATTGTAAACTGTAGTAATTGATTGTGCTAACATTTTATAGTGATTATTTTTTTTAAATTTAATTCTAATTCTGCATAAGATTTTTTTATTTACTGTGAATTTAATTTATTAGCCCAAAGGGGTGGTAGTCGAGAAAGGCTATTAGTTTCGAAACGGCATTTTGTTCTGTTTCATTATAAACGTCCGTTTCACTTTGCAAATTGTTGCCACCAAATATTATCGCCTTGTATTATATTTAAAGAAATTTAATAATAAATAATCTGCAGTAATACATGTATATTTCTCGCATTGTGAAAAAAAGACGGAATTTAGAGCCATCAAATTTTGAACAACCTGATCCTCCACCCGAACAGCCGAATTTCGATTTTGTTTTAATCCATTTCACATTTTGTAAAACTTTAATGAATTGTTGATTAAGAAACTCAACGAGTTCCAAGCGAGCAATGGCAACACTGTGCGGAAAGTAACATTTTTGTCTGTAGCGCGGAAATTCTACAGATATGCTGTTTTCAAATATTTTGTGATACTGCTGTTGAATTGAATTTTGTGTTGTTTACGTGCGAAGAACATGATATTCAGTAAATAGAGGTAACACACAAAGCGTTAAAAAACGTCTCTTTGAGCATAACATAAAATCTGAGTGCTTTCAGATTTTATTTGTTTATTTATTTTCATTACACTGATAAAAGTTTATGCTCCGAATTTTATGAATTACTAAAACAAATAATCTTCATATGATGTTAATAATTAATAATCATATGATCAAATAAATGATCGTCTTGTAATGTTATAATAATTTTATAAACCACCGTCTGAAAATGCTCATAAAATTTTAAAATATATATATCAGAATTTGAATAATTTTGGTTTATTTGTTTCCAAGCTTCATGTACTATCAATCTTATATAATTTTACGTTATTTGTACGCAAAATTAAGTTCATAAATTTTGTGCTTAGAGTTTTTACCGTTTTACGAAAGTAAAGATGTTTGTACACGAATTATGCGTGAAAAAAATGCGCGAAATGCAGTAAAAAGTGCTTTAATGAGATATATTAAATCCTATTTGGAAAAAACTGTGGCTTTCATAATCTCATCACCATACAACGTATCACATTTAATAATTAAAAAGAGTTATGTGATACAAACACCTTAGGTTTCAGTGTTAAAGTAAACCAGAACGTCCCTACTCTTTCCTGCCGACATGTCGGTGACGCGCGCCCCGCCCAGGTCAGGTCAGGCTTTTGACGTCAAGTGCCGTACTAATGAAAGTGCATTACTTGATCTGTATTTAAATATCCATTTACGGCTTTATTAAATGGGGAAGTTTTTGTCCTTAATAAGGGCGTATATAAGTAAAAAAAGTAGAATTTTGAGATGGGTACTAAGCAGAAAAGTAGGCGGAGGTGGCACCATCTAGGTGCAGGAGAGTCAACTACAGAAAGGTGAGATAAGGTTCGGAGAACAACCTTAACGCCAAAACGGGGAGAAACAGCTTATTATGGTAGACCAAGTTATGGTTGTCATCCGATGACGTTGTTCTTCTAGGAGGACAGCGTGATACTTTTTCCCTGCTAAGGCATTATCCGTAGCAGCAGATCGGGATACGTATTCGAAAAATATTATTATGTAGTTTGGCGACATTTTGATAAGGCGATAAATGTTACTAGCTAGGACTTTAATCTGAGAAGTACACAGTTCGAATCCCAGATTATTTTGTCTTAGAGAAATAAGAGATCATGAGACATGTAATGTGACATTTTCCGGAAAATTCCGGTCGTGATTGTAGCTAATAAGCACTTAGAAACAATTTCGCTGCTAAAGTGCAGAATCGCCCACTTATTTGTTTGGCGCTTTTAACAAGAGTAAGAAGAATTAGATTTTTGTCAATTTTCTTAGACTTTTTAAGTGAAAATAGGTCGATGTGTACATAGATAAAGTCAAGAGTGTGCGCAAGCTCAGTTCAGTTCAGTTATCTGATTTAGACAGCATTTAGCAGCCCACTGCTTTAACTGCCTGTCATGGTATTGCCCTAAGGCTTGGAAAAATGAGAATAAGGCGGTAACCGCCGCGCCTCTATAGGTGGAGCTACAATAGTACATGAGTACACAATGAAATTTAGAATTTAGACGTTCATCTGGGAAACTTTTAGAGCTGGCAACAAAATATGAAAATATATTAAGTTATGTAGTAAACTAGTGATGAACAATCATAATTAAATCACTAATACTTTGAATTTCATAATTTAAATCAAATGGCACTTGCCAGGCTGAATTGCAATGAGTTCTACCCAGTGGGTGTGGCTTGAAACGTCGTAGGTCGGCGGCAGTTACGACAGGAGTCCCCCTCCCGTAAACTGACCTCGGCCAATGTTTCTTGAGAGTTCACACTCCGGTAGAAAAAGAAATCAATACTTGCAGGTAAGCACAGTCAAATAATAAAGTGAAAATGAAGAATTCACACAATACTTGTAAAGCATGGTAAATTAAATGCATACACAATGAAACAGCAAGAGAACACTTGATCAACCAACAGACAGAGGTTTTAGTCTTCTACTCTGTAGCTGTTATTCTCAAAACGCGAAGTGGTGAATTTCTCTATATACAAAATATGTACACAAAAGCAGATACCTATGAGCTAAGCCATTACCCATTTGGGTGTCGCAAAGTCAATCATAAGTAGTAGAAAACAAATTGAACATAAAAAATATAAAAAGCTACCAAAGAGCAATGCCATTATCCATTAGGATGTCGCAATGTTCATCTGAGGTAGTTGAAAATACAAAGAATAAGTGAGCTTTAATCCAAAGTCCCATGCTGTGGGATATTGTACGGTCTCATATACTAAAATTTTTTAATATACACCATTTACAATTCACCACTTCACATTATGGAAGATGCTTCTGGGCCTTTTTGCAGCACATTCCAGGGTAGGATCATGATTAATTAGCTCCCTTATATGGTCATATCTTGAGTTAGCTATTTTTTGAAAGAAATTGTGGCTTGTAGTGAGTATCTCATCAGGAACGGGCCGGATCTTCAATTATTTATGAATCTGTAAGTTTGTGACAAACCACGGCGCATTGATGATATCGCGTAGAATTTTATTTTGAAAAATTTGTAGTCTTTTTCTGTAGGTTTTATAAACGGTGGCCCTAACAGGGATAGCGTACAGAAGTATCGGACGAATAAGTGTAATATATATTTTCTTTTTAATTCTCACATTTAACTTGGATTTTCTGCCAATCAAGGGTTGAAGAGTAATTTTTGCGACAGTCGCTTTTCTGAGTGCATATTCGGAATGTTCTTTAAAGAGCAATTGTGAATCAAAATAGATACCTAAATATTTAGTGCTGTTAACCACAGGAACTTCTTGATTATTAATTTTAATGTTCACTTCAACTGGGGTGAATTTTCGATGTCGGCGAAAAAGTAGAATGTTGCTTTTAGAGGGATTAATGCTGAGTCTCCATGATTAAAGGTAATGCACAACGTGATTCACTGCAATTTCAAGCTTATCAACAGCAAGTTGTGGTTTCATTGATCTGGTCAATATCGCTGTATCATCAGCAAACTTAACTATTTTTGAATTAAGTGGGACGGGCATGTCATTTGTATAAATGCAAAAAAGACTGGGTCCAAGAACACTTCCTTGTGGAATTCCGCTTTTGATATATTTCTTCGTAGAATAAGTGTTGTTAATTTTTACTTGAAAGGTACGGTTTCTCAGATAACTTTTTAGAAGTTTAATGAAGTTAATTGGCAGATGAGCAAGGTGTAGCTTGTAAATTAACATCACCACAAGCCTTAATGTAGTGATAAAATAAAATCATTTCTGAATAAATTACTGTTAATTATCAAATTAAGGGAAGAAATTTTGAAGGGAGAAAGTTGGAGTAAATACAAATAATTACGTTTATTGTAATTATTATTGTTAAATAATCTCCCGGCTATAGCATAGAATTGGGTGCCCTTCAATTAGGGTGCCGACCAATTTTGGCAATAAAACTCCATTTCTGGTTACCATGGTAGTTTTAACTTTTTAGCTTCCTGATTTTTAAGTGCAAATTGATCGATGTGTACATGGACAAAATAAGGAGAGTGCGCAATGCTAGTATGTGCAATTCTCTGATGTTTTTTAAGTGAAAATATATTAATGTGTACATGGACACCAGGTCTGTGCAGTTCTTTGACCACTTATTTTAGCTTTGTGTAGCGAAATTGTGCCTTTCTGTCGCTGATCTTGCCGTCAAAAAATATTACTTAACATAATTTGTGGAAACTTTAAGTCGATACAAAGTTATGAAACTTTATCTCCCAACAATTTGGTATAGATTTCTGTGAAAATTTGCAAAGTTTGTTTCTATATTATTTTACAAGTGGTCACAACCTGCCTGTCGGAATTTCTGCGTACACATGCTCTTTTATGTCTAAATCCTCTTGAATTTTCCATTTAACTTCAAAAAATGCTAAAAGAAGAAATGTCCACCGGTCGACTCGTAAAATAATTGATATAAGGTATTAATCATGAGACGAATAAATTATAGACTTAAGGGAAATTGTAGAAAACCGTCTCGTACATCTCGAAGCAAATTTTGCGCGAGATTATATAGGAGAGTAAGATTCGCTCAGTACAAATGTTCCGAGGATTATATTTGATAAGTATTCTGGTCAACATTATTTCTTGATGGCAACTGTGGTAGATGTAGCAGTGTTGTACACAGTAAGAACAATTTCGCCGGTGCACCCGGATGTAAACGCATAAATGCAGACTTTATTCTTTCCAAAAGATAATTTTTTATTCGTATGTGCTTCATGGGCATGAGTTAGAAGTGGTCTGTATTAAATAAGGTCAGCCATCATTATGTTAACTAAGTTTGAATTTATTCCTCCTCTCATCCATTAAGTGAAAAAATTTCATCTGAAAGGTTTAGATTTTAAAATACGTCAAAAGGGGCGTTTTTTTAAAGTTTTGCGTGTTACATTTATTTATAAAATATCATGTTCTATGTACTCAAACCATAAAATTCAGTTCAGCAGCAATACCGCAAAATAATTTTAAAATTTCCGATACAGAGACTCGCGCGCTGGAGATAAAAATATTTTTTCTGTACAACATTGCCATTGCTCGCTTTGAAATCCTGAGTTTATTAATCAAAAATTCGTTCAAATTTTACAAAATAGGAAATCGATAATAAAACAAATTGAAAATTTCAAATACATATATACTCCCTCTGCCCCGATTAGTTGCTACATATGAATACTTGGTACTTACGTATTATCGCAACCAGGTTGACGCTATTCGTAAGTTTTGACGCTATTTGTAAGTTTGAGTAAAAAAGTATGAATAGAAAGAAAATGTACATTTATTAATTATAGATAATTTTTAATACAGTTTTTTATATTATTTTCTTTTAAAATATAAAATAGCAATTAAACCCTTCCGGTTTCGAATTTGAATAAGTTGCAGAATTATTTTTTCGGCGGAAATCTTTTGGCTATTGCTTTTAGTACTGATTAAAAACCGTATTCGCCATAACCATGTACACGTCGACTTATTTTTACTTAAAAAAACATCCCAGAATTGCACAAAAATGGCATTGCGCACACTCTTCACTTTATCCATGTACACTGCTATTTTCTCATAAATTACAAAAATTTGCACGAAAATGCAGGAAACTTTTCTGAATCTCCACATGCTCTTTTTACAAAACTACGCATAACACGTAGGGTTGCCGTAAGTAGGGTCGTCAAATTTCGCAATTTATGCGAATTTTGACCTGGTTGCGATAATACGTAAGTACCGAATACGGTAGTACTGATTATTGATAATGAAGATTTTATGACTTAAATTGAACACTTTTCAGAAATTTCAGGTTGCTAGGTTATTAATCAACAACATTAACTTACCAAGCATTGGATCCTTAAATCAGTACCAAATTAGTTTAAAAATTCCAGGACCCCATTTCGTAAGGAATCTTTCATCAGTAATCACATAAAATTATCTTCTAGCTAATGAAGTGTGAATACAGTGATCTATCTGTCTCGTGTATATGAATCAGTTCCCTTCGAAAGTCCTCTACAAAGACATCTCTCCCCTTAGGCAGACAGACCTCAAAGCTTTACCTTAAGCACATAAACATGATCATTCCGATATAACTAACTGAATGATTTCGTGTATTCCAGAATACCGCAAAAGTGCAGTGTCTCTGGATCGAAGAATCTAAGGTCGTAAGGCGCATCACAAAAATCTTTCTGTACGTAGGAACTCAGAGGCATTGAGAAGGTAGGCAAGGGGGGGGGGGACCGAGCATCACGCGTTCAGAAAACAGCGATCATCCACATCCACATCCTGGTCCTGAAGACTGGTACACAGACTTGAAAAGGTCTTTAACCAGGCAGCTACGTACCCTTGTTAGGGAATCCAAATTTAGAAGTACTCCAGAAGCATTCGCTTCTATTGGAGAGGTGGCGCCATCCTTTGGCACCGGCGAAAAGCAGGCATAAGATCTCGATTTAGGCCAGGGATAAATAGAAAGGGCTAGCTCATTTCTTTGTTCGACTCCTCGCCGATGAGAGCCTAATGGGGAAAATTAACAGGCAGTAATCTGACGTCACTGTGATGCCACCTGTTCTGATTTCCCGCGTTTAAAACTGTAGTTTCATTCAGCTGCGAGACGATTTTCTAGAGGTTACATATCCCAAATTAATTTTAATCATATATATATCTGTTTTCTAATAATGTATATATTTAAAATAATTTATATATATGTAATTTTAATCAGTTTTTATTTAAAATTCTATATTGTAAAGTACCATTTACGTAATACGCCTTTTTGCGCTGTAGTAACTTGTCGTAGCACTTACAGAAGTACGAAAGGATGAGATATTTTATTTCATGGGACCAAAGGATCCAAATGAGGTTTTGCTTTTCACGAAAGAATGGATACACAAATGTCAAAGACAAGATTCTATTAATGCGAAGAGCGGGAAAATCTGCAGCGAACATTTTCTATGCAGTGTTTATGAAGATGATATGAAAAATCGCTTGTTTGGATAGCCACAAAAAGAAACTGTTGAAATGGAACGCTGTGCCGAAAGTAAATTATGATGACAATAATAAATCGAAATTGATGATGACAATAGTAAATCAAATTTTAATGATTTTGAAATAAAACTCACAAATGAAAATATAGATATTCCTGAATGCCCTAAGTTTAAGGATAAACAAGAATGCATTGATAATTTGAAGAACAAAATAATATCCTTAGAAAATTGTATTAAAGTATTGAAAACTAGAGGAAAGAAAAATTTTAGAATGTTTGTTCAGCGGCAAAGAAGGTGGACGATATCTAGACAGAAATTGGTATCAGAAATTAAAATCTCAAATAGCGAAATCTGAGTGGGGGAAGCACAAATCGGAGAATTTGAAAAATTGTCTAAAGCCTATTTTTATAAAGACGCAGATTAATGCATTACTGAAAAAGAAGGAAAAAATCAAGTGGACTAGTGAAGATATTTCACGTTGCATTGTCATAAGAGCTCTGTCATCTTAAAGCTATGATTTTTGGAAAGAAAAAATTAAGAAAAAACTGGAATATCTTTACCTAGTATTAGCAAATTAAAGAAATGGTGCGCTAAATTTTAGTGTAGTTCCAAGAATTCAAAGTGATGTTCTTACTCTAAAGAAAGAAAGAAAGGCGAATATTTGTATTCTGTAGAAAAAATATGCGTTCTCAGTTTCGACGAAATGCATATATATAGATTGAAAACTCTGCTATGACTCTAAACTGGACCAAGTTCTCGGTTTTTTTCAAAATGTGCAGTTTGTTTTAATCAGAGGTCTCATTTCGCGCTCTGCCTCAAATTACTGAGAAACCACGTTTTAGATAAAGGATTTGTTTTAGAAGATGGGACTGTTTTAAATTTTGTTATTATTAAAGAGGTTTTAAATAGAGATTGAGAAAAAATCAAATTATGTCACAAACTAAAACCGAATTATTTAATGGTCAAGGGAAACGAGAGACAAAAAGTCGCTGTAGAGAAAAGATTATTTTCAAAACGTACCGCAAAAGGTATACTCCATCCCACAGGAAATCAAAAAGCATCCGACTTCTATGAGTTAATCGATAATATCTTCGGTATTATGAATAGTACCAACAAGAATAACAAGTATTTAACAAACTAATTTTGTTAAGTACTTGTTAAAGTTATTCTTATTGTATCCTTTGTAACTAATTATTGATTAGATTTTGTGCTAAGTTAGCATTCTAGATAAAATATAACAACATTAAAGTAACTGGCATAAAAAGACTTGCTTCCTTTACTCACACTTTTGAAAAATTAAATAACTGTATTAGGTACTCTGAGTAAAGCTATTTTGTCAAAATTAAGGTAACAATCTTACATACATTTATTTAATTGTAATATAGATATAAGTATAAATTACAAAATTATTTTAAAAAATTATTATATTGAATCGGAAGAGAATTATAACAATGTAAAATTTACAATTAGGAAAAAGATCAAACGTAGGTTAGCAGAAATGTTGCCATATATGTCATATATGTTTAAAACTATGTCAATGTAAAATTGTTTTTCGAGTAAATTTAAATAGCTGCTATTATAGTTATCTTAGAAGCAGTATAAAAATTCTCTCAGTTAGCATGCAAATAAAGAAATGATTAGAAATAAACGTGCATTAAATAAAAAAAACCTCCAAATAAAAATAAAAAAAACCCACAGAACTTTATGCTAAAAGAGTAGCACATTTTATCTATTATTTTAAAATTGAGTAAGTATTATTAAATTTTTTAATGGTTCAGTCTAAAATGCATAAAGCAGTAACATTGACTCTTCCAAATTATAGCTATCTTTCACACACAGCTCATTTCGAACGCTGTTTCAAAATCGCTAATTTTCAAGCTGTGAATTGCATCTGCGCGCTCAGTGTCATCATGACTACGTCATCACTTCTCACTTTCTGCTTCAGGGTTTTGCTTCAGGGCTAGCCCTTCTCTTCTAAGTCCTGATTTAGGCATAGCTTCTTCATAGGTGTCGCCATCTGTTGGTTGGTCTGCGTAAGAATTTAGTTTTCGTCTTCAGCGAATTGTAAGGCAATTTTTATTGCTTGGAATGCTATTGCGAGTTTTTCAGTGCTTGATTTGGAAGCACTTCCGTAGAGAACCCGGTAAATGTAAACATCGCCAACTTTGGCGATAATAGTTTAAACCTGGTAACCCAGCGGATTTATCCTATTCGCTTGTTCGAAGTTTGCAACCATTCCTCTTGCGTTCATTTTGTTGACTTATCACTGTCGTTGTTCGCATTTGCAGATTTATATTATTCTTCTCTTATTTATTATTATTTTTTCTGAATTTTTTAACAACGAATGGATAGAAATATTTTCGTAGATAGATGCCGGTTCTCGGTTCGGGATGAAAGGAAGAAAATACGGCGGGAGGGGTGAAGCTAATTTGTAACACGGCTGTTCACGTTGTGTTCTTAATTATTAACAGTTCTAAGAACCAGCAATTTAAATTACTAAGTAAAGCTTTTATTTTTATTATTGGTTATTGTCATCTAAAATTATGAGAATAAATCAATTTTCTGGCGTAAAATTTTAACAAGATAATATATTGTTAATGCTTTTCTAACAATAACCTTTCAGAGGATGGCAAGTGTGACATAAATAGATGATTGAGTTGAAATAAAAAAGATTATTCATTATCTAACATGACAGAATTGTTTGATGCATCACCATGGTCATCAAAATTAGCAAACCACTGCTGGTGTAAGGAATATATTGTTTTCTGTGTTAACTGGAATTTAAGACATTTTTTTTTTTTTTTTTTTTTTTTGTTTTTGTTTTTTTTTTGTTTATCACGTTTAACAGGTTAATTTCAGTACATTAATACTAATTTATATTTTTCAAATGAATTTTTATTTCCGTTATAAATGCTTATATATTGTCTTATACTTAATATATTCTTTTCTGTGCTAAATTGAATTTAATATAATTTTCGTATATCACGTTTAACAGGTTAGTTTTACATCTACATGCTTATTATCTGTGAATTTTTACTACTATATGCTTAATATATTGTTTTGTCTGCTAACTTGAATTTACATGCACTAAAAATCATGTTTACAAAATATCACGTTTGCGGCTCGGCTCATCGCCGATAAACCGCGAGCTTGGCGAGTAAAAATGCAACGGCGCCAACGGGTTCTTTCCCGAAGCGCCAACGGGTTCTCTGCGGATGAAAACCACTTGATTTTGCTGTTTTAATATTTTTTCCTATATCGGTCATGTCTTGTATGAATTTAAATATTTTTGGATTTGAAAAGACTGCTGTTAGTGCTGTTTGCCCACTGCTTTAACTGGCTTGGAAAAATGAGAATAAGGCGGTAAACGCCGCGCCTCTATAGGCGGAGCTAGAATAGTACATGAGTACACAATGAAATTTAGAATATAGAAGTGCATCTGGGAAACTGTTAGAGCTGGCAACAAAATATGAAAATATATTAAGTTAAATGTATACACAATGAAACAGCAAGAGAACACTTGATCAACCAACAGACAGTGGTTTTAGTCTTGTACTCTGTAGCTGTTATTCTCAAAACGCGCAGTGGTGAATTTCTCTATATACACAATATGTACACAAGAGCAGATACCTATGAGCTAAGCCATTACCCATTTGGGTGTCGCAAAGTCAATCATAAGTAGTAGAAAACAAATTGAACATAAAAAATATAAAAAGCTACCAAAGAGCAATGCCATTATCCATTAGGATGTCGCAATGTTCATCTGAGGTAGTTGAAAATACGAAGAATAAGTGAGCTTTAATCCAAAGTCCGATGCTGTGGGATATTGTACAGTCTCATATAATAAAATTTTTTATATACACTATTTACAATTCACCACTTCATATTATGGAAGATGCTTCTGGGCTTTTTTATAGCACATTCCAGGGTAGGATCATAATTAATTAGCTCCCTTATATGGTCATATCTTGAGTTAGCTATTTTTTGAAAGAAATTGTGGCGTGTAGTGAGTATCTCATCAGGAACGGGCCGGATCTTCAATTCTTTATGAATCTGTAAGTTTCTGACAAACCACGGCGCATTGATGATATCGCGTAGAATTTTATTTTGAAAAATTTGTAGTCTTCTTCTGTAGGTTTTATAAACGGTGGCCCAAACAGGGATAGCGTACAGAAGTATCGGACGAATAAGTGTAATATATATTTTCTTTTTAATTCTCACATTTAACTTGGATTTTCTGCCAATCAAGGGTTGAAGAGCAATTTTTGCGACAGTCGCTTTTCTGAGTGCATATTCGGAATGTTCTTTAAAGAGCAATTGTGAATCAAAATAGATACCTAAATATTTAGTGCTGTTAACCACAGGAACTTCTTGATTATTAATTTTAATGTTCAGTTCAACTGGGGTGAATTTTCGATGTCGGCGAAAAAGTAGAATGTTGCTTTTAGAGGGATTACTGCTGAGTCTCCATGATTTAAGGTAATGCACAACGTGATTCACTGCAATTTCAAGCTTATCAACCGCAAGTTGTGGTTTCATTGATCTGGTCAATATCGCTGTATCATCAGCAAACTTAACTATTTTTGAATTAAGTGGGACGGGCATGTCATTTGTATAAATGCAAAAAAGACTGGGTCCAAGAACACTTCCTTGTGGAATTCCGCTTTTGATATATTTCTTCGTAGAATAAGTGTTGTTAATTTTTACTTGAAAGGTACGGTTTCTCAGATAACGTTTTAGAAGTTTAATGAAGTTAATTGGCAGATGAGCAAGGTGTAGCTTGTAAATTAAACCATCATGCCACACCTTGTCAAATGCTTTTTCTAAGTCCAAAAAACAACTTGCAATTGTATTCCTTTAACGAATGAATCAGCGATATACTCTGTTACATTAAGCAGTTGATGAACAGTACTGTGTCCAGTTCTGAAGCCGAATTGTTCACTATTTATGATATTTTTATCTTGAAGGTGCTTTGTAAGTCTTCTTTGTATGACCCTTTCGAAAACTTTGCCCAGCACAGGAAGCAGACTAATTGGACGGTATGAGTTAAGCTCTTTTGGATTTTTCCCCGGTTTAAGGAAAGTAACAATATTTGCATGTTTCCACTGCTGTGGAAAATAGTTTAACCTGAGACACGCATTTACGATATTAGTTGTTAGGACAATGTAGCTTTTAGGCAGAATTTTTAGAATTTTATTTGAAATCCCGTCGAAACCCGGAGCTTTTCTGATTTTTAGATTTTTGATTATGTCATAAATTTCATTAGGTGAGGTGGTATTAATATGCTCTTTACCAATGCGGTCCGAGAGGTGAATATTAAAATTAATAACATCCTCTTCTATTTCCTCATTGTAATATTTGTTGTTAGTAAAAGTATTTTCCAAATGGGCGGCAAGAGCTTCTGCAATATCTTTTTCAGAGCAGGCGATGCCATAATTAGTGTTAATAAGACCAATATTATAGTCTTGATTTTTACGGAGTGTTTTTGCAATTTTCCAGACAGTTCCTGGGTTAAAGTCCATAGAATCAAGGAGATCATCCCAAGAATTTGACCTATATTCAGAGATAGCTTCTTGAATTTCACGGATTTTTCTATTTAATTCGTTTTTAATAGTAGGATCAGCCGTCCTTCTCCATTGCTTGGCAGTACTATTTTTGTCTTTAATTTTATCAATTAAGTAGTCAGGTAATTTGGGCTTCTGATATTCTTTAAAAGTAGTAGAATTGATAATAGCAGTGTTAATTCTTCTGTTGATTTTAGTGATTTGTTCTTCGATGTGTGAAATATCAGCTAAAACCGGATGTGCAGGTAGTGTTTCAAGGATTTCCTTACATTTAGTCCAGTTAGTGATGCTTTTGAGAGGGAGTGACCTTTCATATCATAAAATGTGAAATTTACTGGAAGGTGATCTGAACTCAGTTCATTATTGACTTTAAGATATGGAATTTGAAGAATATTTTTCGTAATGACAATGTCAAGAACATCAGCTGTACCTGTATGGTGGTAACGGGTAGGGTCAGTACGGCCATATATTCTGAGATCGTTATTTAGTGCGAAATTATAGAGTATGTTACCATTAGTGTTCCTGATTCTTGAGTTCCATGAATTATGTTTGGCATTAAGGTCGCCGGCTATGACAACCGGAAAAGCGATGTTGCTAAAGCTGATGAGATCGTGACCACTGATGGTGTTCTTGGTGGATTGTAGGCAGAGATAAAAACCACTGGTTCGTTGGTACGAGAGTGCACAATGATAGGTGTGTGTTCGATGCTGGTACTGCCGCTGAGGCTAAATGGAGTGGAGCGAAGATAATTTTTAACAATAATCAAAGTCCCGCCTCCTCTATTATGAGAGCGGTCAAAACGATAAGTTCTAAATCCTTGTATTTTAAATTTGTCACATGCTCTGAGATGAGTTTCGTTAGCGAGAAAAATATCAATATCATGACGATTAATGTAATTAAGTATCTCGGTATTTTTATTTTTTATACCATTTGCGTTAAAATATGCGACATTTAAACTACTCGAGGCAGTGATATGATAACTAGTAACATTAATATAAGGATTAGAATTCATAGTTCATATTGCTTAAGAGTTCAAATGCTTCAAATCCGATTTGGATTTTGTCAATTAGTGATTTTGCTGTCATAAATTTTTGGAAAAGTAATTTGCCTTGGTTAAATAAGTTTTTTTAGCCATAATATGAATCCGGGGGCGGAGTTTTGTGCTTCTCCTGAACTTTCTGTGTTCCGATTGGTTTGACTTGTATTATTTTCGTTGTTATTATTTTCAACATTTTGGGTTTGATTTTGAGTAGGAAGCGGCGGAAAATTTTCTAAGTCCCTTGGAGGTGGGGGTGGGTTATTTCTTCTGGTATTACGATTTTCTTCTCTTGATTTCTAGTCTAGTCTAGTCTGTACGGCTATTGCCGAAGTGTCGCGCAGATGCGCAACTTATCCGGCTCTTGAAAATTAAGCCCAAAGGGCGCATGACATTGAATTTTTCATGACAAGTTTTTAGGAGGTCAAAGGTGGTTACAGGGGGCGACCAAGAGTCGCAAGGCCAAAGAGTGGCGCGCGCATCAAGAAATTCGTAAAGCAGGAGCCGTGAGGATCTGTATGATACTCGTATGTTTGTGTTGTATCATCAAAGAAGACACAGACAGAATCCAATAGTTTCAATCATGACATCTGAATTAAAATATATCATAACAATTAAACATATGCATACATCATTACATAAATACAAAGTGAAAAGAACATACAAATTAAACATACAAATTAAAATTGAGAAATAAAATTATATACACTATATACAAGCTCTGTGCATCCCCTTCATGAGTATTTTTATCTTGATTTCTGCTGGGCTATCTTCTCTTTTATATTATCAGGGTGCATTTCATACCCACGATAAGAACTTATATGCGGACCTCCGCAAAGGGCACAGGTACCAGGTAGATTTTTATCTTTAGTACAAGTATACATAGCATGATTTTGGCCACAGTTTAGGCAGCGCGTTTTATGCTTGCAGTGCATTTTACTATGACCGTACCTTTGACAGTTGTGACACTGTGTCGGACCTGGCGTAGTTTTGAAGCTAACAACTTTAATTCCTAAATCTAGGATATGTGTAATTTTATAAATATTTTCCCCTTCGGTGCTTCTTTTTACTTCCACTAAGAAGGTGGGCATTTTGATAATTTCGCCATTAATTTTCTTGGTGAACTGCTTAACAGCTTTAACTGGAATTCCTTTTTCAGTTAACTCTTCAAAGATGTCTTCTGTTTTAGTGTGTGCTGGGAGTTTTTTAATCACAGCGCGTATGGGTTTTTCAGTTGGCAGAGGAAATGTGTGATACGGGATAGTTTTATCATCTAAGAATTTAGTGATTAATCTGTAATCATCTGAACTTTTAACTTTGATGTGTATATCAGTGCCTTTAAAGTTGCATTCCATTTGGGAAGTTAGTTTCTTAATTTCATCGCGGAGTTTTTTCCAATCGTTTACGTCCGAAATGATTATAGGAGGTATTCTATTAGCGGTTTTTCTGGATTTAACGAATCCTTCGCTATCTTGAGAATTCTGAGAACTGATGACTTGAACATCCATATCGTCTTCGTTAGGGAGAGCGGAATATTTATTTTTAATAGATGTGGTTGAATGATTACTATCTTCGCTAAGATTGCGTTTGTGGGATTTTTTTGGGATAGATCCATTCCTCTTTCTGTTTATCAGCAGTAGCCTTCTGAATATTATCGGGAGGTATTATTATGCTTTGCATATTTTGAGAATCAGTTGGTTTACTAGTACTAGGCTTACTAACAGAAGATTCATTATCAATGGGAAAATTTTCATTAAGTTCATCAACATTTTTGAACATTTTCATGCCTAAGTTAAGGACTTCAGTGAGTTTACAAATTTCATCAAGAATATCAGGAGCAACAGTAACCTTTCCATTTAGAATTTGATTACGATGCGTATTTAAGTTAATCCATAACTTATACTTATCTTCCGGAGTGCCATTATCAATAATATCATGAATTAAATCCCTATTCCTAAGAAAGTCTAAATCCATAACAAAACCTAAACTTTACGAGATCCTTAACGTAACTCGAAGCAAGGCATTTTTCATCAAAAGAAAACAATCGCTAAGAACAAAGCTTGAAAATGCTTACCAAGAATCCGGATGCGTGAAAGACAACCAGCTCGAAGCAAATCCAAACCAAAAGTGGCGAGTGTGTGCAATGCCCTTTTTGTGCAATTCTGGGATGTTTTTTTAAGTGAAAATAGGTGGACGTGTACATGGACACCGTGTATGTGCGATTCTTAAAAACGCGGCAAGCGGTTTGCGATTCTGCACTTTCTCCCAATTTCGCTCCTAATCTTCGTCATGATTAAGCATTTATGGTCCATAAAAGTTCTAGTATAAACGTAATTCGGCTAGCAGATTGCTGGAAAAAAATGTTGAGTAAAAAAAAAAAAAAAAAAAAAAAAAAATTCCTTTTACTTCGTGAAAAGAAAATGGCGTTCAAAAAAAAACTAGCAGGTTGCTGTAGCAGGATTGGTCACCAAGTTTTCGCCAAAAAATCGCCAAATTAACATAATGTAAAGATTAACCGTTAATTGTCTTATGCATTATTTTGTCTAAATATTAATTTGCATAAAGAATATATAATCAATATAGAGAATGCGAGTTCAATATATTTTAAAGACAGAGATAATAAACACAAAATAAAAGGGAGACTACACATGCAACCAGAAAAAAATGACCATATTCTAAAGATAGTTAATAAACTCAAAATGATGTGAAAGTATAGCCCATGCCACAAAATTCGCTTAAGTATTATTTCTGAGTGGTAAAGCAGAACTTATATATCTGAGTGCAATTTTTATATCTAAAATAAAACTGGTTATTAGTTGCTGATGAAAAAGTAAGAAAACAATTTTTATGGATAGAAATGTATGTAGCTGAGTAAAGTCTGATACTTCATTGACACTGAAATAGCAATTTATATATTGTATGAAAGTAAAAAAAAAAAGTGTTGTTTTTTGAAAACTTCAAAAATCTGAATAATTGTCAGAACATATTCTTAAAACAAATTAAGAATATACTGTTTCTTAGAAGTTATTTTTTATAATTACATGCCATATATTTTATGTACAGATCAAGCATGGCCAAACTGAGACTCGGAATTCATAATTTACTCACGTTGTATTCATAATTTATTCACGTAATAAGCAACTCACATTGTTTTGCTTTTGAAACAGAATTTATGTGTCTTTTTAATAATTACTAATTTAATTTTTTGAAATCACATTGTGTGTATAATAATTTCAAACTATGCCATATTTGCTAATCTCTGATAGTAAAAACAAAAGTCAAACAGTGCCATATCTGTAACTACCATGTTGATCTTACTCTTGAAATGTGTAGTGGTCATCAGTGTAGCAGAAAAGATAAATGTTTTTTTATAATGGTAGCACCTGCATTCATAATGTACCTCAAATCGTACTGAATGCCCTATAAATATCTGTACTGTGATTTGCATTAGGAAATACAAAACATATCTAATGATTCAAATTTCCAACGAATTAGTTGTTATGTGATGCAGTAGTGAGGTTTGTGATCCTGAAGTGGGCTGAAGGCTCACGCAATAGCGAAAAAACTAACTATACTTTTCTATAACCCCAATAGTTTGACAGCTTACAGTCTCATTCCCATCTTTTTTTTTTCCATGCTTTTTACCATTACCGTGAGGAGATTGTATAGATTAAGAGTCAAGTAAAAATCCATAGTTCTGTATTTTCAAATTACTGCTTTATTTTTACATTATTGTAAACAGCAGTACGCCACTTCTTTTATTTTCAGTTTACTGCTATTAAAATCTGTTTTTAATTATAACCGAAAAAGAAAAATTGAAAATCTGAAGGAAAAGCTTTATTTATTAGCTATAAAAGTAAAGTATAGAAAAGTTTACAATTTGTACATCCAAGGAATATACTTCCTCAGATACTCAGCAAAAGCAGTAACAGTTATTTTGGTACTGTTCTATTATCAAGGAACTGGATTCAGAAATGTATGAACGTGTGTTGGTATGTATGTGCTTATATGTGTATTTGTATGCACACATATATTTGTACTTATGCATACAATGAACACATACATACATTTCTGAACTTGATTCCGATAACAGAACAGTACCGCCATTTCTTTATTCATGTAAGTAAGCATTATTGTTGTAATAAGAAACCCTTGGCAATTTACTTAAAATATTTCTTTTTTATAGAAAAGCTTTGCTAATTTTCAAATCAATAACATATTTTTCAAATCAAGTTGAATGTTTACCTCACAAAAGCATTCAAGGGATGGCTGCTATGACATATATACCTGGCTAAAGGGTTTTTTCTAAGGATTATTAATATGCATGTATGTTAATTTTTTCGCCACTGGGAAGTGAATGTTTTATCAAGTGAAGTAAGTATATTTTGAAAAATATTTTAGCTAATGGAGATCAATTTCATAAAATATTTAGAAAGTTTCAATTAGGCCTTAGCAGTTGTTACCTGTTATATACAGTGATGAAATTATATTACTGGATATTCAATAATGATTTTTAACTTGTTTAATTATGAGTACACATTCAGTGTATGTCACACCATACCATAAATACTGGATCAAAGTATCACTAATAACAGTCATGGTAATATAGTAAATTTTAACTTCTCTTGAAATCAGTAATCTACATTTGTGACATGTAATACATTGTAGCATTTAATGGTGTTAAAATTAACCAGCTCTATTTTCTAAGTACTATAATGATGTTGGTACCATTACAAAGGACTCGATTTAAAATATTGGAGGCCATCTGATGTTTGAATGTTGCAGATGTCACTAATGCATGTTAATGATATTATTCATGTAAATAATGTACAGTACATTTGCATATAAAGTATTTTGTGAAATAGCCTTATATTATTTAACAATTTTAATTTGTTGTTATTTAAAGAAAAAAATATGTCACCTTTTTGAATGTTTTGTTTTTATGGTTTCAGTTTATTATCTGCTGTATTAAATATACACTTACACATTTTTAACACAGTTTTTATTTATTTATTTATTTATTTATTTATTTTTTAAATCTGAAAGAAACAGAAAATGTGAAGTACTACTTTAAAATACATACTGAATTTGTGCTAAACTTTTATCAAGTTACAGATATGTGACAGTTTAATGTAATTAAATTGTTTATCAATTCAACAATGAAGTCTATGAATAAAATATATAATTAAAAAACAATTTTTTTCAACTGTGAAAGAAATAATTTTGTCTAATGAATCTTTCTTTGGTATTTATATATTAAAACCATCTTAAAAATTAATTTTGAATTGTTTAAGAAATCATGTTATTTTGCTTTTCATAATTTATTATATAAAATTTTAAATGAATAAGATGGCAGTTCTTTTTATATTTTATATCTCTATAATTAAATAGTCATCAATTAAAATTTTAAAAATGCTTAAGTAAGTAGAATATTAAACAAAAATGGTCAGTTGAAAAAGGGACATTAATACAGTTTTGATTAGTCTTTATTCAAAAATATCACTGCATTGTAAAAGTATGAGATACAAATACAAATTCTGATAAAAAGCTGAAATACAAGTTTTGACATTTCATACCTACTTCTTGTAGTTTTTATAAGAGTTTTCGTGATGTTTAACGTAATACAAGCCAGCTCACCTTAAGAAAGTTCTCCACAAAAGTGCCCCCCCTTCTGCAGATAACCCTCATGTGCTGTGCAATATAAATAGTCTAACCTAATTTAGTAAAGCAATATCTATTAACAACAGCTTTGCCATATACCTGTGGCTCAAGTCTATGGTATTAATAAGGAATTATCACTTTTTTTTTTTTTTTTTTAAGAATTAAAACTATTCTGCCTCTTTTAACTATTGCCTGTATGTGTGTGTGTGTCATGCCTTCAGATATAACATGAACATTTTGATTTTGTATCCTATCACATGCAGAATAACAAAGTTCTTTAATATTATCAAAATACATTGAAAATCTTGTGTCATTACCAAACTAAATTTAGTGACAGTTTTCACACAAATTGAAAAATTTATTTATTACCAGGTAGATTCTTTAAACAATCTCTGAAAACAATACATTGTCACTTGTGAAATGTGGTGTTATGTAGTTTATTGCCATATGAATTTTTTTTCGGAATTTTGTATAATCTTTATTTTCTCATATAACAGCATTAGTACTATGTATTAAACAATTTTTATTGCTTGCATATTGAAATCTTGCTTTTATGTTTGAAATCATACACACTGGAAAGGAATGGAGCATAGGGAACACACTGAGATGGCATAAAATCCATAAATGTGATTAACATTTGTATCTGTAATATATACAGTCTACCATGGAATCTGGTGGGTAAGACTGCTGAACATTGATAGTTAGACAAACTCCAAATTATGGTGAACAAATCCGCTCCGTGGATGCTTCCGTGGTTTTCCCTATAGTATATAACATGAACAGAGGCAGTTCTTCATAGAAAGTTATCCATGAAGGCATCTTTTTTCCTTCACAGCCCAGCAGGTAATACAGCTGAGCACTGATAGTTCAGTCCAAGTTCAATTCCCAGGGAACAGACTGGCTGCATGCATGTTTTCATAGATTCTCCCTTGCATAACATGAGTGCATGACAGTTTCCGTCAGAAAGCCCTCCTTAACAGCATTATTCCATCAAGGAATATACACTAGCATACTTTATTTCCATAACTTAAAAAATCCAAATCTCTGTAGGCAGACAGTTTGTGTCTGAAATCTGAACTATAGATATTAAAGTCTTTTTCCGCATATATATTTAAAAAATAGCTCAGAAAATAGAATATTAATTTTTTAATGTTTCTTGTATATTGTTAAGTGTATATCTAGACATTGATAGATAAAAACTATGTAAATCAAGATTCTAATTAAATTTGTTTTGCCCTTAACTCATAATTTTAATTTAGGTATTTTCAGTTTCTTTACTAAAAATAGTAACTGCTTATAATAAACCTCTCTGGACTGCATCATTCCTGTATTAATCCATGTCAAGTGACTTCCTACATACACATTTCTAGTAATGTCTGTCTATATAATGCTGGTGATGTTTTGTAATTCAAAACTTAACCAGCCAATATGATTTTAGAGCGCTATTTATCAATCAGTCAAACAACGTCGAAACTAATTCACTCTGAATTAAACTATATAAATTTTGGATTCTCCCCCCCCACCGTACATTTATTTATGTTGCTCTTAATTTTTAGCTTTGAAAACTTCCTGTACTAACAGCATTTATAAGAATTTTCGGGAATACAGGAGCGGTTGTAAATAAATTTAGGTATATCTCACTATGTTTCCGTGAATATAATCATTTTTAATATTATTCGAGGACTATTAAGTTTAAAAACACTCTTTAATTTTATAGAAAAAACTCTATATAATCCTACTCTCCTATATAATCCCGCGCAAAATTTGCATCGAGATGTACTAGACGGTTTTCTACAATTTCCTTTAGGTCTATAATTTGTTCGTCTCATGATTAATAGCTTACACAAATTATTTTACGAGCCGACCGGTGGACATTTCTTCTTATTAGCATTTTTTGAAGTTAAATGGAAAATTGAAGAGGATTTAGACATAAGAGAGCATGTGTACGCAGAAATTCCGACAGGCAGGTTGTCACCACATGTAAGAAAGTATAGAAACAAACTTTGCCAATTTTCACAGAAATCTATACCAAATTGTTGGGAGATAAAGTTTCATAACTTTGTATCGACTTAAAGTTTCCACAAATTATGTTAAGTAATATTTTTTGACGGCAAGATCGGCGACAGAAAGGCACAATTTCGCTACACAAAGCTAAAATAAGTGGTCAAAGAACTGCACAGACCTGGTGTCCATGTACACATTAATATATTTTCACTTACAAAACATCAGAGAATTGCACAAACTAGGCATTGCGCAATGCCCTTATTTTGTCCATGTACACATCGATCAATTTGCACTTAAAAATCAGGAAGCTAAACAAAGTTAAAACTACCATGGTAACCAGAAATGGAGTTTTATTGCCAAAATTGGTCGGCACCCTAATTGAAGGGCACCCAATTCTATGCTATAGCCGGGAGATTATTTAACAATAATAATTACAATAAACGTAATTATTTGTATTTACTCCAACTTTCTCCCTTCAAAATTTCTTCCCTTAATTTGATAATTACCAGTAATTTATTCAGAAATGATTTTATTTTATCACTACATTAAGGCTTGTGGTGATGTTAATTTACAAGCTACACCTTGCTCATCTGCCAATTAACTTCATTAAACTTCTAAAAAGTTATCTGAGAAACCGTACCTTTCAAGTAAAAATTAACAACACTTATTCTACGAAGAAATATATCAAAAGCGGAATTCCACAAGGAAGTGTTCTTGGACCCAGTCTTTTTTGCATTTATACAAATGACATGCCCGTCCCACTTAATTCAAAAATAGTTAAGTTTGCTGATGATACAGCGATATTGACCAGATCAATGAAACCACAACTTGCGGTTGATAAGCTTGAAATTGCAGTGAATCACGTTGTGCATTACCTTAAATCATGGAGACTCAGCAGTAATCCCTCTAAAAGCAACATTCTACTTTTTCGCCGACATCGAAAATTCACCCCAGTTGAACTGAACATTAAAATTAATAATCAAGAAGTTCCTGTGGTTAACAGCACTAAATATTTAGGTATCTATTTTGATTCACAATTGCTCTTTAAAGAACATTCCGAATATGCACTCAGAAAAGCGACTGTCGCAAAAATTGCTCTTCAACCCTTGATTGGCAGAAAATCCAAGTTAAATGTGAGAATTAAAAAGAAAATATATATTACACTTATTCGTCCGATACTTCTGTACGCTATCCCTGTTTGGGCCACCGTTTATAAAACCTACAGAAGAAGACTACAAATTTTTCAAAATAAAATTCTACGCGATATCATCAATGCGCCGTGGTTTGTCAGAAACTTACAGATTCATAAAGAATTGAAGATCCGGCCCGTTCCTGATGAGATACTCACTACACGCCACAATTTCTTTCAAAAAATAGCTAACTCAAGATATGACCATATAAGGGAGCTAATTAATTATGATCCTACCCTGGAATGTGCTATAAAAAAGCCCAGAAGCATCTTCCATAATATGAAGTGGTGAATTGTAAATAGTGTATATAAAAAATTTTATTATATGAGACTGTACAATATCCCACAGCATCGGACTTTGGATTAAAGCTCACTTATTCTTCGTATTTTCAACTACCTCAGATGAACATTGCGACATCCTAATGGATAATGGCATTGCTCTTTGGTAGCTTTTTATATTTTTTATGTTCAATTTGTTTTCTACTACTTATGATTGACTTTGCGACACCCAAATGGGTAATGGCTTAGCTCATAGGTATCTGCTCTTGTGTACATATTGTGTATATAGAGAAATTCACCACTGCGCGTTTTGAGAATAACAGCTACAGAGTACAAGACTAAAACCACTGTCTGTTGGTTGATCAAGTGTTCTCTTGCTGTTTCATTGTGTATACATTTAACTTAATATATTTTCATATTTTGTTGCCAGCTCTAACAGTTTCCCAGATGCACTTCTATATTCTAAATTTCATTGTGTACTCATGTACTATTCTAGCTCCGCCTATAGAGGCGCGGCGTTTACCGCCTTATTCTCATTTTTCCAAGCCAGTTAAAGCAGTGGGCAAACAGCACTAACAGCAGTCTTTTCAAATCCAAAAATATTTAAATTCATACAAGACATGACCGATATAGGAAAAAATATTAAAACAGCAAAATCAAGTGGTTTTCATCCGCAGAGAACCCGTTTGCGCTTCGGGAAAGAACCCGTTGGCGCCGTTGCATTTTTACTCGCCAAGCTCGCGGTTTATCGGCGATGAGCCGAGCCGCAAACGTGATATTTTGTAAACATGATTTTTAGTGCATGTAAATTCAAGTTAGCAGACAAAACAATATATTAAGCATATAGTAGTAAAAATTCACAGATAATAAGCATGTAGATGTAAAACTAACCTGTTAAACGTGATATACGAAAATTATATTAAATTCAATTTAGCACAGAAAAGAATATATTAAGTATAAGACAATATATAAGCATTTATAACGGAAATAAAAATTCATTTGAAAAATATAAATTAGTATTAATGTACTGAAATTAACCTGTTAAACGTGATAAACAAAAACAAAAACAAAAACAAAAAAAAAAAAAAAAAAAAATTGTCTTAAATTCCAGTTAACACAGAAAACAATATATTCCTTACACCAGCAGTGGTTTGCTAATTTTGATGACCATGGTGATGCATCAAACAATTCTGTCATGTTATATAATGAATAATCTTTTTTATTTCAACTCAATCATCTATTTATGTCACACTTGCCATGCTCTGAAAGGTTATTGTTAGAAAAGCATTAACAATATATTATCTTGTTAAAATTTTACGCCAGAAAATTGATTTATTCTCATAATTTTAGATGACAATAACCAATAATAAAAATAAAAGCATTACTTAGTAATTTAAATTGCTGGTTCTTAGAACTGTTAATAATTAAGAACACAACGTGAACAGCCGTGTTACAAATTAGCTTCACCCCTCCCGCCGTATTTTCTTCCTTTCATCCCGAACCGAGAACCGGCATCTATCTACGAAAATATTTCTATCCATTCGTTGTTAAAAAATTCAGAAAAAATAATAATAAATAAGAGAAGAATAATATAAATCTGCAAATGCGAACAACGACAGTGATAAGTCAACAAAATGAACGCAAGAGGAATGGTTGCAAACTTCGAACAAGCGAATAGGATAAATCCGCTGGGTTACCAGGTTTAAACTATTATCGCCAAAGTTGGCGATGTTTACATTTACCAGGTTCTCTACGGAAGTGCTTCCAAATCAAGCACTGAAAAACTCGCAATAGCATTCCAAGCAGTAAAAATTGCCTTACAATTCGCTGAAGACGAAAACTAAATTCTTACGCAGACCAACCAACAGATGGCGACACCTATGAAGAAGCTATGCCTAAATCAGGACTTAGAAGAGAAGGGCTAGCCCTGAAGCAAAACCCTGAAGCAGAAAGTGAGAAGTGATGACGTAGTCATGATGACACTGAGCGCGCAGATGCAATTCACAGCTTGAAAATTAGCGATTTTGAAACAGCGTTCGAAATGAGCTGTGTGTGAAAGATAGCTATAATTTGGAAGAGTCAATGTTACTGCTTTATGCATTTTAGACTGAAACATTAAAAAATTTAATAATACTTACTCAATTTTAAAATAATAGATAAAATGTGCTACTCTTTTAACATAAAGTTCTGTGGGTTTTTTTTATTTTTATTTGCAGGTTTTTTTTTTATTTAATGCACGTTTATTTCTAATCATTTCTTTATTTGCATGCTAACTGAGAGAATTTTTATACTGCTTCTAAGATAACTATAATAGCAGCTATTTAAATTTACTCGAAAAACAATTTTACATTGACATAGTTTTAAACATATATGACATATATGGCAACATTTCTGCTAACCTACGTTTGATCTTTTTCCTAATTGTAAATTTTACATTGTTATAATTCTCTTCCGATTCAATATAATAATTTTTTTAAATAATTTTGTAATTTATACTTATATCTATATTACAATTAAATAAATGTATGTAAGATTGTTACCTTAATTTTGACAAAATAGCTTTACTCAGAGTACCTAATACAGTTATTTAATTTTTCAAAAGTGTGAGTAAAGGAAGCAAGTCTTTTTATGCCAGTTACTTTAATGTTGTTATATTTTATCTAGAATGCTAACTTAGCACAAAATCTAATCAATAATTAGTTACAAAGGATACAATAAGAATAACTTTAACAAGTACTTAACAAAATTAGTTTGTTAAATACTTGTTATTCTTGTTGGTACTATTCATAATACCGAAGATATTATCGATTAACTCATAGAAGTCGGATGCTTTTTGATTTCCTGTGGGATGGAGTATACCTTTTGCGGTACGTTTTGAAAATAATCTTTTCTCTACAGCGACTTTTTGTCTCTCGTTTCCCTTGACCATTAAATAATTCGGTTTTAGTTTGTGACATAATTTGATTTTTTCTCAATCTCTATTTAAAACCTCTTTAATAATAACAAAATTTAAAACAGTCCCATCTTCTAAAACAAATCCTTTATCTAAAACGTGGTTTCTCAGTAATTTGAGGCAGAGCGCGAAATGAGACCTCTGATTAAAACAAACTGCACATTTTGAAAAAAACCGAGAACTTGGTCCAGTTTAGAGTCATAGCAGAGTTTTCAATCTATATATATGCATTTCGTCGAAACTGAGAACGCATATTTTTTCTACAGAATACAAATATTCGCCTTTCTTTCTTTCTTTAGAGTAAGAACATCACTTTGAATTCTTGGAACTACACTAAAATTTAGCGCACCATTTCTTTAATTTGCTAATACTAGGTAAAGATATTCCAGTTTTTTCTTAATTTTTTCTTTCCAAAAATCATAGCTTTAAGATGACAGAGCTCTTATGACAATGCAACGTGAAATATCTTCACTAGTCCACTTGATTTTTTCCTTCTTTTTCAGTAATGCATTAGTCTGCGTCTTTATAAAAATAGGCTTTAGACAATTTTTCAAATTCTCCGATTTGTGCTTCCCCCACTCAGATTTCGCTATTTGAGATTTTAATTTCTGATACCAATTTCTGTCTAGATGTCGTCCACCTTCTTTGCCGCTGAACAAACATTCTAAAATTTTTCTTTCCTCTAGTTTTCAATACTTTAATACAATTTTCTAAGGATATTATTTTGTTCTTCAAATTATCAATGCATTCTTGTTTATCCTTAAACTTAGGGCATTCAGGAATATCTATATTTTCATTTGTGAGTTTTATTTCAAAATCATTAAAATTTGATTTACTATTGTCATCATCAATTTCGATTTATTATTGTCATCATAATTTACTTTCGGCACAGCGTTCCATTTCAACAGTTTCTTTTTGTGGCTATCCAAACAAGCGATTTTTCATATCATCTTCATAAACACTGCATAGAAAATGTTCGCTGCAGATTTTCCCGCTCTTCGCATTAATAGAATCTTGTCTTTGACATTTGTGTATCCATTCTTTCGTGAAAAGCAAAACCTCATTTGGATCCTTTGGTCCCATGAAATAAAATATCTCATCCTTTCGTACTTCTGTAAGTGCTACGACAAGTTACTACAGCGCAAAAAGGCGTATTACATAAATGGTACTTTACAATATAGAATTTTAAATAAAAACTGACTAAAATTACATATATATAAATTATTTTAAATATATACATTATTATAAAACAGATATATATATGATTAAAATTAATTTGGGATATGTAACCTCTAGAAAATCCTCTCGCAGCTGAATGAAACTACAGTTTTAAACGCGGGAAATCAGAACAGGTGGCATCACAGTGACGTCAGATTACTGCCTGCTAATTTTCCCCATTAGGCTCTCATCGGCGAGGAGTCGAACAAAGAAATGAGCTAGCCCTTTCTATTTATCCCTGGCCTAAATCGAGATCTTATGCCTGCTTTTCGCCGGTGCCAAAGGATGGCGCCACCTCTCCAATAGAAGCGAATGCTTCTGGAGTACTTCTAAATTTGGATTCCCTAACAAGGGTACGTAGCTGCCTGGTTAAAGACCTTTTCAAGTCTGTGTACCAGTCTTCAGGATCAGGATGTGGATCTGGATGATCGCTGTTTTCTGAACGCGTGATGCTCGCTCTCCCCCTTGCGAACTTCTCAATGCCTCTGAGTTCCTACGTACAGAAAGATTTATGTGATGCGCCTTACGACCTTAGATTCTACGATCCAGAGACACTCAGGGCCGTCTTAAGGAATTCGGCGCCCATGGGCTACTAAAAATAATGCACCCTTCTTCCTAAGAAAATACACAGAATGGCAAATGGGAGTCGGAAAAGTTATACAAAACAGAAGTGTCAGAACTAGAAAAAAACTATTTATTACTTTTATAATAAACTGTTATCTTTATTGTAACTTTTCTTTAAAGTCACTTATTTAAAAGATGGGTATAAATGTTTACCCAGATTTGAGGGGATTATCTCAATAATGACAGTTCCGATCAGTTTTTAGTCTAATCCTTAGAACTTGATCCGAACTATTATATTATTCTCCATCAGTGCATAACATAAACAAAAATAAAATTTAATTAAATAAAAAACCATTTAAGAACAAAAACACACCTTAATCTAAACAAATGTAACTTATATATTTATTTTCCTAGCTTTTTCTTTGGCAAACTGATCAATAATATCACTAGTATTTAAATTTTCAAATAAATATCTTTCAATAGACAAAATACTTAAATCATTGAGTTTACTCTGTCCCAAAGAAGATCGTAAGTAATTTTTTATTCTTTTGATTGCTGAAAATGATTTTTCGCCACTGCAGTTTGTTGTGGCGATACTTAAAAATATGCGCAGTGCTGTGGTTACGTTTGGAAATGTAGATTCAATTTTTAACTCGATTATTGTCTTTAAACTTAGTTCTGCGATAGATACATTTTCGGTATTTTCCAATAAATTCACATGTTTAAAATGTAGGCATTCTTCAATAAAGTTGTTTTCTAAATCATTCTGATATATTTCGCACAACTTTGCAGCATTATTTCTAATTATGTCTTCATTTATATTTTTTAAATTAACTAGAAACCCAAATGTTGAATAAATGTCAACATATGCACATTTTCTCTTTTGTACTTCTGCTAGAATTTTATCAATAATAGCATAATATGTTTTTATGCGGAATTCGTCATTTGCATCAAGTTGCACTTCTTCCGACGTATTTTCGTCGAACTGTCTTTTTCTTTTCCGTAACCGTTTGTATTCATAACAGCCAGATAATTTTATACCTTCTGATTTGCAAAGGTTAAACGAATCTATATTTCGTTTCGATTGTACAAATTTTTCTAAAGAAGCATATAATGAAACAATGCATTCAATTGTAATATCAACTTTTTGAAGCGATATATTAGTTTTATCGATGGTTTCCAATATTTCACTCCAAAATGCTATCATAATAGCAGTTTCCAATGAGTTGAACTCATTTAACAACCCCTGGGCTTCAACTTTTGTTGCAGGCTTTTGAAAATTATCTTCGTAAAGTTTAGTTAAAGCATTTTTAAAATTTTCATAGCCTGAAACCACTACTTTCACTGAATCAGCTCTTGCTGACCAACGAGTGTCGCTTAATTTTTTGGGAACTTTATTTTTTGCTGTTAGCGTATTTTTTTAAATTTCCCATCTTGATGTTGATGCGGCAAAGAAATTGTATAAGTTTTGTAGAAACAAAAACAATTTAGTTGCTTGTATGCAGCATTCAGCTGCCGATTGTCCAATTAAATTTAAAGAATGTGCCGCACAGGGCACGTAAATGGCAAGATTATTTCTAGATTTAATGCGTGCTTGGAGGCCGTTATATATACACGACATATTAGAGGCATTATCATAAGATTGTCCTCTACAATCTTCCAAACTAATATCTAAATCAGATAATAGCTTTAAAATACAGTCTTGCATTTCTGAGCTCTTATGGCCAGTATTCTCCAAAAATTTTAAAAACCTTTCAACGGGTGTTCCATTTTTATTGACATATCTTACGACAATGGTTAATTGATCCATATGGGAAATATCGGGCGTCGAATCTACTATAATAGAGTAATATTTTGCCTCTTTTAGTTCCGTAATAATAAAACATCTAACATTTCTGCCCAATAATTTTAGAAACTCATCACAAATATTTGCAGATAAATAAGAGATATTCCCAGTACTTTTATTTGCAAAATTAAATATATGTTGTTGCAAAATTGGGTCAAATTTTGCTAAAAGTTCTAAGAACCCTAAATAATTCCCATTATGTTTATCACCAATAGTTTGATTTTCTCCCCTAAAAGCCAAACCCCTTGAACTTAAAAATTTTATATTTTAAAATATTTTTCGTTCTAAAATATTTTTCCAGTAATTCGTATTTTTTTCCATTGATATAATAGAATAATTTTTGAAATATTCCCATTTTTCTGTAGATCTGTTCACAATTATACGGGTGTTTTCTTTATGAAGAGCTGAATTTTCATGGTCCGAAATTTTTTCACTATGTTCCAATCGTTAAAACCTGCACTAAATGGATTATTGGCACTACCAAACAGTTTGCAAGGGATGCAATATACTTTTCCTGAAGTATTTGAATATAAAAGCCAGTTTCTTTTTTGTTGTTTACCGTTTTGTAAACGTCTATAAAATATCATTTTTGTAGCATACCTGCTCTGTGATTTGTAGACCACTTTAGATGCAGAAAAGTCTAGTTCTTGAATATCTACCTCTACGTTAGATATGTTCTTCATTATATCTATAATTTTATCTTCGCTTAATCTTCCCCATAATGCTGGATCAGTATAATTAACACTCAACATATTACTAAGTTCATCTTCATCTAAATATTCTCTTTCTTGATCTTCTGGCTGTGGCTGTTCCACGTTTTGTTGTTTCTGGTCCTCTTCTTTTTCTTTCATATTTGATTGCTGGGCATTATTGTCATACTGTTGTTGATTTTTTTCTTTTCCCTCTTTGTGTTGCTCATCCTCTGTAATATCCATAGAAAGTGTTTCGCCTTTTTCAAAGAAATTTGTTAATGTAGGCATTTTTTCCAAGAGAGCTTTTTGCCTCGCCTCTTTCTCTTCTTTTAATTTACGGTTGGCGGAACCAGATAATTTTTTTCGTTTATGTTCCATGGTTAGTCTTCCTACATAATGGAATAAAAAATTGTTATAAAATTGTTTAATATGTATATATTATTATTAATTAATTTTTAGCTAACATATACACTAGTGGACAAAAAAAAGCATAATAAAAAAATGGCATTTAGCAAGATAATATTTATTAATTTTAAAAGGTTAAAAAATAAATTGGTTTTTTTTTTCTCATTTTATATTTAAAAATATATTTACTTTAAGGTATAAAGAAATTAGGTAGTATATCGAACGGTTTATAAAAATCAAAGTGGAAAAAAAAAATGCATATTGTTTAATTAATACCTTGTATGCCCGCCCTTTGCTTTATAAAGTGCTTCAGCTCGATCTGGCATACTTTCGACCAACTTTTGGCAGAAATCCGGATCAATCCTGTCCCATTCTTCATGCGTTATCCTTTTTAACTCATCAATGTTTTTTTGGCTGTCTTTCCCTTATTCTTGTTTTCAGGTGAGTCCAGAGATGTTCTATTGGATTCATATCTGGTGATTGGGATGGCCAGCTTAGCACAATAATCTTCTTATCTCTGAAATATTCTCTTGAATGCATTGAACGATGCTTTGGATCGTTATCTTGTTGGAATTCATATCCATTAAGACGCATTTTTGAAGCTGACAATGCAAGACAAGAGTCGATTATCCTAGTATATTTAAGGGAATCCATATTTCCCTCAATGATCGTTAACATTCCAGTGCCATTAGAGCTAAAACAACCCCAAACCATAATATGCCCTCCGCCATGTTTAACAGTAGACTTTAAATTTTTCAAATTATATCTTTTCCCTACCTTACGACGCACATATCTTCGTCCATCTGATCCAAACAAGTTTATCTTGGTCTCATCTGACCAGATTATGCTATTCCAATGCTCTTGAATGCAATAAACCCATTTCTTAGCATGCTCATATCTGCTTAAAACATTTTCAGGACTTAAATATGGTTTAGAACAGGCAACTCTGTCAGGCAAATCTATAGAACACAATCCACGACGAATTGTTCTAGATGAAACACATTTTCTTTTCCTGTCATTTAATATATTTTTCAATTTATTTGATCCTAATTTAGGATCTTTTAAGATATTTTGCTTCAAAAAAGTTAAATCACCTGATGAGAGTGACAACTTTCGGCCTATCCCGGTTTTCGAGATGAAGACCCTCTTATAATATATTTTTTAACAATTCTGGAAATTGTTGATTGATTTACGGAGTATTTTTTTGCTAACTCCATTTGGCTCATTCCAGACTCGTGGAAAGCTACAATTTGAGCCTTGTCTTCAATTGATAATTGCTTTGACATGGATGCACTGAATCATAGAATTTTTTTATGTTTTTTGGCGGGAAAAGGAAATTTTTTTTCAATATGCATTTTTTTTTTTTTTTTTTTTTTTTTTTGTCCACTTTGATTTTTATAAACCGTTCAATATACTACCTAATTTCTTTATACCTTAAAGTAAATATATTTTTAAATATAAAATGAGAAAAAAAAACAATTTATTTTTTAACCTTTTAAAATTAATAAATATTATCTTGCTAAATGCCATTTTTTTTTATTATGCGTTTTTTTTTTTTTTTTTTTTTTTTTTTGTCCACTAGTGTATGTAAAAGGAAAAGCACTTACCTTAGGAAGATAATAATATAATTTAATAATTTCCACTTAATTTTCAATTTTTAATTCACCTTATTCAGTCGACAAATACTAAAATTATATCAATTTTACTTTTGTCGTGCAATCTATATTAAGGTACGCATCAGTGACTCCTTTATGTTCCTATCTTTTATCAGGAATGTTAAAATAATACAATTTACGTTTAGATAAATGAATATGCCCTGGCGACGCGGTGAGTATACGTAGGTGGTCTTATATTAACTCCAGTACAGCTCCGACAGTTCAAATGCGACTGAAACAAAAGTACGATCGGTAGGGTGTTACTCCCATTTCGCGTTGCCCTTCTCTATCTATCGTTTTTCAGCACATTTGGAAGAAATAAAAATCAGTTTAATATTTTAAGAAGTGTTTTAATTTAAAAATAAGTAAAAACTAATAAAATGAAAAATAAATTTTTACTATATCGCAAATAAAAAATTGCCGCCTCAAAAGGCTTGCGCCCTGGGGCTATAGCCCATTTAGCCCTGTGGTTAGGGCGGCACTGGAGACACTGCACTTTTGCGCTATTCTGGAATACACGAAATCATTCAGTTAGTTATATCGGAATGATCATGTTTATGTGCTTAAGGTAAAGCTTTGAGGTCTGTCTGCCTAAGGGGAGAGATGTCTTTGTAGAGGACTTTCGAAGGGAACTGATTCATATACACGAGACAGATAGATCACTGTATTCACACTTCATTAGCTAGAAGATAATTTTATGCGATTACTGATGAAAGATTCCTTACGAAATGGGGTCCTGGAATTTTTAAACTAATTTGGTACTGATTTAAGGATCCAATGCTTGGTAAGTTAATGTTGTTGATTAATAACCTAGCACCCTGAAATTTCTGAAAAGTGTTCAATTTAAGTCATAAAATCTTCATTATCAATAATCAGTACTTCCGTATTCGGTACTTACGTATTATCGCAACCAGGTCAAAATTCGCATAAATTGCGAAATTTGACGACCCTACTTACGGCAACCCTACGTGTTATGCGTAGTTTTGTAAAAAGAGCATGTGGAGATTCAGAAAAGTTTCCTGCATTTTCGTGCAAATTTTTGTAATTTATGAGAAAATAGCAGTGTACATGGATAAAGTGAAGAGTGTGCGCAATGCCATTTTTGTGCAATTCTGGGATGTTTTTTTAAGTAAAAATAAGTCGACGTGTACATGGTTATGGCGAATACGGTTTTTAATCAGTACTAAAAGCAATAGCCAAAAGATTTCCGCCGAAAAAATAATTCTGCAACTTATTCAAATTCGAAACCGGAAGGGTTTAATTGCTATTTTATATTTTAAAAGAAAATAATATAAAAAACTGTATTAAAAATTATCTATAATTAATAAATGTACATTTTCTTTCTATTCATACTTTTTTACTCAAACTTACAAATAGCGTCAAAACTTACGAATAGCGTCAACCTGGATGCGATAATACGTAAGTACCAAGTATTCATATGTAGCAACTAATCGGGGCAGAGGGAGTATATATTTATTTGAAATTTTCAATTTGTTTATTATCGATTTCCTATTTTGTAAAATTTGAACGAATTTTTGATTAATAAACTCAAGGATTTCAAAGCGAGCAATGGCAATGTTGTACAGAAAAAATATTTTTATCTCCAGCGCGCGAGTCTCTGTATCGGAAATTTTAAAATTATTTTGCGGTATTGCTGCTGAACTGAATTTTATGGTTTGAGTACATAGAACATGATATTTTATAAATAAATGTAACACGCAAAACTTTAAAAAAACGCCCCTTTTGACGTATTTTAAAATCTAAACCTTTCAGATGAAATTTTTTCACTTAATGGATGAGAGGAGGAATAAATTCAAACTTAGTTAACATAATGATGGCTGACCTTTTTTAATACAGACCACTTCTAACTCATGCCCATGAAGCACATACGAATAAAAAATTATCTTTTGGAAAGAATAAAGTCTGCATTTATGCGTTTACATCCGGGTGCACCGGCGAAATTGTTCTTACTGTGTACAACACTGCTACATCCTGCCACAGTTGCCATCAAGAAATAATGTTGACCAGAATACTTATCAAATATAATCCTCGGAACATTTATACCGAACGAATCTTACTCTCCTATATAATCTCGCGCAAAATTTGCTTCGAGATGTACGAGACGGTTTTCTACAATTTCCCTTAGGTCTATAATTTATTCATCTCACGATTAATACCTTATATCAATTATTTTACGAGCCGACCGGTGAACATTTCTTCTTTTTAGCATTTTTTGAAGTTAAATGGAAAATTGAAGAGGATTTAGACATAAGAGAGCATGTGTACGCAGAAATTCCGACAGGCAGGTTGTCACCACATGTAAGAAAGTATAGAAACAAACTTTGCCAATTTTCACAGAAATCTATACCAAATTGTTGGGAGATAAGGTTTCATAACTTTGTATCGACTTCCACAAATTATGTTAAGTAATATTTTTTGACGGCAAGATCGGCGACAGAAAGGCACAATTTCGCTACACAAAGCTAAAATAAGTGGTCAAAGAACTGCACAGACCTGGTGTCCATGTACACATTAATATATTTTCACTTACAAAACATCAGAGAATTGCACAAACTAGGCATTGCGCAATGCCCTTATTTTGTCCATGTACACATCGATCAATTTGCACTTAAAAATCAGGAAGCTAAACAAAGTTAAAACTACCATGGTAACCAGAAATGGAGTTTTATTGCCAAAATTGGTCGGCACCCTAATTGAAGGGCACCCAATTCTATGCTATAGCCGGGAGATTATTTAACAATAATAATTACAATAAACGTAATTATTTGTATTTACTCCAACTTTCTCCCTTCAAAATTTCTTCCCTTAATTTGATAATTAACAGTAATTTATTCAGAAATGATTTTATTTTATCACTACATTAAGGCTTCTGGTGATGTTAATTTACAAGCTACACCTTGCTCATCTGCCAATTAACTTCATTAAACTTCTAAAAAGTTATCTGAGAGACCGTACTTTTCAAGTAAAAATTAACAACACTTATTCTACGAAGAAATATATCAAAAGCGGAATTCCACAAGGAAGTGTTCTTGGACCCAGTCTTTTTTGCATTTATACAAATGACATGCCCGTCCCACTTAATTCAAAAATAGTTAAGTTTGCTGATGATACAGCGATATTGACCAGATCAATGAAACCACAACTTGCTGTTGATAAGCTTGAAATTGCAGTGAATCACGTTGTGCATTACCTTAAATCATGGAGACTCAGCATTAATCCCTCTAAAAGCAACATTCTACTTTTTCGCCGACATCGAAAATTCACCCCAGTTGAAGTGAACATTAAAATTAATAATCAAGAAGTTCCTGTGGTTAACAGCACTAAATATTTAGGTATCTATTTTGATTCACAATTGCTCTTTAAAGAACATTCCGAATATGCACTCAGGAAAGCGACTGTCACAAAAATTGCTCTTCAACCCTTGATTGGCAGAAATTCCAAGTTAAATGTGAGAATTAAAAAGAAAATATATATTACACTTATTCGTCCGATACTTCTGTACGCTATCCCTGTTAGGGCCACCGTTTATAAAACCTACAGAAGAAGACTACAAATTTTTCAAAATAAAATTCTACGCGATATCATCAATGCGCCGTGGTTTGTCACAAACTTACAGATTCATAAAGAATTGAAGATCCGGCCCGTTCCTGATGAGATACTCACTACAAGCCACAATTTCTTTCAAAAAATAGCTAACTCAAGATATGACCATATAAGGGAGCTAATTAATTATGATCCTACCCTGGAATGTGCTGCAAAAAGGCCCAGAAGCATCTTCCATAATGTGAAGTGGTGAATTGTAAATAGTGTATATAAAAAATTTTATTATATGAGACTGTACAATATCCCACAGGATTGGACTTTGGATTAAAGCTCACTTATTCTTCGTATTTTCAACTACCTCAGATGAACATTGCGACATCCTAATGGATAATGGCATTGCTCTTTGGTAGCTTTTTATATTTTTTATGTTCAATTTGTTTTCTACTACTTATGATTGACTTTGCGACACCCAAATGGGTAATGGCTTAGCTCATAGGTATCTGCTTTTGTGTACATATTTTGTATATAGAGAAATTCACCACTTCGCGTTTTGAGAATAACTGCTACAGAGTAGAAGACTAAAACCACTGTCTGTTGGTTGATCAAGTGTTCTCTTGCTGTTTCATTGTGTATACATTTAATTTACTATGCTTTACAAGTATTGTGTGAATTCTTCATTTTCACTTTATTATTTGACTGTGCTTACCTGCAAGTATTGATTTCTTTTTCTACCGGAGTGTGAACTCTCAAGAAACATTGGCCGAGGTCAGTTTACGGGAGTGGGACTCCTGTCGTAACTGCCGCCGACCTACGACGTTTCAAGCCACACCCACTGGGTAGAACTCATTGCAATTCAGCCTGGCAAGTGCCATTTGATTTAAATTATGAAATTCAAAGTATTAGTGATTTAATTATGATTGTTCATCACTAGTTTACTACATAACTTAATATATTTTCATATTTTGTTGCCAGCTCTAAAAGTTTCCCAGATGAACGTCTAAATTCTAAATTTCATTGTGTACTCATGTACTATTGTAGCTCCACCTATAGAGGCGCGGCGGTTACCGCCTTATTCTCATTTTTCCAAGCCTTAGGGCAATACCATGACAGGCAGTTAAAGCAGTGGGCTGCTAAATGCTGTCTAAATCAGATAACTGAACTGAACTGAGCTTGCGCACACTCTTGACTTTATCTATGTACACATCGACCTATTTTCACTTAAAAAGTCTAAGAAAATTGACAAAAATCTAATTCTTCTTACTCTTGTTAAAAGCGCCAAACAAATAAGTGGGCGATTCTGCACTTTAGCAGCGAAATTGTTTCTAAGTGCTTATTAGCTACAATCACGACCGGAATTTTCCGGAAAATGTCACATTACATGTCTCATGATCTCTTATTTCTCTAAGACAAAATAATCTGGGATTCGAACTGTGTACTTCTCAGATTAAAGTCCTAGCTAGTAACATTTATCGCCTTATCAAAATGTCGCCAAACTACATAATAATATTTTTCGAATACGTATCCCGATCTGCTGCTACGGATAATGCCTTAGCAGGGAAAAAGTATCACGCTGTCCTCCTAGAAGAACAACGTCATCGGATGACAACCATAACTTGGTCTACCATAATAAGCTGTTTCTCTCCGTTTTGGCGTTAAGGTTGTTCTCCGAACCTTATCTCACCTTTCTGTAGTTGACTCTCCTGCACCTAGATGGTGCCACCTCCGCCTACTTTTCTGCTTAGTACCCATCTCAAAATTCTACTTTTTTTACTTATATACGCCCTTATTAAGGACAAAAACTTCCCCATTTAATAAAGCCGTAAATGGATATTTAAATACAGATCAAGTAATGCACTTTCATTAGTACGGCACTTGACGTCAAAAGCCTGACCTGACCTGGGCGGGGCGCGTCACCGACATGTCGGCAGGAAAGAGTAGGGACGATCTGGTTTACTTTAACACTGAAACCTAAGGTGTTTGTATCACATAACTCTTTTTAATTATTAAATGTGATACGTTGTATGGTGATGAGATTATGAAAGCCACAGTTTTTTCCAAATAGGATTTAATATATCTCATTAAAGCACTTTTTACTGCATTTCGCGCATTTTTTTCACGCATAATTCGTGTACAAACATCTTTACTTTCGTAAAACGGTAAAAACTCTAAGCACAAAATTTATGAACTTAATTTTGCGTACAAATAACGTAAAATTATATAAGATTGATAGCACATGAAGCTTTGAAACAAATAAACCAAAATTATTCAAAATCTGATATATATATTTTAAAATTTTTCCCCACAGTGTTGCCATTGCTCGCTTGGAACTCGTTGAGTTTCTTAATCAACAATTCATTAAAGTTTAAAATCTTACGCAGAATAATAATGCAGAATAATGCAGTTAAAAATAAAAAAATCTTATGCAGAATTAGAATTAAATTTAAAAAAAATAATCACTATAAAATGTTAGCACAATCAATTACTACAGTTTACAATTTTGACATTAGAATAAATGTATAAAAATTAATAAGGTGTTAAAAGTGTTTATCACTATGATGTATTGTGAAATATAATTGAAATAAAACTCCTATATATAAAATATGCTATAATATGCGCCCATAATCTTAAACAACAGTACAACTTAAAATTTTAAACGAAAACAAAAAAGAATTCATTTTTCGGTATTTTAGTATTTTTTACTTATTTACACCAATAAAAAGCATAAAAATTATAAGAGAAAATTCTTTGTTTGAAATTTTCTATTAGTTCAGATTTAAAATATTATTTTTTAAAAGAAGTAGTTACAAATTTCATTACAGCATAGGAAATATCATATCGTATCGTATCTCGTATCGCAGCTACATCAGTACAGCAGCGGTCGAGCTTCTAGACGGAACTACGTTCCCAGTGGCATGTGAAATGAACTTTTCTAATTACATGCGGAATTCTGCAAGACAAATCTTCAATCAGCTATCCAATACTACTTATGGCTATTAACAATAATTGCTGCATCGTGGAATTTCTACTATCTTTTCGTTTTCCTCGCCATCACTGCTCTTTTTAGAGCACCTGTATGCTCCGCATCATATACTTCTACGTTTAGGCTATTACAGAAAAAGATTTGCTCCCTCTTAACGAGTTACACAGCAGGTAGTGATGTAGCATAGATATCTATCTGCTCTGCGACTTTGTCGCTTGATTAGTATAAGTAGTGCAGTTATCAGCGAATTCCTCGCGGTTCGGGACCTTGGTCGCCGTACCTTTCCTCCTTGATATTCACCAGGTGGTGTTGTAATCCATACTCTTCCTTCGTTTTTTGTAAATCAGTAAACACTTTTCTTACGGTAAAAGTGGTCACCAGAATTTATTACCGAATCCTTGAGGTGAATTAAAAGAAATTTCTATAATTCTTGCAGTTCTTTTGCGATCAGTTTACTGTTTTCAGTCCAGTCTCGGTCGCTATCAGTTTATACTACACAATGAAAGTATGGTGTAATGACCGCCACTACTTTTAGAAATTAAATATTAGTTTTCCACTAGATGGCGCGTCCTCGACACCGAGTTGCTTCTTCTGGGAGGCAATGGAAAAACTGGGAGCGTTCGGCATTTGCCCTCTGAAAATAGGCGGATACTAGAGATGGTAATTATTTCCTTCTTCGTAAATACAAGTATGCCGATTTAGCTTTTAAAAAATTCGTAGCAAAAGTCATTACAGATATGATACAAATTGTTTCTTCTTAATTTTAAACTAGTATTACATAATACGTTCTTTCAATTCTAACTTTGAAAGTACGTAAGAGGTGTGGTCAGTAAGACAGACAAACTAACATAAGGGAGTATCTGCAATCCATGGTTCCACGGAGAGGAAACATCCGTAGATTATAAGAGTATATTCCTTATAAATCTTGATCTTGGTTAAATCGCAGAATAGGCTGCATCAGTGGATGCTGTGTTTACTTCTCTTATGCTTGGACACGCCTTTTTATGACGTAATATTGGTTACGCCTCTTCTTAAAAACTTAAAACCAAGTTTTAAGTATGCTATAGCTTCGTATTTAAAGAAAACGTGAATTATATTTTAACTGAGTTGAAATGGTAGGTTTATAATCTTCTGCGCGAGATTTTTTTTAATTATAAATCTTCTTTTGTGTGTTGTGTGGTAGTGTTAGCATTTAACGTAACGAATTACAATGTCTCAAAAAAGTGATGGGACACTTGTGCTTTACCAAAGGAAACTGCAATAAAATAAATTTGAAAAACATGTAAAATTTTTTGTGGGTGTGTTTCATGCTTAAATTTAGTAACAATTATTACATAACATACATTTTCTCAAAATAATTAAATATTAATTTAATAAAAATACAATTGTTTAGAACGGAGCAGGAAATGTCTCACTTAAGTGATGGGACACTACGTACTATGCAACAAAAATCGTCTGAAGTAAGCAATAAAAATATCTTTTGGGATATTTATTTTTACTCAAAAGCAATTGCCAATAATTTATAAAATCGTCTGCAGTATTTCTCTCCAGTTTGTTTTGGAATTTTTGTGTTTTTTTAGCTCTGTGCAGACATGAATGCTAAACGAAAAGAAACTTTGCCTTTCGAAAATTAGTTATTAATTTGCATATTGAACGTGGAAAATCTATTAGAGAAACTACTGAAACAGTTAACTTCAGTCATTGGACAGTTTTCAATATCATTAAACGATATAAAAAGAATCATATGATTCAGGATAAAAGAAGACCTGGCCGACCATCAAAGCTATCCAATGGAATAAAGCGAATTATCGTTCGAAATATTTTTTAAAAAAAATCCAAGAATGAGTGCTCCTAAATTTGCTGCTGATTTACAAGCATTATATGGAGTAATTGTTAATTCTGAGACTATTAGAAGAGTAATTCGATCTACTGGATATGACGGTAGAGCAGCCAGGAAAAAATTCTTCGTAAGTGAAAAGAATAGAAAACTCAGACTGGCTTTCGCAAAATCCAACATAAATAAGAATTCTGATTACTGGAATGAGGTTATATTTGCTGATGAGAGTAAATTTAATATATTTGGTTCTGATGGTAGAATCTTGGTGTGGAGAAAACCCAGGGAAGAATTTCGCAAACAGAACTTGGTGCCAACAGTAAAACATGGCGGAGGAGGAGTTATGGTATGCGGGTGTATGTCGTCCGCTGGAGTTGGTAATCTTGTTTTTATTGACAGTATAATGGATCAGTACAAGTATATTGACATTTTAAATCAAAATTTGAAATCTTCAGCACGAAAATTGAACCTTCATAACGATTTTAAATTCTACCAGGACAATGACCCCAAGCACAGTGCTTTGAACAATAGACTCTGGCTTCTGTATAACTATCCTGAAATAATAAAAACACCACCACAATCTCCAGACTTAAATCCCATAGAGAATAATTGGCGAGAATTGGAATCAAGAATTCGCAAACACACCATTTCTTCAAAACAACAATTAAAATCAGTGCTTCAAGAAGAATGGGGTAAAATCACTCCAGAAATCACAAAAAAATTAGTCGAATCCATCCCAAGAAGATTAAATCATGTTTTAAAAGTAAAAGGAAATCCAAAAAATATTAAAACCTTTTAAAAAGTACAATTTTTGGATAAATATTTGATGGAAAACTAAGTGTCCCATCACTTAAGTGAGCCATTTTCTGCTCCGTTCTAAACAATTGAATTTATTAAATTAATATTTTAATATTTTGAGAACATGTATGTTATGTAATAATTGTTACTAAATTTAAGTATGAAACACACCCACAAAAAATTTTACATGTTTTTTAAATTTATTTTATTGCAGTTTCCTTTCGTAAAGCACAAGTGTCCCATCACTTTTTTGAGACACTGTATCTCTCACAAATGCATTATTAAGATACCAAACGATTGAAAACGATCATTACCAAACGATTGAAAATATTGAATGCATGTAACTTCTGAAAATACAGAAAGGAATTCTAAAGAATGTCTTGATTATTGGTGAGTGTGTCAAAATAGGTGCTAACTGCAGAAAGGATGAGTATCTGAATCTGGATTTTTTTTTACCAGTTGGAGCGAAGTGTTGAAAAGAGCGTTATTGAGTGGTGTATGGAGAAAAGCTTGATTGCAATATCATATAAGTGCCCAATTTGTGGAACAAATATGAAACTAGTAGAGCGAAAAAACCGTATAGACGGTTTAAAGTGGACGTGTAGAGTTATTATAGGCGAATGTAGGCATCGAATTTCAAGGTCTGTTCGAAAGAACTCCTGGTTTGCGAAGAGTAAATTGAGCATATGTGAAGTTTTGCGAGTTACCTATATATGGTTGGGTTAGTATGGGAATGATTTTATACGAACGGAATTACGTATTGCTAAAAGTACAGTGACAGATTGGAAGAGTTTTTGTAGAAATATGCATGGAGTTACGTTTGAAGGAGAATGTGATGTTGGGTGGGGAAGGCGTGATTGTCGAAATCGACGAAAGCAAGATGGGTTTTTGGTTTGGTTGAGAGAGGGACAGATAAATGCGTCTTTAGAGTTGTTGAAAACAGAGGTGCCGAAACATTGCTAGAAATCATTAAGGAGAATGTTCTACCAGGATCGATTGCTATATCGGATTGTTTGTCTCGAGTTCGAAGGGTATGCTCACCTGAAAGTCAATCATAGCTTGCGTTTTAAAGATCCAGAAACAGGTGCGCATACGAATAGTATTGAGGGAACTTGGGCAGCAATCAAAAGAAGTTTCCGTGGCTCTAGTAAGGCAAAAGAACAGCTTGATTCCTATCTTGCAGAATACATTTGGAGAAGGAAACACAAGAAATCCGATGCCAGCATATTGATAGATATATTTCTGAGTGAGATCACAGCCATATATTCTGCAAAAGGAGAGGACTGAAGGTAAGTTTCATTTATTATTATTGACTTAAGTAAAATATTGGGTGCTTTTCTAATATGACAGTTTGGATGTTCGGTACTTGCTTTACTCTGACAGCTTTATTTTTGCTTTGTATCATTTTTCTGGACACATTTTTTTTGCAAGTTGAATCAATGGAGTTGGTTACGCGCTAGTTCCTGCATTTCTCTGATTTCTTTAAGTGAAAGCAGATTTCTGAGTATATAAGCAATGGAGAATTTATTCAATGTCTGATTTTTTTAAGTAAAAATAGATCGATGTGCACATGGGCAAAGCCAATGTGGTGCGCATTGCCGAGCTTGTGCAATTCTGGGATGTTTTTTTAAGTGAAAATTTATCGATGTGCACATGGCTAAGTCATTGTGGTGCGCAATGCCGAGTTTGAGCAATTCTCTGATTTAAGTGAAAATAAATCGATGAGCACATGGACACAGACTTTGTGGAATTCTTTGGTGTTTTTCGAGCGAATACTGATCGTTGTGTAAAAGGGAAAACGAGATTGTGTGTGATGCCGAGCAGTAATGTAACTTATCGTTTGTGTATTTTAAATTTGTATTGTTGTTTTAATTGTGAAATAATTTTTCATTTAAATTGTATTTTTAATTTTTTGGTTTTGATACGTTTATAATGCTTTCGGACTATATATATCGATAGCCCGACAATCTACTCAACAGTAGCAAAACTGTAAACTATAACCCTTTAAGTAACGTTTACCTCATATTTTAATATGTAGTGTTTGGTATCGTAATTGCACTTGACAATATTAGTTCATTGATAATATGTGTGTTTGTGCATATGTGAAGCATTGCTTAGTGTTCCAAGTTTGTAGTATTTATTTTATTATATTGTTTTCTTTCATTTTGAGAAATTTGGTTTTTTTATTTATTAATGCGTAGAATTCTAGTATGCCTACACAGAATATGACTTGATTTAGGAATTTTAGAAAGTGATATGAAAGCTGTGTAATGATGTTCATATGCAATAAAAAATATTCTTCTTTTTTTATTAATGTAAAGTTTAAAATTTTTAGAAAATAATGAAAATTGTCTAATTATTGGTATGTAAGGAATTGTGTCGTTACGTAGCAAGAAGGTAATATGTAAAAATGATAAAATTGAAATGTTCCACAATATGAATTTAAATTAAAAAGAAAAAACTTATTTGTATAAATGCTTTAAAGAAATCTTTGAAAATATTGAAGCTCTACAAGTATTAGACACTGCGACGTTGTTTATCGTTTTAATAATTCGCAGAATTCGCTCACTGTAACATGATAATTTTAAATATAAACAATTTATTATACTTATTATCAATAACGCCTAAGCTTAAATGTTATAAATGTAAATTAAAAGTAAAGAATTTGATATTAATTTACAATAATAAACAATTTATTATTGTTATTTTTAAGAGAAAATAGAAAGTACGCGTAGTGTAAATGCAAGAATACCATGGACCTTATAAAAATGTAACGCGTAGTGTGGAGACTACCTTATAAGAAATAAGGTCCTTATAAGGACTACCTTATAAAGACCTAATAAGAAATAGACTAACCCAAACGGGTTTTCTCCCTCGTCTGAGGCGTTGCCGGCTGTCACGTTGATCACATCCGGAGGAGTAGGGACGACTTGCAGAAATTTAACATTGGTTTCCTATTGCAGCGTGTATAATTAATTCTCAAGAAAAAGCTGGTTGTAGCACCTCATTTCACAAATTAGAATTTATATGCATTTTTATTTTTGAAATTGAGATTGATTTTTAAAAATATACCATATTTATCAAGCATAATTAACGTTCCAAATAATTATAAAGCTATTGCATGCTTTCAGGGCTGGATATTTTTCTAGCTTTCCCTATGCTGTAAGGAAATTTGTAACTACATCTTTTAGAAAATAATATTTTAAATCTGAACTAATAGAAAATTTCAAAAAAACAATTTTCTCTTGTAATTTTTATGCTTTTTATTGGTGTAAATAAGTAAAAAATACTAAAATATTTAAAAACGAATTTTTGAAAGTTTTGTTTAAAATTCTAAATTGTGCTGCTTTTTTAAAATTATAGATGAGTATTATAGCACAATTTCATAAAGGAATTTTATTTCAATTATATTTCATAATACTCGGACATCATAGAGATAAACACTTTTGACTCCTTAAACTGTTTATACATTTAATTCTAATATTAAAATTGTATTCAACCGTAGTAATTAATTTTGCTTGTATTTTATAGTGATTATTTTTTTCATTCATTTTTACTTCTGCATAAGATTTTTTTTATTTACTGTTAATTTAATTTATTAGCCCAAAGGGGCGGTAGCCTAGAAAGGCTATTAGTTTCGAAGCGGCATTTTGCGCTGTTTTAGTATAAATATCCCTGTCTCCTTGCAAATTGATGTTACCAAATATTATCGCCCGGTATTATATGTAAAGAAATTAAATAATGAAGAAGCTGCATGAATACACGTATGTTTCTCGCACTGTGACAAAAATGACAGTATCTAGAGCCATCAAATTTTGAATAATGTAATCCTCCACCGGAACATGGGCATCCGAATTTCGAATTTGTTTTAATCTATTTCAAATTTTGCAAAACTTTAGCGAATTTTTGATTAACAAACTCAAAGAGTTCGGAGTGAGCACTGTTCAGAAAATAACAGTTTTATCTCCAGCGCGGAAATTCTAAAGATATGCTGTTTTCAAATGTATGTGGTTTACGGGCGAAGAACATGATATTCAATAAATATAGGTAACATACAAAACTTTAAAAAAAAATTTTCCTTTTGGGGGTACTATAAAATCTGAGTGCTTCTAGATTTTATGTTATCTTTTTGTTTTTTCTTCATTACACTCAGAAAATTTTATGCTCCGAATTTTATGAATTATTAAAGTAACTAATCCTTTTTAATGTTAATAATTTAATGATCATATAATCAAATAAATATGATCGTTTTGTAATGTTATTATAGTTTGGAAAATCACTGCCTGAAAATGTTCATTAAATTAAAAAAAAAAATATCAGATCTTGTTTGATTTTACCTTATTTATTTCAAAGCATCATGTACTATCAATCTTATTTAATTTTACATTATTTGTACGCAAAATTAAGTTCATAAATTTTGTGCTTAGAGCTTTAACCGTTTTACCAAAGTAAAGATGTTTGTACAAGAATTACGCGTGAAAAAAGGCGCAAAATGCAGTAAAAAGTGCTTTAATGAGATATATCAAATCCAATTTGGAAAAACTGTGGCTTTCATAATCTCATCACTATACAACGTATCACATTTAATAATTAAAAAGAGTTATGTGATACAAACGCCATAGGTTTCAGTGTTAAAGCAAACCAGATCGTCCCTGCTCTTTCTTGCCGACATGTCGGTGACACGCGCCACGCCACTGTGTTAGACTATCTCTTAAAAGGTCCATGGTTTCAAGTTTTCAGTGTGTTTTCTGATTTTGTATACTTAGATCTCAAAGGCCTAAAAGGCACTGAATTGTTACAGCGAAATAATGTCTACATTTCCGACTTCAAGTCCATGTAAAAGAATGTTTTAGAACGTGCATATACAAGTAGAATAATTCAAACTTGTGTTTCAATGGCCTTGAAGAAAGAGTTTGAGTATTTGCTTTGCGTGGAGCACATGAAGAAACATATATAGTTCTCAGATTTACATTTTCATAATAATAATAAAAGCGGTATTCGTAATTAACTTAAATGTGATAGGTAAACCATATGTAAACAAGGGGAGGAGGAGTGGCTAGCTCTGCATGAAAAAGAAAACAGTTTACTTTAATGTCTGATCGTAATTCCATTACAGGTCTTACTTTTTATGTGTTTAACTACATTTTACTTTGAGCTCAAGTAGATATATAATAACTGGATTTGATTTTTAGTCACATTTGTTGTGTGAGTTTTAAAATAACAACGTAAAGTTTACATATTTCTATCATTGTTTATTCAAATTAAGTTTTTTCGAAACATAAGTAATATTTCTACCATGAAAAAGTTGAGAATTATATATACATCGAATAAGTAAATTATAATCAAATAATAGTTTGAGTACATAGTTACTGTTCTGTGTTCAGAATACTTTTAATGCTAGTATTCATTAATTACAAGATGCAATTACATAGTGTAGAAATTATTGCAATTACATAATGTAGAAATAAAATGTAATGGCGAGAAAAGTAAAGGGAAGAGGACGTGAAGAATCTGCGATCCTTTACGATTACCAGGACCAAAATTGGGTGTGGTTAGAGCACGTCAATCTTTCTAAGCCACGACTACTGAGGGCGTAGGGCAGTCCAAGTGAAGCCAAAAAAGGGGGAAAGCATGCCCTTAGTAGTCGTGGCTTACAAAGATTGACGTCCTCTAACCACACCCAAATTTGTTCCTGGTAGTCGTAACGGATCGCAAATTCTTCACGTCCTTTTTCCTTTACTTTTCTCGCCATTTCATTTTATTTCTAGATTATGTAATTACTATAATTTCTACTTTATGTAATTGCAATAATTTCTACATTATGTAATTGCATTCTGTAATTAATGAATGCTAGCATTAAAAGTATTGTGAACACAGAACAGTAACTATGTACTCAAACTATAATTTGATTATAATTTGCTTATTCTAAGTATATATAATTCTCAAATTTCTCATGTTATAAATATTATTTATGTTTCGAAAAAACTTAATTTGAATAAACAATGATAGAAATATGTAAATTTTACGTTGTTATTTTAAAACACACAACAAATGTGACTAAAAATCAAATCCAGTTATTATATATTTAATTGAGCACAAATTAAAATGTAGTTAAACACATAAAATGTAATTATGTACACCTGTAATGTAATTATGATCAGACATTAAAGTAAACTGTTTTCTTTTCCATGGAGAGTTAGCCACTCCCCCTCCCCTTGTTTACTTATCGTTTTCCTATCACATATACGTTAATTACGAATATCAGTTTTATTATTATTATGAAAAGTGAAATCTGAGAACTATATATGTTTCCTCGTGTACTTTACACGAAGAAAATACTCAAACTCTTTCTTGAAGGCCATTGAAACACACATTTCGATTATTCTACTTGTTTATGCACGTTCTAAAACATTCTTTTAGATAGACAAGAAGTCGGAAATGTAGACATTATTTCGCTGTAACAATGCAGTGCCTTTTAGGCCTTTCGCATCTACGCATACAAAATCAGAAAACACACCGAGAACTTGAAACCAGCTGGCATTTTAACTCACTTCGCTTAGTGAGGTAATCGTTTTCTTGCCCTCACGTGGCGTGGCTTATTTCCTTCCCCTTGGCTTCACTTTCTTCGTACTGCAATAGCAGGGATGCCATCTCCATATATTCTAACCTCCTTGGTTCTAACATCCTTGCAAGGGAGCTTCCGAATGTAAACAAAAAACACCCATCTAGAGGTCGAATCCTCGGAGCAGTGCATCACTTGTAATGCAGAGTTAGCCCCTCCCTCCTTATTTAACCTCCATGTGTGAAAGAGTGTAGCTAAGAGGCTTTCACTTGGGGCGAACGGGGGAATTACATAATTTCAGGGGGGATTGCGGTTAGTCTTTTTTTTATCTGTTAAGTAGTACAAAATCTGCTTTCATTCTAGTTTTGGTACATTTTCTACATTTACTGTTGTTTAATTTTAAAAACGTGTTGAAAAATCATCTAAATCTAGATAAATAAATATTTATTTTTCAATTTTCGGAAAGGAGAGAAGAATGATCTTTCAGGAATGAGGTGTATGGGGTTAAAAAAAGGTTGAGAAAGAATAGCCAAAACATAGCATTTCACGAGCGCCATCTCGAAACAAATTTCGCGAAATTGAACTTCTCGCAATTTGATAGGGCTTGAGTATAATTTGCCTTGCTTTAGATAACATGTTTAGACAGAGTTGAATGCCTTCTACTTACTAAGCTGCTCCTAATTTCGCCCTTTTTTACGTCCAAAGGTGCAATTTGTCCAGAAGGACTATTAGGTTCATTTTGCGTTGATTCACTATAAACGTTGATTTACTTTTTAAATATTTGCCACCAAATATTAGAGCCCTGTATTATATTTGAAGAAATTAAATAAGGAAGAATCTGCCTAAATGTATGTATGTTTCTCGTATTATGATAAAATAACGGTACCTAAAACCATCAAATTTTTAATAACGTACGTTGCCACCCGATTATGGGTATCTGGAAGTCTAAATTTGGAATTTGGAATTTGTTTTATTATCTATTTCATATTTAGTAAAACTTTAACGCAATTGCGGTTTGCAAACTCAACGATATCAAAGCTAGCAAGATTTACGAAGATTTACTCTGCAATAACCCTCCTGCCATAGGTAGTTTAAAGAGCAGAAATGACATAGACACTGCACTTAATAAATTCCTAGATAGCATCGAAACTGCCACTAATAATACCTCGCGTATCATTAACAAAGAAAATTACGCAAGGAGACTTTCCAGGGACATCAGGGATTTAATTACGAGACGCAACCGCCTTCGTAAAAGATGGCACCTTACCTGGAGTCCCTGGGTTAAATCTGAACTTAACCGACTCAATAAGAAAATTAAGAAACTAACTGACTTGCGCAGGAATGAAATCTGAAAGAAGAAGCTTTTAAGTCTCACTCCTGTGGACGGCTCAATTTGGGCTTTTATCAAAAGTCTCAAACGTAATACTAGCAGCTCTAGGCCCATTTTCACTGACGACGCCATCGCTATTACGAAGGACAAGGCTGCGGTTCTCGCAGATTATTTAGAGCAGCAGTTCATGCCAAACAGAACTCCACGTGATATTGATTTTGTTTACGACATTTGCTACAAAGTTAAAGATTGGCTGAAAGCTCCTACTGTCAGAAAACAAGTGAAATACTCCTCCCCACTGGAAATTAAAGTTTTAATTAAGAAACTTAATGCCCGCAAAGCACCTGGAAATGACACTATTAGTAATATTGCCATCAAGAGACTACCATGAACATGATCACGAAGTACACAAGTATTGTAAACGCCTGCCTCAACATCAGCTATTTTCCCAATTGCTGGAAGCACGCTAAAATTATATTATTGCCCAAACCAGGAAAGGATACTACCCGGCCCGAGGACTACAGGCCCATTAGCTTACTTTCGGGGCTAGGAAAAGTTTATGAACGTGTTATCTTAAATCGGCTCAAGCCTTTCTTAGATGTACTTCCGCCCGAACAGTTCGGATTTCGCGCAAATTTATGTACTTCCAAGCAGCTGGAAAGGCTTGTGGAATTTTGCGGAGATGCCTTGCACCACAGACAAAATGTTGCCATCCTCATGCTGGAGGTGGCGAAAGCTTTCGACCGCGTCTGGCATGAGGGGCTGATTTACAAGCTAATTAATTTCAACTTCGAAAGGGGAATGATTGAGCTCATTCCTTCATTCATCAAAAATAGAAACTTTCTGTTTCCATCGGTAAAGACGTCTCTGACACTAGAAAAATTAATGCTGGTACACCACAGGGCAGCATTTTAGACCAATTTTATATTTATTGTATGTTGCAGACTTCCTGAGCGCCCACTTGGATAGAAGTAACTTTTTAGGATGTTATGCAGACGACACATCTTTAGCTGTGAGGTCGCCAAGACGCACGTCATGCTTTAATGAAGCTACAGGACATTATGCCCAATATTGAATCCTGGTGTTCAAAATGGAGGATATCGATCAACGCGCAAATGTCGCAACTATTTGTCATCAGGAGAAAACATACACAGCCCCCACTCAAAAGGAAACTATCTTTTCAATGAAGAGGTGCCACAAGTCACAAAAGCCAAGTACCTCGTAGTACTGAATCAAAAACTAATTAGATCTGCGTCGAAAGCGATTTGTGTATATAATGAACATACGGCCTATCATTACATATGCTTCACCCGCCTGGAATACGGCCAAAAAGAGAGACCTGTACAAACTGCAAGTAATTCAGAATAGAATACTTAGAATGATTACTAACGCTCATTTCTACGTCAGCAACGCAACTCTACACAGAGAAAGTATAATTGATGAAACTTAGTATAACTGAGCAGCACCTGCACAAACTTAATAGGATTTCTTCATTGAAGCTCTCACTTGTACCCATTTGTCTAATTTAAATACGCTAAATTGTACAATTCTAGACGAGGACTGTGAAATTCGACCACTAGCAGCCCACCTCGCAAATGGCTCTAACTGTCCTACTTAATGATCAGCAACGTGCAATATGGAACAATATCTTGTATATAGTGCATTTATTTTTCTCTCTATGTTTTATTCCTTCTGTATTTGTATTGTAATTTTAAGACATTGTGCTTCTTCTTTAATTAACTTAGGACGTTACACTCACCTCCACTTGCCGTCCATGATCGCTCTGCTTACTGCGATGCATCGGTCCTCTCTTTTTCCACCTCCTCCGCTCCCTTTGGGATACCAGACAGTACCATGTGATGCGCCCATGTGGCAAATTTGATTGAGCCGGAAAAACTGCACACTGTGTGGTAGCTCGGCAATAAATTAATCAGTCAGTTAGTCAGTCAGGTAGATAGGGGAAAACATCTGTTGAAAAAGAAATTGAAGCCTCGCTAAAACGTCCACAAGAAGAAGCTCCTTCCATTTCTGCTATTAGTGAAAGGAAAATAATAGTCAAGCGTAAACGACATAAAGGTTCACCTAGTAAAAATAATGACAATACTTTAAAAGAAATTCCACTGGACGAAGAAACTGATAGTTCAGGAAAGGAAGCCGAACAAAAACCTAAGGGGAAAAGAACAATTGGTAAACGGAAGAAAGGACAATTTCATCCTTTAAATCTCACTCAAATTAAATCACCTTCTGTTCCTGCTACACAATTACAAGAATCAATAGATATTAATTCTATTGAACCATCAACCTTTCAAAATAATGAAGAAAAACAAGAAGCTATCTATATTAATATCTATATTAAACAAGAAGCTATCTATATTAATGATAAGAAATTCAAATGGACTGAATTAAAAGCATTATTTGCTGAACACAAATTATATGATAAGTGGGACTACACAGGCTTTATTCAAAAAGAAGGATTTAAAATCAAATATTCACAGAGCCATGAACATTCACAGAATGGATATTCACAGAGCCATGACCAGTATTCTCAACCAGAAAGAAATTAAATATCATGCATTTCTTCTTCCAGACGAGAAAAATCACAAAGTAGTTTTCAGACACTTAACCCTGGATACTGATCCAGAAGAAATTAAACAAGAACTTATCAGTAAAAATTACCAAGTAATTAGTGTCACTCAACTTTCTAGACGGGTGCAGTCACAAAATATCCATTATTTCTCATCACCTTACAAAAATCAAAAAAATCCAAGGAAATTTCCAAAGAAACAAAATTCTGACGCTTACACATTAAAGTTGAACCTTACAAAGGATGCACTGGCGCAGTCCAGGGCTTCCGATGTCAAGGATTTCATCACTTACTAACAGCTTGCCATAACGACTACAAATGCGTTAAATGTGGAGATAACATGATTCCGAAACCTACCAAAAGGACAAGAATGCACCAGCAAAGTGCGCAAACTGTATTTTAGATCATACCGCATCTTTGAAAGGATGTGAAAAGTTCCGGAAGCTGGTTAAAAAAGATCAAATCAAGTCTTATGCTGATAGATTTATTATTAACAAGGCTTTCGCAGAAGCCATCAAAACTAATAATAGTCCTTTCCCCAATCTCATAGCAGTAGTGAAAACGATCTTTGAAGACTTAAACACTTCGGTTACTTTCGTGAAAACTTCAGGAATCATCCAACTCCTTGCACAAAACATTCGTCAAAACGCTGCAAATACAGGATCAGATGATACTAAGACCGACCAGCAAATTCAATAAGTCATATCCGCTTTGTTATTAGAATGCTGCAAGCATGATATCGGCATGATCTTCTGAAACTCATGTCATTCCTGCCGATAGACTTTGGCACCGTAATTGGAACCATTTCCCTAAAAGAGAAATCAGTATTTTTAATAGAAGAATCAAGAAGCTTATCACTCATTTTAAAAAGGAAACTAAAGATTTTATATCTAAACTTAATATTAATGAAGGCTCTTTGTGGAAGTATCTTCAAAATCTTAAAAGGAGTAGTATTAACAATAGACCTATTCATACGGATACTAAAATAGCCTACTCACTTAAAGTTAGAGTTGGTATTTTCGCTCAATACCTGGAAAAGCAGTGTACTCCTAATATGGAGCCCATGAATCAGCATGGACCTTATAAGAGATAGACTAACCCAGTGGGCGGGGCGCGCGTCACCGACATGTCGGCAAGAAAGAGTAGGGACGATCTGGTTTACTTTAACACTGAAACTTATGGCGTTTGTATCACATAAATCTTTTTAATTATTAAATGTGATACATAGTATAGTGATTAGATTATGAAAGCCACTGTTTTTTCCAAATAGGATTTAATATATCTCATGAAAGCACTTTTTACTGCATTTTCGCGCATTTTTCTCACGCGTAAGTCTCCTACAAACATCTTTACTTTGGTAAAGCGGTAAATGCTCTAAGCACAAAATTTATGAACTTAATTTTGCGTACAAATAAAGTAAAATTAAATAAGATTGATAGTACGTGATACTTTGGAATAAATAAAGTAAAATTAAACAAGATCTGATAATTTTTTTTTAATGTAATGAACATTTTCAGGCAGTAATTTTCCAAACTATAATAACATTACAAAACGATTATATTTATTTGATTATATGATCATTAAATTATTAACATTAAAGTGGGTTAGTTATTTTAATAATTCATAAAATTTTCTGAGCGTTATGAAGTGAAAAAAAAAAGATAAAATAAAATCTAGAAGCACTCAGATTTTATATTACGCCCAAAGGGAACCTTTTTTAAAGCTTTGTGTGTTACCTATATTTATTGAATATCATGCTCTTCGCCCGTAAACCACATACATTTGAAAACAGAATATCTTTAGAATTTCCGCACTGGAGATAAAATTGTTATCTTCCGTATATTGTTTCGCTCTGAACGCGTTGAGTTTGTTAATAAAAAATTCGTTAAAGTTTTACAAAATATGAAATAGATTAAAACAAATTCGAAATTCGGCCGTCCATGTTCGAGTGGAGGATTACATTATTCAAAATTTGATGGCTCTAGATACTGTCGTTTTTGTCACAGTGCGAGAAACGTACATGTATTCATGCAGATTCTTCATTATTTAATTTCTTTGCATATAATACAGGACGATAATATTTGGTAACAACTATGTGCAAGGAGACACGGACATTTATAGTAAAACAGCGCAAAATGCCGCTTCGAAACTAACAGCCTTTCTAGGCTACCGCCGCTTTGGGCTAATAAATTAAATTAAGAGTAAAAAAAAAATCTTATGCAGAACTAAAAATAAATTTAAAAAAATAATCACTATAAAATACAAGCAAAATTAATTGTTACGGTTAAATACAATTTTAATATTATAATTAAATGTATAAAAATTTTTATGGAGTCAAAAGTGTTTATCACTATGATGTATTATGTAATATAATTGAAATAAAATTCCTTTATACAAATTGTGCTATAATACTCATCTACAATTTTAAAAAAGCAGCACAATTTAGAAATTTAAAAAAAAACTTTCTAAAATTCATTTTTAAAGATTTAATATTTTTTACTTATTTACACTAATAAAAAGCACAAAAAATGCAAGAGAAAATTGCTTGTTTGAAATTTTCTATTAGTTCAGATTTAAAATATTATTTTCTAAAAGAAGTAGTTACTAATTTCCTTACGGCATAGGAATAGCTAAAAAAATATCCAGCCCTGAAAATATGCAATAGCTTCATAACTATTTGGAACGTTAATTATGCTTGATAAATATGCTAAATTTTTAAAAATTAATCTCAATTTCAAAAATAAAAATATGTAGAAATTTTGATTTGTGAAATAAGGCGCTACAACCAACTTTTTCTTGACAATTATACACGCTGCAATAGGCAACCAATGTTAAATTTCTGCTAGTCGTCCGTACTTCTCCAGATGTGATCAAAGTGATAGCCGGCAACGCCTCAGACGAGGGAGAAAACCCGTTTGGGTTAGTCCTTATGGTCTATGTGAATCAGACCTTTAAAGATGTTCTGGAAATCTATGTGTATTCCTGGCTTCATTCTTCTTCTGCTCATAACATCCCAGGGCTTACTTCTCCTATGGAAATTGCTAATATTATTAGGTATCTCAACATCAAAAAAGCTCCTGGAAGTGATCAAATTACTAATAAAATGCTTCGTAACTTTCCTAGAAATCTTATCAGTAAATTTGCCAGTATTTTCAATGCTTGTCTTTCAACTATTTCCCTGATCCTTGGAAGCAGGCCAAGATCTTTCTTCTTCCCAAACCGGGTAAGGATGTGACCAAACCTGATGGCTATCTTCCAATCAGTTTGTTATCGAGCCTTGGTAAAATTTACGAACGTCTTATGCTTACAAGATTAAAACCATTTCTTCGCTTTTTACCTAGCGATCAGTACGGCTTCAGGAAAAACCTAAGTTCAACTTGCCAACTTGTAACAATTGTAGAATTTGTCGGATCTGCATTCCACAATAAGCAAAGTGTTGCGTTCCTTATGATAGACGTGGCAAAAGCATTTGACCGCGTCTGGCATACGGGGCTCATCTTCTTCGAGAACTTATACTTCTGACCTTTTCCTACTTACAGAACCGCAAATTCAAGGAAATGAAAAATCTACTTTAAAACACATAAGATGCAGCGTCCCACAAGGGAGTATCCTCAGTCCAGTGCTTTATCTGTTGTACATCTCGGACTTTCTGCACCCTGGTTTGGACAATTATTCTCCTTTATCATGTTATGCCGATAATATGGCGATTGAAATTAAATCTATAAAAACAAATCACGCTAACGACAAAATGCAAAATTATCTTTACCCTGTTGAAGATTAATGCACCAACTGGAGTGTAAAAATTAATGCTGGCAAATGGCAACTTTTAATCGTCAGCAAAACCAAGAAAAACATTGTTCTTAAAGAACTCTTCCTTTTCCAAGAATCTGTTTCTTTGGTCACAAAAGCTAAATATCTAGGCATCATTTTAAATCAAAGACTCACTTGGTCCAAGAGGCATATCTACACCACCCGCATTCGATCAATATTATGCTATGCAGCTCCTGCTTGGAATACGGTTATTCAAAATCAACTTCATCAACTGCAAGTTGTACAGAATAAATTTTTGCGTATTATTACTGACTCCCACTATCTTATTCGTAATGAACTTTTGCACAGAGATTTAAAACTTTCAATTCCAGAATATATCAAAAGATCCAATAAAAAATTCTTTACCAAAGCCGTGCAATGTAACTTCGTAAATTATTCTCAAGTTTTTAATTATGAAATTCTCTTTGAAGATCGCAGCATCCAGCCTCTGGCAAGCACACAACTTCATGGGCGGAGATGATAACTTTATCACTTAGCTCCTCAATTGGTAGCTGCTTATACTTGTACTTCACCTGATTGTTGCTTGCTGTTTTTATGCTGTTTGAAAATGTTCTTTGGAAATTGAAGTAACTGAAATTGTGTTGTATTAAACATAGTTGTTGTTGTATTGTAACATTTGTTGTATTGTAATTTAGTAATCCAGGTTGTTGTAGTATTGTTGTAGGGAATTTGTGCTGTACTTTAATAGTATTGATTGCTGTAGTATTATAGTTTTTGAATTTGTCATTGATGCCAGTGTAGTTTGTTATATACATTTATAGTTGTCATTGAACCTGCGTTGTCTTGGATCCTCCTGGAAAACTCTGCTCGCTCGTCACGTCTTGAGAACTTGTCTGATACGATTATCTTGGTCTTTTTTGGTTCTTCTCTCCTTCTCCTTTACTCCGTTTTTTCATCTAAGATTTTTTCCACTTCCGGATTTCTTTATGTCAAGTGCCCTTGGGCCTTAATTCTGGAACCGGCAACATTGCTCTTCGCAATAGCTCGGTCAATTATAGAGTGTAAGTCTAATAGGTATTATAGGTCTTGGCTTATTTAATAGGTATACGACACTGAAGGCTTTACCTATCTATATCTGTCCTTAGTGGGTATCCTAAAAGTGAAAAATAAATCCAAATGTTGGAGCAAACCTGTGCACTTGAAGTGCAGAATGACATCCAGTGTCGCAATATGTAACAGTTGCATAACTTGGATAAAATTGCGATTTAACATATCTGAAGCATAACTTTCACATCGTAAAAGCAAATTAGGACATCTGTAGCATAAAAACTTAGCCATAACTTTCTCCTCGTAGCCACGCCTACGGCTATAGCGTCCTCCTTCCTCCGGGTCTTGAAGCTAACAGAATATCATGGGCGTAGTAGTTGAGGCATATAACAGAAGTGGGCGGAGCATAGTTGAACTGACCAGTCGCTGAAATTTTTAACACATAATACACATCAAAGTGCTGCCCACGGGGTCGCAAAGTCCATATCACATTGCCAGCAATAATTAAGTAAAGGTAATAAGGAGCAAATAACGAAAAGTAGAAAAAACACTATATACACTATGTTACATCGATCACCATAACTTGTAATGTTCTTGGTCTTTTGCAGCGTTAAATGCAAGGAGGTTAGAATTAATGACTATGCAAGGAGGTTAGAATTAATGACTGTATAAAGTCATAATCTCCTACGTTACGCTTCATTTTCGTGATTATCGCATTTGGTGTAGAAATTATGTGAGTCAATTAAGGTCTCGCTATCTAATGGTTTGATTTTCATTCCACGATGAATTGCAGTATTTCGTACAAACCACAGTGGGTCTGTAATAGTTCTAAGAAATTTATTTTGCAATCTTTGCAAAATCTGGCGTTTTGATCTGGGTGTAGCGGCTCATGCTGATGCTGCGTAAAGTAAAATCGGTCTTACTGCTTGAAAATAGAGAATTCTCTTCATACTTAGTTGTAATATTGAATGTCTCCCTATTAAGGCAGAAATAGACTTAAAAACTTTATGAGCTTTTGCACGACTATACATAATATGCGGCCTGAATGTACCTTGATACAAACGTGATTATGCAGGTTTTCTACTGCGGCAGCAGTACTTCCCTGCAACCTGAGATATTTCCACAATGGGCATGGTGATGAGGTTTACATGAATAGATCCCAAGGTGGGATATCAACATTGAAAAGAAAGAAAAAGAACAAAAAGCATGGCTTGGGGAAGTGAAGAATCTGCTGGAGATCTTGGAGAAGACCAGAATTTCTAAAAGTCGTTACCCACTGAATATCGAACTGACGATCTGCGGATCTGTACGTGCTCTATCCGTTCGATACTCTATTGATGATGGATGGTTGTGAAACTATTAAGTGACTAGGAAGCAGATCAGGAACTTGGGTGGAGAAAGCGTCCAAAGTCTGACGTGGGATGAGATAGTTTTAGCTGTTTTGACTTAACATATTAAAGACATGAGTTGTGAAGGGCCCAGCAAAGTAGTCGTCATCGATTATAACATAGTTTAGCACGTCAGAAAAATCAGCAAAGTGGTTATTGATGGCCTTTTTGATAGAAACGTTCGTTCAGTTTGTTGAGGTGAGTCTTAACGTAGTCGATGTTCGGATCTCTATGAAGATTTTTGCTCCTGATGAAGTAAGATGCTCCAGTAATTAATCGTAAAAGTTTTTTTGGATGGTTTGCAGTTTTTTAATTTCGTTGCGTTTTATATTTGGCCAGACAGGCGAGGCATATGAAAAGATGGGACGGATGATTGGTGGTATAAATACGCTTTTTCCTGGTCATGCTGAGTCCTGAGTTTTCTGAGAGTAGAAAATAAAGTTTCCGCATGATAGCGTAGATTTTTCCCCTGGTAGTATTCATGTGCGCTGACCAAGTGAAGGATCTATTAAAGGTGACTCCCAGATATTTGGCAGTGTTTACGAAAGGAGCTTGTTTTCCGAAGAGATAAACAGGTTTATTAATAGTATCTTTGAGCTTGTATCTTCTGATGAGGAGGATCTGGGACTTATCAGGATTTATGTGTGTTCTCCACCTACGACACCAATTTTCTACTTTTGTCATTTTTCGTTGTAACTGAAGGATTGCGTTGTCCAGTTTTCTTGATTTTTGGATGAGCGCAGTGTCATCTGCGTAGCGTGCGAGCAGGAAATTGTGGTCACTGGAGAACTTAGGAAAGTCGTGCACATAAATTATGTATTATAAATTATATAAATTATGATGGCTGAGCACTGTTCATGATAACACGCTCTGAGTAAAGCTTATTTTCAGGAAAAGATTGCCTGGTTCTGGGAAAGTATACACATTCACAAAAGGAAGCAGTATGTCCCTGACCGCAGTTGGCACAGGTGGGTGGCTCAGAAGGTGGTTTGGTGCAGGATCGAGATTCATGGCCCCCACCTCACTTAACACAGTGCGGTGGTAGGTGGCATTTCACCTGCGCATGATGAAAATTCTGGCATCTGTAGCATTGAGTGGGACCGCGTCGGCCCCTGTAATCCTTTACGCTGATGCGTAGTCACATTAAGTATTTTAAATGTGGATAATCCTTGATTTGGCTCATCTGAGAAGCGTAACCAGATAGAGCGGCATCTTTTGGATGTCAGGTCCAAGCTTATCATCAAGAACTACAGCCAAGTATTTAATATTTTTAACTGTGGGCACTTCTTTGAGGTTGCATCTAAAAAATATGACTTGGGACTTAGTTGCATTGCTTTTGATCTTTCAAGTGAAAAACCACTTGATGAGGATATTAACGGCTTTTTGAAGCTTATCTCTTGTTCTGATGGGGCTGATAGAACTGCACATGATAGCGGTGTCATCCGCATAGCAGGCAAAAGTAGCATCTGGGATATTTGGCATATCGTTGATGTAACGACAAAATAATATTGGAGAGAGTAAACTTCCTTAGCGTTGAGAATACTTGCGGAAGACCGGCCTGAATAATTTTCTTGCTGGATAAAGTATCTTTAATTTTGACCTGAAAGGTTCTACGGTCCAGGTAGCTGGATATCGTAATAAGGTCCCGGGGAAATTGATAATTTATCATTTTGACAAGGAGGCCGGCATGCCAAACCTTGTCAAAAGCCTTCTCGATGTCCAAAATACGGCAGCAACAGTCTTTTTCTTATTTAGATGTTGTCCAATAATTTCTGTAATTCTTGTGATTTGGTGAAATGTAGAATGACGCGGTCTGAAGCCAAACTGGTAATTCTTTAGCAAGTTATGACTTTCAATAAAGTTGTTAACTCAATTTACAATAAAACGTTCAAATAATTTAGCAAGAGCAGGGAGCAAGCTGATTGGTCTATAACCGCTTGTAATTGACTCGTCTTTTCCTGGTTTTCTTATGACTATAATTGTAGCGTGTTCCCAGATACGAGGGAAGTAGTTTAAATTTAAGCAGGCGTTGAAAATTTTTGTAATGGACTATCCCTTTCCTGTTCGGGTTCTTGATGGCTTTGTTATTAATCCCATCATAACCGGCCGCTTTCTTTGGGTTTAAAACATCAATACAATTTTGTACTTGTCTGGGGGTGATGAGATTTCCTATGCTGCGACTATTCGTAGCAATGTAATCTTTTTACATGGTTTTCGATGTTAACATCATTTGAATTGGAGAACTGATTTAACGTGAATTAATCCCCGTAATCTTAGACTTAGACTCTATAATTGACCCAGCTATTGCAAGGAGCAATGTTGCCGGTTCCAGAATTAAAGCCCACGGGCACTTGACATAAATAAATCCGGACGTGGAGAAGATCTCAGATGAGAAAACGGAGATAAGGGGAAGGAGAGAAGTACCAAAAGGAGCAAGACAATCCAATCTGACAAGTTCGCAAAACGTCTTGAAAGCTATGACGAGCGATCATAGCTTTCAAGGAAGTCCGAAGACAATGGAAATCATTGACAACAATACAAGAAGATACACTGCAGCAATAGTTTTAATGACAAATTCAAATACAATTAAACAACATCAATCAGTAGTGCTAAATACAACACAATACAAAACAACTATACAACACAATTTAAATACAACTATTCAACGAAACTACAGAAGAACTTCAATCAAAATCAGATGCATTGGAAGTATAAATAGCTAACAATTGAGGATCTAAGTGAAAAAGTTGTCATCTTCTCCCATGAAGGTGTGAGCTGCAAGTGGTCTGACACTTCTATCTTCGAAGAGAATTTCATAATTAAAGACTTGGGAGTAATTAACAAAGTCACATTGCACAGCTTTGTTGAAGAATTTTTCATTAGATCGTCTGATGTAATCTGGAATCGTCTCAAGTTTTAAGTCTCTGTGTAAAAGTTTATTGCGGATAAGATAGTGTGAATCAGTAATAATGCGCAGAAATTTGTTTTGCACTACTTGTAATTGATGCAGTTGAGTTTGAGTGACCGTGTTCCAAGCAGGAGCAGCATAACAAAGTATCGGTCGAATGCAAGTGGTATATATATGTTTTTTGGTACGCAAGCTAAGATTTGAATATTTTCCAATGACCGGGAGAAATCTGTATATTATGCCCATGGCTTTGCTCTTGACACTATTAATGTGATTTGACCATGTGAGCCTTTGGTTCAAAATAATTCATAAGTATTTGGCCTTTGTGACCAGAGGAACAGCTTCCTGAAAAAGGTAGAGATCTTTGAAAGCAATATTTTTCTTAGTTTTGCTAAGAATTAAAAGTTGTGACTTGCTAGCATTGGTTTTTACGCGCCAATTTGTGCACCAGTCTTCTGCGGCATAGAGGTAATTTTGCATTTTATCTGTTGCATGATTAGCTTGGATGGATTTAATTGCAATCGCCGTATCGTCGGCATAACATGCTAACAGAGAGTAATTGTCCAAACCAGGGTGAGGAAAATCTGATATGTACAAAAGATATAGTACTGAACCGAGAATACTTCCTTGTGGGACGGTGGATCTTATAGGTCTTGAATTGGATTTTTCATTTCCTTCAGCGACGAAGAAAGTGCGGTTCTGCAAAAAGGAGAAGATCAGAAGAATGAGTTCTCTAGGAAGTCCCAAGTTGATGAGCTTGAAGACGAGCCCCTCATGCCAGACGCAGTCAAAGGCTTTTGCCACGTCCAGCATAAGGAGCTCAACACATTGCTTGTTACGGAATGCAGATCCCACAAATTCTACAATTCTTACTAGTTGTCGAGTAGTACTGAGGTTTTTTCTGAATCCGTACTGATCATTAGGTAGCAGGTGAAGAAAAGGTTCCAATCTAGTGAGAATAAATCTTTCATAAATTTTACCAAGGCTGGATAACAAACTGATAGGACGATAGCCATCAGGCTTGGCCACATCTTTACCCGGTTTGGGAAGAAGGAAAATCTTGGCTTGCTTCCAAGGATCAGGAAAATAGTTGAGAGTAAGACAAGCGTTGAGAATACTAGCGAATTTACTGATACGTTTTTAGGTAAGTTACGAAGCATTTTATTAGTAATTTGATCACTTCCCGGAGCTTTTTTGATGTTGAGATATTTAATAATATTAATAATTTCCATAGAAGAAGTAAGCCTAGGGATGTTATGAGCCGAAGAAGAATGAAGCCAGGAATACACATAGTTTTCGAGAACATATTTAAAGGACTGATTCATGGGCTCCATATTAGGAGTAAACTGCTTTTCCAGGTATTCAGCGTAAATATCAAATTTATCATTAAGTGAGTAGGCAATTTTAGTATCCGTATGAATAGGTCTATTATTAATACTACTTCTTTTAAGATTTTGAAGATACTTCCACAGAGAACCATCATTAATATTAAGTTTAGATATAAAATCTTCTCTTGTTTCCTTTTTAAAATCGGTGATGAGTTTCTTGATTCTTCTATTAAAAATATTGACTTCTCTTTTAAGGGCAGGGTCCCACTTACGGTGCCAAAGCTTCAGCAATCGGTTTCTTTCTTTGATAATGTCTCTGATACTGCGAGGAAGTCGAATATTATTGTTAGTTAACTGAATGGTAACTGTAGCATCTATGAAAGCTTTTAGTATACAGTCAGTGAAGATTTGAATGGCAAGATCGATATTCTGTTTGGTAGAAAGTGAAGGGAAAATAGGAGGATGTTTGATTAAGATATTGTGAAAAGTAATCCAGTCAGTATTATTTCTGGTAATAGGAGGGTCTTCTTTAGAAACACCAAGAGAAGCAATGACAGGTACATGATCAGATGTAAGTTCTGCCTTGACTTCCAAGGAAATAGGGATAGAAGTATTTGTAAAGATAATATCCTAGATGTCCGAGAGATTTGTAGAGGTAGGACGATAAGTGGCTTCAGAAGGTACAGGTAATGCGACAGGATGATTGCAGATAAAATTATGCATAATACGTCCATTGGTTTTAGAACGACGACATCCCCATTCGAGGTGCTTAGCATTCATGTCTCCGGCAATGATAACTTGCTGATCTTCAGGAAGTAAGTTTTTTAACATATTTTCAGAAAGTCGATTTCGTGGTAGATTATAAATAGCCGTAAAATGGATGGTACCAAATTGTGGGAGTATAACAGCAACAGTCACACTTTCGAATCCCGAAGCAGAGTTTGTCGAGACAAGACAGGATTGCAGAGAGTTTTTAACAAAAATTGCAGCTCCTCCTCTTCTTTGTGAAAGTCTATCACCTCTGTAGGTGCGATAATTAGCAATATACAGTCTATCGGCAGGAACAACATGTGTTTCAGAGATCATGCCAATATCTATGTTATATTCTATAAAAAAGTCCGAAAGGTCATTAATTTTGTTAACAATGCCAGCAGCATTCCAATAGCGAATCTGACTTATTGAATATGCTGGTTAGAATTAGTTTCATCTGATACTGTATTAGTAGCATTTTGACGGATGTTTTGCGCAAGGAGTTGTATTCCTGAGTTTTTCAGGAAGGTGACTAGAGTATTAAGGTCATCAAATATCTCTTTTGCTTCTGCAATAAGATTTTTAGAAGGATTGTTATTAGTTTTGATATCTTCAACAAAAGACTTATTGATAATAAACCTATCAGCATATGATTTCATTTGTTCTTTTTTAGCTTGCTACGGAAACTTTTCACAACCTTTAAATGAAGCTGTGTGGTCTAGACCACAATTTGCACATTTAGCAGGTGCATTCTTGTCTTTTTGACAGGTTCTTGAGTCATGGTTATCACCACATTTAACACATCTAAAGTCATTGTGGCAACCAGCTTGTGAATGGTGAAATCCTTGACATCGGAAGCACTGGACTGGGCCAGAGCGTCCTTTATATGGTTCAACTTTGATATGTAATCCACAAATTTTGGTTTCTTTAGAAATTTCTTTAGATTTTTCATTTTTCTTCAGAGTGATAAGAAAAAGTGGAAATTTGTTAACTTCTCCTTTAAATCTACGAGAGAGTTGACTGACACTTGGTAATTTTTGCTTAAAAGTTCTTCTTTGATTTCATCAGGATCTGTGTCCATTGTAAGATGACGGAAGACCACTTTATGATTCTTCTCATCAGGCAAGAGAAAGGAGTGATATTTAATTTCCTTTTTGTTCAGAATACTTGTCATTTCTCTATGAATGTTGACATGAGAGACTTTAATTTTAAAGCCTTCTTTCTGAATGTAACCTGTGTAATCAGATTTGTCTGATAATTTATGTTCTGCAAATAACGCTTTTAGTTCTTTCCAATCAAATTTTTTATCATTTGTATAAATGGCAGGTGGCGCTTTGCCTTTTTTGTTTTGATCGCTTTGTATTTCTTCATTTAACTGAGATTCATTTGGAACAAAATAACTAGTGTCCATTGATTCTTGACTATTAATGGAAGGAGTAACAATTGGTTTGAGCTGAGAAGGATTAATGGGACGAAAATGACCCTTTTTCCTTTTACCCACACTACGATCTCCTTTGGGTTTTTTGTTCAGTTTCGTTACCTGAACTATCCGTTTCTTGTTCGAAAGAATATCATTTGAATTGTCTTTATTTGGCTTATTAGGTGAGCCTTTCATACGTTTTCTTTTGACAATTTTCCATTCGCTTTCTGCAGGTGTAGAAGGAGTTTCTTCTTGATGTTCTAATGAATCTTCAATTTCTTTGTGAGCAGTAATTAAGGCGTCATACACTTTTTGAAGTAGATCAATTTCTTTGTCTTCTTTTATAGAAAGATTTCCATTTTGTTTCTTAATTCTCAGCTCCTCAACGGTAGCCGCAAAAACTTTCAAAAATAATTCCATCATTCATAAGCAAATTAATGGAGTCCGGTGCTCCGGATCCAGACCCACACGAAGGTGTTCTGGATGAGCCATCGGGACTTCACAACGCCCTTGACTTCAGCACTAATTGTCAAAGCTAAAGAGTAACAATCCAAATATAGTAAAAAAATCGAAGGATAGAAATCCAACAATTCAGTGATGAGCGATCAGTGGCACAAGATAAGCAACCACAAGGACGAAAACGCAGAAGATCTCCTACACCGAGGCGGAAAAAACGTAATCCAAGTACCGGTAGAACACGCAGGTGCAACTCGCAGGTGATCCGCGTAATCACTAGCGAAGATGTTTGCAATATCCCCAGCTTGCATTTATTAAAATTTTCTTCTATCCTGCGGATTTTGAGTTTTCTGAACAATCTTCCGAAGTCTGTTATTCTCTTTAATTTTTAATCTGAGGTTATAGGGAAGGGTCATGTCTTCATTTTTAAAAAAATGCGCATTTTTTAAGGCATTCTGGATTTTAATATTTAAGCTTTGGATAGCAGTGTCTATCTCTTCTTTTCAGTTAAGATTTGCGTTAGGAGTGATGTTATTATTAATTTCATTATGGTACGGAATTCAGTTTGTCTGAATCTTCATCGGAGGTAATCCATGTCGTAGCCCGTAGAGGGTAAAACGAACAGGTAAAATGATCAGAGGATAAATCATTGTCCACACTGAGATAAGGCTGGTGCGAAACATTGAAAGTAAGCATATTATCTAAGATATCAGAGTTGCTTCGAGTCATAGGGCAATACGTATGCTCCGTAGGAGCAAAAATTTCTACATTATTGTTTATTATGTAGTTATTTAATACAATTCCATCTTGGTTGTTTGTCCTGCAGTTCTAATTATTATTTTTACAATTCCTATCCCCTGCGATGTTTGTAGGATAACACAAGCTTGCAATATAATCTAAGTCCTGACTATTGAGCAAGTTTCCGGGTGGCTTATAAATCGAATCTATAAGACATTCTACTCCTTTGCTATTCAGAATACACACACATGCTTCTATGCTGTTAAAACGGGGTAATGCAAATTTGCAGCATTTCAGGTATCTTTTGGTTGCTATGGCGGTGCCTCCACCACGGTTATGAATTCGGCCGCTTCTAAACACATCGAAATTTGCGATCTTTAGAGAGTCAGTCGTCCTGAGATGCGTCTCATTAAAAAGAACGATATCTAAGCTATGCCTGTTAATGTAGTCTTTAATTTCAGTTAATTGCCTTTTTATGCCATTACAGTTAAAGAGCATAAAATTTGCAGATTTAATATGCCTACTGTTACATGCTAAGTTGTTTTGGATGTGATTAAACATGATTGTTCATATCAAACATCTTAATGGCTTCAAGAGCCACGTTTAACTTACTCATCTGATCATCTGCTTCTTTAAATTTCAGGTACAGGGAGTATAAATTTTTAATAAATCTATTAAAACCTTCAATATTGTTTTCGTCATTACTTTGAGGGGCTTTTCCCCCCTCCTAGCTTGGGTTTATTTCTAGTTATCTTCGGGGCGGTGGCGACTGCGTACGTTTTGTAGACGGTGCCTTTTTCTGATTGGCTCTCAGTAGAGCGATAATAAGTTTTCTCTTTTTCAGTCATGGCGTTGGGTATTATTTTGTTCGCTTAAGAATCACATCTCCCGCAGATTCTAAATCTGCCTAAGAATATTTTCACCGCGTTCCCCTTTTATTATTTGCGCTATCCAACACAAGCCACATGCCAATGAGCCTATTAATCGTAAACTCTTTCCCATCCGCTTTTTGCTTTAATGTTTGTATTGTGTATTAAAAAAATTATAAAAACCAAAAAAAAGTATAAAATATAAAAGTACAAAAAAATTATAAAAACCTAAAAACTTATAAAAGAATTATGATGTTTAAGTTTTTAATTTCTAATTCCTATCCCTAAACTTTCTCGAGCCTGTGGCTCCCTCTATTGAGCATCAAGTAAATCACTTATGCAAAAGCTTTCCTATTTCTGCTCACTATTAGTAATTCTGATGTGGAGGTACATGGTTTTGAACCATAGGCACTCCGAAACTTGCAAATCATTGGCATTGGGTATGATTTTCTTGTTTTCAAAGTGTCTGGGAGAATGTTCCATATTTCCACGCCTCTTGGGGCAATCAAGAATACACGCTGTGTGCGAACCGTTCCAAAGGACACACTAGCCTGCATATTCTTTTTTATTTTTCTATGGGCATTCGAAAGATTTATGCGATGCAGTACAGCGTACACATCGCGGTTCGTTATGACAAGCCTTCTGTGTATGTCCGTACTTCTGGCGATTAAAACAGTCCGTTGCCTACCTTTGTAAGATTTTATAGCGACCTTCAGCAACCTTATAGCAACCTTTGTAAGCCTTTATAGTAACCTTGGTTGAACCAAAGCCAGCTTAGGCTGTGTTCAGACGGGGGCGTAAAGGGCATAAGTGGTTAAAGCCGAGCTACGTTGCCAAGGCAACCAGTCTGTGCTACGTCACATAATCTGGTTTAAGGCTCGTGACGCAAGGCTCCAAGTTTTCAACTTTACGCCGAGTTTGGGATAAGCGTCGACCAATCAGAGTGAAGCTAAAACGAAGCGGCTTTCTTTAGACGATTTCGCTGTCACATCGAAGGCGATATATATATATATATATATATTTAATATGGAGCACATCGTATCCGAATGTGTTGTAATCGTGTCCGAGCGAAATAATGAAATGTAATCGTATCCGAACGAAATAAAGAGTTGGATCTCGTAAGAAATCTACGATGATGACATGCATTTTTTAATGAGTTTTCACAATAAATTGAAAAATATGGATGGAACGCGAAAGCTAAGCTCAGGATCATGCACGCTATGCACGATCCTGTAGATGATTGATCCCATGCATTATTTTTCATTTTAATATGAAAATTCTTTAAACAATACGTGCTTGCAAAAATTTTATTTTTTCTGTGTAAATTATTATTATTCCTTTCTTTCTGTTTATTATTTTTCTATAAATTATTACTATAATTTTCTTCCTGTTTAATTATTTTGTATTTAAGAATAAATTTATTGAAAAAGGTGGAAATATTTGTAACAGATTTAAATAATATTAAAATCTTATAGTTTAAATAATTTAAATAGATGAACATTAAGGTATTTGTGAATGGCAATATTTGAAACCAGACTCGAGTGCCTCGTGCATTTTCTCGCACGAAGCATGTAATTATTTTTTTAAATAAGTTTATAGAATATGTTTTTTCTTCTTGTTTGTATGTCGCCACTTTTTTGAGTGTTAAATAAAAGTTATTGCTGTGTTCCATCATTGGAGTTGCTTCATATCGCCAAAGAAGCATCACAGTCTTAATTATTTTGGAGGCACCGACCGAGATCGAATAATCGTGCGTATTTTTATTTCATTAGTTCATCACTGAACATAATATTAGTGATACCAGATTATTACTTCCTGTTAATATTGAATTGCTTTATTTTATTAGTTCATCACTGAACGCAATATTAGTGATACCAGGTTATTACTTCCTGTTGATATTGAACTGCTTTATATTATTAGTTCATCACTGAACGTAACTTCCTGTTGATATTGAATTGTCTTATTTTATTAGTTCATCACTGAACATAATATTAGTGATACCAGGTTATTACTTCCTGTTAATATTGAATTGCCTTATTTTATTAGTTCATCACTGAACGTAATATTAGTGATATCAGGTTATTACTTCCTGTTAACACTGAACTGCCTTATTTTATTAGTTTATCACTTGAACGTAAACTTAGTGATACCATTTTAATGCCATTTCTACTAGAGCTCAAAGGAAAAGAAAAATAGCTGAAGAGCAGATCTTGGAACCGATGAAGGAAGAAAATAAAGCATCCAGAGATGTATTTGAAGAAGAAGTTAAATCACCAGAATTAAACGAGGAAGATGTTCACGAAAATTTGAAAAACGATAAAGAAATTAATATTGAGAATCATTTTGCAATGCAGCGTTATCATCATCTTTCGGCTTTTGATTTAATATCAAAGCCTCTACTAATAGACGAAAAAACAATTGTCGAAAGCAGATGACAAATGAATATTATCCGAAAGGCACAGATGAACTGAGGCTTTGCTGTGAATTATAGCCGAGGAACTGGTCCACCATGGAAGAGATCTAGGCGCCGTCAAGAAAAAAAAATAAGACTAATTTGAACACTGTCCATTTTCTTCCTATTTAAATGTGGTGTAAAAATATTTGTTTAAAACTTAAAATTTTCGGCCTGAAAATTTGGAAACTTATGAGAGAAGTTATCTTTTCTCTTTAAGCAATTGAGCAAGCTGAGCTTATAAACTTTCGAAATTTACATAACTTTTCCCTTCGGTAAAAGTCTCTCCGTTGGGGGAGAGGTTGTAACAGATTTAAATAATATTAAAATCTTGTAGTTTAAATAATTTAAATAGATGAACTGAACATTAAGGTATTTGTGAATGGCAATATTTGAAACCAGACTCGAGTGTCTCGTGCATTTTCTCGCACGAAGCATGTAATTAATTTTTTTAAATAAGTTTATAGAATATGTTTTCTCTTCTTGTTTGTATGTCGCCATTTTTTTTGAGTGTTAAATAAAAGTTATTGCTGTGTTCCATCATTGGAGTTGCTTCATTTCGCCAAAAAAGTATCACATATTGTATTGCTATTTGCTTCAAATGCTGATTTTCTTTCCAAACAAACTTCATGAATTAATTTTACTAAAACATCAAATCGATATCAAGAATCTGCTCTTTTTTTAACAGTAAAAATATTACTTTTAAAAAACAGAAAAAAATATTTTCACTTATTTAAGAATACTCACAATTCAATGTTGTAAGCTTTGTATAAGTAATAAAAGTTTAATCTTTTGAGAAAATGCTCTTATGAATTCTAAGAAAGGAAAAATGTAGCGAAATATCCTTAAAACAACAGTCAACAGTCTAGACAGTTTTGTCTCCTGTTGATGTTCTGTTCGTTTTTTTAATTACATTCTCCATGAAAGGAATTTACTTTTAATGAAACTGAATAACAGACATAATTCATAACGTGGACTATAATTTAATGAATAGTATTTGTTATTTTTATCCACTCTTCATTACTAACATTTGAATAGAATTTTGATCATTAAATTCATGCTATTTCTCTGGTAGAAATTCCTGGATGAGGTATAAATGTTTATAATTTTGTTGTATTTGAAGACTTGGGTACGTAAAATTTGTCAATGTGAAATTACTTTTGAGATATTGGTCGTAAATAGAAATGGCAACATATGTTGAATTAAACTCTTTTTTGGTGCTTTAATATGCATGTCTGCCAGTGAGTGAAAAATTGTCATAATCTGTCAGCAAATGAAAAATCATTAAAAGTAATGGTACTATTCCGTTTTGAGGACCGTAAAAAATCGCCAAACTATCGTTGATGCCAGTGCTGCCAAAAATAATTGCGGCAACCCTAACGCAAGAAAGAAGTATAATAGTAAATAACTATCTAAAGATTATTGTTTTAATTTAGATAAAAGGTTAATTTCATATAATACTTTTTTATTATTATAATTTATATGAAAAAGGCTAAACCTGACTGATGGAAGCATAAGAGTAAATAACTATTTCAAATCATTTTTATAATTTATATAAAAAAAAGCTAAACATAACTGAACGGATTCCTGCATCGCTATTTCGCTACCGAGTTATCGCTAAAGCATAATTTCATCTTGTTGGTTGTTCAAACATAATTTTCTATAATGAATGATGCCTTTTCTTTGAAAACATTCTTGGTAAAGTGCAGAATCGCCCACTTATTTGTTTGGCAATTTTTACAAGGTTAAAAACAATTGAATTTTTATCAATTTTCTTTTACTTTTTAAGTGAAAATAGGCCGATGTGTACATAGATAAAGTCAAGGGTGTGCGCAGTGCCATTTTTGTGATTTTTTTTAAAGTGAAAATAGGTTGATGTGTACATGGATTGCAGACTTTTCGTCATGGGCAGTTCCAAAATTGTTAAATCTATAGGATATCAAAAAAGGATTTGAAATCAAAAAGGATTTAAAAATTAAACTAGTGTTTCAATGCCGTCTTAAGAAATATAGAACTATCTAAAATTACGCAATTTGAAATCAGTGCGTACGCTAGATTTGGCGCGCTGTTAAATGGGCACGTTTGCTAGATTTGGCGCTTTTGCGCATACATTTTCGCTGCAATTTTTTACGGTCCTCAAAATGGAATAGTACCAAAGTAATTACTTCTGACAATAGACGTGGATGAAGACGTGGAGACATCTCACAGCAAAGCAGAGTTTAATTTGAATTACTCATATGATGTAAAGATACCAATTTGCTTTGCAGAATTATCCACAAAAATTCCTGAAATTTAGTGTTTACTATGTACTGTAGTCTCTCAAGTGTAACCCCCGCTTTTTTTTTCAGAAAAAACATATGAAATTCAGAGGTGCGGCTTATACATGCAAATTATTAGAAATAGATGTATACAAACAGCTGGCAAACACAGCAAAATGTATTTAATGACTGAGCATAAAATACATTGTTGGGTGAACATTTCATAGTATTGTACTAGTTGTGGTTTATGGTCATGGGGACCAGCAATGGGATGATAGTACTAGTGATAATTGACACTGGTAGTGCAGCTAACTACTGTAGTGATCAACAGTGACAGTGAATAAGGACTGCTAAGCACAGAAACATGTTCCTTTTGATTGAAAATTTAAAAAAAAATTAATGTATGGTAAGTACTGTTTTCCGCTTAACTGCTTTCACACCTGCAAAATGGAAAAATATTATATACAGGCTATATGTCCCTTATTCTCAAGATTTTTTTAAATTAGGCATATTTAGAATATAGTATTTCTCCTAAGAGAAATTATATATAAAAATTGAAGAAGGGTGTTATATAGAGAGAGCATATTATGAGATTGACCATACTGATGAGATTTGTTTCTTCTTTAGTAGTTTCACAGCGCTGTTTACACTTTGTGTACAATGCAGAAATATTCCATACTGCTTTGCACAGAAATATGTGCCAACCAAATATAGGTCTTCCCAAAAAATATCTCTAGACCATTTCGTTCTTTTTCTTTTTTTAACTTCTTCCGCTGCTTCTTGGCTTATAAGAAGGGCAGATAAAAGAGCACTCTGTTGAACCAGTAAAACTTTGAGGTGAGCTGAAAAAGCCATGACACAAAATAACGAAAAGAAGCATAGCGAGCTCGGGAAATCATTCTAGCTAGCGCGCGAAAGGTGTAGACACATCCACGCATGCGCAAATTTAGCTTCTCTCAGGGCGTAATCACGCCCCCGTCTGAACGAAACTTATTATACTCAGACTGAACGAAATTCCGGTTCCCAGTTTTAAGTGGCTTTTGCGAAATTCATCACTAGGTGGCGCTCGCATTCCACTACACTTTTGCTATACTTTCTCTATTTGTAACGTGATTCGTTATTTACAAAAAGTGTATTTTATTAAAACGTGGATTCCGAGGATGGACGGCGAGGGTGACGGTCGCTCGTGTAACGAGCTCCCGCCAACGCAGGGCAATTCTGGGAATTTTTGTGTCGATAATGCAATTATTGATCATGATATGTGTGAAATTAGGGATCAGGCTCCCCCTCTGCAATCAGCGTCGCCAGATGATGAGCGCATGGATCTTGTAATCAAGTTCTACGACTTGAAACAGCAATTCGAGACTATTCAGCGCCAGAAAAATTTCATGAAGAAGACTCCAACACCACTGGATGAAAATGGATACGACCAGCTCGACCGGGCGGGTAAGTCACTTTTTCACAAAATTAATGACATTGCAAATGCCCTTGATGTTCCTATTTTCCACCTTCCCTCGACCAGAGAAGAATTCTTAAATATATTGGAGAGCGAGCGCTTAGCCAAGATGGCTGCCGCTCAATCCACAGAAGATCCTCGCAAGCAAGAGGCATCTATTCCCACGCACGAGGTGCGGGGGAAACCGGTCCAGTCTACGTCATCGCGGAAGCGAAAGACGCAGACAATAGACTCTGACGGGTTTATCACCCCCGCGGCTCGAAAACAAGGGAAGGCGCCTATTGTGGATCTTACTAAAGACGATTTGGCAAACAACAGTAAAGATGTAAATGCTACTATTCAAAATTCAAAATTATCAGGCAATTCAAAAAATGCTACTCCTAAAAAGCAGAGGATTGTGAATAAATATGAGCGAATTAGAAATTCAATTATCAATGATGATAAAAATGAAGTTGAAAAGAGTAATGAGAGCGTCACTGAGGGAGTTAATTCCGAGCAGGCACGGAACGTATCTCCCCACCGCAGCCTGAGATTCCGGCAATTCATCTCAAAAGCAGTAAGAACTGGAAGACACAAGTGTCTTTCATGAGAGAAATTGGCCCTAATTTACGGAGCATCCTGACTGGACCTTATCTCAAAATGTTTGTACAAACAGAGCTGGAGTTCAGGGAGGTCACCCGCTGGATGAAGCAAGCCGGCATCCAGTTCAAAATTTTCGATCTCAAGCAGGACCGGCCAGTCAAAATTGTCATCAGAGGCCTCCCTGTTGAAACAGACATCGGGGATATAAAGGGGGAAGTTGAGGCTATGGGATTTAAAGTGCATAGCATCGTTCGGCTTACTCAGCCTGGCTCCACACACCCAATGCCACTTGCTTATTTACAAGTCATCCCTCACCCCTTCCTCGATCAACTGTTTGCCGTCACTGACATGTGGGGCACAGAGATCAGCACTGAGCGTTACCGCGGCCGCAAGGGCCCTACTCAGTGCTTTCGGTGCCAGGCTTTTTCCATTCTTCGGAACTCTGCACCATTTCCAATCCGTTGTGTCAGATGCTCTGGACCCCATTGACGTACCTGCCACTTGACGTACCTGGATTAGTAGGATTAGACGTACCTGCCACTTGCTGCAACTGCGGTGGAGACCATCCTGCTTCGTATAAATCTTGTCCCCGCTACCCAGGTAACAAACGGGCTCGCGGTAAAGATTCCGCACCTAGGACGAGGGAAGCTGCTCAGACAGCCCCCCGCAGGGTTCTTCTAAGCCCCCAGCAACTGCTGAGACAAGACGTCCCATGCCTGCTCCCCCAAGCAACGTCAGTTCACCATCTTATGCACAGATGGTGAAGAACACCACCGAGCACGGATTCAAATCCACGAATCCAAGACTGCCGGTTGCAGAAGCCCCTGCAGCCCCAGCAGTGTCAGCCACAGCAGTGTAGCAATGATTCAGACGATGTCTTCTAATCTACACTAAAATGCTTAATCGAAATCTCCCGTGACCCAGCGGTAGACAAGCATATTCTGCTCCTTGCCTTCAAAAAAGCAATGCCTAAACTCAGGCATGCAGATGCTTTAATGAGGGCATTTTATACTTATGAAAGCTATGTTGAGCTTTCAACCTAATTTGGCTTTTTTTGACCCATGTCTTCTGTTTTTCAGTGATGAACCTCTAATAACGGCCTAAAATTCAATTCTATTAATAACAGTCCAAACACCACCAGAGAACTGAACATTTGCACGTGGAATGCCAATGGATTAACATCGAAAATTCACGAAGTTCGTGATTTTGTCGTAGAGCACGATATTGACGTGTTTTTAGTCCAAGAGACTCACCTTACCCCAGGGAATACTCCCAAAATTGGGAATTATGACATTTATTGTACTGACAGGGTGTCACAGGGCAGAAATCCCTGTGGTGGCACTTGTATCTATGTGAAGCGTTCGTTAAAGCACCACATGATACCGTCCCCAGATTTAAATTTTTTGGAAGCGACAATCATCAAAATTTTCCTTCAAAATTCCTCCCCGCTGACAATAGTCTCAGCTTATTTACCTCCACTGTCTAGAGCACGTGGAAGGCCAGGTTTTCCTATCAGTGATTTTGATAAACTTTTGAATATTTCAAATCACCTAATAATTGCTGGTGATCTAAATTCACGCCATACCGCATGGTTTTGTTCTAATAGGAACAGCTATGGTATTAGTCTAAATTCATGGTGCCAGAGTAACCATGTACAGATCATAGCTCCTACCCTTCCGACTTTTTACCTTGTTAGAGGTTCCCTTGCAGTTCTTGATCTGGCTGTCTTTTATAGTAAATTTTTCGGCATGAGATAAAAGTGATTCAGGAATTGGACTCTGATCACTACCTCGTTTTGATAACCCTAGATATTCAAAATCGATACCCAAAATTAGTGGAGCAAGTCTCAACAAATTGGGACGACTTTAGATTTATTTTGGAGAAAACTTCACTCCCTCCCATCAAAATTTCCAGCAATTCGGACTTTGACAGGCATATCAAAATGAAAGAAGCGAGAGCTGCGGCTTCAAATCCACGTAAACACCCAGGTGCTAGGCTCCCACCTGAGACTAAATTCAAAATTAAGCAGCGGAATTCCTTGCGAAGAATTTGGCACAGGTCACGAGATCCCAATATTAAACCCGCTTATTAAAACAAGCGGAGTGGAAAACATTCATTGAGTCCTTAACGACTGAAGACAAATCGATTTGGCGCGCAGCCGCCCGATTACGCAAACATAAAACATACATTCCGCCCCTTTAAACGGCCGATGGCGCACAGATGGCCTACACTGACTCAGAAAAGGCGAATGTCATAGCTGACAGCCTTGCAACTCAATTCACACCAAACCACGACTCCTACTGTTACCGCCCGGTTACACAGGGGCGCATACAAGCACGGGTTAAAGATTTTTTAACACAAGCTATCACAACTGAACTCAGGCCAACGGACCCTACTGAAGTCATGGTTTTCATTGATAAATTGAAACCTGACAATTCACCTGGCATAGATTCTATTTCGAATCGCATGATCAAAAACTTTCCCCCTATATTTATCGTATGGATCACGGTACTCATAAATTTAATGCTCAGGAGAAGCTATTTCCTCGACTGCTGGAAAATGGCAGCAGTCGTCCCCATTCCAAAACCGGAGCAAAATTTAAACCTGCCCGTCAATTACACATTCATAAGTCTGTTATCTTCTCTCTGTAAGATCTATGAATTTGTCTTACTTAATCGCTTGAATGAATTCTGTCGGAATCAAAATTTACTAATCCCGGAACAATTCGGCTTCCGACCTAAACACTCCACGGTACACCAGTTACTCCGTGTAGTGGAATTCATTCATGAAGGCTTTCGTAAGCGAGAGAAAACTGGAATTGTCTATCTGGACGTTGCCAAAGCCTTTGACAGGACTTCGCACGACGGGATTATTTACAAATTCATGCGGCTTGGTTTTTCGGCTCATCTCATTAAAATTATTAACTCGTACTTGACCGGACGCAGTTTCCGCGTGCGAGTTAACCACGAATTCTCCTCTCCTCGCCCAATCTATGCTGGGGTAGCTCAAGGTAGCCTCCTTGCCCCTTCAATCTTTAACCTTTATGTAAATGATATTCCTAATGCCCCCAATATCGATCTTGCGTTATACGCAGACGATACAGCCATCAGTTCACAACACTCCAACACCCTCCAGGTAATCTCACAATTGCAGAGTTACCTTTCGACATTAGAACTCTGGCTCGGTCTGTATAAAATCAAAATTAATGTCGCAAAATGGGCTGCCACTATGTTCATCTGAAGAAACAACCCAAGTTTACCTAATTTAATGCTCTTGGGTGAACCCATTCCCTGGTCTCTTCTTACAAATATCTAGGTGTTTTACTAGACTCAAAATTAACTTGGCAGCCTCACATCCGCAAAATAATAGCGGGTGCGACAGATGTCAAAACCGCCCTACGCCCCATTTTAGCTAGTAATAGCGACCTGTCAACTAATAACAAAATCTTGCTCTACAAATCAATGATCAGGCCGGTTCTTACGTATGCGTGTCCCGTCTGGGGCCCATCTGCACTGACTAACAGAAAACATGTCCAAATTTTTCAATCTAAAATGCTTCGGCAAATTTTAAAAGCTCCGTGGTTCGTACGGAACGAAGAGATTCATAATGACCTCAAAATTATGCCCATTAATCGCTATATACAGCGACTTTCGGAAACATTTTTCAAAAATATTCAACGTGTTGCAAATCCTGTGCTTCATATGCTACCCGTATACGATCCTGCTGTTGCTTCTTCCCGGAAAAGACACAGAGCGGTTCTTAACAGGGAATATTCAGTTCTGCCATTTAAACGGGCTAGATATGAGTACACTGATAGCCACGTGAATAACTACCTCTCGTTCCTTAACCCCCCCCCTCCTCTAAAGTTCTTTAATGCGCACGGCATTAACTCGAGGAACCTCCTTTAACGTTTCTTTAATAAGAAACATCACAGTCAAACAGGACTGATTTAAATACTTTAACTTATCAAATGAAATAGAACTGTAAAAGATTTTTAAATTATAGCTTCTTTCTTCCTTTAAAAAAGGAACTTTCTTAGGCGCTTAACAGCGCCCTTTTTGGCCTTTAAATACCGCATTGAATAGCTGTCAAAAATGAAACTTCTCCCTCCCAGCTGATCACTGGCAGAACTACTTTTTCGACCTGTAAACAGGTTCCCCCCTCCCTCCCACCGCGAAGAACGCGAAGCGGAATTCCCCTGCGTATTCTTCATCTGACGTATGCTAAACATGATTATCAAGGTTCAAGGAAACTTCACCTTTTATTTTTCTAGTCAACATTTTTATGGCTGCCCCTATCTAAATTATTCTGGCCCTTTTTCGGCGCAAAATTAAGACCTTCTGAGTTTTTTGCCTTTTTTTGATTCAGTGTGAAGGCACTTACTCCAAGTCATTCGGCTTATCAAAATTTTACCCTATTTGACAATCCCCTCTTTCGGATGATTTAATTCCCTTTGAAGATGTGGAGGTAAAGGCGTAATTGCCTATGAACTCCGTAAATTGCACTTCCTTGATCCTTATTAAAACGTGCCGCTGTAACTAATAGTAACATAAGATAGTATATTGTTGCGTGCTATACTGCAAAGTTATCTTCTTTTTAAAAAAATTTTACGATTGTATTTAAATAATTATTCGCAACATATAACTGTTGGACGAATAGCATTTGCGTCAGTTTCATGGAATATAGATTTAATTCAAATACATAATACAAAATTTCTTAAACAAAAGCCATCATTACGTAAAATTTTAAAGCTTAAAAATATGATATGTTTCTTTCCCTCAACTTTTGTATATAAACAAGCTTCTTAATATGTATGTGTACGTGTGTTCAGCTTCATGTCATATTTTCGTCTTCATGAAATAAAAATATCCTAAATTTCTTTTTTATCACACTGGAGATAATCTCTGTTTTCTGCATAAATGATATTTTAACCTATCATACACACACACACACACACACAAATATATATATATATATATATATATATATATATAATATGAATTTGATGCAATTAAAATTTAAGAATGCGTCCAGGTATATAGTTTATAAGAAATGCTAATTGCGTTAGTTGTTTTGCGAAATTTAGTACTTTTTGCTCTCTTTGATCCAGAAATATTTGAATGCTGTCTGTACCTGCTTCAAAATTTTAAAGCGCGTATCTCATTTTAATTAGTCTTATGTATCACTATGCTGTGCATAAATTTGTGTCTTACTGCTTGAGTGTTTTGTGGTTGCACTTGAAGTAACAGAGCTTCATGTTGAATCTATATATAATATATAATGTGTAATTAATAGTGGTAATACTTTTTTGTTTTAGGGAATATGGCTTTTTTTTTTAAATAAGCTGTCAATGATATTGAAATATTTGGTATTCAACACTAGCAGTCTCAAAATTTTATATTCTCTCCGTCCCAAACTAGTTGCTACATTTAGGTCGAAAGTTTTGTCCCAAATTAGGTACTATATTTCAAGTAGGTTGAGTCATAAATAACTTCCGATGCAGTTTAATACATGGACATCAGTAAAATTATAAGGTGTACTACAAGGAATGTAACGCTGCATACTAGGTTTTCATTCTGTTTTTACTTTCCGCAAATGTAACACTTATTTTGGAACAATTTTATCGACGCAAATTTAGAGGGTTCGCATGCTCTTAAGCCACGCCCCATTTTGTAAGGAGTATACCGCCGGTATTTCAGAAAGATCGTGTTTATATGATTAAGGTGACGGATCCCCTTGTAGCAGAATTTCTAAAGCAAACTGGCTCATATAGACAAGACAGATCATTGAATTTACATTTAATTAGCCTGAAAATTTTAAGTGATTACTGATGGAAGAGTCCTTACAAAATGGGTCGCGACTTAAGGGTGTGCTAAAGCTGGATTTTTTAAACTAATTTGGTACTTATTTAAGGAGGGAATGCTTGGTAAGTAAAGTTGTTGATTGATAACGTAGCACCCTGAAATTTCTGGAAAATGTGCCAACAAAATCATAAAATCTTAAGTATCAATGCTCAAATGTAGCAACTAATTTGGGGCAGATATTCATTGTGATTAATGATGTAATGAAAGATTCATTGTGATTAATGTCATGTATGTCATCATTATATGCTGGTGATATTGAAATACTTGTATTATTTTGAATATTTTTAGCGTTGCGTTTACTTTTCAGAGCTCTAAATCTGTATTATTTAAAATTTTATTTTTTAATAATTTCTAAAAAAGTATTTTACATTAATGAAAAAAATCTTCAGTACCTAAAACCAAATCTCTTTTAGAAATACTTTTTCTCTTATGTATTAACGAATTTTAGATCATCATTTATTCATTTTTTTAATTACATAATTCATAGTGGTTCTAAGTTATTTTGTTGCACAAGACAACTGGTATTAATACGATAAAAATTTTGCGCTGAAATAGTTTATATTCTGAAACTACCTGCTAACTTCGTACTATGTAACTAATTTAAAAAATAAAATATGTGCTCTAAATTACTCTTAAATTAGAATAGGTAACTCTAATAAGTACAATTAAAAATAACGTATATATAGATGCAAGCAGGAATTAAAACCAGATACGTTGATACAGAGGTTCTACTGCATTCGCAGTACTTCCCTGTAAAGCTGAAGGAAATCTACAATGGGCATGGTGTTGAAAGGTTCCTGGGTGAATCCCATGGAGAGAGTAGGGAGAAGGAGAAAAACGAAGAAAATCTCAAATAAGTCCCTTGAAAACTGACGAGGGAGTAGAAAATAAAGTTCAGAAGCCGGCCGAGGTGCCAGTCGTAGCTAGGCTTTTCAGCGCCCAGGGACAACTGAAGATTTCGCGCCCCCTACTGCTTGCCAAGGATGGAAAATATTTGATTCTAAAATGTCGTAAAATCAGTTTGGCGCCCCTTGGATTCTGCGCCCGGGTACAGATGCACCCCTCTAGCTGCGCCCCTGCGAGGTGCTGATCTCGTTTTTGAGTGCTCATTCTGGGTAATTTTGTAAGAAGGCGCAGAATTGGAATTTAGGGTTAGCTGCTGGTTTCTGTGGCGCCATCTATCGGTGTGTTCGAAGCTTGCCAAGAAAGGAGATTTAGGCAAAGCAAGGTGTAAGCTCAGACCTTCTTCAGTATGGGCTTCATTTTATCTAAAACACGAGGAAAAGTAATTAGGAGTGTAAATTCAACATATTGATGGTATGAAAAGTGAAAGGCCTATTGTAACTGACTTCGTAATTTAAAATATTTGAAAAGTCCGCTATGCTATTTTGATTTGCTTTTCTGTAGAAATTTTCATTGAGCTTGTTGATGTAGGGTTTCACATATTCAATTTTTAAGTCGCGGTGAAAGTTCTTATTTCTGATGTAATACGGAGCTTCTGTGATAGTCCTGAGGAACTTGTTTTGGATAACTTGCAGCTTTTTAATGTCGTTCGGTTTGGCATTTGCCCAGACTGGAGATGCATAAGTAAAAATAGGTCTTATGATTGCCGTGTAAATTCTCTTCTTCGTATTTAGGCTATGACCTGAGGATTCAGCTAGAAAGTGAAAAAGCTTGCACATAATTCCGATTAAAATCAGAATCAAGTAGCTGACGGTTATATATGTAAAAAGAAAAATGGGATAATTTGAAATTTCATGCTTTCTTTCTAAATAAAAACATTTTTATTAAAAAGAAATGTATAATTTCTGACTACTACAGAGTAATCGTTTTTAATTTTTGCCTATAACAAGACAATTATTTGTCTCGTTCTGCTCAGTACCGTTCTGCTCAGTGTTACCGTCGCAAAGCGTAGCGAAATAGTAGCGCCATCTTGCGGTCAGTAGAAATTTCAGAGGCCACCGAAAACACAGAAGAATATTTTCACACTGTCAGGCTTTGAGTATAAGTTGGCCTTGGTTGAACAAAGTAGTAATGAAAAGTGAAAGTATTAGAAATTTGAAAACATTGGGAAGAGCGAGACTTATTGTCGGCTTAATGTCCTGTCGGCTAACTGTCCATGTCGGCAAAATGTCCTGTCGGCTAAGTGTCCGTGTCGGTTAAATGTCCTGTCGACTAAGTCGGCTACCTGCCTTGTCGGCTAAACTGGTGTCGGTTAAGTATTACGTCGGCTAAGTGTCCGCGACCGTGGTATTCTGATTGGTCCGTGATCCTATTTTAGGAAGTGGACGGCAAAAGGGCAGTAATATTAGTAAAAACTCTTAGTAGTTGACACTAAAATTGAAACTGAAGATTCAGATTCAGATTCAAGGGCAGTATCTTTTATCTTCTGCTAGGATCCAGTATTCTAGGATTGTCTGAAAAATTGGCAGAATTATTCAGATGGTTTTATTGACAAAATCTTCTCTCATTCTGGAATTGAAATCCGAGATGGTTTCCATATTCAGAGTGGAGAACCTTATTCCATATGAGACTCTTCTCTCTGTAGAATGGTGTGTGAGATACCGCGGTGCCTGAGCCAAGGCTCTACGTCTTGTAGAACAGTTTTATCATTTCGAAAGGTGGTATAGAATGACCGAAAGATAAATCGAATAGTTTTTTAATAACTTTGTTAAGGTCAGATAGGAATACTTAGCCTATTAATAACAATGGAGATGCTGTCTAACCCCCCTGAGACACTACAATCTCAAATCCCATCGTTTTGAAGTTTGCCGACTGATGAAGTCCAATGAAAAGAGCGGGTAGGGAACGAAGATCCTGAATACTGAGCCGAAATATTTGTCGCCATTTTTGTTCACGTAACTTTAGCGAATTTGATGGTCAGAGGGTAAAATGCTACTATCCAACTATCCGATCGTTCACTTTTTCATCAAACATTTCTTTTCATCTAGTACATTAACTCCTTAACTGCCGCGGGCGTATATATACGCCTTGCTTAGCCGATGCGTTAACTGCCGCAGGCGTATATACGCTCTTCCAAAATAATATCATTTGCTTTGCGCTGGCACCCGTAAAATTATTCGCAAAGCTTTAGAATGCAACACCACAATGACCTTGACAAAGTATGCGAAGGAGGATACTATTTCAGAGAAGTGTGAGGAGAAATTGGAGAGGAGGGTATGTCTAAAGCGGTGAAAGTAATGACTGCGCGGTATTGGCTGGTGTTGTTTCAGTAAAACGTATTTTTTTTACTCTGTGTCCTCCGTTTTCGTTTACTTTTTGTAGTAAGTTCCAGGAATAAAGAAAGATATAACTGATGTTTCAAACCCATTTATCTTTTTTGAATTTTTTTTGATGAACCGCTCGTGCTTCATTTTGTTACTGAAACTAACCGTTTTGTAAACGAGTATATGAACCAACACCTTGCAAACGAAAAATCGAGAACTAAATCGTGGCATTCAACCAGCTAAGAAATATACTTTTTTTTTTTTTTTTTAGGCATACTGATTTCACAAGGTATAACACTGAAACCTGTTATTACACTTTACTGGTCGAAAAATAAAGTGATCGAAACTCCATTTTAGGGATCTTTTTTATTGTAAAAACATCATTTTTATTATACATACATCTTTTTATTATACTTTTACTCCAAACATTAAAAATTATGCATTCATTTTTTTCTTTTATTCTTTATTTTGTGAAAGTAAACAGTTTTTAGAAGTAAAACTTGCACTTATTTTCCCCTATTACGTCGCAAAACTACGCCCGCGTGTGTGAAAAACCGTGGCACTCGAAAATGAATCTCGTATGTTTTCCGCAGCAGTTAAGGGGTTAACGGATATGAATTTTTATTTTCCTAAGCTTTGTATTTTCGAGAAATTAATTTACAAATGACATAAAAAATTAAGGTCAAATGTCATGCACATACTCTATGCTACCGACCAAACCTGCCGGAAGAACGGACTTATAGCTGAAAGCCAACGACTTATAGCTGAAAGGAGATAGGAGAAAATCTGGCAACGAAAAGAAGAAGCGTGCTTGATGCGAGAAGGAGGGCATGCTCGTGTGAAAAAAACAGTTTATCTGAAAGGAGACGGGAAAATATCTGGCAACGAGAAGAAGAAACGTGCTTAATGCGAGAAGAACGGCATGCTGGTGAGAAAAAATTTGAAATTAGTTTGGCTGTATTCCGAGAGTAGAGTTTGTCTTTCTTTTTTTTGTTAAGAGCTGAGAGATGCAATGTATTACTTGAGCGTTTGATGTAAATGTGAATAAAAGAAATACTTAGTGAAAAGTTAATGTGTATTTACAAAATTAAAATATAGCTCATGTTATTGTTAAACCTGCATAAGTGTCCCAGTTTATTTCCAGCAAATAGAGATGACTAATAACATTCATAAGTGGATAGAAACGAACCGACAAAGATGAATTGATCAAAGGATCGATTTATGACAGTGATAAAAGGATTCGATGTATGACAGTCAAATATACTGATATCTTGTAATAAAACTTTGACTTGAGATTACAGTACCTACAAAGAAAAGGTGTCAATTTTCCTGGCAGTTAAAGATTTTGGAATAAATAATGTATATGCTATGTGAACACATCAACAAAAGTAGTTCAATTGTTTGCTTATGAAATACCTACAATTGCTTACATTTGTTTTGGGACTTTTGTAATTGTTATTTGCATAGATATTGGAAGATTGTCTTCAAATGTTTTTTCCTCTGTTTGAACCTCTGATTGTTGCAAAATCAATATCATCAAAATATTCCTTGGAATAAAATAATTTATTCAAAATATGTCAATAATTAACTCACATGACAGTTTGGAAACTCGAAAATTTTGTTAAGATGTGGCAGACATGTTGCTGGCCTTAATATTTTGTGTTGAATGAAAATACATCACAATTAATGTGTATATTTGGAACTTAGTACTTGCTTGGCGAAATATATTAACATTTTCATCTCTGAAATGAGAATGGAAATATGCTACAAATTAAAGACAAATTCCATTAAAAATTTAATTATTCATATATTGATGTAATATTATTTATTATTTGAAATTTCTTTCAGGCCTCTTTTTGAGAAAGCTATATACCTGTGGGTTATGATAAATTCTAAGTTTTTCTGAAAGCACAATATAAAAAACAAAACTTTCGAAATATCATTTTTAAAAAAGCCAAAATTTGATTGTTAAGGCTAGTGCTTTTAATCTTACTGTTGTTGTTCAGGCTACTGCTTTTAATGTTATCATATGACTGTTGAAATTTTTTTAAGTGTCAACTCTGCATATTGTAAAATCCATCTTCCCCCTCCAAAAATAATAATAATAATAACAATAAAAACAGATTTTTAGTAGCATAAAGTAAACTCTTGGTAATTTCTCTGCTAAGGAACCACATGAAAATTTAAACTTTCATATTTATATGTTTCTTAAAATGTGCCATGATCAAAATCACCATGGTCTAAAAATCCTTTTTTGCTTCATTTCTTAAATTAGAACTATAAGGATGGGTAACTGTGAATTTATAAAGCAAAATCAAGTTTTTGTTACTGCTTTTATAATATTTTTATAATTTGTCTAACTATAAGTAATATAATCTTGATCTAATCTAAGATTATGGAATATACTGCACATAATTTACAGTTCTCAAGTCTTGTAAATCTCACAATGTAATAATTGTGTATGAATAACCAACATTGAGTATCACTACATTTATTAATAGCATATTAACATAACTGCCGCCTTTTTATTCCAAATTTTATGAAAATTTTTTACATTACTTAGACATTTAGTCTAACAGAAATCTGAATGTTTTGTAATAAAAGTAAGAGTATAATTTATGTATAAAAATTTGAATATATAGCAAGTGCGTAAATACCGATTTCAACATCTTTGAATGTAATTATAATTTAGATATAGTCTTTGCAATCATACATTGTAACTTAACTTTAGCTAGACATTAAGTGAATTATCGCTAACTAACAAACGGAACTGAGATGGGTGTAAAAGATCCTTTGCTGAAACTTAATAAGAATCGAAGGCACACTTTATGCTTACATCTCAGCCAACCACTTGTGGCAAGATAAATTTATAATGTATTTCTTCCGCCTTCTTAGCGTGCCTTTGTGTGTAGTGGTCTGCACGCTTGAGAGGTCCGTGGTTCGATTCCCGGTGAGAGCATGGCTTATTTTTCAAGTCTCATGCTTCCAAAAGTACTAATGTATCTACAGTGGCGCCCAAACTACGGCGCCACTGTAGAAATGCCCGAGCGCGTCCGGCATGAGGGACTTATTTACAAGGTGATTTCCTTTGACTTCAGTAGAGAAATCATTGAAATTATTTACTCCTTTATCAAAAACGGGAAATTCTTTGTCTCCGTTGGTAAAGATTTTTCAAGTCACAGAAATATCAATGCAGGCGAGCCCAAGGGCTCAATTTTGGGACCTATAATTTATCTTTTTTATGTGGCCTATCTTCCCAGAGATCACATAAATTACAACTATTTTCTTGGCTGCTACGCGGATAACACCGCGTTAGCAACAAAGACCATGGATGCTGAAAGGCCATTTAGAACTTATAAATCTTGATGCCGCAACTTGAAAGCTGGTGTGGAAATAAATGCCCAGAAGTCCCAACTTCTTTTGATCAAAAAGAACTCATACTAGAACACTGGTAAAGGCCAAATGCAGCTTTTTAATGTGAGCATCCAAATGTTTAAAAGTGTTACGTATTGTGACGGGGTCACATTGAATTAATTATTTACTACGTTATGGCAATATTTAGATATTTGCATCAGATTCCTTTGGTGACAGTTTCATTTTTTTCGCCAACTTGTGTTGTAAGGTGAGGAACAGATTTCATCAGACAACTGTTGTAAGCGGAGGAAAGTATTGCATCAGACAACTGTTGTAAGCGGAGGAAAGTATTGCGTCAGACAACTAGCGTCTTCACTTCTGTTTGCCTGGGTAGCTGAAGGTATTTTGCGATTGGTTGCCTTCTGACGCTGGATCCTTTTTCATTGGGCGGCAAAACTTAACTGTGGAACTTTATAAAAGGCGGTATTTTTTGTCTACCAGGAGGGAGGAGAAGGAGGAGATTGTGAAGGTGCGAGATGGAGATGCTGCATAGAGAAAGACAGTAAGAGTGGAGTAAAAATGCAAACTTGTGGGAGTTTATCGTGCAAGCTTTCTTTGGTCTCCCAGTGTCTATGAAGGAAGTGATTTTCTTTCTCTTTGATGTTGTAGCTGCAAAATTTAAGCTAATCTCCTTTTTTCCCGGGCTTGTCATTTTCGCCCGGCATCCCGATGAAGAGTACCTGCATGTGTGTGAGCTGAAATACACCAAGTCTTCGAGGGGCCGTGTGGAAGAATTGATCTATCTTTTTTTTTGTTCTGAGTGAGGAAGCCTCATATCGTCATGTGACATACCGGATTACAAGAAAAAAAAAAAAGGGGGAATATCTTTTCAGTATTGTTGGTATCCAATAAAGCAAGAATTAAATCTGTTTTCACGCGTTTGTCACTCTCTCGTAACGGCGGGCTATAGACCTGGATCTTGTCCTGGTTGCCACTATATTCCTGTTTATCCTAACATGTGACATATACTTTTGCCACCACAACCAACGAAAATAATCTTTACCACACGTATCTAGGCATTGTCTTTAACAGACAGCTCACTTGGTCCGACCACATCAAGAAAATTAGCAGGACTACGGGAATTATCAACAGCCTCACGCCTTTACTTGGAAACTTCTCAAAATTTGACCTTTATAAGAAAAGGTATATTTACACTGGAATTATTCGCCCGGTGTTTACCTATGCTTCACCAGCTTGGGCAGCCTATTCAGAAAATGATATTCATAAACTGCAAGTAATGCAGAACAAGGTCCTAAGAAAAATCACAAATGCGCATTTTTATGTTTCCAACAATACTCTCCGCAAAGATCTTAAAATTGAATATGTTGACAAGTAATTACAGCGCAGGCATAACAACTTCTTTAGTAAAGCTCTCCCTTGCTCCCACCTTCAAAACTTCAATTGTTTTGATTATACGATCCTCGCTGAAGGTAAAAATACTCGTCCATATGCAGCTCACCTCACCAGGGACACTAACTTCCCGATTTAACTTTCAAATTGTGCCTCACGCTAACTTACTATATCTCAATACTATGTGCTTCAATTGTAATTCTTAATGGATTTTTATTTTATGTTTTATGTTAATGCAATTTTAAATTGCTCATTTCTCTTTCCTCGCTTTTATAAATATCATGTATCTTGTTTTCACTTTATTGTATTACGTGCTTTTACGGGTTCTCGTATTTTCTTCGATCTCGGTCTGATCATCGCTCGCCTCTCCATAGTTTGTTACTGGTTGGTTCCGAGCTTCACGGCTATCGGTCGCTCCTCTCTTACACACTTTTGATCTTCTTATGCCTATGCTGCCATGATGAGTACATGTCTTGAGCCTTTTGGTACATTTTCATTGAGCCGGATAAGTTGTGCTCTGCGCGATATTCCGACAATACTTGCACAGATTAGATTAGATTCTTAGCGTGTCTTCGTGGTGTAGTGGTCTGCATGCTCGGGAATAATAAAGGGGTACTGTAACCTTTTATGCTGACATTACGTTTGGCTATGATTACATACTATTTAAGTTAAATTCGCTAAAAAACGTTGACGAGGATAAATTTAACAAAAATCTCTTTTCATATGCTAAGAATAGATTTTGTCGATGATACTCATAGACCCAAAGATTACATTTAGGGCTATTTGAATTAAGAATAAGTCATTTGTTATTCACATAAACCCAGAACCAGCGCCAGGGCTCGTATGGCCGCACCGGGTCGCAAAATTTAGGACCCACAGAGACTGCATCAGGCGGTAAAATATCTAGCGTTGGCCCTCAATAAGGATTAAATGTATGCGAGAATTTATTTATTCAGAACTCTGATAAGCTTGTGCAAGAAATAGATATAAGTAATAAATAACTAAACTTTTACAAATCAAGCTTAATTGTCTCAGTACGATAAGTCTCAGAAGCAAGATAAAATTTAACGTTACATTTGTTGTTAGTTGCCAAACTCGTGATGCATGGCCAAATATGTATAGTAATCAATAGCTGAATTTGATGATGATAGCCGCGAATTTTAAAGGTTTTCGGATATCGCAAAGCAAAGGTTAAATTTTCCAATTAACGCATTTTGTAAAGAAATGCGGGGAAGCGGTAATAAATGAAGATGATATAAGAAAAGCTTTTCATTGTGATGACAATACTTCTCAATCATCAATCAATTAATGAATGGCGAAATTTGTGGTATGGTTCTAGATCCAGAAAATGCCGCTACCGATAGTGGAGAAAGTTGCAGAGAAGTTACTGAAAACGAAAAAATTTCGATTGACAAGTTAGTCGGAATTCTCGACACAGCAGTTACAGGACATCAACAGTGCAACTGAACAAGAGATTATGTCTGTGTACAGAATTAGAGAGAAAGTATTAGCACAAAAATCGAAGCAACTTAAACAACTTACATTGAAAGAAATGTTTAATAAAGTAAAAAAAAATAAATGTTAAGGGTGGGTTTTTTTTTTTTTTTTTTTTTTTTTTTAAATTTTGATACCTTTTAGATCATAAATACTTCATTATTTCATATTTCATAAATCACGATCTCATATTTTTAATTTTATAATTTCTACATGCCATCTTACTAGATTTTACTTATGATATGATGCAAAAATCTAGTACAATAATTATTTATTTTATTTAAATGTTGTTCAAAATTAAACAGCATTTAAAAAATATATTGACCATATTTTCAACCTTAGTTATGACACTTCTTTACTTCAGAATTGTACTTCACTTCAGAATTTCTTCACTTCTTTACTTCAGAACTTAAGTATTGATGTGTAAAGATTTCTTATAATAATGATGTGAATAGCTACTGCAATGTGAAGCATGGAAATAACAAAAATGGCATTGATTTTCAAAGTATTTTATTTAACTCATAATTTAAAATTTTTTCCCCCTTATCAAAACAAGCTTAGCTTTGTTGCCCAACAGTTATTGTGAAAAGGAAAGCAAATTTTAGGGATCTGTATTTAAGGAGAAAAGGACAGTATTTATGAATAAAAAGTAAATATGTATGCATGCTAACAGAGGAAGGATGCCTCTGTAAAGAACTCTAGAGAAACTGGCTCAGATTCATATCATATGTAAGGAAAAACACAAAACTCCCGTACAGCTAGTCTGAACTACCAGTGTTCAGTGGCTTAGCACTCCACTACTAGTGGATTCCAACGTCTTTTTGAATCTTTCATAGAAATCATCAGTTACGATAATTGTTCTGTGTATTATTAACCATGGGTACAAAATTTACTCGTTGCGATAATTATAATCATAAATAACTTGTATAAATTGACTGATTTAAAAATACATGCTTCTTAATTAATGCTATTAATTAATGCTATTAATTCTTAATTAATGCTATTAATTAATGCTTCTTAATTAATGCTATTAATATTTACAAAACTTAATTTATAAAAATTATTTATAACAATGTGCATTATTACTACTGGTACAAAATTTACTCCTTTTGATAATTTAATTCGATTTACTTCAACTTGAAACTCTCTTTTTTTTATGTACCTGTAATCTAGGAAACTAAAGTAGAATATACTAGATTTAAATACATTTATTAAGCTTTTGCAATTTCATTTTTCATATAACATGCGATCATTAATGTCAGTGCTTCAAGAATTTATCTTTGCAGTACTAAGTATCGAAATTTAGAGAAAGACTGCTTTGAGGGGAAAGATTTCCAACTAAATTGACAAATTTTTGTATAATTAATATTTTATGAATTATCATTTCTCTTTTCAATAGAATCGCATGAAGCTTATTTGCTTCTGAACAGTTGACATTTGGACCTGAACAGTATCTAGAGCATCACAAGGAATGCAAAATGAAGAACACCTTTCCTGTTTTCAAGCATTTCATATGTGCATAGGGGAATTTAAAAATTCAGTACTTTTCCATTATATGTCTGCCATGCATTTTGGCATGTCAGTGAATAACGGAAAAATACTATGACGAAAATTACGAAGTACCAAATATTCTAGGCTTTTTGCAGTTGATAGCAAACAATGGCATGCTTGCAATGCTGAATAATAAAAAACAAATCCATGAAAACTTATCAGGAAACAAATAATATAAATACAATGCTTATTTCACTGAATGTGTGACCATTTGCTATTCGGTTACTTTGTGAGTTAATATAATTTCCGATTTTCCTATTAAAACACAATTCTTCTCTGTCTTTGTAAAACGCTTCTCCTGTATATTGGCTACTGCTGAAGTTGTCTATCTGAAATTTTTACCTTTCACAGCGTCTCTTTTAAATCATTATCACCAGCTTTCAGATACATAATAAATGACCTGTGCATGAACAGATAATTATATAATATAATAAGTTATTCCAAAATGTTACAGAAATTTATATTCTTGAAATCGAACCTTTTTTGGTTTGGTATTATTTGATTATGGAAAAGTATGTGAGGGCTACTTGCCTAATGGAGGGATGCCTTCACGGAAGACTGGCTCATATCCATGTTGCAGATAGAAACCACATAAACGCTCGTGCAGCCAGCCTTTTCACCTAGAATCAAACTATCAGTGTTCAATGACTTCACTAATGGGCCCCTGGGAAGAGAAAGTATATGAGCTGTTCAATAAAAAACAAATCCATGAAATCTTATCAGGAAACAAATAATATAAATACAATGCTTATTTCACTGAATGTGTGACCATTTGCTATTCGGTTACTTTGTGAGTTAATATAATTTCCGATTTTCCTATTTAAACACAATTCTTTTCTGTCTTTGTAAAATGCTTCTCCTGTATATTGGCTACTGCTGAAGTTGTCTATTTGAAATTTTTACCTTTCGCAGCGTCTCTTTTAAATCATTATCACCAGCTTTCAGATACATAATAAATGACCTGTGCATGAACAGATAATTATATAATATAATAAGTTATTCCAAAATGTTACAGAAATTTATATTCTTGAAATCGAACCTTTTTTGGTTTGGTATTATTTGATTATGGAAAAGTATGTGAGGGCTACTTGCCTAATGGAGGGATGCCTTCACGGAAGACTGGCTCATATCCATGTTGCAGATAGAAACCACATAAACGCTCGTGCAGCCAGCCTTTTCACCTAGAATCAAACTATCAGTGTTCAATGACTTCACTAATGGGCCCCTGGGAAGAGAAAGTATATGAGCTGTTCAAGATACTCACTCTATTTATTATTTTGTATTTTAGTCATTGAATAGATGCAGACAAGATCAAGGACTTCTCCAAGATAGAAAAATAACACACATACGCAATATAAATAAAACAATATAACCCACAGATTATGCATAAAAATTGCGTTGCAGTGAAATACAGTAATACTTCAACATTCACTCCAGATAAAATGCAGTTTTTAACTTTATTGAATGTTACATATTCTTTATTGAGTTGAACACTGATAAGCTGGGAAGTCATTATCAACAAAAAGCCTGTTAAGGACAATTTGATGACAATTTCCACCGAGCTGAATGTATATTTTTCAACACAGGCAATCATGACAAAAAACATTTAGTCTCATGATTAACTTTATTTTCTGTACATTTTTTTTCCATGCAAATTACACAGCCTAAATTTGAATACTGCACAAAATTATTTATATATATTTTAGGATGCTTTATTGATTATTATATGGCAAATATCTTCTCAGAACAACTGTTAAATATTTTTACGCAGTAAATGATTTAGATAAATACTTATTTAAAGTTTAGGTGATAAAATATTTTAAAATGTTGGAAGTGAGCACGTGTAAATAAATAACTGTAAATAAAAGATTATCAAACATCAAAGCGAATTTCTTGAAAATTTTGTTATCCAAGAATGCTTAAAAGACATCTTAAGCATAAATATATACATATAATACTTAAGTTAAAAATTTATATTGGTAGGAACACTGACACATCTATTATTATTTAAGCATATTAGAACATTCCTGAAAGAGAAAAATTACAGGAGAAGTAAAAGGAAAATTGAAAATAAGCATTATTAAAAACAGAATTAGCAGTACGGGATGATGTAAGTAGAGCATTAAAAACCAAAGACCTTTTTAAAACGTGTCAAAATAAGTAAATAAAAGGTTTAGTTCATCACGGATAAAATTGTGGTATCGAACAAAAAGACAGATACTTAATATATGATCTAATTATTTCACACTGTTTCATCAGAGTTTTTATACAATAATATAAGTAATTCTGTATTAGTTCTGAAATGCACAAAAATTAAACCATGCTTCAAGAGGAGTTTTGCAATGCCATGCCAATGATTATAAGTTACGGAGTGCCTATGGTTCAAAACCATGTACCTCCACATCAGAAAAATATCAAAGTAGTGAGCAGAAATAGGAAAATTGCCTAATTGATTATCATGATGCACACTAGAGGGAGCTACATTAGCTCGAGAAAGGTTAGGGATAGGAAAAATCAAGTTTTGATTTTTTTTGGAAGTTTTATGATTTTAAACTTTTTTGTATTTTTTAATTTTATGTATTTTTTTTAATAACACATAAATACGACATTAAAGCAAAAAGCGGAAAGGAAAGATTTTACAGATTAATAGGCTCATTAGCATATGGCACTAATCAAAGCGAAGTAAAGATTAAATTTTCACGACAAAATATCCAATCAGCGGGATCAAGGATCAAGGAAGTGCAATTTACGGAGTTCATAGGCAATTACGCCTTTACCTCCACATCTTCAAAGGAAATTAAATCATCCGAAAGAGGGTATTGTCAAATAGGGTAAAATTTTGATAAGCCGAATGACTTGGAGTAAGTGCCTTCACACTGAGTCAAAAAAAGGCAAAAAACTCAGAAGGTCTTAATTTTGCGCCGAAAAAGGGCCAGAATAATTTAGATAGGGGCAGGCAGAAAAATTTTGACTAGAAAAATAAAAGGTGAAGTTTCCTTGAACCTTGATAATCATGTTTAGCATACGTCAGATGAAGAATAGGCAGGGGAATTCCGCTGCGCGTTCTTCGAGGTGGGAGGGAGGGGGGGACCTGTTTACAGGTCGAAGTAGTTCTGTCAGTGATCAGCTGGGAGGGAGAAGTTTCATTTTTGACCACTATTCAATGCGGTTTTTAAAAGCCAAAAGGACGCTGTTAAGCGCCTAAGAAAGTTCCTTTCTAAAGGAAGAGAGAAGTTAAAGTTAAAAAATCTTTTTCAGTTTTATTGCAGTTGATAGATTAAAGTATGTTAAATCAGTCCTATTTGACTGTGATGTTTCTTATTAAAGAAACGTTAAGGAGGTTCCTCGAGTTAATGCCGTGTGCATTAAAGAACTTTAGAGGCGGGGGGGGTTAAGGAACGAGAGGTAGTTAATCACGTGGCTATCAGTGTGCTCATATCTAGCCCGTTTAAATGGCAGAGCTGAATATTCCCTATTAAGAACCGCTCTGGGTCTTTTTCGGGAAGAAGCAACAGCAGGATCGTATACGGGTAGCATATGAAGCACAGGATTTGCAACACGTTGAATATTTTTGAAAAATGTTTCCGAAAGTCGCTGTATATAGCGATTAATGGGCATAATTTTGAGGTCGTTATGAATCTCTTCGTTCCGTGCAAACCACGGAGCTTTTAGAATTTGCCGAAGCATTTTAGATTGAAAAATTTGGACATGTTTTCTGTTAGTCAGTGCACATGGGCCCCATACGGGCCACGCATACGTAAGAACCGGCCTAATCATTTATTTGTAGAGCAAGATTTTGTTATCAGTTGACAGGTCGCTATGACTAGCTAAGAGGGGGCGTAGGGCGGTTTTGACAGCTGTCGCACCCGCTATGATTTTGCGGATGTGAGGCTGTGAGATCATGCGATTCGAAATAGAATCTATGCCAGGTGCCTTGTCAGGTTTCAGTTTGTCTATGAAAACCATGACTTCAGAAGGGTCCGTTGGCCTGAGTTCAGATATGGTAGGTTGTGTTAAAAAATCTTTAACCCGTGCTTGTATGCGCCCCTGTGTAACCGGGCGGTTACAGTAGGAGTCGTGGTTTGTTGTGAATTGAGTTGCAAGGCTGTCAGCTATGACATTCGCCTTTTCTGAGTCAGTGTGGGCCATCTGCGCGCCATCGGCCGTTTGAAGGGGCGGAATGTGTGTTTTATGTTTGCGTAATCGGGCGGCTGCGCGCCAAATCGATTTGTCTTCAGTCGTTAAGGACTCAATGAATGTTTTCCACTCCGCTTGTTTTAATAAGCGAGTTTCGGTCCTTATCTCGTTCTGTATCTTGCAAAATTGGGCACGGATATTGGGATCTCGTGACCTTTGCCAAATTCTTCGCAAGTAATTTCGCTGCTTAATTTTGAATTTAGTCTCAGGTGGGAGCCTAGCACCTGGATGTTTGCGTGGTTTTGAAGCCGCAGCTCTCGCTTCTTTCAGTAAAGACTCCAGACTTTTGATATGCCTGTCAAAGTCCGAATTGCTGGAAATTTTGATGGGAGGGAGTGAAGTTTTCTCCAAAATAAATCTAAAGTCGTCCCAGTTTGTTGAGACTTGCTCCTCTAATTTTGAGTATCGATTTTGAATATCTAGGGATATCAAAACGGGGTAGTGATCAGATCCTGAATCACTTTTATCTCATGCCGAAAAAATACATTATAAAAGGCAGCCAGATCAAGAACTGCAGGGGACCCTCTTACAGGGTAAAAAGTCGGAAGGGTAGGAGCTATGATCTGTACATGGTTACTCTGGCACCATGAATTTAGACTAATACCATACCTGTTCCTATTAGAACAAAACCATGCGGTATGGCGTGAATTTAGATCACCAGCAATTATTAGGTGATTTGAAATATTCAAAAGTTTATCAAAATCACTGACAGGAAAAGCTGGCCTTCCATGTGCTGTAGACAGTGAAGGTAGATAAGCTGAGACTATTGTCAGCGGGGAGGAATTTTGAAGGAAAATTTCGATGATTGTCGCTTCCAAAAAATTTAAATCAGGGGACGGTATCATATGGTGCTTTAACGAACGCTTCGCATAGATACAAGTGCCACCACAGGGATTTCTGCCCTGTGAAACCCTGTCAATACTATAAACGTCATAATTCCCAATTTTGGGAGTATTCCCTGGGGTAAGGTGAATCTCTTGGACTAAAAACACGTCAATATCGTGCTCTACTACAAAATCACGAACTTCGTGAATTTTTGATGTTAATCCATTGGCATTCCACGTGCAAATGGTCAGTTCTCTGATGGTATTTGAACTGCTATTCATACAATTGAATTTTAAGCCGTTATTAGAGGTTCATCACTGAAAAACAGAAGACATGGGTCTAAAAAAGCCGAATTAGGTTGAAAGCTCAACATAGCTTTCATAAATATAAAATGCCCTCATTAAAGCATCTGCTTGCCTCAGTTTAGGCATTGCTTTTTTGAAGGCAAGGAGCAGAATATGCTTGTCTACCGCTGGGTCGCGGGAGATTTCGATTAAGCATTTTAGTGTAGATGAGAAGACATCGTCTGAATCATTGCTACACTCTGCTGTGGCTGACACTGCTGTGGCTGCAGGGGCTTCTGCAACCGGCAGTCTTGGATTCGTGGATTTGAATCCGTGCTCGGTGGTGTTCTTCACCATCTGTGCATAAGATGGTGAACTGACGTTGCTTGGGGGAGCAGGCATGGACGTCTTGTCTCAGCATTTGGTGGGGGCTTAGAAGAACCCTGCGGGGGGCTGTCTGAGCAGCTGCCCTAGTCCTAGGCGCGGAATTTTTACCGCGAGCCCGTTTATTACCTGGATATCGGGGACAAGATTTATATTAAGCTGGATGATCTCCACCGCAGTTGCAGCAAGTGGCAGGTACGTCTAATCCTTTGGTACACTCACGTGCCCAATGGGGTCCAGAGCATCTGACACAACGGATTGGAAGGGTGCAGAGTTCCGAAGAATGGAAAAAGCCCTGGCACCGAAAGCACTGAGTAGGGCCCTTGCGGCCGCGGTAACGCTCAATGCTGATCTCTGTGCCCCACATGTCAGTGACGGCAAACAGATGATCGAGGAAGGGGTGTGGGATAACTTGTAAATAAACAAGTGGCATTGGGTGTCTGGAGCCAGGCTGAGTAAGCCGAACGATGCGATGCACTTTAAATCCCATCGCCTCAACTTCCTCTTTGATATCCCCGATTTCAGTTTCAACAGGGAGGCCTCTGATGACAATTTTGACTGGCCGGTCCTGCTTTAAATCGAAAGTTTTGAATTGGATGCCGGCTTGCTTCATCCAGCGGGTGACCTCCCTGAACTCCAGCTCTGTCTGAACAAAAATTTTGAGATAAGGTCCAGTCAGGATGCTCCGTAAATTAGGGGCAATTTCTCTTATGAAAGACACTTGCGTCTTCCAGTTTTTGCTGCTTTTGAGATGTATTGCCGGAATCTCAGACTGCGGGGGGGGGTACGTTCCGTGCCTGCTCGGAATTAACTCCCTCACTAGTACTTGCAGTAACAATTTCTGCGTCATTGGATTGATCATTGATTAATGAATTTTTGATTTTTTCATACTTGTTAGTATTCCTCTCCTTTTTAGGAGTAGCATTTTTTGAAGTAGCTGTCAATTTGGAATTTGGAATAATATTATTTGCATCTTTAGTGTTCAAAGCCAAATCATCTATTGTGAGATCCACAATAGGCGCCTTCCCTTGCTTTCGAGCCGCGGGGGTGATAAACCCGTCGGAGTCGATAGTCTGCGTCTTTCGCTTCCGTGATGACGTCGACTGGACCGTGCGGGGGAATAGATGCCTCGTGCTTACTAGGATCTTGTGCGGATTGAGCGGCAGCCATCTTGGCTAAGCGCTCGCTCTCCAATATATTTAGAAATTCCTCTCTGGTTGAGGGAAGGTGAAAAATGGGTACATCTAGAGCATTAGCAATGTCATTAATCTTATGGAAAAGTGACTTACCCGCCCGGTCGAGCTGATAGTATCCACTTGTATCCAACGGAGTAGGAGTCCGCTTCATGAAGCTCTTCTGCCGTTGTATCGCTTCAAACTGCTGCTTCAGGTCGTAAAATTGAATCACAAGGTTCATGCGCTCGTCATCTGGCGACGCTGATTGCACAGAGGGAGCTTGATCCCTAAATTCATTCATATTCTGGTCAATAATAACATTATTTTCACCAAAATTCGGAGAATTGCCCTGCGCGACCGTCACCCTCGCCGTCCATCCTCGGAATCTCCAATCAGCGGGCATGATGTGATTAAATTGTGAACAGATTGATAAGAATGCAGAGGTGGCCACTTTTCAGTAATACTGGAGTAGGAGAATGGTAAAGCAATTACATGGCTAAGTACGTCCTTCATGGGCCGGGCGCTGGAACTGAGGGGCGTGTCTACGCCTTTTAACTGGAGGATAGATGCCATATTTGCGTCACATGATTGAGCGAGGTCTTTTCTGCGGGCTGCAAATAGCAGGATCGTAGGCCGGTAACTGTTGAAGTGCATGGTTTTCAGTCTGCTCAATTTTGCGGAATAAATTTTGACTAGTTTTTTTATTAACAACTTCTATGGGTTTAATGTTAACATCCGAATGAATCACATCAGTACGGAGATAATAGGCTGCATTAAGGACTAAACGCAGGGTCTTACTTTGGAAGCTTAACAGTTTTGCAATGAATTGGTATGAATTGAGGTATCTATGAGTATATAGTCCTGGGGACTTTTACTCAGAAATTATTTACCCTGCGGGGTACGTCTTAGTGAGAAGTAAATCCACTTTATTTAAAGTGGAAAGTTTCTTTTGAAAACATCGTCGCATGGGTGTCACCATCTATTGGAACATCAGAAAGTAACAAGAAGTAAAATTTTGAACTTAGTTTTCCTCTTCTGCGAAATCAAGAGCAATCTTCACTGCTAAGAAAGCGATAGAAAGTTTTTCTGTACTGGATTTAGCGGATTTAATATTAACTGCAACATCGTTCATATCTTGAATGAATTTGAAAACTTTAGGATTTGAAAAATCTTGGGATATTGGATTATCATTATCTGCCGGTATCTTCTGCTGTTTAAAGACGGCGCTGAATGGGATGTTTCTTTGAATTTCTTTAATTTCAGTTTCAGATTTAGATGCGAGTGCTGGGAAATCTTTAAGCTTTGGAATCTCTTGGGTTTTCTCTGCAGGTTTAGGAGTTTGAAAACGCTTTTTATAAATCGGGCAACCACGGTAGGACGATACATGCTCCCCACGGCAAAAATAGCAGATGGGTTTTTCTGCACTTTTTAAAGAGCAAGTATTAGATTTGTGATTCTGGGAACATTTAGAACATATTTCTTTTTTATAGCAATTCGCCTGTGAATGTCCATAGCTCTGACACTTGAAGCATTGAATTGGTCTTTTAGTTTTAGGTGCATATTTCTCAATAGTGATATTGAAGTTAAACATATTATTTAAGTTGTAAATCGCTTCTCCTAATTTATTCCTTTCAAGTTCAATGAAGTAAATGGGTAATTTTATGAAATCACTTTCTATTCTCTTTGTGAACTGTTTAACTTTTAGTACTGGGAATTTTCTAAGTTTTAGGTCTTCAAATATTGCAGTTTCTGAGATGCTTCTGGGCATATTTTTTAGAATGACTTTAATGTTAGTTTTGGAATAAAGTTGATACGTATGGAATTCTATGCATGATTTTTTAGAAATTCGACGGCGCTGTTGTAATCCTCTTCGGTGGAAGTATTTAAATAAACTTTTTTTGGCTTTCATCTGGGTTTCATATTCGTTTTTTAGGATTTTAGTACTTAAGATTTTCTGTAGATCAATCCAATCTAATTCAACTTACGTGATGACTATTGGTGGGGTTTTTATTTCAGATTTATGATTAGTTTTAACTTAGTAGTTTCATTATTTTCTTCATCATTTAAAGGTTCGAATCTGTTGTTTTGTTCTATTTCTTCTTTTTCGCTAGGTTTTAGATTAGGTTTGCATGTTTTTGAGGGAATTGACGAATTTAGTTCTGAATTATTATCTGCTTCTGGAACTGTTAAATTGTTATAAACTTCTTTGATGGAGTCCACTAATTCTTCGTGTTCTTTCACATTTTCTGCGTAATCCATCGATTTTCCATCGATCCGGTGTCCATTAAGTTCGATTGTTCAATCATACGCTCTTGGGATTTATTTAAGATTTCAGTTAGGGCTCCGTTTCTGAGTATTTGATATCTGGGATCTTTATCTAATTCAGTTCCGAGTCCTTGAAATAAGTTAGGGAAAATATGTTTATACTTTTCCATGGTGTCGCGAAAATCTTGGGTTTTTGGAGTCGCAGTGCTGGGGAGCTACTTTTCTTTATTCTTTTAGGCTGCTGCAATTTAGTTTCTAAGCTGGAGGGTTTTAGAAAATATTTAAATTTTAATTTTCCGCTATTCTTAGATGAGTTGGAATAATCTGAGTCATGATCCATGTCGCTGTCGCTTTCATGCCTATTCCAAAAACGATCTGGTGGTTTTTTGGCCGCCATGAGGAGAGAAAGCAAAAATACTTACAGAACAAATCAGGATGCGTGCGTCGCGCAGCGACGCTAACCTCTCAACAGTTTTGCAAACAAATGCTTTTCAGTTCTACATGAGTCTCTATGAAAACTGAAACTGGTACTCAAAGTAGCTACCACAAAACCAAAGTTTTTACACTTAAAAAAACATTAACGCTTATTTATTTTTGGAATACTTTAATGACACCAAATAACTAACAAATAATAAAAACAATATTCAATATATAAGCATCATAAATGGCACTTAATACCCTAATAGCAGAGAAAAAGAGCAATAATATTTAATATGTTTAGAATTGCTTTAAAAAAATTAAATTAGTACACCTAAAAAAAAGAGTTATACTTATATATTTTTAGAATACCAAGCTTAAGAACACAGCAAAATGTACTTTCTCCGTTTATTCTTCAAAAACAAATTGGTACTCAAAATCAATAAAGAACAACAGTAATATTTGATTCAACTGTTTCTGAAATACTAATAAACAGAAAATTAAATTTGAAAAGAACATAGTAAAATCTGTTAAATAAATTAAAGAATAAGCAAAAAAAAAAAAAAAAAAAAAAAAAAACTGAAATTACGAAAATAAACGATGATTTTGATAACTACAAATACCTGTAAATATCGAATCCCAAATGCTCAAAGTTCACTGCTCCAACCTCACTCAACAAAGCCACGTGCAGAGGAATGAACCTGTTTGAATTGTCTTCAACTTGATCCCCCCATCGGTTAAACCCACCTCGGCATATTTCTTCCACACCTGCTCTTTTTAGTGGACTGTACCAGGCGGCAAACATGAAAAGGATCTGGTTCGTGTTCGAGACTGTACACTTAGACTCTATAACTGACCGAGCTATTGCGAAGAGCAATGTTGCCGGTTCCAGAATTAAAGTCCAAGGACACTTGACATAAATAAATCCTGACGTGGAGAAAATCTCAGATGAGAAAACGGAGATAAGGGGAAGAAGAGAAGTACCAAAAGGAGCAAGACAATCCAATCGGACAAGTTCGCAAAACGTCTTGAAAGCTATGACGAGCGATCATAGCTTTCAAGGAAGTCCGAAGACAATGGAAATCATTGAGAACAATACAAGAAGATACACTGCAGCAATAGTTTTAATGACAAATTCAAATACAATTAAACAACATCAATCAGTAGTGCTAAATACAACACAATACAAAACAACTATACAACACAATTTAAATACAACTATTCAACGAAGCTACAGAAGAACTTCAATCAAAATCAGATGCATTGGAAGTATAAATAGCTAACAATTGAGGATCTAAGTGAAAAAGTTGTCATCTTCTCCCATGAAGGTGTGAGCTGCAAGTGGTCTGACACTTCTATCTTCGAAGAGAATTTCATAATTAAAGACTTGGGAGTAATTAACAAAGTCACATTGCACAGCTTTGTTGAAGAATTTTTCATTAGATCGTCTGATGTAATCTGGAATCGTCTCAAGTTTTAAGTCTCTGTGTAAAAGTTTATTGCGGATAAGATAGTGTGAATCAGTAATAATGCGCAGAAATTTGTTTTGCACTACTTGTAATTGATGCAGTTGAGCTTGAGTGACCGTGTTCCAAGCAGAAGCAGCATAACAAAGTATCGGTCGAATGCAAGTGGTATATATATATATGTTTTTTGGTACGCAAGCTAAGATTTGAATATTTTCCAATGACCGGGAGAAATCTGCATATTATGCCCATGGCTTTGCTCTTGACACTATTAATGTGATTTGACCATGTGAGCCTTTGGTTCAAAATAATTCATAAGTATTTGGCCTTTGTGACCAGAGCAACAGCTTCCTGAAAAGGGTAGAGGTCTTTAAAAGCAATGTTTTTCTTAGTTTTGCTAAGAATTAAAAGTTGTGACTTGCTAGCATTGATTTTTACGTGCCAATTTGTGCACTAGTCTTCTACGGCATAGAGGTAATTTTGCATTTTGTCTATTGCATGATTAGCTTGGATGGATTTAATTGCAATCGCCGTATCATCGGCATAACATGCTAACAGAGAGTAATTGTCTAAACCAGGGTGAGGATAATCTGATATATAGAAAAGATATAGTACTGAACCGAGAATACTTCCTTGTGGGATGCTGGATCTTATAGGTCTTGAATTGGATTTTTCATTTCCTTGAGCGACGAAGGAAGTGCGGTTCTGCAAAAAGGAGAAGATCAGAAGAATGAGTTCTCTAGGAAGTCCCAAGTTGATGAGCTTGAAGACGAGCCCCTCATGCCAGACGCGGTCAAAGGCTTTTGCCACGTCCAGCATAAGGAGCTCAACACTTTGCTTGTTATGGAATGCAGATCCCAGAAATTCTACAATTCTTACTAGTTGTCGACTAGTACTGAGGTTTTTTCTGAATCCGTACTGATCATTAGGTAGCAGGTGAAGAAAAGGTTCCAATCTAGTGAGAATAAGTCTTTCATAAATTTTACCAAGGCTGGATAACAAACTGATAGGACGATAGCCATCAGGCTTGGTCACATCTTTACTCGGTTTGGGAAGAAGAAAGATCTTGGTTTGCTTCCAAGGATCAGGGAAATAGTTGAGAGTAAGACAAGCTTTGAGAATACTACCGAATAAGTTTAATGATAAGTTTTCTAGGTAAGGTTACGAAGCATTTTATTTGTAATTTGATCACTTCCAGGAGCTTTTTTGATGTTGAGATATTTAATAATATTAGTAATTTCCATAGGAGAAGTAAGCTATAGGATGTTATGAGCCGAAGAAGAATGAAGCCAGGAATACGCTTAGTTTTCGAGAACATCTTTAAAGGTCTGATTCATGGGCTCCATATTAGGAGTAAACTGCTTTTCCAGGTATTCAGCGTAAATATCAAATTTATCATTAAGTGAGTAGGCAATTTTAGTATCCGTATGAATAGGTCTATTATTAATACTACTTCTTTTCAGATTTTGAAGATACTTCCACAGAGAACCATAATTAATATTAAGTTTAGATATAAAATCTTCTCTTGTTTCCTTTTTAAAATCAGTGATAAGCTTCTTGATTCTTCTATTAAAGATATTGATTGCTTTTTTAAGGGCAGGGTCCCAGTTACTGTGCCAAAGCTTCAGCAATCAGTTTCTTTCTTTGATAATGTCTCTGATACTGCGAGGAAGTCGAATATTATTGTTAGTTAATTGAATGGTAACTGTAGCATCTCTGAAAGCTTTCAGTATACTGTCAGTGAAGATTTGAATGGCAAGATAGATACCCTGTTTGGTAGAAAGTGAAATGAAAATATGAGGATGTTTGATTAAGATGTTGTGTCTAGTCTGTAGCCTATGGTGACTTCCTATATGTTTTTTCACCAATCCTCGAGTTCCATATCACAGATTATGTTCCTACTGCATTGATACAAATATTAACAAGACATAGCGCACAATAAAAATTAAGCTTTATTTAGGAACATCGTGCATACTCCCCGACAGCCTGCCTGTTTCGCTCTGCTCGTTACTCGTAAGAAACTTCTCCTCTAGGGTTGCCACACTTATCGGAGGGTGCAAGGCGCGCTCCTTATCACCATCACCACAAGTTCAGTTCAGTTCAGTTATCTGATTTAGACAGCATTTAGCAGCCCACTGCTTTAACTGCCTGTCATGGTATTGCCCTAAGGCTTGGAAAAATGAGAATAAGGCGGTAACCGCCGCGCCTCTATAGGCGGAGCTAGAATAGTACATGAGTACACAATGAAATTTAGAATTTAGAAGTGCATCTGGGAAACTGTTAGAGCTGGCAACAAAATATGAAAATATATTAAGTTATGTAGTAAACTAGTGATGAACAATCATAATTAAATCACTAATACTTTGAATTTCATAATTTAAATCAAATGGCACTTGCCAGGCTGAATTGCAATGAGTTCTACCCAGTGGGTGTGGCTTGAAACGTCGTAGGTCGGCGGCAGTTACGACAGGAGTCCCCCTCCCGTAAACTGACGTCGGCCAATGTTTCTTGAAAGTTCACACTCCGGTGGAAAAAGAAATCAGTACTTGCAGGTAAGCACAGTCAAATAATAAAGTGAAAATGAAGAATTCACACTTGAAGACACACAATACTTGTAAAGCATAGTAAATTAAATGTATACACAATGAAACAGCAAGAGAACACTTGATCAACCAACAGACAGTGCTTTTAGTCTTGTACGCTGTAGCTGTTATTCTCAAAACGCGAAGTGGTGAATTTCTCTATATACACAATATGTACACAAGAGCAGATACCTATGAGCTAAGCCATTACCCATTTGGGTGTCGCAAAGTCAATCATAAGTAACTCGTAAGAAACTTCTCCTCTAGGGTTGCCACACTTATCGGAGGGCGCAAGGCGCGCTCCTTATCGCCATCACCCCAGAGTTTCCCCCCAGTTCCTTTAATGGCTATTCAAAGGAACGACATAGGTTATGAAATTATCTCAGAGGATCCGTACTGTCGGGTATTTTTATCATGATTACAAAATTAGAATATAAAATTAGAAAAGATCAAAATGCAATTCAATATAGAACAAGGTATTGACACATATAAAAAACATGAAATAACAAGAAATATGTTAAGATATGAATTTTAAAAAAATGTTTTAAATTGTTATGTAAGAAGCAAGTTTCTTAGGGAAGTGAACATGTCTTCCCGATCTGGTGACAGTTTGTGTTAGTTTGTGTAGTTGTTAGAGTCCGTTTGCAGATTTATTCTGCTGAACTGTCTATAAGTCTTTATTTGTTTTCAGTTCAGGCAAATTAGAGTCCGAAAGCAAATAGGCTAGTTTCACACGTTCTATAGACACAGTGGATTTCAGACCGTTAATATCAATTGTGAAAGTTTTGTCCGTTCTAGAAAGGACTTTATGCGGACCTCTATATGGTTGGCACAGAGGTGGCTTTACTCGATCGACACGTAAGTATATATGCGTACACGACTTTAAGGTAGCACTTACGTAACATTTTTCTTGGCAATGTGCAGATGTTGCTATTGGATTCAATTGTTGTATTCTATGCCGAAGATTCGTGATAAATTGTGTGCCATACGGAGATATCTTAAATGACTTTATCATATCACTAGGCAGCTTGAGAGTTGTGCCGTACACCAGTTCAGCACAAGATGACTGTAGATCTTCCTTTACGGCTGTCCGAATACCAAGCATAACAACTGGTAGTGTTTCAATCCAGTTATTGGTCTCGTGAGCCTTGAGAGAAGATTTTAAATGTCGATGAAATCGTTCAACAATGCCGTTGGACATTGGATGATAGGCTGTTGTTGTGATTCTGTTCGTACCTAGAATGCGCGTAAATTCTGCAAAAAGTGCGGATCTCATTTGAGAACCTTGGTCTGTTGTTATGATCGATGGGCAGCCAAAACGAGATATCCAACAGTTGAAGATGGCTCTGCAAATGGTTTCCGATTTCATATCCGGGATGGGAATGGCTTCAGGCCATCTGGAGAATCTATCTATTAGAGTTAAAAGGTACACATTGCCTTCTGATGGAGGTAACGGTCCGACGATATCCATATGGATTTCTCAAAAACGTGCATCAGGAAGAGAGAATGTGCCCAGTGGTGCTTTAGTATGCCTAGTAATTTTCGATTTTTGGCAAGATTCACAGGATTTCACCCAATTTTTGATATGACGTTTCATATCGGGCCATACATAACGAGAACAAATAAGCTTCGTAGTAGCTGCAATTCCTGGATGTGGCAGATTGTGCAGATGATTAAAGATGAGTCTGCGAAAGGAATTTGTGGAAACAAATGGACGAGGAATGTCTGTTGATATGTCACAAAGAATATTACCATCAGAATATTGGCCCGGTTTAAATTCCAGTTTCAAAGATGATGTGTTGTTTTTGAGAAGGTCTTGTACCTCCGGATCATACCATTGAGCTTCCGAAAATTTTTTAAAATCCAAAAATGGAGATTTTGTTATGGAATCAATTTCGATTCTTGAAAGAGCGTCAGCAACGACGTTTTTTGAACCTTGCACATGCCTAATATAAGTAGAGTACTGAGAAATAAAATCTAAATGGCGCAATTGTCGAGGTGAACATTTATGAGGGTTCTGTTTAAAAGCGTATATTAACGGTTTTTGATCCGTATAAATTATAAAATTTCTGTCCTCTAACATGTGTCGGAATTTCTTAATTGCAGAATAAATTGAAAATAATTCCCTATCGTACGCGGACCATTTCTGTTGACTTTTATTGAGTTTCATAGAGAAAAATGCTATAGGTTCCTATGTTTGTTGAGACAACTGCATAAGTGTGCCGCCGATTGCGACGTCCGAGGCATCTACCCAGATGCTTAGCTGGGCTCCGGAAATAGGGTGTCTCAAAAGGGTAGCCTGAGCAATGGCATTTTTGGCAGCAATAAAGTCTTGTTCAGCATTCTCGTTCCAATTTAATTGTGGGGATGAATCCTGAATACGCGAACGAGATTTCTTTTTATTCATATAGCCTTCTAACAATTTTATTAAAGGAGAAAGAATATGTGCTTCTTTAGGTATGAAACATCTGTAAAAGTTAAACATGCCTAAAAATCGGCGAAGCTGAGTGAGAGTGGTAGGTTGAGGAAAATCTAAAATACATTCGACTTTGTCAGGAAGAGGTTCAATTCCGTTTTCACTAAGGTGAAAACCTAAGAAATCAATAGACGTTTGACCAAAGGTGCATTTTGAAACATTTATGCAAAGTCCATATTCCTGAAGTTTGGAAAATAAAGCTTTCAAATGCCTGCAATGTTCCTCAGAATCTTTAGAGGCTATGAGCAAGTCATCGATGAAAGCGTAAACACCTTCTAAATCTCGCGTGACTTCATCTATAAAACGTTGAAAAGTCGCGGATGCATTGCATAAGCCGAATTGCATACGGGTACTTTCGAATAAACCGAATGGTGTGCATATGGCGGTTTTGTGGATGTCGGCTGCGTTAATTGGTGTTTGATGGTATGCCTTAATCAGGTCGACATGACTAAAAATTTTAGTACCGTGCAATGCAGCAGTAAAATCGGCTAAGCATGGAATAGGGTATTTGTCTTTTACTGTTTGAGCGTTCAATGCTCGATAATCTCCTACAGGTCTCCATTCCAGACTTCCCTTTTTTGGAACCATGTGAAGTGGGGATGCATAATTGCTGCTCGAAGGTCTCAAATGCCCCAATTGCATCATAGTTTGAAATTCTTGTTTTGCTATTTTTAAGCGATCTGGAGCTAACCGACGAGGTTTTGCAACCACAGGTGGACCTTTAGTTATGATATAATGAACGGTGTTATGTTTAACAGGTTGGTTAGGATTTGGTCATCTAGTAACTGAAGGAAATTCTTTTAAAATTTTGTGATATGGTGTATCACTAAATACAGTTTTTACTGAATAAATGCTTGCATTTTTCACGCAACCGACGGTTTTAAAAGGCGTTTTTAAATCTTTGAGACATTTGTTTCTGAGATCAGGCACGAATTCAAAGAAATGGAGAAAATCTGCTCCAAGAATGGGTGTACTAACATTTGCTATAAGATTACTCGAGGTCCATGTAAACTGTCGTCTTAATAAGTCCATGTAAACTGTCGTCTTAATTTGAAATCCAAAGAAAGTGTTTTTTTACCATAAACATGAATAGTAGAAGAATTAGCAGCGAAAAGTGTTTGTTGGGACGAATTCCGTTTTTGAGAATTATTTGCTGGAAGTAAGGACACGTCAGAGCCGGTATCGACCAAGAATGAAAGGTTTGTTCTACGGTCACGAACAAACAGGCGACGTGAAACCTGAGGCAAAGAATAAGTCGCCTCTATTCTTTGCTGGTTTCGTTTCCCTGCCATGAACAAGCTTTTGTACATTTGTCATCTCTACACTTTTTCCCAAAACGTCTATGATACCAGCAAACAGAATAATCTCTCCTTTTGGAATTGCTTCTTTCCTTATTGCGATCTCCGCGATTTGGAGAGCGACCACGAGAAAGAGAAATGCGATCAATACGTTTGTTTAATTTTTCTATTTGTTTAAATAATTTATCCTCAAGAGACTGATCGACTGTGCGAGAAACGGCACAAGTTCCTGGGGTTGGATTTACTTCTAAAATTCTGTCGGCAATTTCTGCAGCTTTATCTACAGTTAAATTGGAAACCGCTGCCAAAATAGACTGAACAGTCGAAGGCAAACGGGTAAGGAATAATTCTAACATTAAGTTATCAGGAACATTTAAAGATTCTGCTCGACGTTTCATATTTCTAAGCAAATCGGAAGGTTTTCGAGAACCTAATTCTTCTACAGATAATAATTGGCGAATTTCTTGCTGAGAAGATTCTCCTGAACGATTTATTAACTCAGTTTTGAGCTTCGTATATGGATCAATAGGGTCTGGTTTCATAAGTAAATCCCGTACTATTGATGCAATATCTGGAGGAAGATGAGCAACCATATAATTATATTTAGTAATGGATTCTGTGATAGGTTTGGGGGTGGCAAGAGCAAAGGTACTTTCACACATAATAAACCATAAAGATGGGTCTGATCGGTTATAAACCGGAATTTGGACGGCATGAACATCAGACATTGTGCAAGGTTTTTAAGCCAAAATAAAAGCAAAAATTTAACTAAAGAAAATGAAATTAAATGATAAGTAGAAAATAGAATTATAAAATTATCTATAATTACTACTCATCTGTGATTCGGAGGATGAAAACCGATGTAATCCATTACTTCTGGTTTGGAGATCTTGAGTGATGGCTTGTAGTCAAAACCGAAAGTGCTTGAGAACTGTTCATACGATTTAACACAGTCCGGGTTACCATTATGAAGATTTCCTATATGTTTTACCACCAATCCTCGAGTTCCATATCACAGATTATGTTCCTACTGCATTGATATAAATATTAACAAGACATAGCGCACAATAAAAATTAAGCTTTATTTAGGAACATCGTGCATACTCCCCGACAGCCTGCCTGTTTCGCTCTGCTCGTTACTCGTAAGAAACTTCTCCTCTAGGGTTGCCACACTTATCGGAGGGTGCAAGGCGCGCTCCTTATCACCATCACCACAAGTTCAGTTCAGTTCAGATATCTGATTTAGACAGCATTTAGCAGCCCACTGCTTTAACTGCCTGTCATGGTATTGCCCTAAGGCTTGGAAAAATGAGAATAAGGCGGTAACCGCCGCGCCTCTATAGCCGGAGTTAGAATAGTACATGAGTACACAATGAAATTTAGAATTTAGAAGTGCATCTGGGAAACTGTTAGAGCTGGCAACAAAATATGAAAATATATTAAGTTATGTAGTAAACTAGTGATGAACAATCATAATTAAATCACTAATACTTTGAATTTCATAATTTAAATCAAATGGCACTTGCCAGGCTGAATTGCAATGAGTTCTACGCAGTGGGTGTGGCTTGAAACGTCGTAGGTCGGCGGCAGTTACGACAGGAGTCCCCCTCCCGTAAACTGACCTCGGCCAATGTTTCTTGAATGTTCACACTCCGGTGGAAAAAGAAATCAGTACTTGCAGGTAAGCACAGTCAAATAATAAAGTGAAAATGAAGAATTCACACTTGAAGACACACAATACTTGTAAAGCATAGTAAATTAAATGTATACACAATGAAACAGCAAGAGAACACTTGATCAACCAACAGACAGTGCTTTTAGTCTTGTACTCTGTAGCTGTTATTCTCAAAACGCGCAGTGGTGAATTTCTCTATATACAGAATATGTACAAAAGAGCAGATACCTATGAGCTAAGCCATTACCCATTTGGGTGTCGCAAAGTCAATCATAAGTAGTAGAAAACAAATTGAACATAAAAAATATAAAAAGCTACCAAAGAGCAATGCCATTATCCATTAGGATGTCGCAATGTTCATCTGAGGTAGTTGAAAATACGAAGAATAAGTGAGCTTTAATCCAAAGTCCGATGCTGTGGGATATTGTACAGTCTCATATAATAAAATTTTTTATATACACTATTTACAATTCACCACTTAATATTATGGAAGATGCTTCTGGGCTTTTTTGTAGCACATTCCAGGGTAGGATCATAATTAATTAGCTCCCTTATATGGTCATATCTTGAGTTAGCTATTTTTTGAAAGAAATTGTGGCGTGTAGTGAGTATCTCATCAGGAACGGGCCGGATCTTCAATTCTTTATGAATCTGTAAGTTTCTGACAAACCACGGCGCATTGATGATATCGCGTAGAATTTTATTTTGAAAAATTTGTAGTCTTCTTCTGTAGGTTTTATAAAAGGTGGCCCAAGCAGGGATAGCGTACAGAAGTATCGGACGAATAAGTGTAATATATATTTTCTTTTTAATTCTCACATTTAACTTGGATTTTCTGCCAATCAAGGGTTGAAGAGCAATTTTTGCGACAGTCGCTTTTCTGAGTGCATATTCGGAATGTTCTTTAAAGAGCAATTGTGAATCAAAATAGATACCTAAATATTTAGTGCTGTTAACCACAGGAACTTCTTGATTATTAATTTTAATGTTCAGTTCAACTGGGGTGAATTTTCGATGTCGGCGAAAAAGTAGAATGTTGCTTTCAGAGGGATTAATGCTGAGTCTCCATGATTTAAGGTAATGCACAACGTGATTCACTGCAATTTCAAGCTTATCAACAGCAAGTTGTGGTTTCATTGATCTGGTCAATATCGCTGTATCATCAGCAAACTTAACTATTTTTGAATTAAGTGGGACGGGCATGTCATTTGTATAAATGCAAAAAAGACTGGGTCCAAGAACATTTCCTTGTGGAATTCCGCTTTTGATATATTTCTTCGTAGAATAAGTGTTGTTAATTTTTACTTGAAAGGTACGGTTTCTCAGATAACTTTTTAGAAGTTTAATGAAATTAATTGGCAGATGAGCAAGGTGTAGCTTGTAAATTAAACCATCATGCCACACCTTGTCAAATGCTTTTTCTAAGTCCAAAAAACAACTTGCAATTGTATTCTTTTTAACGAATGAATCAGCGATATACTCTGTTACATTAAGCAGTTGATGAACAGTACTGTGTCCAGTTCTGAAGCCGAATTGTTCACTATTTATGATATTTTTATCTTGAATGTGCTTTGTAAGTCTTCTTTGTATGACCCTTTCGAAAACTTTGCCCAGCCCAGGAAGCAGACTAATTGGACGGTATGAGTTAAGCTCTCTTGGATTTTTCCCCGGTTTAAGGAAAGTAACAATATTTGCATGTTTCCACTGCTGTGGAAAATAGTTTAACCTGAGACATGCATTTATGATATTAGTTGTTAGGACAATGTAGCTTTTAGGCAGAATTTTTAGAATTTTATTTGAAATCCCGTCGAAACCCGGAGCTTTTCTGATTTTTAGATTTTTGATTATGTCATAAATTTCATTAGTTGAGGTGGTATTAATATGCTCATTACCAATGCGGTCCGAGAGGTGAATATTAAAATTAATAACATCCTCTTCTATTTCCTCATTGTAATAATTGTTGTTAGTAAAAGTATTTTCCAAATGGGCGGCAAGAGCTTCTGCAATATGTTTTTCAGAGCAGGCGATGCCATAATTAGTGTTAATAAGATTAATATTATAGTCTTGATTTTTACGGAGTGTTTTTGCAGTTTTCCAGACAGTTCCTGGGTTAAAGTCCATGGAATCAAGGAGATCATACCAAGAATTTGACCTATATTCAGAGATAGCTTCTTGAATTTCACGGATTTTTCTATTTAATTCGTTTTTAATAGTAGGATCAGCCGTCCTTCTCCATTGCTTGGCAGTCCTATTTTTGTCTTTAATTTTATCAATTAAGTAGTCAGGTAATTTGGGCTTCTGATATTCTTTAAAAGTAGTAGAATTGATAATAGCAGTGTTAATTCTTCTGTTGATTTTAGTGATTTGTTCTTCGATGTGTGAAATATCAGCTAAAACCGGATGTGCAGGTAGTGTTTCAAGGATTTCCTTACATTTAGTCCAGTTAGTGATGCTTTTGAGAGGGAGTGACCTTTCATATCCATAAAATGTGAAATTGACTGGAAGGTGATCTGAACTCAGTTCATTATTGACTTTAAGATATGGAATTTGAAGAATATTTTTCGTAATGACAATGTCAAGAACATCAGCTGTACCTGTATGGTGGTAACGGGTAGGGTCAGTACGGCCAAATATTCTGAGATCGTTATTTAGTGCGAAATTATACAGTATGTTACCATTAGTGTTCCTGATTCTTGAGTTCCATGAATTATGTTGGGCATTAAGGTCGCCGGCTATGACAACCGGAAAAGCGATGTTGCTAAAGCTGATGAGATCGTGACCACTGATGGTGTTCCTTGGTGGATTGTAGGCAGAGATAAAAACCACTGGTTCGTTGGTACGAGAGTGCACAATGATAGGTGTGTGTTCGATGCTAGTATTGCCGCTGAGGCTAAATGGAGTGGAGCGAAGATAATTTTTAACAATGATCAAAGTCCCGCCTCCTCTATTATGAGAGCGGTCAAAACGATAAGTTCTAAATCCTTGTATTTTAAATATGTCACATGCTCTGAGATGAGTTTCGTTAGCGAGAAAAATATCAATATCATGACGATTAATGTAATTAAGTATCTCGGTATTTTTATTTTTTATACCATTTGCGTTAAAATATGCGACATTTAAACTACTCGAGGCAGTGATATGATAACTAGTAACATTAATATAAGGATTAGAATTCATAGTTCATATTGCTTAAGAGTTCAAATGCTTCAAATCCGATTTGGATTTTGTCAATTAGTGATTTTGCTGTCATAAATTTTTGGAAAAGTAATTTGCCTTGGTTAAATAAGTTTTTTTAGCCATAATATGAATCCGGGGGCGGAGTTTTGTGCTTCTCCTGAACTTTCTGTGTTCCGATTGGTTTGACTTGTATTATTTTCGTTGTTATTATTTTCAACATTTTGGGTTTGATTTTGAGTAGGAAGCGGCGGAAAATTTTCTAAGTCCCTTGGAGGTGGGGGTGGGTTATTTCTTCTGGTATTACGATTTTCTTCTCTTGATTTCTAGTCTAGTCTAGTCTGTACGGCTATTGCCGAAGTGTCGCGCAGATGCGCAACTTATCCGGCTCTTGAAAATTAAGCCCAAAGGGCGCATGACATTGAATTTTTCATGACAAGTTTTTAGGAGGTCAAAGGTGGTTACAGGGGGCGACCAAGAGTCGCAAGGCCAAAGAGTGGCGCGCGCATCAAGAAATTCGTAAAGCAGGAGCCGTGAGGATCTGTATGATACTCGTATGTTTGTGTTGTATCATCAAAGAAGACACAGACAGAATCCAATAGTTTCAATCATGACATCTGAATTAAAATATATCATAACAATTAAACATATGCATACATCATTACATAAATACAAAGTGAAAAGAACATACAAATTAAACATACAAATTAAAATTGAGAAATAAAATTATATACACTATATACAAGCTCTGTGCATCCCCTTCATGAGTATTTTTATCTTGATTTCTGCTGGGCTATCTTCTCTTTTATATTATCAGGGTGCATTTCATACCCACGATAAGAACTTATATGCGGACCTCCGCAAAGGGCACAGGTACCAGGCAGATTTTTATCTTTAGTACAAGTATACGTAGCATGATTTTGGCCACAGTTTAGGCAGCGCGTTTTATGCTTGCAGTGCATTTTACTATGACCGTACCTTTGACAGTTGTGACACTGTGTCGGACCTGGCGTAGTTTTGAAGCTAACAACTTTAATTCCTAAATCTAGGATATGTGTAATTTTATAAATATTTTTCCCTTCGGTGCTTCTTTTTACTTCCACTAAGAAGGTGGGCATTTTGATAATTTCGCCATTAATTTTCTTGGTGAACTGCTTAACAGCTTTAACTGGAATTCCTTTTTCAGTTAACTCTTCAAAGATGTCTTCTGTTTTAGTGTGTGCTGGGAGTTTTTTAATCACAGCGCGTATGGGTTTTTCAGTTGGCAGAGGAAATGTGTGATACGGGATAGTTTTATCATCTAAGAATTTAGTGATTAATCTGTAATCATCTGAACTTTTAACTTTGATGTGTATATCAGTGCCTTTAAAGTTGCATTCCATTTGGGAAGTTAGTTTCTTAATTTCATCGCGGAGTTTTTTCCAATCGTTTACGTCCGAAATGATTATAGGAGGTATTCTATTAGCGGTTTTTCTGGATTTAACGAATCCTTCGCTATCTTGAGAATTCTGAGAACTGATGACTTGAACATCCATATCGTCTTCGTTAGGGAGAGCGGAATATTTATTTTTAACAGATGTGGTTGAATGATTACTATCTTCGCTAAGATTGCGTTTGTGGGATTTTTCTGGGATAGATCCATTCCTCTTTCTGTTTATCAGCAGTAGCCTTCTGAATATTATCGGGAGGTATTATTATGCTTTGCATATTTTGAGAATCAGTTGGTTTACTAGTACTAGGCTTACTAACAGAAGATTCATTATCAATGGGAAAATTTTCATTAAGTTCATCAACATTTTTGAACATTTTCATGCCTAAGTTAAGGACTTCAGTGAGTTTACAAATTTCATCAAGAATATCAGGAGCAACAGTAACCTTTCCATTTAGAATTTGATTACGATGCGTATTTAAGTTAATCCATAACTTATACTTATCTTCCGGAGTGCCATTATCAATAATATCATGAATTAAATCCCTATTCCTAAGAAAGTCTAAATCCATAACAAAACCTAAACTTTACGAGATCCTTAACGTAACTCGAAGCAGGGCATTTTTCATCAAAAGAAAACAATCGCTAAGAACAAAGCTTGAAAATGCTTACCAAGAATCCGGATGCGTGAAAGACAACCAGCTCGAAGCAAATCCAAACCAAAAGTGGCGAGTGTGTGCAATGCCATTTTTGTGCAATTCTGGGATGTTTTTTTAAGTGAAAATAGGTGGACGTGTACATGGATACCGTGTATGTGCGATTCTTAAAAACGCGGCAAGCGGTTTGCGATTCTGCACTTTCTCCCAATTTCGCTCCTAATCTTCGTCATGATTAAGCATTTATGGTCCATAAAAGTTCTAGTATAAACGTAAGTTCTAGTATAAACGGCTAGCAGATTGCTGGAAAAAAAATGTTGAGTTAAAAAAAAAAAAAAAAAAAAAAAAAAATGCCTTTACTTCGTGAAAAGAAAATGGCGTTCAAAACAAAACTAGCAGATTGCTGTAGAAGGATTGGTCGCCAAGTTTTCGCCAAAAAATCGCCAAGTTACCATAATGTAAAGATTCACCGTTAATTGTCTTATGCATTATTTTGTCTAAATATTAATTTGCATAAAGAATATATAATCAATATAGAGAATGCGAGTTCAATATATTTTAAAGACAGAGATAATAAACACAAAATAAAAGGGAGACTACACATGCAACCAGAAAAAAATGACCATATTCTAAAGAAAGTTAATAAACTCAAAATGATGTGAAAGTATAGCCCATGCCACAAAATTCGCTTAAGTATTATTTCTGAGTGGTAAAGCAGAACTTATATATCTGAGTGCAATTTTTATATCTAAAATAAAACTGGTTATTAGTTGCTGATGAAAAAGTAGGAAAACAATTTTTATGGATAGAAATGTATGTAGCTGAGTAAAGTCTGATACTTCATTGACACTGAAATAGCAATTTATATATTGTATGAAAGTAAAAAAAAAAGTGTTATTTTTTGAAAACTTCAAAAATCTGAATAATTGTCAGAACATATTCTTAAAACAAATTAAGAATATTCTGTTTCTTAGAAGTTATTTTTTTATAATTATATGCCATATACTTTATGTACAGATCAAGCATGGCCAAACTGAGACTCGGAATTCATAATTTACTCACGTTGTATTCATAACTTATTCACGTAATAAGCAACTCACATTGTTTTGCTTTTGAAACAGAATTTATGTGTCTTTTTAATAATTACTAATTTAATTTTTTGAAATCACATTGTGTGTATAATAATTTCAAACTATGCCATATTTGCTAATCTCTGATAGTAAAAACAAAAGTCAAACACTGCCATATCTGTAACTACCATGTTGATCTTACTCTTGAAATGTGTATTGGTCATCAGTGTAGCAGAAAAGATAAATGTTTTTTATAATGGTAGCACCTGCATTCATAATGTACCTCAAATCGTACTGAATGCCCTATAAATATCTGTACTGTGATTTGCATTAGGAAATACAAAACATATCTAATGATTCAAATTTCCAACGAATTAGTTGTTATGTGATGCAGTAGTGAGGTTTGTGATCCTGAAGTGGGCTGAAGGCTCACGCAATAGCGAAAAAACTAACTATACTTTTCTATAACCCCAATAGTTTGACAGCTTACAGTCTCATTCCCATCTTTTTTTTTTCCATGCTTTTTACCATTACCGTGAGGAGATTGTATAGATTAAGAGTCAAGTAAAAATCCATAGTTCTGTATTTTCAAATTACTGCTTTATTTTTACATTATTGTAAACAGCAGTACGCCACTTCTTTTATTTTCAGTTTACTGCTATTAAAATCTGTTTTTAATTATAACCGAAAAAGAAAAATTGAAAATCTGAAGGAAAAGCTTTATTTATTAGCTATAAAAGTAAAGTATAGAAAAGTTTACAATTTGTTCATCCAAGGAATATACTTCCTCAGATACTCAGCAAAAGCAGTAACAGTTATTTTGGTACTGTTCTATTATCAAGGAACTGGATTCAGAAATGTATGAACGTGTGTTGGTATGTATGTGCTTATATGTGTATTTGTATGCACACATATATTTGTACTTATGCATACAATGAACACATACATACATTTCTGAACTTGATTCCGATAACAGAACAGTACCGCCATTTCTTTATTCATGTAAGTAAGCATTATTGTTGTAATAAGAAACCCTTGGCAATTTACTTAAAATATTTCTTTTTTATTGAAAAGCTTTGCTAATTTTCAAATCAATAACATATTTTTCAAATCAAGTTGAATGTTTACCTCACAAAAGCATTCAAGGGATGGCTGCTATGAAATATATACCTGGCTAAAGGGTTTTTTCTAAGGATTATTAATATGCATGTATGTTAATTTTTTCGCCACTGGGAAGTGAATGTTTTATCAAGTGAAGTATATTTTGAAAAATATTTTAGCTAATGGAGATCAATTTCATAAAATATTTAGAAAGTTTCAATTAGGCCTTAGCAGTTGTTACCTGTTATATACAGTGATGAAATTATATTACTGGATATTTAATAATGATTTTTAACTTGTTTAATTATGAGTACACATTCAGTGTATGTCACACCATACCATAAATACTGGATCAAAGTATCACTAATAACAGTCATGGTAATATAGTAAATTTTAACTTCTCTTGAAATCAGTAATCTACATTTCTGACATGTAATACATTGTAGCATTTAATGGTGTTAAAATTAACCAGCTCTATTTTCTAAGTACTATAATGATGTTGGTACCATTACAAAGGACTCGATTTAAAATATTGGAGGCCATCTGATGTTTGAATGTTGCAGATGTCACTAATGCATGTTAATGATATTATTCATGTAAATAATGTACAGTACATTTGCATATAAAGTATTTTGTGAAATAGCCTTATATTATTTAACAATTTTAATTTGTTGTTATTTAAAGAAAAAAATATGTCACCTTTTTGAATGTTTTGTTTTTATGGTTTCAGTTTATTATCTGCTGTATTAAATATACACTTACACATTTTTAACACAGTTTTTTTTTATTTATTTATTTTTTATTTTTTTTTTAAATCTGAAAGAAACAGAAAATGTGAAGTACTACTTTAAAATACATACTGAATTTGTGCTAAACTTTTATCAAGTTACAGATATGTGACAGTTTAATGCAATTAAATTGTTTATCAATTCAACAATGAAGTCTATGAATAAAATATATAATTAAAAAACATTTTTTTTCAACTGTGAAAGAAATAATTTTGTCTAATGAATCTTTCTTTGGTATTTATATATTAAAACCATCTTAAAAATTAATTTTGAATTGTTTAAGGAATCATGTTATTTTGCTTTTCATAATTTATTATATAAAATTTTAAATGAATAAGATGGCAGTTCTTTTTATATTTTATATCTCTATAATTAAATAGTCATCAATTAAAATTTTAAAAATGCTTAAGTAGAATATTAAACAAAAATGGTCAGTTGAAAAAGGGACATTAATACAGTTTTGATTAGTCTTTATTCAAAAATATCACTGCCCTGTAAGAGTATGAGATACAAATACAAATTCTGATAAAAAGCTGAAATACAAATTTTGACATTTCATACCTACTTCTTGTAGTTTTTATAAGAGTTTTCGTGATGTTTAACGTAATACAAGCCAGCTCACCTTAAGAAAGTTCTCCACAAAAGTACCCCCCCTTCTGCAGATAACCCTCATGTGCTGTGCAATATAAATAGTCTAACCTAATTTAGTAAAGCAATATCTATTAACAACAGCTTTGCCATATACCTGTGGCTCAAGTCTATGGTATTAATAAGGAATTATCACTTTTTTTTTTTTTTAAGAATTAAAACTATTCTGCCTCTTTTAACTATTGCCTGTATGTGTATGTGTGTGTGTGTGTGTCATGCCTTCAGATATAACATGAACATTTTGATTTTGTATCCTATCACATGCAGAATAACAAAGTTCTTTAATATTATCAAAATACATTGAAAATCTTGTGTCATTACCAAACTAAATTTAGTGACAGTTTTCACACAAATTGAAAAATTTATTTATTACCAGGTAGATTCTTTAAACAATCTCTGAAAACAATACATTTTCACTTGTGAAATGTGGTGTTATGTAGTTTATTGCCATATGAATTTTTTTTCGGAATTTTGTATAATCTTTATTTTCTCATATAACAGCATTAGTACTATGTATTAAACAATTTTTATTGCTTGCATATTGAAATCTTGCTTTTATGTTTGAAATCATACACACTGGAAAGGAATGGAGCATAGGGAACACACTGAGATGGCATAAAATCCATAAATGTGATTAACAACTGTATCTGTAATATATACAGTCTAACATAGAATCTGGTGGGTAAGACTGCTGAACATTGATAGTTAGACAAACTCCAAATTATGGTGAACAAATCCGCTCCGTGGATGCTTCCGTGGTTTTCCCTATAGTATATAACATGAACAGAGGCAGTTCTTCATAGAAAGTTATCCATGAAGGCATCTTTTTTCCTTCACAGCCCAGCAGGTAAGACAGCTGAGCACTGATAGTTCAGTCCAAGTTCAATTCCCAGGGAACAGACTGGCTGCATGCATGTTTTCATAGATTCTCCCTTGCATAATATGAGTGCATTACAGTTTCCGTCAGAAAGCCCTCCTTAACAGCATTATTCCATCAAGGAATATACACTAGCATACTTTATTTCCATAACTTAAAAAATCCAAATCTCTGTAGGCAGACAGTTTGTGTATGAAATCTGAACTATAGATATTAAAGTCTTTTTCCGCATATATATTTAAAAAATAGCTCAGAAAATAGAATATTAATTTTTAATGTTTCTTGTATATTGTTAAGTGTATATCTAGACATTGATAGATAAAAACTATGTAAATCAAGATTCTAATTAAATTTGTTTTGCCCTTAACTCATAATTTTAATTTAGGTATTTTCAGTTTCTGTACTAAAAATAGTAACTGCTTATAATAAACCTCTCTGGACTGCATCATTCCTGTATTAATCCATGTCAAGTGACTTCCTACATACACATTTCTAGTAATGTCTGTCTATATAATGCTGGTGATGTTTTGTAATTCAAAACTTAACCAGCCAATATGATTTTAGAGCGCTATTTATCAATCAGTCAAACAACGTCGAAACTAATTCACTCTGAATTAAACTATATAAATTTTGGATTCTCCCCCCCCCACTGTACATTTATTTATGTTGCTCTTAATTTTTAGCTTTGAAAACTTCCTGTACTAACAGCATTTATAAGAATTTTCGGGAATACAGGAGCGGTTGTAAATAAATTTAGGTATATCTCACTATGTTTCCGTGAATATAATCATTTTTAATATTATTTGAGGACTATTAAGTTTAAAAACACTCTTTAATTTTATAGAAAAAACTCTTTTCACATATTCTGCCATATAGAAGTTTCATTCATAACATCCCAACTGGAAAAGGCAGTTGTAGGCGAACTTAATTGGTAAGCACCCGTGCATTCCCGAAAGTACATTGTGTATTGCTGAAAGACTCAGCAGTAGCATCTCAGTTTTAATGGAAGATGACACTGCGGGTGTTCCGAGGGTCTCCCAATTTTTATTCCTCTACTATCAGCTTCTCGAGAGAATTTCGGCTGGCTTTGTATTTTGAGTGCTGGCTTGCTTCACGCGAAAGCATGGATGATTGTAAATTTATAATAGCTTCACATTATAAGCTGACAAACATCCATGCACATGGTAGCTTATAATGTGAAGATATTATAAGTTGATCAATAGCTACGCCTTCTTCGGGATTCGAACCCAGACCCTTCACTACTGCATTCAGCGTCATTAACCATTATACCGCCTGGGCAGCCCTATACATACCAACAGCATAGAAACACCAAATTCATACATAACCAAGTGTTTGGATTTTATTCCTTAAAATACACTATAGGTCGAACTAGGGATCTGGTGGCCTTTTTGCATGCACGCACTGCGCACTTAACAGAACTGGACCTGAATATAAGACAGATTCTGATATAAAGATGCAAATATCGACAGTTCAAAAAATTAGATTGTAGTACAGATTCATAAGAAGATAACAAATACGGTGCTGTTCATTAAAATTTCTATACCAGAAAGCAAAGCAAATAACAGAATCATATTTATCGTATGTATTGTATTTATTAATATAATGAGAGGAAGATATGATTAAATTAACAAATGGTTTGGCGTTCATAACATGCGGAATTCAGTAAACAAAGCCGACACATCTGGCAGCCAGTAACATCTGTAATCCAGTTGAACATGTAATTGAACTAAGCTGATACAGGTATCATTCCATGCAGCTTTAGTTCTATTTTCTGGCGAGTGATGGCATGGCAATCTTCCGGCAACCCATGATAAGATGCTCTCAATGAGTGAGAGGCCTGGAGAATGTGCTGATCAGGGCAACACTCGGAAACATTCTGTCTCAAAGAACTTCAGGGCAGCACAGGCAGCATAAGTTCGTGCATCATCTTGTTGAAAGATGGCGTCAAGCAGGCCTTGAAGACAGGGCACGGGCATTAAGACATCACAAATGTAACGACATTTGCCCACATTGCCGGTTATGGGAACATGAGGTGACCAGGATGAAGGTGGAATGCAACACGCCAGGTGCTGAGCCCGTATGAATTTCACGAATGCAAGCCGGCAACGTTCATTCTCCTCTATGCCTCGACACACGGATGCGTTCGTTATCATGCTGTACGCAGAATAGGTTTCGTTTGAATCACGATATGGTGCACTTCTGTGCCCAGTGTCGTCGATGACGTCCATTGTAGGTGCACTTGTCTGTTGTAGCGTCATGGGAAGCAGCAACAGTGGTCACTGTCCGTGGTGCTGCAGACGTCGTATTTATTAATGTAAGTAAGTAAGAGAGGAAGTCGTATTTATTAATGTAACTAGTAAGAGAGGAAGATGTGATTAAATTAACAAGTGGTATGGGTTTAATAACATGCGCAATTCAGTACATAAAGCTAACATCTCTGACAGCAGCAACATTTATAATCCGGCTGAGCTTCTAATCGAACTGCCGCCCAACCGGTATCGTAGTTAGCGTTGCTGACTGCCATGCCGAAGGGTCCGGGTTCGAATCCCGGAGAAGGCATGGATGTTTGTAAATGTTTAATAAAAAGTTATAAAAACGTTTGTTGTTAATTTCAATATTAACCCTCACGGATTGGAGGAAACGGCGTTCGCCAAAGTCCTCATCTTCTTTCTTCTTGCTTAAAAAGCAAGATTCATATAGATACAGATACGGATCTTATCGAACTAAGCTCGAATGGCAAACACAGGTACTTCATTCCATGCAGCTTCAATTCTATTTTCTGGCCAGTGATGGCATGGCAACCTCCCGGCAACCCATGATAAGATGAGTGAGAGATCTAGAGAATGTGCTGATCAAGACAACACTCGAACACATTCTGTCTCAAGGAACTTCAGAACAGCACAGACAACATAAGGTCGTGTATCATCTTGTTGAAAGATGGCGTCACGCAAGCCTTGAAGACAGGGCACAGTCACGGGCATTAACACATCAAATGTAAAGACATTTGCCCACATTACGGGTTATGGGAACAAGACGTAACCAGGATGAAGGCAGAATGGCACCTCATACCAGCACGACAGGTGCTGGGCTCATGTGATTTTCACGAATGCAAGTTGGCAACGTCATTCTTCTCTGTGCCTCCGCACACGAATGCGTTCGTATCATGCTGTACGCAGAATGGGTTTCGTTTGAATCACGGCATGGTGCGCTCCTGTGCCCAGTGTGTCGATGACGTCCACTGTAAGTGCACCTGTTTCTGTTGTAGCGTCATGGGAAGCAGCAACAGTGGTCACCGTGCTGACTGTCCGTGGTGCTGCAGACGTCATCTCACTGCTCGCAACGTTCTCTCGGGTTTTAATGCCCCAAGTCCGCTGAGATTTTGCACGGCGTTCAATATGTACCCATTGATCTCATATTCGCCTTACAGTCGTGGGATCCCGACCAACACGGGCAGCAATGTGGCGGAAGAAGGAATCATAATGCAAAGAGTCCACGATCTTGCCGTGGTCGAATTCCAACGCATACGAGTATGAAAAACCCGTTGTTCAATTTTCTCCCCATTTATATGCAATACAGATGGTATTACTCATACATGCTTTGCGCGCATGCGCTAGAATGCTAATTGTTCTTATATCTAGGATGCAGTACTTGGGGTTCACGCAAATTTGACATTTATTGCATGTCGCCTTCATGATGTTGCGATTTTAATAGGCAGTAGCGTAATGTTATCAGCTGACAAATAAGTACTGTTGCAAATAAATTGAAATCTATCGTGCGTACATACGAGTATATATACAGCCTATAACATAGAAAATCGACTCATTGAGAAGTTATCCAAATAGGTAGAAATTGCGTATGGCTATACCTTACGACGAAATATGGAAGTGACTAACATTTAGCGTTGAATGATTGACAAGCTATGAAGCTCCAGCGGAGCATCCAGATGAAATGGATAGCTGTGTCAACACCTCTACACTCCACTCCTCTGCCAACGAAGCTATGGACGGATGGATGGTACATAAAACGGAAGATATTCCACTGATAATGCATAACTTCCATGCTAGCATGGGTCCGTCGATTTAGGTGGACTGTACCAAAGTCTCGCAGACGGGTTCATCAAAAGTATGAGCAGATGTCACTATTTAAGAATAAAGGAATGAGGGTGGCCGCAGGATAGCTAGATATTTGGATCCGAGCGATGCGACCATTCTTTGATGTTAAAATGAATGGGTGAGCCATGGTTGTAGAGAGCGTCAAGAATGTAACGGTCGAGCAAAAGCGACGGTAGAACGCAAGGACAAAGTGATCGTCCAAACACGCTCACAACCTCAGCCTCTGTTGCTTTAATCCGACGTGTAGCCGGAACATCAGTGAAATGACAAGTGATAACGAGACTCTGGAAACGGGGGCTGAAGTTACAGAAGGCATTGCGCCGGCTACCCATCGTCATTGCACACCGTTAAGCACGTTTGCAGCGGTGCCGGAAGTATTCGACCTGGGATCTAACAGACTGGAATATAATTGCTTTCAGCGATGAATCCTGCTTCGAAGTGAGTTCCGACGACTAGCGAAGACATGTCTAGAGACGTTCAGAACAGCAATGCATACTCATCTGGATACTGTCAACGAGACAACCAGGAGCTATGGTATGGGATGCCATTTCATTTGACAGCCGGCCTCGTTTGGTGTGGCACCCTTATAGCACGGTAGCCTTCGATGAGATTCTAGCCCTTTATTTTTGCCCTTCCCTTCACGGATCTCTGGGTTTACATTTCAGCAGGGTAATGCTAGGACGCGTACGGCATGCCTTTCTACTAATTGTTTTCATGCGTCTCCAACACTTCCCTGGCCGGCGCGATCGCCAGATCTCTCCCCAACTGGAGCACGTTTGGGCTCTGAGGAGCCATGTCCCACCCTCCCTGGATGGCGCCGATCTAACTTGCCGGTTTGAAAGTACAGGGTGTTCGGGATGAATTTGACATATTTATAATTGATTATATTTTTCCGTAGGATGGAGGTATTGACACACACTACTCGTCATTTAAAAGTTTGGACCCTTCTTCATTCATATACAAGATGTCAGAAAGGATGGATGACTGGAACCCACCTGAATCATGGAAAAGAATAACTTGCATCATGAGGATTCGTGCCGGCCATCAAAATAAGGATATTATGACTGCTGCGCGATGCTCCCTGAACACAGTAAAAACAACCAGGCATGAACTTAGAGGCTTGCAATGGTGACTACGAGGATGTAGCAAGAAGAACGATTCCTAGCAGACGATCTGATTGCGTTCGTGCAGCAGAATTCCTCGCAAATCTGTAGGAACAGGTGTTGAAGAACTATGGCATTGGAATTGGGGCTTTGTCACGTGAAATGAATGTTGCAGCCTCTACTATGAAGCTTTTTTTTTTTTTTGGTTAATTCATTAAATTTAATAGATACTAAGCCGATTTTTTTTTCCTTAAGAAACTGTCAAATTTATCCCGAACACCCTGTATATGACAAGGAATTCTCCGGGAGCACATCCGCCAACTCTACGAGTCCATGCCTAACTGGATTAGAGCTTGCATTAGGACTAAAGGTGGGTCATTGCATTATTTATTTTGCTTTTGTAGCTGTATTTCCTAAATAAAAAATTAAATTACTATCATACTAGTTTTGTTTTCAATCCATCTACAGATTTTCGTCTCATTCAGATGACTCCTTTTTGGTGTGTCGTTTTATATATTACAGAAATGCAATTGAAATTGTAGGTTAAATTAATTGAATATGGCGATGTTTACAAGGGGTATCTGCTTAAGAGGAACGATGCTTTCATGGAGGACTTATTAAGATAAACTGGCTCATATTTACGTTACGCATGGGGAAACCACGAAAAACAATAATGGCCTTTATTTGTGTGTCTTTCTAATAAAATCTTACATAGACTGCTATATATCTTATAGCTAGAATAGAGCATCTTCACAGGCTGATTTCATAAATGTTATCAAAATAATGTTAGAATTATGTTTAATGAATTGGTTTTTCCTACATTAAATAATTCCTTCACTACCTAAATGCTTAACTTTACCCTTATTATTCATTAAATATCAGGGACACAAGTGCAATTGCTCCCATATTAAGACAGATCTTTTTTTCAGTGTCCTTCAGCTGTTTATGAAAAATACTTTAGCTATATAAATTCTATCTTCTTTTTGTAATAAAGATTATTTACAATATTTTTCTTATTTGCTATAACACTTCAGTTTTGCATTGATAGGACAATCAAATTAACCTCTTTTGAAGTTCTTGATAAAGATACCTATAAATCTGAAAGTAAGGCATTAAATTGTTTTAAATTTTACATACTGTGCATGTAAGTTATTTTGGGAAAAGTTATATAATTTCATCTTTAAATCTATGAAAGATTTAAGGATGCTTTCAATTGAACTGCTGCCATGGTTTTGGTGCTAAGAAGCATCTTGTTCTAGGCAGATAGCACTTGAAATGCATATGCTTATGATTAATAGAACATTAAACCACATGGTCAAAATTCAGTGCAAAAGTTCTCATCCTTTTGTAGAATGTTTTTCAATACTGATATGTAAAGTTGAAAGCCTTGTGAACTTTCTCCTTCTTGTTGCTTTATTTATACAAGATAATCTATACTGTACAATGTTTCTATCTATAACACATTTTATTTTAGAATTTTATTCCCTTCTCTATATAACATTGTAATTTGTAATTTACTACTCTTGGTATTCTGAATAACTATTTACAAGAAATTACTCTTGGTATTACAAAAATTTCTAAAACTATTAATCTCAATGTTTTTGAAAGAGATAATTTTTTCCCCTCCTTGAATTTTCCATTTACGGTTTTTCCCTACCTGTACCATGTATATGAGCTAGTTTCTCCGAGAAAGTCCTCCACGAAGGCATCCTCCCCTTAGAAAGGGAACCCTAGTTTGCTTAGCAATAATCAACTAAACCAAACCAATTATGAGTCACAGTTCAAAATACCTCTAATTTATTAAAAATATACCAATTTTATGAAATGAATTTAGTTACATAATGTGAATGTGCCTAATTTCTTATTAACAGTTTCAGATATATACATACATTAAAATTTATGATATACTGAGATTTATAGTAGCCTGAGATATCTCAATTGTACTTTTGTAAAAATTAAGTAAGATTAATTAATAAACTGATCACTAAAATTTTGAAATTCTGTAATAAATACAATTTTTTAAAATAATAAATGATAATTAAGTAAGTAATAAATGAAGCTCCCATTTTGCAAATGTGCTCTGAAATGAAAATATATTTGAAAGCATAAGATTGTGTATGCAAAATAAAGTGAACTCATTAGGCAATGGTCTTGCATTTATCTTTTCCTATCATTGGCTGCTCTAGGAAACTTTTGCTTCAGCAGAATTCAAATGCCTACATACCAGAAAGAATATGACATTCACACCTTTTCTGAGATTTGATACATGAAACTGAACTAGGTTGAGGTGACAAACTCTGTTTGACTATTAGGATTATCTGGGTTACTTGTAAAAGGCTGACTGCTATCTTGGGGTTTAGATGAATCAAGATGACAACTTTTCTTACTAGTTACATATTTAGTAGCATCTTTCGGAAGTTTTCTTCTAGTAATTTCAGAAAACCTTTAGGAATACCTTCAGATTTTCTTCATTACTACCAGAAAAAGTATCTGGTTTCCTTTTAAGATTCCATTACTTTGTGTACTTAATTTATCTATTGTCAGGAAGTGTAGCCTGCTATAGAAATAAAAACCCATTCCTTTCATTGCATAACATTAAAAGTCCCCCCCCTTATTTTTAAATATTTTTGGCAGTTTTCAAAGGTGAATTTATGCAAAGATCAATCTATGGAGTAGATTTGTCGAGCCATACATAGTATCCCTTGATTAATGATTCCATACTCTGATCCAATTCTTGTACTACTACTTTGATAATTTCAATATCTATATAATTCAGTAGTATTCTTCAGTAAATGAAGTATCTATCTTGTTATGAAGTATTCACACACAGGCTCATTCCAATCAATCTTTCCAAATGGAACAACATCACTCGCTGGCCTTCTAAGGCTGAAACCTGAATGTATGATATATACAAGGTATGTCTTATGAATGTGTACAATTATGATTTTTATGAAGGGTACAATTTTAAACTGAATACTTTGCATAATAATCATTGAGCAAGTTTTTAATTACACAAGTATTATTGGGGGCACATGTATGAATACAAGTCATTAGCAAAATGACACCACAATAGTCTCAATATCACAGCTTAAAAACAGAAAATAAGTCCATAACTGTTTCAAAGAAAAATGTAAAAATACAATGCAAAAATTTATTCCATCATAACAAAAATGTGCCCACCAGTACTTGAGCACTAAAGTTGCTCTAAGCTGGTAGTTTGACCTGACTGCACTTCTAGGTAAACAGATTGGCTGCATGTATAATGAGGATACGAGTGAGTGTCTTTTAGAAAGTCCTCTATGAAAGCATGCTTCTGCTTATGCAAATAGCTCTCACATACTTTGACATAAACAAATCATGCAGACCAAGCCACATCAAATTAAAGTAAAAATGAAAATCACAATAAAATAAGTCAAACTATTACTAAATAAGTAAATTTAAAAGTATGTAATTTGAGTTTAGCTGTAATTCTGTAAAATGTCCTATTCATTAGATGTTTTTCTCAAGAAGGGGGGCAATTAGCTAATCTAGAATCAATATTATTGTTAAACATATTAGTTGAATAACTGTATTGTTCTTACATGAGTAACAGATTTTACATGTTTCATTATTTACATGCCTTACAGATTTTCTATGCCTCATTATTTACATAGCTTACAGGTGTTAAATGCCTCATTTTGTTTTCATTTGGTAAAAAGGTGGATAATAAATTTCATTGCAAAACATTTTGATAGGTAGTTATGTATATGACTTATGATATGAACTCTATATTCAACTATCATATAAATACTATTCCTAATATACATAAAATTTAATTTTTATTTGCCTCTATAGTCAACTCTCTAAGGTATAATATAGCATGGCTTGAGTAATAATTTTCACAATACAATGTATTGTGGAATGTGAAACATGAATACAGAAACATATTAAGTGCAAAGAACATAGAGAATAAAATGCCATTTTAATCATAGATATTTAGAAGAAATAATGCTTGATATTTATCAGAATTGTTCAGATGAACTGCTACTAACTGCAATACATGCATCACAATGACAAAGAAGTGATTGGCATATGCTTTGAAAAGTCTCTGCTGCAGTGATGCTAATTGGCTGACAAGGTCTGCAGTAGAATCAATTTCTGTTTCGTAAACAAGATCCACTGTCATTGTAATGCATGAAGTTTGCATTATCTATTTGTACAATTCATTTATATTAATTTTCAAATATCTTGCTGTAATCATAAACAATTACCAAGGACTCCAGTTTACTTAATTAAATTAAATAAATCATGAAGGAAATACTGCAAAATTTTCACTATCACATTCTGTAAGTTGGAGATGATTTATATTTATGACAATTAAAATCAAAAATGAAACAAACTATTTTTAGTTTATTGTTATAGCATTTAAATCCACTTTTCTTAACTGCATAGAGCATTATTTTATGACATCAGGAAATATTAATTTATTAAATTTTTTTTAGACTTCTCAGTTCATAATGCATTATATATATATAAAATACTATAAAGATGAGGAAATGTTTAATGCAAATTACTCTTTCCATTACATAATGCATGTAACTAAATGTGTTTAAATACTACAAAATATGTATCCTTCTAGCAGGTTTAATGAAATTTTTATATTTATACTGCAGTTAAAAAATGAAATACCATTGCATTTTGTCGAATTTTGAACAATGAAGACTTGAGAGCATTACCATGTCAAACAGCACACAAATTTATCGCATACATATTTCTAAACAGTTATTATTATTTCTAATTCGTACAATAAATACTAAAAATATTAAATGTGCTATAAACTAAATATCAGACTGAGGCTACAAATGTCCCAGAACAAATATACTACAAATATGTTTAGTCTGAGAACTTAGGTCTGTTTAAGCCAGATATTTCTAGCAACTGTGAAGTAAAACTGCCACTTTATAGGCAAATTTAAAGTTCCTCGGAATTCAGATGACTGTACATAACTATGAATATGATATGAAAGCACACATTGACTTATTTTATTGCACTAGGATATGAAAGCACACATTGCAAGAAAGAAAGTACAAGAAAATGTTTATAGATTACTTGCAATCAATGCACATAAAATAAATACTAAACAGCTATAGAATAAACCATGAACATCGATGAGTATAGGAAAGCATAAAAAAGCAAATGAAAACAGAAAATAAAGCATTAAATAAATGAAAACAGAAAATAAAGCATTAAATAAAAATTTACAGGTGCAAGACACTTATTTTTACGGTGAATCTTTACATTATGGTAAATTGGCGATTTTTTGGCGACCAACCCTGCTACAGCAACCTGCTAGTTTTGTTTTGGACGCCATTTTGTTTTCACGAAGTAAAGGCATTTTTTTTTTAACTCAACATTTCTTTCCAGCAATCTGCTAGCCGAATTACGTTTATACTAGAACTTTTATGGACCATAAATGCTTAATCATGACGAAGATTAGGAGCGAAATTGGGAGAAAGTGCAGAATCGCAAACCGCTTGCCGCGTTTTTAAGAATCGCACATACACGCTATCCATGTACACGTCCACCTATTTTCACTTAAAAAACATCCCAGAATTGCATAAAAATGGCATTGCGCACACTCTTGACTTTACCTATGTACATATCACCTATTTTCACTTAAAAAGTCAAAGAAAATTGACAAAAATCTAATTCTTTTTACTCTTGTAAAAAGCGCCAAACAAATAAGTGGGCGATTCTGCACTTTAGCAGCGAAATTGTTTCTAAGTGCTTATTAGCTACAATCACGATCGGAATTTTCCGAAAAATGTCACATTACATGTCTCATGATCTCTTATTTCTCTAAGACAAAATAATCTGGGATTCGAACTGTGTACTTCTCAGATTATTGCTAAAGTCCTAGCTAGTAACCTATATCGCCTTACCAAAATGCCGCCAAACTACCTGTTACCATATTCTAAAGATTAGACCTGATTAGTTTTATTTAAAATGGTTATTAAAAGTTTTGATTTGAGCTGTAATTGACTTATTCAATTTTGGCAACGGTTAATTTTATTAATTTCTAAGGAGAAACTTAATTAATTTATATTTTAATTTCTGTTTGAAAACTTTTGAATTTAAGTTTGGTTTTATTCTTTTGAATTAATTGTTGTTTGCTTATTAGAACTCTTCAGGTTTATTAATTTTAAATTTTGATTTTAAGTTACACTGATTGGTGTTTAAACTTTCCTTGTTTTGTTAATTTATTTTGTGTTTTAATTTCCCTTCCCCCTCCTTTCTGTAAAATTACTGAATCTTTATTTTCTGACTCAGGTTGTATTTCCGACAACTTGTAACATACTAAAACTTTATTGTAATGGAGAAAATTAATTACGTAGTATTATTAAAAATTAATTCGAGAATTAATTAATTACATTATTATTATGAATTAATTAGAGAATTAATTACGCATTATAATTAAGAATTAATAAGAGAATGAATTAATTACGTATTGTTATTATTAATTAACTAATTATGTCTTGTTATTCAGAATTAATTAGAGAATTAGTTAATTACGTATTATTATTAAGAAATTATTAGATAATTAATTAACTATATAATGGTACGGCAATATGTTTAAAAATATCTTTTTATCTAAACGGTAAGCAGCGTCTGAATTCTAAAATTTATCTGTTGGAACGGGATCATCAGTTCGAAGGAGAGCTTTTCTCTTCAAGCTGACTAAAAGATTTGAAAAACATATTATCCAGTGGATATGAGACATTGCCCAAAAGCTAGAAGAAGCGACTGTCGCGAACTTCTGGTAAACCCCCTAGTCAACGCTTCCCTAGAACAGGCACCTCTAATGCTGGTGGTAGCGGGCGATCCTCTTGGTTTTGCTGGATGGGTAAATGGCGAGTTCCTCGTCGAGAAAGTAAAATTGTCGCCGAGAAGAGAGTCGGCGGGACATTCGAAGTTGAGGAGTGAACACAGAATGTAGCGTCTCCGTTTTGCGACGCTTACACTTCACGCGTGCGCACTGCTATGCTTCGCTAGCGTGCCAATGCCAATGACTATAAGTTACGGAGTGCCTATGGTTCAAAACCATGTACCTCCACATCAGAAAAATATCTAAGTAGTGAGCAGAAATAGGAAAATTGCATAATTGGTTATCATGATGCACACTAGAGGGAGGTACATTAGCTCAAGAAAGTTCAGGGATAGGAAAAATCAAGTTTTGATTTTTTTTTTTTTTTAAGTTTTATGATTTTAAACTTTTTTTGTATTATTTGAATTTATATTTTTTTAAAATTTGGTATTTTTTTAAAAATTTTTATAACACATAAATACGACACTAAAGCAAAAAGCGGAAAAGAATGATTTTACAGATTAATAGGATCATTGGTATATGGCACTAATCATAGCGAAGTAAGGATTAAATTTTCGCGACGAAATATCCAGGGCAGGTTGCATGATGTGATTAAATAGTGAACAGATTGATAAGAATGCAGAGGTGGCCACTTTTCAGTAATACTGGAGTAGGAGAATGGTAGATCTAGGATCTAGGATCGTATGTTTTCTTCTGGCATCAACTTCTAAGAGTTCTAACCAGTAGTTAAACATTTTACCAAAGGCCCTTAGTAATCATAATAAAATAAGAGATGTATTGAAAAATACACCACACCCAAAGGCGAGATCGAAGTCATGAGATAAACTCAGTAAATAGTAATTTTTAAATACAATTAAATGGAATGTCATTAGCAGTGGTCCTTGCAAAATAAGTCCTAAGTTTCATAAACTTGCTGAATAAAACGTAAAATAAGACTGTAGAAGTTCAAAAAGGCAAATTGAAGAGATAATAATGTCCTTATTCTTCAGAAACACAATTCGGGTACAGTACAATTAATTAATCATGCAAGAAAATTTATTTCTTTAAAGTTGGAGAGTAAACACCACGTGATGAGAGATGGCCAGTAGCGAGTGAAGGAGTCATAAGACCGCGAAGTAAAATTTTTCACTGTAAGCAAAGACTTTGCTATAAAACACTACACAGTACAAAATAAATTCTTGGTTAAATAGAAATAATAAGTAAAATAAGTAAGTAATATAAGTTTCAATTAAAATCCATAAGCTTTGTCAGAGCATAGTCCAAAACATAAGCAAAACTTGATTAAATGAAGAGTATTAAAATACGTGAAATAAGTAGAATAAAATATATATACTATACACTAACACCATAATGTATTATGATGTATAGTTCGCGGTCTTTGTACTACATGTTCCTCTGTGGGATTATATTTTGTGGGTTCTTTAATAGCCGGATATTGCGAGATTTTTATTTTTTCAAAGAAGAATGATAGAGCAATTAGCATCTGCTATACACTATAGGCGATGTATCATAAGATTGGCGATGTAGCATAAGACATGTTTTCCGCTAATTATTGTTTCGCTACGAAGTTAACCCTGCCTTACTTGTGTCTTACTTGTGTTGTGTCTTATATTTAGTGTGATTATTACGGAAGAATTTTTTTTTATGTTCGAAGTCCTATTCATTCCGACGAAATATTCGGGAGCATATAATTAAGTGCCATCCTTCAAAATTAGAGGAATTAGCTCCTACATTAAGAACTGCACACAAATTTATATGTGATGATTGTGAGGACTTTTTTTCAAAACAAGACCTGCTTCGTGCCCATGAAAGCACAGAACATGGTAGAAATAACGCACCTGAAAAAAAAAAAAAAAAGTTTTTTATTTGAAAATAATGGAACTATTAAAATCAATACAACCCTACTAGAATTTACAACCTTTTTGATTGATATCTATTTTATAATGAGCTATAAGAAAACAGTTTTGGTGAGGTGGAATCTTTTATTTGATTAGACAACAGTAAATTAAAATGGTCTGAAATTGAAACTTCAAATGAAAAAAATAATTAAACTGTCACAAATTATACAATAAAATATGTATCAAGTTTTTGATGAATTAATGATTTCAAAAGGTTTGGTCAGCTAATTATGAAATTTAGAAAAAGAAAAACTTGTGAAAAAAAATGGATAACAAATTTCAGTATTTCAAAGAAAAACACATTTCATAGTACAGTGCAATTTAAATGACAGAATACATTTTCAAACATGCGAGACACACTGGCAACAATCGAAGAATATTTTTAATTATATTGTCATAAAAAAATGTTTGAAGAAAGAGGTAAACTGGCTGAATCGACAGTAAAAGCTTTACTAAGCCTCAAAATTAATAGTCAACTAAATTGCAGTGAATTTTTCAATATTGTTAAAAATAACAAATAATTTTTAAACACTTTTATGTTATTATTACACTGTTATTATGTTCACACTAGTGATGAAAACACTAGTGTAAACACTAGACATTAATAATAAGTCCTAATGAATAATATGTTGAGTTACTAAAAATTTATTTTAACTCATTGTTGTTTTTTGTTAATAACTTCTTTATTTAGCCTTTTCAATCCTTCTTTATTTTCCTTTTTTCTTAGTAGTTGCTTTTTCAGGTTTTATTTTCTGTGTGAGTATTTTCTCAAAATTCTTTCGGTTTGAGCAAAAAAATATGGTAAGCATAGTCATTAGAGGGTCAATTACGAATAATGTGTATGTCTTTTGGATTACTAATTAGGTAAGGTAATGTAATAAACAACAAGAAAATATAGACATATAATATAGAAAGATGTACGTAGTATAATATATATACAAATAAGATATAGATGTATAATACATAAGAAAATATAAATAGACATATAAATAGATATAAAAACTGCATTACAAAAATTGTAAAACGAGTTTAAATTAATTGATTATGGCAAAGCACTCATTAATTATTTGGGTGAGAGATGCCTTTGTGGAAAATACGAATTCAAATAAATTTTATAACAGTAAATATAAGATGGAATATCAAACAAAAATGCATTAGGAATTAAATATGAAATAAGGTTAAATAAATTAATTATTAACCTTTTATGGCACAGTGTGCCCGGCGTCGGCACGCCTAAAAATTACCCTCTGTACACACAGAAAAATTGAATGAAAAAGGATTTATAGTTTACTATGGGTTGCTCTGAACCTTCTCTATTTATACTAGATGGTAGCACAACACAAACCAGTCCATATATTTTAGTTTTTAAAGACCCTCGTTTTCAAAGAAATCTTCCAAGATTGTTTTTAAAATGTAAAAGGAATTGTTAGAAAAAAAATTGTATGTTATTTTATTGGTTGTATGCTAGTATCCTTATTCTATATTGGTTTTAAACTTTTACCTTGAAATTTTGCCTAAATCGAATAGCGAACATCATATGTGCGCAGAGTGGTATCACTGAAACACTAGGACCATACCAACAACTGTATCTTTGTTTCAATGCAGCTCTCCGGTGATGAGTTCATTCACAATAGAAAGGTTGGTCCACATCTGTGTTTCATTTCCTGTTTTTGTTTCTTTTTTAAAATTTTTTATGGGAGAGGACAGGCTTATCACCTAAGAAATTGTTGGGGTGATTTTCTGAAGGTCAGGGGTAATTTTATCAGTTAGCTGTTTGGTTTTTCCCTACAGCAGTTCACTTTCTTTCAAAGACGTTTTGTTAGAGCTACGTTTTGATAGTTTTGAGTTGTAGACGTTTATTATTTAATTTTATTTTATAGTTTATATTTTCTAATTGTACATATAATATTAGCTTATTTTTTCTGATCTCAGATTGGAGAGGGCTGACCATTTCTGAAGCACTGAAAGTGCTACACGAATTGCCTTCAGATAGTGTATAGAGTCCAGGTGGGCGAACTTCTATCTGAAAACTGGTGTAGCAGGAAACTACAGAAGAGAAGGTTTAAAGTACCCTTTATTAAATCTTTGAAAATTTACAATGCGTCAACTCGACTAAGCTAACAAACTTCGACTCTGATTGGGCGATAACTGAAAGTCAGATAATTGAAACTGAAAGTTGAAATATTATCAAGTGATAGAACTAGCCTACAGGGCTCAGCGAGATCCCGTAACTTAAACCCCCTTCGAAGCTAGTGGCGCTCACCAGCGGCCGAGCGGTAAAGTCGCTGAACACTGGTAGTTCGGTCCGAGGTTCGAATCCCGCGAACGGGCTGGCTGTATGGGCGTTTTCGTGGTTTTCCCCATGTGTAACGTGTATACGAGCCAGTTTCCCTTAGAAAGTCCTCCACGAAGGCATCCCTCCTCTTAGGCAGATAGCCCTCGAGGCTTTGCCATAATCACATACACACACGAAGCTAGTGGCAGCAGATAAATGCAATTAAGGTACTTGAACCAGCACTAAGCAACGTAAGTACGGCAGATACGGCGGCTAGATCCTAATACCTCCTACCGAAACTCGGCTTTTAAATACTTCCTTTAAAGTAGAAAATTTGCATTCGTTCACTCGAGCTACAACATTGACCTATTCTGGCACTGACAATTAGGGGAATGAAGGCTTATAGAAAAGTCTGAACTTTAAATTGTTAGTTAATATAAATATAAATCCCTACAAGTAAATCTGATACGGATCCCTGTACATGCGCAAAACATGCAATGCTTTTTCAAAGTGTTGTCACATTCTTCGAAAAGTACCACCATTGAAAAAAATAGACGAAAGTGTAAATATGAAATGTAAATAATGTAAATATCATATAGCCAAGTTACTTTTGTTTTCAGTTATACGCATGTAATCATCATATAACCAAGAAGAGTGTTTTCTTTGGGGAGGTGTGGACTAGCAGGCCTCCCTGTGGCGCACCTTGGGTAATGCTAAATCTGCTGCGATATTCAGAATCTTCTGTTTCTTTCTCTTCGAACTCTTTTCGAAGCTCGATTCATTCAGTGAGCCCACTTCACTCAAAGAATTAAAACGGTAAGGGCTATCTTTAAAAAACTTTACCTGTGTACTTCTCTAGGCCTGACTAGACCCCCTACCATTTTTTTTGGTGAAATTCCAACTTTAAAAGGTAGCGTGCGGGAAAGGGTAAGCGTTACAGTAACCTACAGTATTAATTCATCAGTATTAACATCAACACGTCAACAAAGAACAAGGTCTAGTTTGAAGAAAGAACGTTTGTTTCAGCATAAGCTTTTAAGTCTCGAGTAAGTAAATTCCTCGTTTGTGGGTTTATCTGAATAACGAATCAGTAATTCTTTTCAGTAATTCTTTGTGGGTTTATCTGAATAACGAATCACTAATCAACACGTCAACAAAGAACAAGGTCTAATTTGAAGAAAGAACGTTTGTTTCAGCATAAGCTTTTAAGTCTCGAGTAAGTGAATTCCCCGTTTGTGGGTTTATCTGAATAACGAATCAGTAATTCTTTTCAGTAATTCTTTGTGGGTTTATCTGAATAACGAATCACTAATCAACACGTCAACAAAGAACAAGGTCTAGTTTGAAGAAAGAACGTTTGTTTCAGCAAAAGCTTTTAAGTTCGAGTAAGTAAATTCCCCGTTTGTGGGTTTATCTGAATAACGAATCAGTAATTCTTAATGCAAACAGTACTGAATATTTGTCATTTGGACTATGAATACTTCTAAACATTTTTTTTTTTAATATGGAAAAAAGAACACACACACAATTCGACGTAACTGATAATGCGTGCCTGAAGTCTACATTCATCGCCAATCGACGAAGGATGCCGTGCTGAAAAAAGGTGTATTGCACGTGCGTGAAGAGCAGAACGGAAGAGTAAAGAAGAATCAGAGAAGGTGCTGTCCTTTACGCGATCAGAAAAAAGAAAAAAAAAAGATGGAAGCGACCTTTGTAAAAAGACAGGCAAGGAAAATCATGCTGTGCGAAGATCGGTCGGAAAGAAACACAAACATCACCTAATTCCGTATTAACTACCTTCCTTTTATTTTTACAGATTTGGTCAATACAGATAACGGATGTCTTGAATGGGGCTTCAGAACTGTACACAACCTCCGAACTTACACGGTTGCCTATTTAAAACTTACACGGTTGCCTATTTGGTAAAATAACACGTAAACTTACACGTAAACTTACACGTAAATCACACGTAAACTCACACGTAAACTCACACGTAAACTTACACGTAAACTCACACGTAAAACTTACACGGTTGCCTATTTGGTAAAATCAAGATCTTAAGTAATTATTTATAAAACAGTAGACCGTTAAATAAATATTGAAATTTTTTAATCATCACCCGGTGTCAAATGAAAATTTATATTTCAAATTGGCCATTGCATATAATTCTTTTGTAGATTGTGCAGATGAATTTATATAATTCCTTAAAATATATTTGATGGGCGACAATTATGTCTCATAAAATCTTTATCTTATTCAAATTTTTCCGGTGACATCCGGTTTTAAAATTTTACAGTGGTAAACCACTTTTGCTTATACTCGAAACTGAAACTTTTCTTGCAAATATGTTATCGAAGTTCTTTTATTATTTTCCCCTGGTGTGAACATGTCTTAACAGTTTTTTCACGAGATATAAATTGGTAATTTAATTTTAGAGCTGTGTTTTATGTAATATTTTGGATATGAAAAGTGTTTGTTGAAATGAGGCCCACTGTTTCTATATATGTAAAGAAAACAAGAAGGTATGTTAACTGTTTACTGTTTTCTTAATGAGCACAACCATCTGCAAAAGCTGTAACCAGATTCTGCAAAATCTATTTTCTTTTTCTTTTTAAATGAATAATTGAATATTTTTACTTAAACTAAACAAGCCTGTTCTTTTAATAGTTTAATTTACACAAACCTATACTGGACTATTTACTGGATTATAATTGAAGATTTCTTTGATCACACAGCGAATGATTTTTAGTTAAATTGTACGCTACGGATACTTTTACACTCAGGTTTGTCAAAAAGTGATATATTACCTGATATGATTGGAAGCATTCACTAGATTTTAGAATACTGCGTAGCGTGTTTACAACAGTTGATATTATTCGACAAAAGTCTTTCCAAAGAGATTTTATTGGATAACTCTCAAAAGCCTTCGAGGGACACATAATGTTTCATGTAAACCATGTTTCAGACTCAGGATACGGCACTTTAATAAAAGCCATGACCTGACCAGAGCTGATTCAAAAGTGACGCCATATGTGCCGACTGTACTGTTCAGGGTCGTCAGATTGCTAACTTGAGTTTTTCTACTTGATCAGTTTTCGCTTTGCACATAAAAGGTTTCACAAAGGTCTTAAGTGCTGTACAAAGGCGTTCCTGAATTTTTACCAATCCTTGTTTGATTTACGAAGTGATTGATTTGGAGAGAGTTTTAGACTTTTGACTGCAATGTCAATAATCAAACAAGTTCTCGAACGATTCAGGGAGCTAGAAACTATAGCCAGCACTCCTCTTTAACTAGAGAGGATCTCGTCGAATACAGGTTCCTACGGAAAATCTGAATGAACCTCCACTTTGTGTTGAGTTTACTGACCGGTTAGAGCAGACTAGATTTAAACCTGTACTGATCCCCGACAAGGTTCAAGAAATGGATTGAACAGAACTAAGCGGCCTGCTAAACCCGATATTAAAATCCTAGAAGTTCTAAGCCGATTCCAAGTACTTGATGAATTCCTTGTTGACGAAATGACTATACAGCATTAAACCTTTTACCATCGTACAAATTATGGATGTATTATAAAGTAAAAACGTAAGCAAAAAGACGAAACCTGTTAAAAATAACGTTATTTCACCCTCACAGAAACCTGAAACAGCTTTCCCCGGCTTTCATTTCGGTCAACTTGCTGCCAGTAGTCTCGTTTCTGCGCCACTATCTGTTAAGATTACCAAGAAAGCAGCCAGCGTAAGTACGTCTTTAACGAAAAACTCAGCTCATCCAATCAGCAGCACAGATGAGATCGCTTGCTCGGCTGGGTATGTTTAATGATGCTCATGAACTTCAGACTGGAGCAATTCACAATGAGGGCAACTTCACATTCCTCAAACGATCAACGAAGATGCCGCAGGTACACACTGGTGTGCAAAAATTAAGGACGAAGTCGAAAAATTAGTATATCAGCTGAACGAAGAGGCAGAGCGGACAGAAAGACCAATCAGGAGATTAAATAAGGTGATGTACGGTAGCACATGCGCAGATATGCAGGCAGACGTAATGGGGGAGTGTCTGAGTAGTATAAAGCATGTTATCGGTGTAAGATCATTATTTCTGGCAAAGAGATTGCACGCCGTATAGCAGTTAAAATCACACCGAGTTGCTGCCTCAGCGAGAAATGACGAATAATCAATCTGTTAGACGACATCTGGATGCTTTTACCCGAGGTCGAATCATTGGGAAGTTGGAGGAAGGCCGCTGTGTGACAAGTGTGGCTGCAGAGTTCGGAATTTCTCACAGCATCGTTTTACGACTTTGGAGACAATTTCAAACTACAGGAACAGCTATCCGGGGGTTTAGTAGTGGTCGTCCACGAGGAATCACACCCGCAGATGACCGGTATATTGCCTTACAGGCCAGAAGAAACAGGCGGCAGACAGCGGACATGTACATGGACATGTCGTGTAGAGACACACGACACAGGCGACTGGACGACCGATATTGCGTTTTACCGTGGCCAGAAGACTGCACGGTGGTGGTCTGTTTGCTCGACGCCCTGTACGGTGTGTTCCTCTAACGCCTGCCCATCGAAGAAGGCGTTCTCTGTGGTGCCGGGAACACCGGAATTGGAGAGACAATGAATGGGGACGTGTACTCTTTACAGATAAGAGCAGATTCAGTCTGAGTAGAGATTCTCATCGCATACTCATCTGGAGAGAGCGGGGAAGCCGCAATCATCTCTCGAACATCATTGAAAGGGACAGGTATGGAGGTGGTGGTGTTCTCGTTTGGGGAGGCATCATGCTTGGTAGTCATACAGACCTTCACATCTTCGACGAGGTTCAGTCAACGGGACCCGTTATTGTAACGAGATTCTTCTTCCATATGTGCGTCTTTTTAGAGGCGCTATGGGTCCGCAGTTCCTTTTCATGGACGACAATGCACCATGTCATCGCACAGTAGCTGCCGAACAGCTCTTAGAGAGTGAGGATATTGAACGTATGGATTGGCCGGCACGATCTCCGGATCTCAATCCCATCGAGCATGTATGGGATTTTCTAGGCAGACGCTTGGCAGCTCGTACCTTACCACCAGTAACGATTCCGGAGCTTCGATTGGCGCTGCAAGACGAATGGGAAGCAATGCCTCAACAACTCATTGACACATTGACACCCTCATTCTCAGCATGGGCAGACGCTGTGAAACCTGCCTAGCAGTCAGGGGAGATCATATCCCCTATTAAAGACCGGATGTTTCTTGCTAGATACCCATCACAGGGATGTTTTGGCCTTCAGTCGCATTGTGCTCCTTGCTACTTTTTCAATAAAGCTTCTTTTTATCCCTCTGATTTCTCTTTTAGTAAGTGTTGCTTACATTATTCATGTCCTTACGTATTGGGGATCTTACGGTATTAAATGTGTTGATTTGAAAAGCTTTTGTACAAAGTTATATTGAAAAAAACCGTCTCGTCCTTAACTTTTGCACACCAGTGTATATTACAGATTACTTATAACTGGAAAGATTTCACCGAGATGCTGGATAAAATTGAACTTAGCGATTTTACGCCTAGGAAGGAACGAGAAACACAAAATGAAATAAACAGAGAAAACTCGGACAGATTTAGGAAAATGACAGGCCTGTTTGATTTGCACAAACTCTCCTACCACACTTCTCTTCTCCCTCAGGAGAAAATCGTTAAGACATTGATTCGAAATCTAATGATCAATGTAGATTATTCTTACATACAAGAAAAATTGCATTCAATAAACAGCAAAGGCCCAGATAAGGTAAAAATGGCCTTATATTTACTTACACTCTCCAGGAACCATAACAGCACAGAAATACATAAGCGATGATTTTTAATTCTTATTCATATCAAAATTCAACGTACCGAGGTCAGTGAGACTGACGCAGTGTTTCAGGTTACAGAAATATCACCATGCACAGATTGCGCCAAATATGGCGGCGAACATGAAGGCCATGATTTCCTAAAACCGAAATTTTCCGAGCCGAAGAGCTTAGGTAGCGTGGGGAAGCATACGAGCAACTGAAGAGTTATTAAGCATTCTCCAAGTAAAAACCCATCCTTCCAAAAACCGAGGACAGTTTCATATTCAAGAAATCCTAGGCACAGGGCGTTAAATAGGACATTTTTTTTCCTTAAAAAATACAGAACCGAGCGGTAAAGTCGCTGAACACTGGTAGTTCGGTCTGAAGTTCGAATCCCGCGAACGGGCTGGCTGCATGGGTGTTTTCGTGGTTTTCCCCATGTGTAACGTGTATACGAGCCAGTTTTCCTTAGAAAGTCCTCCACGAAGGCATCCCTCCCCTTAGGCAGATAGCCCTAGTGTGCTTTGCCATAATTAAATACACACACACAAAATACAGAAAGCTATAACAGATGCTCAACAGGTCATGAAAAACTTGTCTGGTATAACAGGAGTTTTATACAAAAATAGACATTGCCGGAGAGCAAAATTTGTGAGGTCTGTAATTGAGGTAAACCATGGATCGTAGGTCCCTTAATAGAATGATCCCTGTGACAATTAGGCCGTGGAATGTGCCTAATCTCTCTACCAGAATCGGTTGATTGCAGCACTTCCTCTTTAACCATAATATAGGCATTACACTCATAACAAAAATCCAGGTGATCCCCCGCTCATTCGCTGAGGATTCTTAACTATCGCAGTTATCGCTGTGACAGAATTCGAGATCGAGGTGGTAGTGCTCTCATTAACGTCAAGAGCAGCTTAAAATCTTGTTTTTATGCCTCTGGTAATAGTCAAGGATTCGAAAAAGAATCCCCAAGTGGAGTATTACGGTACTCTGTGCTTTTTACAACACCCCTGGTCCCAAACTACAGGATAGTTACTTACTCAACATACTTAGTAACCACCATCCCCACTACTGATTAATATAAGCGCAGGCATATCAGCTGGGCTTCTCGTAAAGCAAATAAAAATATGAATTCAACTTCCTTTATAATAATCCATACTATATAATTAACCCAGCTCAAATTTATCCACTTAGTAAAAAGGAATTCAAATTCCGTGTGAATTGACTTCAATTCTTGTTACCTAAATGTGATTACATCAGTATCAGACAAAACTGAGGTAATTATGTTTTTCTTTCAAATCTTTTCATTTAAAGCTGTAGTTCTGTTGAAGCTGAATCTTCGAAACACATAACAAAAAATTTATTAAATAAACTGCCAAGTGACTATAAGATCTGATTCGTAGTATTTAAAATGAAATGTAAAAACAAAGCTCAAATCAAAATACCCTAAAATTCAGTGGCTTGCATGTTTAAATCTTAAAAAGAGATGACATTTTTTCTAAGTGTCCAATATGTTATGAATAAGAAATTTTGTCTTAAGAAAAACACTTTTTGCGAAACGTGATGATGTTAGTTCTTTGTGCTTTAAAATTTAGGTGTGATGCAGGAAAAGATACATATAACATTATGAAGGTACACATGCAAATGTTTCAAAATTGGGAAATTATCACTTATTTTTTAATTCGGCTGTAATTTTGATATGTTAGCGGTATTTCCTGACGTGAGAATATGTGAAAAACGAAATACATTCGGAAATGAAAATTGTAAACATTTCGCTTCGAATTAATAATTCTAGCTATAAATAACTTCAATTGTTACTTAAAAGATGGGCGGAAGATCCTGTATCATCTACAATGTGGAAAAGAAGTTTTGTGCATTATAAAATCGGAAATGATTCAAAATTTGTAAGGAAACAAGTAAAAGTATTCTTTCGCGCGCGCACCAGCGGGCGAGTGCTCAAGTCGCTAAACGCTGGTAGTTCTGTGCGAGGTTCGAATTTCGAAACGGGTTGGCTGTGTGGGCGTTTTCGTGGCTTTCCCCATGTGTAATGTGTATACGAGCCAGTTCCTCTTAGAAAATCCTCCACGAAGGCAACCCTTTCCTTAGGCAGGTAGCCCTTGAGGCTTTGCCGTAACCGCATAAACCAACAAACTATGTATTTGTTATAACCAAAAATGGCTGAGAAATGTGAACAATTTAATTTAAAATTTAGATTTTAACATGGATAATAAGAAAATTGATGAGATTGTTCCATATGCGTTTATTCCAAGCAAAGTCTTTTTTCTGTAAGCGAGATAATAAAGGATTTAGCAGAGAAAATAATTGTTCAATTTCTTTTCTTGAAAGATTTTTTTAATATTTGGTATATTTTAGTGCATTGCTTCATAATTTCAAGTTTTTCGAATTAAATATTTTTTCCAATGTCAATATTTTCTCCACTTCGATATGCTCATCTATAAATTTCTGATTCTCTTTAACTCTGAATTCTTTACTTTCCAAAATGCTTGCATATGTTAGACAAGTGTGAAGAGAAAAAAAATTTTTCTTCTGAATTCTTCAGCTTCTGACACTCAATGTATTCTGAATTTAATGTGTATTTTTTAACTAGTTTTAAACCTTTCGAATTTTCTGACCCCGAGGACAGTAGAAATTAAAATGTACCTAATATCGATTCATTTAACAAAGCCTTAAATACTTATTATTTGATGCAAGTAATTTATGAAGTGTATTTTCGCCATACGTAATGTATAGCCTTATGAGTTATTGAACTTTTTTGAAGAAGGAAACGAACAGAACATGTTTATGAAAGAGTTTATCTTTTGACCGCTCTCTAGTGGCCGAATCTATAAAGCTAATATACAATGGTGTTTGAACTCGAAGTTTTTTGTCCAAGCATTATAACTGATTGGCTGCATAAGGCTTTATAAGCGTGCAGAAACTCACTTTCTCTTAAAAAATTCTCCTTTGTTATTTCTTAAATAACTAATCTTTGCACATTTGAATGCAATCAGTTAAAATCCCTGATTAGTTTTATTGCGCTTCTATTGCTTCACTGTGTTTTCCTCTTTTGTAGCTCCAAAAAGTATATTCTTGTGTCAATAATTATATCTAAATTTTCAAAGCTGCATTTTAAGCTGTATACACATTATATAGATATGACACATCATATACACGAATAATCTGATCTACATGAAAATTGAGGCATATTTATTTATTGGAATAGAATTGTTCCACGCATTCATATTACATGCCATATTAATTTTTTATAAGAAACATGAAATACTGTTCAGCAAAGGAGATGAATTTTGGGTTATGTCAAAAGAACATGCCTTACCTAAAACGTATCATGGTCGTGAGAAATTAAATATAATATCTGCTCAAATAAATATATAACTTGAACTTTTAATAAAATGTGGATTTAAGTATACGTTGTAATAAATACATTACAATTTTTTAATGTTTACATATGCATTATGAAAGTTGAAAAATACAAAGGATAAAGAAAAAAAACCTAAGAATAAAATTTAAAATAAATGTATGTTTTATTTTCATTGATTTAGGTCAAGAGAGGTCCAGTTTTAAATTCTCAGACAGAAATTATTTAATACTCCTACTACTTTTAAATGAAAGAACTCCTACTCCTACTTCTTTTAAAATGAGCGAAAAGGAAAGAAATTTTTTTAGATTCTGCACTTTTTTAGTGGAAAAATTTTATTTATATTTTTATAAGATAAAAAAAGATTTACTACAGTTTTCGCTAAGACTTAAGAAAAGAGCTTTAATTTTTTTTTTGAGTTGAAAATTTTTTGTTTCACATTTTTAGTGCAAAAAACTCTCCACAGGAAAACTCATGTTAATTGCAAAATGTATAGAGAAAAATTACGCTTTGATTTTGGAACAACGAAAAAATTCAGTTAGATATTTTTAGGTAGAAAAGGTTTTACTTTAATTTTTTAGCGAGAGAAAGCTGTACTTTTATTTTATTCATTGAAAACCCCGTGCTAAATTCAAAATATAAAGTTAAAAAGTTATACATTGATTTTACAAAATAGGAAGAACTTCCTGAGATATTTTTAGGTCGAAAACTTTTCACTTGTGTCTTTTCTAAGTCAAAGCATTTCACTTACGCTTTTTCTAAGGTGAAAATATTTCGTTGATATTTTCAATTCAAGACAAACAGAAATCGTTTCAACTTCCCTTAGCACTAAACGTATTTTTAACTCAAATATGTTTTCTTTACATATATTCTAAGATGAAGAGGTTTCATTTATATTTTCTCTAAGATGGAAATTCTCTTACATTTTCTTAAAAGTGACAATATTTCACTACAGTTTTCTAAAAGTAAAAAGTATGCTTTAAATATTTAAGACTTAATTGTTTTTATTGTTTCCCTTTATTTTCTCTTTAATTAATTTCCTTGCTTTGAGCCAGATAAATAGAAAGTATATCTGAAATAATTTCCCTTTTCAAGTATAATCTGTAACTCTCTTTTACAAATGAATATGAACCTCTCATTTTAGATAAATGAGAGTACATGGAGTTTTTTCTTCTTATCGTTTAGACAAATAAAAAGTGCCGTTAACAACACATGCACTAGAAAATAAGTTATTATTTGCTTTCTATACACGCAGTGATTAATTGATTATTCAATAACCTGGATGTCACGTGTATCTCGGCATTCTATCGCCACGGTCAAGATGTTAATATCCATGACACAAATTGGTAATGAGCGTTAGTAGGAAGTAAAATCCAGCAGAGCTATGCTATATTGCCTGAGTTTAGTACTGATGAAACAGGATGAGAAATGTTTCAGCATACTGGAATATAGACAAAAATGGATTTGGCATATGTTTCCCGATGCAAATAGCAAATATAACATTTAGGCTACTGCAAAAGTGAAAATTTCCACTTCCAAAATTTAAGCAAGAAATATGAAGAGCTAACAGTGCTTAAATTTTATTATTATAAATTTATGCATAAATATTTCTTTTCTAGTTTCTTCTGCGTTTTGAAAATATTTTAAAAAGAATGTGAAATTAAATAAACGTTTACACAGAAAATAAGTTTAGGAAAAATCTGAAAAATCTTCGAATTTTAATATCACCCAGAAGGTTATTTTACTTTCTTGTACGAAGTAAGGAAGTAAAGTAAAAAGGTTTAAAATGAATTTACAAGATATTTTCTTGTGACGTCTGGGCGTAAGTACGTATGTAAGTATATCTCATGTAACTCAAAAACGAAATAGAATGTAACTCAAATATATATATTCCCACTCGGTTACTCAGCTCGGTGAACTCAGATTTTTTTTCCTTATATGTTGGTAAATTGTGCATTTTTTGCTTTCAAAAAGATTGAATTTTGTTGTTATGCCTTTAGTTAATCTGCATGCAATAGTTGAAGAATTATGAGCAGTTTTAGAGCTTAAGTGCCGCTAGTCTTAACGAGTAACCCCTTCGCGCCGACTGTCACGTATACGTGCCAGCAACGAACGCACTTATCTACCGGCCGACACGCAGGCGTGCCAGAGCAATGTTGCGTTTTCTACCGAATGTCACGTATTTGTGCCAGTACCTTGGAACGTTTTTCAAACTATAATTTCTGCCACAAGATGGCACTGTATGCCCATATGGTTTCAGATACATGTACATTAGAGCTTTTACTCGAAATGAGAGAAGCATGACTCACATACACGTGTTTTTGATTATATAAACAAACGGGGTACTAAATGTTTCCGAATGGCGTGATTTATGACGTCTCTTTAAATCGTACTTTATTCGCACGTGGTACTTGTTTATTGTAAGTAGAAGTTTTATATGCGCTAAAGCGTTGAGTATTTCGGGTTACAGTTCAGTTTTTAGAAAATAATTAGATTTTGTTAGACGTGAATTCTTTCTGTTTTTACCGTTTCAATGTCGAAGCGTCGAAAATGTTTAACAGAGCATGAAATAGCAGAAATGATGCAAAATATTTCAGATATTGATTCTGAAATTCTGATATTCTGATATTATTCTGAAAGATTAACTGAAAGACATTTTCCAAAACTTTGTTCAGAAGAGACTGATAAGAAAATGAGACGACGATGCTTCGTTTGTTCACATTCCCAGAAAAATCCTCCAAAACGGCGAATGAGTTATTACGAGTTCAAGGAATGTAACGTAGGACTGTGTGTAGATCCCTGTTTTAAAATTTTTCATACGAAAAGAGAATTTTAAGTAATATAATTAGTTTTCAGATGTATAATGTTAAAAGTCATTAAATGGTGAGTAATTAAAATAAAATGTGTAAAATATGCATTTAGACAAGAAATAAGGTAATTAAAGTATATATATAAAAATATCTATAAAGCATAAGCCGTTTAAATACTCTATAGAGCATTATTAAACAATGCGTTGATACTTCGGAAATTTCGTGGATTTAGGCTTAGTAGCAAAAAAGCCCCCGGCCCTGGAAAGACGCTCGCGGAAGACACTGCCGGCCTCCGCGATAAGCGCGCGTTTTCGCTACCCGGCTCGAAAGGGTTCGAGGCCACCATTTGTTTACATTTGAAACTCTTAGTAGAATAGTGAATGAAGTCAGATGGTGACCAACGTCAGTGTCTTTTTGGCCAGTGGGACCTTTAGTTATCTTTCAATTTTGTGCACCAAAAATTTCGTCTTTCTGCCTGTTTGCCGAAGTACTTGTTTTTACGTAGATACTCAATTTTAATTGTAAACGTTTTTAAACTGTATTTGGCATTTTATGTTTTCCTGCGTTTTACAATTTTTAATGGAGATGCTTCGAATTTTTATGTATTTTTGCTTTGCCGCGAAGTCAGAACTGAATTGACTGAATGAGTAATACGTTTCTAATGAAATTCGAGGAAATACATTTGAATGAAGTACAGCAAAAAATGTGTATAATTTAATAGGTGGTGTAAGGAACTCATGTAGTATGAACATTAGATATTTTCCTTAATGATTTGCACTGATTTCGTTTGGGTCATAGTTAAGTAATTTGATGCTGAACATAATCGTGCTGAGTAATTATTATTCTTTTTATCCTAGCACAGGAAAATGATAAGTATGCGTGCTCATGTGCAAATTTGATCAACAAATGTTAATTATTGACTAAAGAATGAAGAATTAAATAATGAAGGCATGTATATTCTTCACATTTGCTAGAGACAGCAGATTTTAACAGATTTTGAACACGTACAGTTTTTAACCCGAATATATGCACCTCGAAGCTTGAATTTGAAATTTGGAGTTTCTTAGTGATTTATTTTGTGCGAGTATAATGATATTTTTGATTAAACGCGACGATTTAAAAGCAATGTATAGAAATTCGGTTAGGCGTAAGATATTTATAATTAAAATTTAATCAGATTAGTCGGTGTTCTAAAAGAAATGTGTTGCCACTCTACAAAGTGTAATATATTGGTCTTCCATATTTCATAAAATAACTCATCTATTTAAAAGAAGTGTGCTGCTATCGCCCGATATAAATTACATTTATCTGCCACGCTCATTTATTTCGAAGTAAAACTTACAACAAAAGCGATTCAATGACTAATATTCAGTCATAATATAGTCACTTTAATAATATAGTCACTTTCATGACTAATATCCTTTCTGGGTCAAGAAGCATTGTTAGTGGATGTTTAACCATTTAAAGAGGAATACTTGTGTTGCATACAATTTATTATCATTGAAAATGCCGACGCTTTGAACCCAAGTTAATTTTTTTCCCTGAGTAAAACGGTTGAGTAACTTTTAAAGAAGTTCTTTGAAAGTTTAAAGTTCTTTGAAATGTTTTGATGATTGAAATTGATGGAATGAAGATTACGTAAAAAACGAAATATTTCAGCACTGCGTAATGCCCATGTATAAGTTGTCGCGAGAAAAATTAGAAATCTTTCTCATCTGTTATGTAATTTTTATTATTTGTATCTTGTCTTTTTAACTTAAATCAAAGAGATCGATTTTTCTCTGTATAATTCATTCATTCATTATAACTTATGCCGAGATATTGCATTAAATGCAACGTGTCCGGCTCATAAGGAAATCATTTTGGAAATAGATTTTTTAAAAATAAACTTTTGGTAATCTTCAAACTGAAAACTGTATAGAAAGTTTTTTTTATATTTAATTTAGTTTATTGCTTGACAACTGCAATTAATATTAACCCTCAAACTATTCATATTTGAAGTACGGAATAATAAAATGAAGACATTTATCTGAAAGTATGAACATGAACATCAGGACGCTTCCGCATATTTATAAAGCTTAGCGACGATAACTGATTTTGTGTAATAGGCTGTACGTTAAAGATAATGTTTCGGTCAAAAAGAAATCGGCCCACAAGCGGTCGAGCGGTTTAGTCGCTGAACACTGGTAGTTCGGTCTGGGGCTTGAATACCGACAAAAGAATGACTAAATGGGCACTTTCGTGGCTTTCCATATGTTTAATGTGTATACGAACCAGTTTCCCTTAGATAGTCCTCCATCTCTTCCTTTAGCAGATAGCCCTGAAATGCTTTCTTATATAGTTAAACAAACCAAACCAAATGAAAAATAAATCCCATAAAAGTTGTTCATTTACTGCATTATCGAAAAACTTCCAAAATCGAAATCCGTATATTTCATGGACTGGATATATAGATTTAAAGGCAATATGAAACTCTTTCCAAGACATGTGACATTTTCAATTAACTCTTGATTTGAAGAAAAAATTCTAGGAACTAGTATTGAATTTGACGTATTTTGAAAATACCCTTTTGATAGCTATGTTTTTAATTCTGGTCTACCATTTTCATTCATTTTAAAGAACTAATATATATATGTGTGTATGAAGAAATATTATTACCGAATTAAACGTAATTGCAACGGTCCTTTAAATTCTCAATTTTAATTGCATATATCCCCTTTTAAAAACTCCATAGTGCATCATATTACATCACACTTCCCTTGCAGTAACGGCAATGTCCGGTGTTTTGTCCAGTCGCTGTTTAGGATTAAAACAAAGACTTTCCAAACTTATAAATACTAGTTCAGTTATTACGCATCACTCGACTGCCGCTTGCTGTACCGAGAAAAGGTTACGTCTCTTCGTTACACTTCTTTTTTTACTTTCTTGTACGAAGTAAAAAGGAAGTATTGTAATCGCGAAAAGCTTCAGGCAGCATATTTCAACGAAAATATCCACTGTGACCGCTTTCGAATGCAATTTAACGATGTTTTTGCGTGATATCTGTACGTAAGAACAGAATAAAGGACTCCTTTCCTCCAAAAAAACTAAAAAACTGCTTTAAAATGAATTCTGAAGAGAATTTTTCGTGGCGTCTGTACGAACGTATGTACTACGTACGTACGTACGTATCTCGCCTAACTCAAAAACGAGTATCCTCAGAACGTTGAAAGTTTGTATATAAGGACTACTATAACATGTAGATGTGCACCTCGTATTTTGGTTTCAATCGGCCGCGCCAAACGTATATAAATATATTTATAAATATATTCACTCTGTTACCCGGCTCAGTGATCTCAGTTTCTTTACTCTTATATGTTTGTAAATCGTACATTTTTTGCTTTAAAAATGATTGAATTATGTTGTTTTTATCTTGCGGTTAAGGGTTTTATGCCTTTAGTAAATCTGTATGTGATATTTTTAGAATTATCAACAATTTAAAAGTTGTTTAAGTACCGCTAAGCTTATTTTGATGCGGCCATTGCTTGTTTACATTTGAAACAGCTGAGTAGTGAATTTGTTGAAACAAAATACAAGGAAAAAATGCTTACAATTTAATATTCCGTACAAGGAAGTCATGTGGTGTACACATCAGATTTTTCTATTATCTAAAATGCAAACTGCATATACAGGTATTTTAGGGTGCGTTTAGTACTCCTAGTGTAGTACCAATGTAAGTTAAAATGGAATTTTTCTGAATAATTGCTTTCCAGTTCAAAATAAAAATGATGTTTTAAGTACCAGACCAGTTTTGATTTCCGCTCCATGAGATCTATGCAGCAATTTTTTTCGGTTATGACTAAAAAGTGAATTGGTCATCATCTTGCGCAAAACCTGCATCACATATATATTATCTGCTTGAAACAATCCTTTCTGTGAAGTAGTTCTAAACTGACGTGCTCAGTCATGAAATACAATAATGAAGAAAATATTTTGCAACATTTTCCGACATTAACCGTAATCATATGGAAACGAATCAATTAAGAGGTTAAATAATTTCTGTTTATTTCGAATCTAAATAATTCGGTGTTCGTTTCAAAAGACTGACCATATTAAAGCTGGTATATTCTGTGTTAAAATATCTTGTTTTCAATTAGTCACCAGACTTTGATGAACATGTCTACATCATTTACAAACGTCAATAGAATATTTTCAATATTATATTTTCAATGAGACGGAGGTATGAAATTTTCGCCGTTCTTTTTTTGCTCATAATTTGAAATTTGAGTTTAAATAAGCCCAGCCAGGTTCATTAAAAATTATTAATTCATTAAAGTTTTAAATACACATCTAAATTTATTTTAACTAATTTTATGATCCCGTACATTTTTAAACTGTTACTTCCAATAAAATAAATGTTGTAAACTTTTCGCATACGTAATCTACTTTGGACACATTTTCGGCTAACTTATAATTATTAATAAGTTAGGTAAAACCTACGTAATTAACCATCACTAGAATTATGTTAATTATGTTATGTTCGTATTAGTATGCCTGCATTTTCATTTCTTTTTTTCAGTTCTAATGAGAATTTAAACTAAATAAAAGAGAAACAATTTTTAAAAGATCTGAAAGCGTATACAAACATGTTTCGAGAGTATTTGTTCTAACGCTGATTAGGCTAAAATCGCTAAAAACAGTATATTATTATAATTTCAGATTGACAGTCTTGCACGCTTTAGATAAAAATTAATTTATTCCGCACAGTGTGTTGCCACTCTTCGCTTTGGAATTATTTTCTCAATTAAAAATTCACTAAAGTTTAAAAATATGAAATAAATAATAAAACAAATTCCAAATTAAAGATTAGGGTTTCCAGGTGCCCATATTCGTCTTTATTCAAAATTTGATGGCTGTAGGTATCGTTGTTTTTTCACTACAGACTCCTCATGATCTAATTTCTTTAAATGTGGTACAGGGCGATAATATTTGGTGGCAACAATTTTGAAACGTGATACAGCCGTTTATACTGATTCCACGCAAAATGCCGTTTTGAGACTAACAGCCCTTCTAGGCTAACGCGCCTTTGAGATAATAAATGAATTCAGAATACTTGAATTACAGGGGAGAACTTGTAAAGTCTTGTATTCTTTGGAAGGATAAAAAAAGACTTTAGAAGAATTATCCTCCAGTCTTAGGAAAAAAAACATCAGAAGTGGTGTGTATAAGATCCTTTTATTTGAATATAAAGAGGTAAGAATAACTCAACTTGGGTTTACAGAAGCCAACACTTTGTGCTTAACTTAATGTTGAACGTAATGTTGAACTAAATCAAATGCAACAGATTAACGGCTTACAAGATGAGAACTTGTAAAGTCTTGTATTTTTTAGAAGGATAAAAAAAAAGACTTTAGAAGAATTATCTTCCAGTCTTAGATATCAAAGCAAAAGTCAGAAGTGGTGTGTATAAGATCCATTAAATTTGAACACAAAGAGGTAACAGACTCAACTTGGGTTTACACAAGCCAACACTTTGGGCTTAACTTAAATACGTAATGTGAACTAAATCAAATGCAATAGATTAGCTTAACGGCTTGTAAGATGAGGTAACGCGCAGGAAAGGCTCTGATTCGTAGAATATCGGGGAGATAAGCTAAATGGCTAGAAGCACTCAACGCCACGGAATCAAATTACTCATAAGTCAAGATAAGAACGTAACCTCAATTAGGCATAACACGCTCTGAAACTGACTTGCGAAACCTTCGCTTAAATAGCACTTCTTTTTTATCTTTCACCTGAGTAAATGCTCGCTATCTCATTTACATTCTGGGGTGAAAAGTGTGTGTGAAAAGAGAGTGACCAAAAAGTAAGTTAAAATTAACTATTAGTTAAAAATAGATAGATAAATTCTCACAAACTTTTGGCAACATTTGCTGAAGATTACTGTTACGCTTCCCTTCCTCTTGAATAAATTTAACGGTTTTAGCTTCGGCAAGCCTCGTTTGCCCTGAGCCAAAGCTTATTTAGAAATATGTTTAAATTGTATTTTACATTTTATTTGACTCGAACCTTTCTTCAATTTTTTTAAAAGCTGTGGAATTTATTTCTATTAGATTCCTAAGTTTGTATGAATGTCACTTTACATATTAATAAAGGGGGTTGTTTTAGACCTTCACTTTGAGTTTGTAATCACTGTAGTTGAAATGAAAGATGCCACGAAAACTCGTTAACTGTCTTTGTGGTTCTAGTTTAGTGTTTTGAAACAAAGTAGAACCGTGCAAAATTGCTTCCTTTCATCTTATACTACAAAACAATGTAGAACCGTACAAAATTGTTTCCCTTCATCTTATACTACGCCAGAATTTAACACCATTTCTTTAATACGTCTGTGACATACAACTTTGTTTCGAGTATTTATTTTTTTCAAATGCATTATTCGAGAAAACATTTGTAAATTCAGTTTCAGGTGTATTAATTGAGTTATTTTCAAAGTCAATCTCTTGAATTTATGAGGTTACATCAAACGCTTTTCTGTTTTATTATCAACTATAAATCTCTTTAAACATCCATATTCTTTGACATTTTCAAAAAACGGAATTTTTTAGTTTAATTACCAGTTGCATCAAGTTTGTTTCTTTCAAATACTTGGTTGTTTAACCTTATAAACCACACTGTGTGTGTGTTTGTGCCTACAAATAAAAATGCAAATTGGAATTAAAAGTGCTATAATTCAAAGTGTTGTTCTTAATCTTTTAGACTGGGTATCGCTCGAGTTGGCGTCTGCATGGGTTGTTAGCCATACGGAAGATTACAAGTTCTGAAAGTAAAAGTGATGTGATGTGCCAGGACAATGATATTAATTGTATGAAATTGGTAACAAACAGTATTTTGAGAAATTAATGATGAGAGTATACGATGATTTATTTATTTATTTATTTACCATCAGATGAGCAGCTGCCCCGCCTTTAAGACATTCAGCTTTTATGCTCAACTGATGGAATCATCTACCAACTGTGTTGTTATATATAAAATACAATAAAATTTTAGAATTTTTATAATTACCTAATAAAAATTAAATATCATGAAATAAATATAATATAAATACAATAAATAAAAATTAAAAATTTAGAATTACATAAATGCCTAAATACAACGTTGTTGTGTATGAAGTCAATATAGTATTAGAATTTTGCGAATTATATAATAAAAATTAAAAACAAATTAAATATATAAATACATAATACCTAAATAAATATGTAAGTAAATGAAACATAAATACGTAAGTAAATTCTTAAGAAGATCATTACAAATTTTGAAAATGAACAAACAACATAATGTATCAGAATAGTAGGGGCTGAGAATGTAAGTTTTGTAAAGAGTTTAGAATAAGCGTATAGCTTTTGACTATGGAGAGTGAAGAGCAATAATTGAATAAAAGTTGATGAGAAATAGTATTTGAATAAATTAGGATGACTTGAATGAAACGTTCTTCGAAATTCTTGATAGATAGTCATTCTTGAGTAACAGTCTTGACTAATAATTAATATATTTAAGGTTAATATATTAAGGAGATGGAGTTAGAAAATATTCTTATATTCTTGATTGAGTTTGGAAGATCTTGAAGATGTTGACTCTACAGGGGGAAAAAACCTTTTTATCTTCAGCGCGCGGAACTGTGTGTCGGAAATTCTAAAGATAAGCTCATTTTAAAATTATTTTGCGACATTGCTATTGAAGTGAATTTTATGGTTTAAGTGCAAACATGATATTTAATAAAGAAAGGTAACACACAAAATGTTATAAAAACGCCCCTTTGGATTTCATTTAAAATCTGAAACCTTTCAGAATTTTTAAAAAATTTTTTATTGTTATTTATTTATTTATTTACCAACTATTGCTCCTGGTAAATTTCTTATTTGTAGTCTATAGGCGTTTTCTTTCCTCCCACTTTTCTGCTGGAATTCCTGAGCTAATACATTTACAATAAATAAAACGATTTTGCCGCATTTATATTAATTCTCTGCGATTTTACCAAACGGATTTTTCACACTGAAAGAGAAATGCTAATTATTTTGCACGAATTTCCGTTCTGTTTATAAATTTGCAATAATGTTAATGTTTAGGTTTACGATAAAAGCACACAAAAAGATGACCCATATCTTAAAATTCTGTTTTCATTACTACTGGCAGTGGTAATTCTTTAAACGATCTTTTTGATGATAGTTGTAGTTACTAAGAAAGACTAATTTTCTCCCATTACAACTTTTTTCACAAAAGCGTTAAGATTAAGAAAAATGTTTGAGGAAAGAATATTACTTTCTTAATAGCTCTACTCAAAATTCCAATTAATATTTAACAGAAAATGAAGTACTTTAATAAAAGAGGCAGAAACCATTACAGGTTTTCATTCTGCGCCATCTTCATTACTGCAATTTTTTAATTTTCTGTCTCTTCGAACAAGCTGAGAAACTGATGAAAAAAAAAATCGATCTTCAGCTGTGATAAAAACGAAATCTCTTTCTGTGAAATCGATAGTGAAGGGTATAAAGACGACGAAACTGGAAGGAAAGATAGAAACAAATTTACCAACTTTCAAAGTTCTCTGCTATTAGCTATTTTGTGTATCGTAAGGAGTTAAACTAAGGATTAATTTAGTTTCCTCAGATACTTTTATTTCTCATTTTCTTTTTTAGAATATGGTATCTAGACTTGCGATAAACATCACCGCCATTTGTTTAAAATATATCTCATAGTTTGTAGAGCCATTACATTTTTTAAGCAGGAAATGTGAAAAATGAGGAATGGCCTCTCCAGGACTCGAACCTTGACCTCTCGAACACGCGCCGAGTGTGCTTCCGTTACACCACGAAGGCATGCAGAAAGGAGGGAGAAAATACCTTATATACTTCCCCTTTTACAGGGCGACTTGGGATTACGGGACCCAATCGCCAAATCCTGATGGTCAAGAATCATCATCCATCAACTTTTAGTTCGGGCGCCAGTATAGAGTCATTAGGTTTTTGTTTAAGTAGTAGACGTAAAAAATGAGCAATGCCCTCGCCGAGATTCGAACCTGGACCTCTCCAGTACGCGCCGAGCATGCTAAACGTTACACAACGAAGGCATGCAAAATGGAGGGAGAAAATAGCTTATAAGTTATCTTCTTAAAGCATTTTATGCCCTTTATGAAACTAGTAAACGACATTTGTGATTCCAACCGTTTACATGCTGTTGTTTAGCAGATTATTTGCTGCTTTTTCCATGCTATATGCAAGCATCATTTACTTACAATAAAATAACCACAGCAATCATGCTTAATAATCAGATTAACTGAAGTTAGTTTTGCATCAAAGTATTAAATTCAAATTGTTATAGCCACTTTTAAAATCTATAGTGGCATAAAAAATATCAGTGAAATTATCAAAGCAGTTCCAAGATTCAATACTCCTGCAACTAAAAGTGAATATAGTTAATGAAAAAACACATATATCCGATCGGGAAAATGGTATGGAACCAGAGAAAAATATCCCTGTATTCAAGTTATAATCATTAATCGAAATAATTCTCTTATGTTTGTTGCGTTTTACAATTAAATATACTGAAATGTATTTTCCTTAGGACATGAAATGCTTAGGGAACAGCTGTAGATGTTACGAAGGATATTGCGAACATTTAATATGTAACGACATTTAATATATAATGATAAGGTTTATTTAATTTTCATTTTACATAGAGTAATATATAAAGTTTGATATATAACACAAACGAAACGAAAATTTAATAAGCCTGCTGAGGACTTATTTACATGATACAGGAGAAATATAAATTTCAGAAATCTAAACTTCCGTAGTTTAGTTTTCTTGTGCGAAATATTGAATATAGTGGAAAGTACGAGTGAATTTGCATAGTCATTTTCTATTGTAATGAAACCTTTATAGAACTGCTTAAAATATTTGTCTTCCGAGTTCATTAATATAGTCTATGGAACAATATAAACTAATCTTCAGTTATTTCCGACTGAAATCGTTTAATTCTAAAGGACTGTTTAAATGCAAGATATAATATCAGTTTCGTTACTAATATTAATATAGTATAACAAATAAACCTCCTATTTCAGTTACTTACTAGGTATAACGGAAAGCATTCAAGAGTTGGCTGCCTAGAAAGAAATATTTTCTTGAAGGAGTATCTAAAAAATCTGATGTGGACACTATACGACTTCCTTGTATGGCCTAATAAAATACACACATTTTTGTTTTATTTTGTTATGGCGCCTTTTAAGAAGATACCACACACAAATTTTAATTTTCCTAAAATCCTAACCTAATTAAATAACATTGCGTTGTGATTTAAAATTTCCGGATTAACCTCGTGTTGATAACTGGTGATAATCATGAGCAGTGATTAAATAAAACATACAATTGCTATTCCAAGAAAAGGATGACATTTATTTATCAAGAGAGTACCTTGAGTCATAAAAAATTATTGAAAATCTTCATAAAAAACATTTCTACCCCGAAGAAATAGAAAAAACATAGGATATATATATTTGATCGCATCCTTTAAATCTCTAACGTTTTGTAGAATGAATTATTTATCCAACATATTGAACATAAAGAAAATCAGTCAAAATACAACATTTAACAAAATTCTTAGAAGGATCATCTATACTTAATTTCAAACAAGCGGTATTTTCTTAATTGACAACTATTGCACTAATTTATTTCTTCACTAAATATTACTTTACTGCTGGCACGAGAAGGTATTCCGAAAGCTAGGAGCACTAATTATTAAATAACTTTAACAAGGTTATTTTTCTTTCCTTGAGTTATATTAAAGTTTTCCTAACATTTATTTAGTTATAATTAATTTAAAATTTCCTTAATTTTTAAAATTTCCTTTTAGAAAGTTTTCTGACCTAAAATAATTTGAAAATAAAAGAATTAACATCCGACATTAAAAATCATTGCATTTCCTTGATAAATAATTTCAACATGTATTTTCCAAAGGTTTATGATCTAGTGTACCTGAAATTTTATCTCATGAAGAAAACGAACTATTTATAGAAATTTTCTGTTTTCGAACCTTAACTGAAGATTTCAAAAATAATACACTTATTAACGTTTCTCTGAAAAAACGAAATAAAAGCTATTAAATGTTTAGGGCTATTTTACCCAACCTATTTGTGTGGTTAAGGATTTTCTTCCATGTTATATTTGAAAAATAAATACAGAACAAAATTTAAAGTGGATTCTAATTTAAGGTTAAAATTAAGTGAAATATGGCCAAACAAAGAAATTTATCGCCCAAATTCAGGCCCAAATTGTACACTAAATTTTAGAATTAAAGTATTATAACTTAAATATTGATACTTAAAATGGTAACCAATATTTAATCTAATATTTTGTGTAGGTGCATATTTAATACAAATATCCAGTAGGTTGTGAAAATGCCAACAGACACATATTAATATTTCTATTGAGAAACTGAAGGCCAATCATTGTTAAATGTGGTGGTGGTACTAAATTTGTCCAGTTTCTATTGAGATAATATGCGGTAGTCAAAAGGTTGAGAACCACTGCTCTATAGGATAATTCTATTTAAGACTGGCAGTATCTAAAAATCCCCACGTAGTGGTTCAGTGATAATTCTGTATTCAAGAACACCTAATGTAGTGGTGAAAAATGAATTTATTTGAATATCCATAATCTAATATAACATCTCATTGGCAGCATTCAAGCTGCATCAAAACAAATCGAAACCAAGTTCTCAAGTTCAGACGGTTGCCATTCAGAGGCAGAGAAAAGTATCAATTCAAGCCGTGTAAAACGCTTCAAATATTATTATCTAATTCTTTGATTAATAGCTCGAGTTTATTATCGTTGCATGTATATTATCACTAATAATAAACAAATTAACACTTTGTCCTTGTAATCATAAATTTAATTCATTTAACTTTCCAAAAATACCAGCTAAACGTTTCACTCAATGTTATTTAAACGAAACATAAATAAAGAAACCATGCATCGAAGCTATTCCATTTACCTAATTATAGCAACGTTCTGAAAGCAAAATTCTCTGCTAAATAAATATGATATTGACTATAATCGAAACAAATTCTTTGATGCGTTCGTAGAAACAATTAATGAAATTCGTTTACTCTTCGATGCTCAAAAAAATTTTTCTTGCTGCTGGCATTTTCTTGCTTTAAATAAAACCCATAATCATAACCATAAATAAGAAGGAAATGAAAAAAGATTTTTTTAAACGAAAATTAACTGCAGCCGTTTTTTTTACTGCAGATGTAAATTCATTCTAATGTCATTCGTAATGAAAAGAAATGAATTTTTCCTTTTCCTTTTCGAGAAGGGCAAATTTCCGTCCTGCATATTTGTTAATATTTCCATTATCTAACAGTCAGTCTGGTTTAGGAAATTAATTTTAATTTCACTGAGAAAGGATTTAGTTGATCATCCCTAGAGATTTTCTGCGTGGAAAAAGATTATGAATGATTTCCATTAAATTCAGTTTTTCTTTTTTTCATGAAACACAGAAACATTATTTACAATAAACACATCTGAAATTTCTTTCGCGTATTATCTACCTAAATATAAATAAAACTTTGTGTAAAATCATAAAATTCTGGAAAAATGAAACAAAAGTGTAAGTTTTTAAATCGTTATTATGAGTGAAAACTTAAAATATTAAGTATCATAGAAGTACAAATTTCAACACGAAATTTATGAAAGCGTTAAATAAAAAAAATTATACATTTATTTAAATAAGTAAAACCTAAACATCTTGAAATTCTTATGTTTTTAATGTTCATTTAAGAGAGCTCCTTCAGTTCATTTTACAATGTGTAATACATAAAGTTCACTCATTACAGCTGGGACTTAATCTGTTTTTGAAATTGTAAAAAAATGAATCCAATGAAGAAACTGATTACGTTATATATCATATGAATCTTTTATGTGTTTTACGTATATATATATATATATATATATATATACATAAAACAAATAATTAATATAATATATATATATACATAAATTGGTTAAATTACTTTTGAATACATATATATATATATATATATATATATATATATATATATATATATATGTATATATATATATATATATATATATATATATGTGTGTGTGTGTGTGTGTGTGTGTGTGTGTGTGTATGTATTCAAAAGTAATTTAACCTTTTTTTCCATTTTAATCAAAAGTTGCCACGAAACAAAAAAAACAAAAAATACACCATATAATATGCGGCAAGTAGAAAATAAGATACTCTCTCTGTTCCATAATAATGGCAGCAGTTGATGAATTTAATATTTCGCGTAATAATAGTAGCAAAAGGAAATAAATATAGATTATTTCCTTTTGCTACTATTATCATGCAACATTTATTGACAAAACAAAGGATTAAATTAAGCAATAAATTAAAAATATTGCTCCTAATTTTTATTTTGAGTGTTCAGATCGTTTCTGATTTTACAATAATTTCTTTACTCTGCATTTTCAACTTTTCAGTAGGATACTCTGTCTATGGCGTGAGCTTAAAATTATCGGAGTCTACTTTCTCATCGTCTCCAGCATAACTTGCTGAAGTAACAGGAACGTATTATCCAGTACCTAAGGAGAAATATTTGGAAAGGCTATGTTTAGTGCTTCTGTAGTGCCTCTTCTGCTAAGAGGAATATGTCTAAATTTTTCCAAATTTTCTCCATAATCTTTGCATTTACGTCCACAGTTTTTTTTCAAACAATAATCGTTAGCGTAAGATTCCCTTTGACAATTATGTTTGGAAGCACGTTTCCAAATTTTGGACATGGTCATTCTGTTGAACTTAAATTGTTTCGCAGCTAACGTAATTGCATCTTTCTGGGACTTTTCGTTTTTCTTTTGATGCATCAAGAACTGGGCAATGGCAATTCGATCTTTGCTTGAAAACTTTCTTTTTGCATCTTACTTTCACAATAGGTAGATATTCAATTGAAATAAAACAACTGATTTTGATCAACGGATGAATTTAGAAAAACGTTATAATTCGTAATAATTATGTAAAGCTAAAAGTTGAAAGATGTGTCAAAACAAATGACAGATGTCATGAAACAATGATTTTTATTAAAGGATTCGCAAATTCGCTCTACAACATAACATGGATTTACATTCTATAATAATTCTCGTTTGAATACTCATTTGCAACTATTATTCGACAGAGGTATTATGTAAAATATGATTATGCAGTGCCTTTGTATATGATAGTTTCTGTATATGCGGAAGTAATGCCAAGAAAAAGTTCGAAATGTTCAATCATCGTTTCATGTTTATACTTTTACGACGAAAATAAAAAATGAGGGATAATTTTACGGCGTTTTAGTATATCTGGCACTAAATTTGAAACCATTCTATCAACAACTAATGACGATAACTTCCAATTTTGATTGGCTTGAAAGTGTCCTTTTTTCTATATTGCTGGTCACAAGAATTCTTGATTTTGATTCTCAACGCATCCAATTTCCTAACAAGTTTTGATATTTTCAGAAGACTGCAAGCAATGTCTTTCGTTGATCGAAAGAGAAGTAAATCAACATCAGGGAATTAAAAAAAAAAAAAAAAAAAAAAAAAAAAAAAAAAAAAAAAAAAAAAACCAAGAAGGTCAAATAGATAGATCTGTAAAGACATATCGATAAAATCACGGATAATTTCCTTTCTAATTTAGAGAACTAAGCAGCATATAAAAGTCGCCCCACTTTGGACTGTAGTAGCACCTGAATATGGAAGTCAAAGGTTTCGTATACCCTACCATTAATTTACCTTCTCTACTTCTTTCTTTCCCTATCTATCTTTCTACAAACAAAACTAAAAATCCTGGAAGAAGTAGACTGGGATGTATTGCAGAAGAGTACAACTGCCGGAAAGTACAGAATCGCCAATGCTACCTTATCCACAGTACTTAAAGATAGTGAAAAAAACTCTTAATGCTGCTGCATCGGGTTCTCGGAATTCAAGAGAATAAATACAAATCTGTCAAGACTTTACTTTGAACTTTAAATGGATCTATAATTCAGTCAAGAGCAAAACAGACTGCACAAAATTTCGGCATTCAAAATTTCAGTTGTTCTGCTGGTTGGCTGTATCGGTCCCAAAAGAGATACTCAATTTCATCATTAGTGATTTGTGGTGAAGCAAATAAAGATGATGAGAAAGAGCAAACAATTAGCGGCATGAGTTTGACTCAGTGAGATAAAGATAAGCGTCGATTTATGTCCTACAGTACGGATGAAATTGGATTTCTTAGAAATCTTTTCCCAAGTCGTACCCTCGGAATTATACTTGAAAAATGCCATAGTGGAACACAACGTTTAACTGTTGTGCACATGGGTAGAAGACTGAGGAAAAAGAAAATGCTTTATTATGAATGTTTTTGCGCTTTGAATTTAGAATTTGCTGTTGTTTTTAGCAATTTTCAGTATTTCATTACGGATGTTTTTTGCGTTTTTAATGTAACTAAATTGTTGCTGTTATATGTAATTTCAGTGCTTCGTTATGCATGTTTCTTACGTTTTAATTCCGTTAATTTGTTTCTGTTTCATGTAATTTTCAATGAACCGCCATTTTTTAAAATGAGTTTGTTTTTACATATTAAGGTTGGCAAAAAATTAGTCGCCACCAATTGGTGACTTTGCGAAAGCGGATTATGTGCTAGTGCCGTGAGGAAATTATGATAAATTCTCATATGAAATAAAATTACAAAATTTTACATATCTAAGATAATGTTAGTACCAAAAACTAAAATGGAATTGTTGAAACATTTTTTTAAACTGTCATCAAAATGAAAAGAATCATAAAAATATGCACTAAATATAAAAATAACAAAAACCACTGCTGCAGTTTAAAAACTGATTGCTATTTTCCCCTTTTAGTAAGACTTTTGCGGTGGAAAATTTCTGTTTACATTACAGAAACCAAAGACCTTTTTCATTTTTAACCGGCTAAATTCTATAATTACATTTCAAGGAACACGTCTCATTGGAAGTAATTAATGGAAAAGCAATTATCTCACCGGCGATGAAATGACAGGAAATTATTAGTTCTTCCTTCCTCATATGTACCTTATTTCCCTTATCTTGCGTTGTAACTAAATGAGATAATATCCTTATTTAGCCATAAATGAGTTCGTGCAAAGTACTAATTTAAATATATTGTAATGTAAAAGGAAAATCTCACATGCAATTTTGGGTACATTATTATATTGCGATGAGAATCAGTTTTATGAGAATCAATATAACTTGCACATTTTTTATAATCCTTATTAATGAAACAGAATATTGACCGAATTATAATTAAATTTTTAAGATAAAATGAGTAACAGACGTTACAGCTTTCTTAGAATGATATACACAGTGCTGTCTTGATATGACGATAGCAGTGACACCAGTATTAATCTGACGTCATACTGAACGGAAATTCGTAAAGTGAAAAACTCGTATATTTACATAAGAGTCAACACGCTAAACTTCAAAGCACGTTTTATTATTTGGGCTCCACTTACGGCTGAGAAAAGGAAAAAATAAAATGGAAATTCCGCAAAATATATTCGGGAAGTTGAATTCTATATCTATGCGAATGTAAATCAAAGATACGGTACATGTCCTTAACACATATTTGTTACTTAATACACACTGAGTGTTTCAGCAAATTTGTTACAAAATTTCAGGAGAGATTAGAGTACAACTATACGTTGTAAAAACTCACAGCAATGGTCCGAAATGCTTTCCTGGCGCGATAACTAACGACACAAAACACAAGAAAGGAAGGACACGGACAAGGTGAGAATATATGTTTATGATGTTTAATGTAGCGGAAACCAAGAATTAAGAACAAAAACTGGTAAAGGTAAAAGTGTTGAGAGCACCAGAAGCTTTATTAAATTTCGAACAGGTATAGATTCCAATCACTAACCGACTAGAACAAATTTAAATCACCATGAGGCCAAGAGTCACAGAGTTTTGGTAAATTTGGGTACTATGGGTGAGGTTGTTTGAGGAAAGAAGGTTAGAAGAAGAATGGTAGTTCTTTACATGGAGGTTTAGAAATTTATTATTAAGAGAAGAGGATTAAAACGAGAGAAAGGTTATTAGATGAGAAAGAAAAAGAAGAAACCTAGAAAAAGGATCATTAGGAGGGTTAACTGTGTAGTGGGTGAATTAATTACTAGCCCATCGGATGAGATCAGATTTTAAACACTTTGTACCTTTGGGAAAAGATAAAAAACTAATAAAGCAAGTTTTATATTAAGCTAGAGCAGAATATATCATATGACAAATTTAGAATAATAAATACTTGATAAAGAAAAAGAACAGAAAATAATATATAGAATAATACATAATATGTCATATAATAAAATTTTGAACTTTCCAAATTTGGAATAAAATGCTAAAACATAGAATATATCATATGACAAATTTAAAATAATACTTAAAATATAGAAAATAAAACATAGAATAACACATAAAGTATACAATAATACATAATTCATCATATAAAAATAAAATTTAGAATTTTTAGAATTTAGAATAAATTGTTAAAACATAGGATAATAAAATTAATAAAATAAAAGTATAAAATGCAGAAGAGAATAATATCGTATTTTAGAGTTCATGATCACAAAAGTTCATATATTTTACATGACTCATACATTATTCATTACTCATTTTTATCATGACACAGCAAATCAATATCACGTTTCACCTTTTCAATTCTAATTTGCTGTCATGACTCAATTTTTGTATTTCATTTTGTTTATTATGGATTTTGTGAGTCTTGTTGTTACAATCAAGACAAGTTATTGGTTGCGAAAGAACCAAAACAGACGATCGTCATAAGAGAATGTGTTCGAAATTACGTTGGAAACTTATTCTCAGCATGGGATTTTCAGAGGTGGTCCGGTGCATTGGCCATCAAGATCGCCAGACCTTACTTGTATTGACTACTTCCTCTTTGAGGCGGAGGGTATGTCAAGACGCTGGTGTACGAAACCCCCGTTAGAAGTGCTGAGAAACTTAATGTAAACATTGTGGCAGCTGCTGAGGAAGTCGGGAAAATGTCCGGTGTTTTCCAGAACATCGGATGCTCCGTGTGCTGGAGATGCTGATGTCTGCATCAGGGTCTAGGGCCGTAATTTCGAACACCTTCTTTGATGACGATCGTTGACTATTTCTGTTCTTATGTTTTGATTTCTGTTGTACTGAGCATAATAAACATGTTTATTCATTCTATTACTGTTCTTCCTTTCTTATGTCTTATTTTGTCACTACCGCGCAAGGAAAACGTTTTCGACCATCCATTGCTAAGTAATTTTCCATCGTCAAGATGTACTTTATCTCTCCTGAAAATCTTTACCCGATCTGTTGGAACATCCTGCACATATTATTAAAACATGAGTATCACCTAATAATTTCTTTATATTGTCTAATAGTTGTGTAATATTTTTAGTACTTTTAAAAATGTTTTAAAGTTTACTTAAGGTCACCTAAAATGTCCTGAAATTAACGAAATCCTATGAAATTAAACTAAACTTGCATCTTTTACTGAAATTGTCTTTTAAGCGCTTTATACGTTTCCAAGGATTCCTCAGTCCAAAAAAAATTGTTGTTATTCGGTAAGAAGAAAGCTATTATGTACTTAATGACGATACTGAATAATTATTACAAAAATTTACTGATAATGTTAAAAATTAACTTACGCTTGAGATAAATCAAAACTCTAAGGTATTGCTTGTTCCAATAAAGTATTCTTTTAACACTTTTTGACTTGCAAATTCAATTTAATGCAAAAGCTATGGCTTTCTTTATATTTATATAATGCAAAGATATTGCTTTCTTTATAATTACATAATGCAAAAGTTATTCCTTTCTTTATACTTAATTCTTTAAAAATGTATTCTAGATTCCTTGTTATGACTAAGAATATAAATAAATAAAAGTTATTTCATAAGAATAAATTGAGTTTAATTAAAAAAATTAAATTTAACTACATATTTAATTAAATATTCTTTGCGCCATTGCTGCAAGGAATGAAATTTAAATTTAAACAAATTTAACTTCTAAACAAATACGTATAAAAGTAAAAAAGTAGAAAAGCAAATTTAAATTCTAAAAAAAATAAATAAATAAATAAAAGTTACATTCTAATGCTAAATAATCTGTAGCATAAAAACTAAAGGCTTCGAAAGCAGTTTAAACTAAATGTTTCCTACGAGGGCCATCCAGGAAGTAGATTACGTTTCCGTCTGTGTCCGCTAGGGGCGGGGCTAGCGCGGCCATCTTGGGGTCAGAGCGTTGCGCAGCTCAGTCTGCATCTAGCCGTGCTAGTGAGAGGTTCGTGCTGTGCTCCGTTCAGATACTGTGACGGTTTGAAATGTCTGCGTTAATTGAAAATCCCGCGAGCTGCGAGGTGCGCTCAGTAATAAGGTTTCTGACTGCAAAAAACTGTAAACCGATAGAAATCTATCGGCAGCTTCGTGAAGTGTATGGGGACAACATTATCACTGAAGGTGGAGTGCGTCAGTGGGTCATAAGATTTCAAAATGGCCGAACCAATGTTCACGACGAAGATCGAAGTGGGAGACCCAGCATAGTGACCGCCGAACTTCTCGAAAAAGTCGATGCTAAAGTCCGTGAAAGTCGAAATTTCACAATAACGGAACTTTCTTTGAGTTTTCCACAAATTTCGCGAAGTTTGTTGCACGAAATCATCAGCGAAAAGCTTGGTTACCACAAGTTTTGTGCAAGATGGATTCCAAAAATCTTGACAGAGGACCACAAAAATCAGCGAATGGCTGCAGCGTTGAACTTTTTGGACGCTTACCATAAGGATGGTGACTCTTTACTCGATCGCATCGCTACTGGTGACGAAACATGGGTGAAACATGTGAACTGTGAAACGAAATTGCAATCAATGCAGTGGGGGCACACAAGTTCTCCCCAAAAACCCAAGAAATGCATGCAAACAATGTCGGCAAGGAAGATAATGACGACTGTTTTTTGGGACAGAAAAGGTGTAATTTTGGTGGACTTCCTGGAAAGAGGCACTACAATAAACTCTCAAAGGTATTGCCAAACTCTCCAAAAACTCAGAAGAGCAATTCAAAACAAGCGCAGAGGAATGTTGAGCTCTAAGATCTTGTTGATTCACGACAACGCCCGGCCCCACACAGCAAATGTCACTCGTAAAGTTCTTGAATCTTTTAAGTGGGAGTTGTTTCCTCATCCGCCGTACAGTCCCGACCTGGCACCGAGCGACTTCCACCTATTCCCAGCAATGAAGAAGTGGCTGGCTATGCAGCGTTTTGATGACGACGCACAGCTGCAAGAAGAGGTAACGAAGTGGTTGAAGGCGCAGGCGGCCGAATTTTTCGACGAAGGAATTTCCAAGCTCGTACATCGCTACGATAAATGCCTTAATTTGTATGGTGACTATGTAGAAAAGTAGTATTTGAGTGTGGCTTTCATCTGTATATAATAAAATTTGTTTCCTATACTTTGTTTATTTTTTTATTCCAAAACGTAATCTACTTTCTGGATAGCCCTCGTAGAATGAAGATAGAAATTTCAGCATTAAGCTTTCAAAACAGGCACGTATAAAAACGGCTGGCGGTCTGCTTTGAATTAATAAGTATAACAGGTGAATAAATAATTATAATTTATGAGTAATCTACGCAAGAATATGTATGGATTATTAATCTTTGAATTAGCCAGATTTAACGTATGCACATAGGTATATTAATTATTTAATCATCATTTAATCCTGATTGATTCCTCAGCGTACACGTGGTTTAACTCTCGATAACGTAAATTTTACCTGGTTCTGTGATAGTCTTCTCTCTTTAATTATCCGAAATGGAACAGCAGCGGTTGAGCGGTAAGTCACCGAACTCTTGTAGTTCGATCCTAGACTCGAATCCCGCTCACGGGCTGGCTGCAAAAGCATTCCGTGGTTTTGCCGTGTGCAACAAGGCATCTCTCTCTTCAGGCAAGACATCCCTGGAATACTTTCCCATAATAAAATAAACCAAATAATTGTTCGATAGGAGAGAAATACGACAATGTAAAATTTTAAATGTCAGTAAAGCAGCTTTACTTGCGAGGTATTGAGTAAGACTATAGATTTCGAGGCCTATCATGTACGGGTCCTCTTCTTGCTCTTGAAGAAGAGGGACCTGTGTCTGATTGTCTTGAAAATCGATAATTTTATTCAAAATTTACTCGAAACTAAAGTTGCTCTTTTGCCTAATTTTTAACTATTACTCTAATATTTAGGAAGAGAATATATTTTGCCCGGTATGAAGATAGCGGAGCTTTCGATTCCTCATCAAAGATATCATTTTTATCTGCAAATGCAGAAATATAGTCTTCGGTTGGGTCTCCAAACCATCTAGCAGATTATCTGCCGTCTGAGGTAATTTTATGATCACCTACTAGCAGATTATCTGCCCTCTCAGGTAATTTTATATCATTTCTGACAAATGTGTATTTTTTTCAGAGAAGATTATAAAAACAAGAAAAATCGTATTGCTCCAGTTTGCATCGGGTTCGCTACCATGTGAGTAGGCTGCATGGTTAGATTTTCGCGGTTTTTCTCTTGAGTAACATGAATACGAGTCAGTTTCCTTAAAAAGCCCTCCACGATGCTCTCGTGGGCTTTACCTTAAGTAACCTAATATTTTGCTTGGAATTTTGTGTTAATATATCGTTTGCTTTCGTAAACTTTATTTATTTAGAACGGTTTAAAAATGTCATACAAATATCAGCAAGAGAATGAAATGGGAACATGCGACTCTGACAATTACCGTGAATTGACAAATATAATAAACTGACTAGAAGAAAATAAGAACAGAAGTACAATTGCGGTCGAATTCCAAGCGGATCTTCTGGTACAAATTGAAGAAAACTATTAAAACATCCTATTTGCATCTGTAATTCTAATAGGATTAGTACTTCACAAAAATTGAGGAAACATTAACTTGACTAGTCGACCAACTGGATAGAGACTTGAATAAATATTTTAGGGTAAATAGATCTGAATATTAAGCATTAATGATATAATAAGCAATAATATCTGTATAATTAGCAATAATGATGACTTCAACAATGTATTAAGTACATTATTCAACTATGAAATAGTCCACTAGCAGCCGCGCGGTAAAGCCGCTGAACACTGGTAGTTTCCAGGCGAACGAGCTGACTGCGTGGGCGCTTTCGTTTATATAAGCCAGTTTTCTTAGAAACTGGCTCATATAAACGTTACACAGAACTGGCTCATATAAATCATATATTCTATTCACAAATACTCACAAAAAAAAAATTGTAACAGTTTCGGCATTTCTGTATTAATTGTCATTTCTATTAATACTTTACACATCTCTGTACCTTCGGATGCTATCTTTTTGTATATATGGCAAGTACAAACATTCTGCACAGTACTTACTTGTTAGTACTTAAATTTTAATAACACTGGGAGCAGCAACGTTTTATCTAATGATAAGTTGGGTGGTTTTAGTTCTTTTTTTTAGAAGGTAATTTAAAACAAAATGTTGATAACTAAGTAGTACTTTCAGAACATTAGCGATACCGAATTATAAGATTTGCGGGATTATCGGATTAACTCTGTATAACGACATAAAATGATTTTACTCAGTACTGAGTATATGCAAAAATGAAACATTGCCTATAGTTCTGCAACGTCGAATGCAAAGAAAAATGAAAAACTGGCTACAGTAATTATGTAAACAAATTTAATGAGTAAAACGTATTAGTAAAAGTAAACTTATTCACGGTTTGGTTTATTTCACTGTGGTAAAGCAAGCAAAGGCTGTCTTCCTAAGGAGAAGGATGCCTTCGTGGAGGACTTTCTAAGAAAACTGGCTCATATAAACGTTGCAACGTTTATATGAGAACGTTTATATGAGCCAGTTTCTAAGAAAACTGGCTCATATAAACGTTACACAGGGAGTGTAACGTTTATATGAGCCAGTTTAATTTAGTGTTTATATGAAAAAAACGTTTATATGATCAAGCAAGAGAATGAAAACATCAAGCAAGAGAATGAAATGGGAACATGCGACTCTGACAATTACAGTGAATTGACATATATAATAACTGACATATATAATAATCACTTCCAGCACCTCTTCCAATGCACTTTCATTTCTCATACACAAAGGCATGTTATGTGAAAAATGTGGTTTCAATATTCCTTTTTTTTTTAATAAGATTTTTATCACACTTTTCCGTGGAGCCTCTTTCGAATGGGACACCCTGTATATAACAATAAAATTATTGCAAGTATCCTACTTTCTAAAAATGAAATATTTTAACAGTAAACGTGTTTTCATTTTAATGTACTCATAAAGAAATGTACTTGTTCATTCTGTATTCTGTTGAATACTATGTATGCTTCCCTATCTTTATGAAAGCAAAGATTTTCTATGAAACCTTTCATAAGCTGAAATGGCATAAATCGGAGTATTGTCATGCAAATCGAATAACGAATAGAAATAAAGAATATGCTTAATTTATATGGGAAAAATCTGTAAGACTACTAAAGCCGAAAAATGAAACGAAAGAAAGAAAACGAAGAAAGAACGAAAAAAACATCAATCGTACCAAACAAAATCGACTAGAGCCTAAAATAATAGTAAAAATAAAAAGGACACGATAAATACGTACAAAAAAATATGACACATCGTACAAACAAAAAAAAAATCTGGAGTGTACACCACATGACTTCCTTGTACGGAATATTAAATTATACGCATTTTTTCTTGCATTTCATTTAAACTAATTGGATTGAATTAAATCTACTTCGCCGACAGCGCATAAATCACAATAGAATAAATGCATTCTTTAAAATTCACTCTAGTATTTGCTTACCATAGCGACACTCTGGCGCTAGATTCACTTAACAGTATTAACAATTATATAACAGTTAACTTATATAATAATAATGTAACGGAAACTAAGTTAACTGTTATGTAATCCAATAATTATATAACAGTTAACTTATATATTTCGTTCATATTATAACTCACAATGCACAAAATTTATGTCATTTAAAGAATAGAATTATCTAATCGTTGCCACATGTTCTATTCAAATACTATAATAAAGTTAGAATGAGGTATAAAAGAAATTAAGCAAACAAAACAAAACAAAAAAGAAAGTTTTTCACAGACGGTTGAGTATTTCTCATTTAATTAATTCAGGTCTCACTTCGCGAGAAGGCAAAAATACATAAAAATTCAAATATCTATATTAAAAAATTACTCAAAATATCTACATTATAAATCTACATAATCATAAAAGTAAATCTCAAACACTTATTTCCTCGAAAAAATTCCGGAAAGAATTAAGCATGATTTAAAAAGCAATAATAAATGAATGCGTTATCTTTGTTGTTGGGAAGCTAAGTTTCTCTAGATTGGCAACAAATCCACTAGTCTTCTGTTTTGAAATGTAAACATCAATGGCCGCCATTAAAAAAAGGCTTAGCGGCAATTAAACAACTTTAAAATTGCTGATAATTCTAAAAATATTGCACACAGATTTACTAAAGTCATAAAATCCTTAACCGGAACCTAAAAACAACATAATTCAATCATTTTTAAAGCAAAAAATGTACAATTTACAAACATATAAGGGTAAAGAAACTGAGATCACTGAGCCGAGTAACAGAGTGGATATATATATAAATATATTTATATACGTTTGGTGCGGCCGATTGCAACCAAAATACGAGGTGCACATCTACATGTTATAGCAGTCCTATATACAAAATTTCAACGTTCTGAGGCTACTCGTTTTTGAGTTATGCGAGATACGTACGTACGCACGTACGTACATACGTTCGTACAGACGCCACGAAAAATTCTCTTCAGAATTCATTTTAAAGCAGTTTTATATTTTTTTTAAAGGAAAAGAGTATTTTATTCTGTCCTTACGTACAGATATCATGCAAAAACTTCGCTAAATTGCATTCGATAGCGGTCAAAATGGACAGTTTCGTTGAAATATGCTACCTGAAACTTTTCGCGATTACAATACTTCCTTTTTATTTCGTACAAGGAAGTAATAATTTATGTGTGCTGCAGTTTCATTACCTGAAACTGAAAAAGACCGAATTTTTTTTCGATTTGGTGCAATCCATTGAAGACCCCCCGTAGTGGGATATACAGTTTCTATACTGCAGAAGAGAGTAGGCAATTTGCTTTTTTTCCTATTAATTATCGCAAAGCACTCAATAGCTATTTGCCTTAGGAGAAGGTTACCTTTATGGAGGATCATTTTAAAGGAACAGTTTATGGAGGGATCATTTTAAAGGATTCACGTTAGACATATAGGGATGAAATAGAAAACCTTTCAAATAGTCAATTTGTTTGCCCGGATTCGAACAACCCTATTCAGCACTTTTAACCACTCGACTAAAGGTAAAAGAAAGAAATAATTGGAAAAGAAAGAAATAATTTACCAATATCTTATTTTCATGTATAATCTATAGGATGGCTATGTCTACAGTTTCGAAGCGTATCTGAGCCCAGTATCGATACATGGCACTTGCTGTGCTGTGGAAAGGCTTGTACTAATATGACGGCTTGAATTATAGATTATGTCTTGTATTATGACGGTAGATTGAGTTCCTGAAATTAATACACTCTTTTCTAACTTACAATGCATTGCAGGAAATAAACCAATTCTTGCAAACCTGCTTCTCGCCATCCAGATAACATCCGACGTAGTTGAAAACCAACGATAGGCCTATTTATTACATCACAATGAATTACATTTTTGCTGCTGGAGATACTCAAAATAATCAGTGGTTCATACTTTCGCTTTTCAGCTTAGTTCAGAAATATCCTACAGACAACCGAAATCATTAGCCGAAGAAACGTGAAAATTTAGGCCTCTCTTAAATTTCGTAAAGAAAAAAATAACCGAGCATGTGCCAAGATAACCAAAGACTTATATGCACCAAACTGTCGTCATTGATTCATTGATTGACATCCTTTTTAGTTTTTTTTTAAATTTATTCTTGTTCCCGCGCTTTGTTTATTAACCGTTTTTTGTTTTGCGACAAAAAAGAATGCCTTTTCAAGCAAAATATTTTACGTAGACAAAATAGACGACGCTTATTTTAGACATTCATATAAAATTTTGAAAATCACTTCGAGTTTTCGTTTATATAGTTTTCTTTATTTAAACCATTGTTCTTCAAAGCAAATCTTGTATGGTCTTACATAACATTCTCGCAAAATGTCTAAATTTTAAATTTAGAAACTTTCCTTCTTCAAATAAAAATATCAGAAAGAATTGAGAAATATGTATTCGTCTTATATAAAATATAATCTTGTTAATCTTAAAATTACATTTAGTAAATCTATTTATTTGATGTAAATGCATAGATACTAGTGTTTCCGAAATTCTCTTTAAGCAGGATGGTACTGAATGCATCTGAGTCTTCTAAGTCTCGTAGTTTGAAAACATTCCAGACCTAGAATAATGTTCTTTTCTTGGTACGCAAGAAATCGCCTTGTAAAGAAAGTAATACTATGACCGCGTTATTCTTATTCCAGTAACGCAACTCACCTATTATTTTCATCACATTTCTTCCAATGGAATTGCAACGATTCCCCAAGAAACGTGCAATCGAGATTGCTATATATTCTGATTACATGGTTCGAGGAAAGTTTGCAGAGCGCTAAGAAAATAGGAAACAAAAGTTGCTTGGAAAATGTTACCCTAGATGACACATACTTAGATGGTATATTACATCCGACTGCACTCAAGTATTGATGAGTAAGCGCCCCACCTCATTAGATACTAATATTGCTATTCTTCCCCCTTCCCTTCGTTTTCCTCCTAAGGCATTCCGCATAAAGTAAAGTTCTTGGGAGAGTTATCTAGGAAATTGCTCAAGGAATAGCAAAGTCCCGTGATTCATTTTACTATGCTTAGTATATAAGCAAATAGGTAAATATAACTGCATTAATTTAACCAACACTCTTTCTCCTTTTATTTAGAGTTTTTGATAATTTATTAACATTCACTATTGCAACTAATTAATAAACCATGCAATGTGCAAATTCAGCATAGAAATACTTTGAGCAAAAATAACTTTTCGATTCTAATAAGTCTATTATTTTATTTTTCTCTTGTCACCTTCATCTTGGCAAGCAAATGCATAATTTTAAGTGCACAATTTTATTATTCCCTTATATGTGATATAAAGTAGAACCAAATTTTATTACTAACCAATTTAATTTTATTAAAATTGTAAGAGTCAAACTATCTGCTTTCTTACAAGCCGTAGTTAAATATCACCTATTTATATTTGTGTTTTATTGTTAACACATACAGTACAAATCGAGATTCCACACACTAAATTGATAAGTCGAGAATTATTGGAAAATTTCTGTTAAAATGTATTTAAAAATACTTAAATCAATATGTATTGAAACTTTATTAATCAGAAAGAATAGCGTGAGAGAACTGAAATCAAAACATATACTGAATATGTTTTTAATGTGAAGCAATGGTTCTCGAGGTAAATTTTGCTGCACATTTTAGCTCAAGTCTCTGTATGATTGTGAGCGAGTGCATCTGCACCTATCGTTGATCACGGCCTTAAGCTTTAGTACAGGTATGCTCAATAATTCTGTTTCATTTTGATAGAGAACAATGTATCGAGGTTGGAATCTAAGGTTCTCATATTCTTCTCCTATATAAAATATTTATATGTGATATAAATATTAATATTTTTGAATGATAAGAACTTTTGAATCAGCCGATTTGTATATAATCTGAAATATATGTACGTTATTAAACAATCCGTTAAAAATAAATTGGCTGAATCACAAAAATAAATTACGTGTACAGCCGTTTGTCTTCTGCTTCACATTGACTCCTGTCGAGATACAAGAATAATGTAAACAAAAACATCGAGCTTTCTGCTCTGAAGTGTGTTGTTGTTCTAAGTGTTGATTAAATTTACGTAACGAAATGAATTTATTCTACAAATTAAAGTGTTTAAAAATACAGATAAAATGTTTTCTGCAAATTGTAATAGGGATTCTTCTTCTTTTTCTCTTTCACTTGTTTTCAACCGCTGCCGGATTAACCGCCATTAACTCGCTAATCGTGATGCTAGATTAACCATTGCTATGTCAGATATTGCCCAGTTTAATCGAAAGTCTATTTTCTCTCTCTCTCTCTCTCTCTGTATATATGCATGTATGTGCACATATGTATTTCTCTTGAAAATTTGTTTTAAATAGCAATCGCATGATAAAAACACCAAATGACTGATTGAGAGATAAATTCTAATCTATTATTCTTTTCACTTTCCAACTTCAGAGCAAATATCAGCTCTGAAGCGAGATAATCAATATAAGTCAAAAATATATATAAGAGTTTTGAATTTCTGCAATTAGACTCTTTTCATGTTTATGATGGCTTCCTTTCCAAAACGAACAAAGTAGAAAGAAATTTTAATATTTTCCAGTTTTAGATCATATTATAAACAAAGAGTTTTGATTTTTTCTCTTTTCAGTTTCTCTCCGAAAGTGTGGGTGAATATTTTTCTGTACTCAAAATTAACAAAAGTCAAAAACTTAAAACTTCCAAATTAATTAAGAGTTCGACGAAGATGAATGCCAGGAATGGTATCTATGCTGCTTTGAACTCCTTCTTTTTACGAAAACGGTTTCGTTTTCTTTATTTGTTAAATTAATTCGTGAAGTAAGAATATTTTCTTTACAAAACTGAATTAGATATTGATAAAATGAATTAACTCATAAACTGGATTAGAGAGATAAACTGAATTAGATTTAGAGCCATTTCTCGTTTGGGTGCAATTATTAACATTATGTTATAGAGACATTAGGTTATTTTGAAGCAGAAGAGATGAGCAATGCCTTCGCCGGGACTCGAACCTCGGACCTCTGGAATACGCGTCGAACTTGCTGACCACTACACTACGAAGGCATGCGAAGTAGGCGGGAGAAATACCTTATATACTCCCTCTTTTAAAGGGCGATTGGAGTTTTAGGTGACTCAGTCGACAAATCCTGGTGGCGAAGAATTATTATTCACCGCCTTTTTATTTCAGGCGCCACTGTAGAGATATTAGGTTATTTCAAAAGCAGAAGAAGTGGAAAATAAGCAATGCCCTTGTCAGGACCGGAACCTCCCGCGTCGAGCGCACTGACCACTACACTACGAAGACCTGCTAAGAAAGCGGGAGAAATATCTTATAATGTTTCCGGCATTATGTTAACATTATGTTCCCGGCGTATTTAAGTATAATAGCCTGTTACACGGCATCACTACGCTTGCATTCTGTCATAGCATCTGCTTACCTAATTGGTGAATATCTACTTCCACCCCTGCTGATTCCTGGTTTGGCCTGTGGTTAATGTTCTATAAACATAAGTAATATCTCTTAGGTTAACTATTTCAAGAAAGGAAGCATAAGGTAGAGTGACACACTTTTAAATTTCTTACTGATAATAGTTATTTTAAAAATAAGTACACTGTTACATGAGATATGTTCGCTTATGTTATCTGAGTATGGGCACATGAGGGCTATCTGCGTAAGGCTAGGGATACCTTCGCAAAGAGTGCTAGAAAAGAAACTGGCTCATATTCAGCGAAACCACGAAAATACCACGAAAACCAGCCATGCAAACAGCGCGTTTGCCTGAGCTAAATTGCTGCCGAACTATTAGTACTCAGCTGTCTTACTCGCTTGGACACTGATGAGGTATATTATAAGAAAAAAGAACAGCACATTTAATTTAGCGATGGCTAATACATCTTGACGCAATATCTTCCTGTAGAAAATTGCTTGGCGCTCATTATCCTTTAATGGAAAAGATCCGAATACACTGTTGACTCTTTATTAGAGTACGTGTAATAATATTGTTGTGTGCGTACGGGTTCTTAAGAGACAATGCCCACAGGTCCGATGATATGTCGATAAAATTTATTTTATCAACAAGATTATTTCACAGTTAGCAAGTTAGTTCAAGCAAAGTTATCAATCTGCTCGCTTAAGAATCACATCTCCCGCAGATTTAAAATCTGCCTAAGAATATTTTCACCGCGTTCCCCTTTTATTATTTGCACTATCCAACACAAGCCACATGCCAATGAGCCTATTAATCGTAAACTCTTTCCTATCCGCTTTTTGCTTTAGTGTTTGTATTGTGTATTAAAAAATTATAAAAACCAAAAAAAGTATAAAATATTAAAGTACAAAAAAATTATAAAAACCTAAAAACTTATAAAAAAAATATGATGTTTAAGTTTTTAATTTCTAATTCCTATCCCTAAACTTTCTCGAGCCTGTGGCTCCCTCTATTGAGCATCAAGTAAATCACTTATGCAAAATTTTTCCTATTTCTGCTCACTATTAGTAATTCTTATGTGGAGGTACATGGTTTTGAACCATAGGCACTCCGAAACTTGCAAATCATTGGCATCACAGTTCTGGAACTTTCCACAAAAATAGTCGTACAACTCTTCACAGTATCCCAAAGTACAATTTGTAGTTACTCTTTAAACTCCTAAGAACATGAAACAGAAGTGCAAAGCGAATCTAAAGAGTGAAGCTAACCGGGAAATATCTCAATACTCCGAACACACACACATGCTCTCTTTGGTTTTATATAGTTTTCACCCGGCCTCCAAGACATTTCTGCTTCTCGAAATAACTGGAAGGCATATGAGGGCCGAATACGGTTACAATAATAGTGTTATTCAATTTCAATATGCATTACAGTTATACAACGATCTGATCAAAATGTTGTCAAGTGGTCGCCAAGTTTCGCAACTTTTGGAGATATCTCGCTAAATTAGCAAGATAGCCATTTGCTCAACGTTAAATAAACTTGCTCCTTTATTCTTACTTTTCTGACAGAACATCGTTGTTCTAGATTTTAATAAAGTGAAATACGTTTAACGTGAAAACTCTTAAGTCGAAATATCGGTTAACACGAAATAATGCAACGATCCCGACAAACTACTATGTATTTTCATGCATTTTGTTCCTCTTAACACGAAATAAAAATCGCTTAACAAGAAAAGATATCCTTTCTGGGAATGAACGAAATACGGAAAACACCGGCCTCGCAGGCGAGATTTAAGAGGGGTGTGAAATGAAAGACAGGTGGTTTAACATGTTTCGTAGAAAGAAGGCTAACTTTGCTTTAAAATACCCTCGGAATAGCCTGTGACACCAGTCAGTTTTGTTTATCTATGCTACTTTCACCTTCCATCCCTACAAACGCCAAGCAAACATCTCATCTCTCATCAAATGGCTTTGGAATTCGGTGACGAGTACATCGCAGTGTGAGTAAAAATCGGTGAGTTTGGTTCTTACGTTGACTCTGCATGTCTCTGTCTCTTCATATGTTGCACTCTGCATGGAATTCAGTGACTCCAAGGACGAATAAAAATTATTTCTGTCATGTACGATTCTCAAAAGTATTCTTTGTGGCCAAAAGAAATGGAGAAGGTATTGAAACTGAGCCGACAGTTAATAAAATGTTTGAGAACGTTTCTGTATTAATGGACTGTCCTACTGTATTATCGAAAGAATTTGCTGCAGTAGTTGATGATAATGTGATAATGTGTGTACAGCCCAATTATGGCAGATAAAGACATTTTGAAGTTTTTTCAAAGACTAAAAACTATTATTAATGCAAATTCCGACGATGAATATGAAATGAATAATGCAGCACCTGTTCCCACGCCATCCGAAATGAGGAGCACCATAAAGTGTACTTATTTAGACTGAAAATTAATAACAAAATTAATAACGAAAAAAAGAAACTACAAGGTCTTTTCAATATATATTTAACTCTGCGTGTATTCTATTGTTCGCTTTACTATTCTCTCGAATTGACTTCCACACCCTTTTTCTTGCTTTTGGATGACAATAAAATATTTCACTTTTAACTGCTGTTAGAATATTTCCAACAGATCTTTCGTTAAAAAATCTCTTTTGATTTATTGATCGGCTGTAGTTTTCGCTTTACGAAATACTCATGGGAAATTAGTAAATAATTTATATGGTGTCTTGGTCGCTATAATATAGAAGTTCCGAATTTTTTTTCAGTTTCTTCAATGTCCACTCCTTACATTAAAATTCTAAGGCAGGAAAAAAAAAAAACATTTTTTTTTTTCAAAATTAAACCGTGAATTAATTTCATTTACTTTAACGCCCGGTACATTAATGTTTTAATGTAAATAAGCTAAGAATTAAATTATAAACTGTATGCATGCTGTAAAAACAAAACATGATCTCATTCCTAATTAAATAACTTAATAAACAAATTACAAGCCATATGCAGTGCGCAATTGCTTTCCATTAATATGCGTTAGCTTCGTATTTAGGTAATATTGCAGCCAGGGAATCAGCAATCATCAAGGGCGCAATAAAAACTTTAAATCCACTGAAGATGAATGGTTTGATTTAAAAAAATCAGGCTACGAATTTAATTTTCTAATATTAAATATTAGAAAATTAAATTCACGATATTGTATAGTAAATAAACAATACTGAATGTTATAAAATACATTAAATTGATATGAAATAAAGAACTTATATGTAGTATGTAACAACTAAAAAATAAAATGTACGTATATAAAATAATACAGTTATTAAGACTTTAGTAGCCATGGCACATCAGAAATCCGCCACCGGTGCCCCATTGCCTTTATCGTTTGTGGGCCAATCTACAACTTGTCCACATTCATCCAATTAAATTTAAGAGATTCTTGTTAATTATTATTCCTCCTTTTTATGTAATTTGGCCTTTAAAACGTTAAAATGAATACACATACAGTAACTGGAAATTTAATTTTATTTTTCCTACGAAATACACCTCACACACACATACAAAAAAAAAAAAAAAAAAAAAAAAAAAAAAAAAGCTTATATTTTATAATACGCCCGAAAGGGCCTTTTTTTATTTTTTTTATTTATTTATATTTTTTTTTTCATTTACACACACACATGCACGTTTGCAGAGCTATATCGAGAATATTTTGGATAAACATATCTAAAAACAGCATATCTTTAGAATCTCCGATAGACAGTTTCGCGCCCTGGAGATAAAAATGCTTTATTCCGTACAGTGTTGCCACTGCTCACTTTGAAATCGTTGAGTTTTTAATAAAAAAATTCATTAAAGTTTTACAAAATAGGAAATACATAATCAAACATATTCGAAATTTAAAATTCTGGCTTCCAGATGTCCATGTTCGGGTGGAGGACTACGTTATTCGATGGCTCATTTGTTTGTTGAATTATTTACAGTCATTTTTCACAATGCAGGAAACATATATACATTCATGCAGATGCCTTGTTATTTAATTTCTTTAACTATAATACAGGGAGATAATATTTAGTGGCAAAAATTTGAAAATTGAATTAACACTTTTAGTGATTCGACGCAGAAGGCCTCTTAGAGACAGGTCTTATGGGCTGGACTAACGCCCCTTCAGGCTAAAATAAAAAAAATAAAAAAAAATTTTTTTTAAATGGTTAATTCGACATTTAGATAAGAAATTTAAATAATTTTCATGTTGCGCCACCAAAAACAAAACGGAAAATTTCGTAATGAGTTTCGTAACAATTATTTAACTCATTACGAAATTAAATTAAATATTAAATTAAATAGAGAAATTAAAACAAATTAAATAGATAAATTAAAACAAAATCTTCCGTGATACTGTTGCGTTTTTCTTTTCTGACACCAGTTGTTACGTTATTTTCTTCGTTCACGTTCGTACGGGGTTCGTAGATTTGGAGTGAATAACGACGACACTTGATTGAAGTATCGAAACACACTTTATTTAGCCAATATTAATCAGGACAGCTCCAATAACACTTAACAATCAGCGACACAGCCTTCACACTGTCAGGCAATAACGGTGGAGACAGCTTCCTGCAAAGCATCCGACTCTGCTTTCCGGAGTACAGCTCTCGACTCTGCTTGGTCGTTCTCGGAACTCCACGTACTCTCGAGACTCTCCACGCTACAACTCGCGATGCACTCGACGACACACGAGCACAGCTCCAGACTCATCGGTTCAGTCTTTTCCGGAACTCAACACGCTCTCTCGACGATGCACTAACCGCGATACACTAACAGACTGCTTCGGTGCACTCGACGACCCACTTGGCACTCGCTGCCCGGCTGTCAACTCGATCGCTTCCGCAGGGATTGACTTGCTAGACGAGACACACTCACTCGATGAGAGACGCTCACTAACTGCGGACCAACAGAATTATCGCTAATTTTGTCGCCAAATGGGCTATTTCTCGCCAAATGTGGCAATCCTGCCTTCCCTTGCCATTCTATGGCAACCCTAAAACTGCTTTGCGGGGAAGCCATCTCACCGCGCCTGTACATTTCGCAACAATACCTTATTGTCCTCATGTAAAACAGTTCATTTCTAGATATAATCAAAAATATTCGATGCTCTTCAACTTCAACTACCGTTGATATTCCGCGTTCGTCGTGCAAGTATTGCACTTCGTGTTCCTGCTGTCTTGAAGTAGTGTTCCATGGTGGGTCTTGACGTAAACTAATTTGTGAGCTAAGTGCAAGACGAACAACAGACGAATGTACAACTTTCGATGCCCTTCTGTATTTCGGTCGCGACCCCAAATGCGATCGCAAATCAGAATTTGGGGTTCACAAAAATTCAGTTCGATAGTTGAATTTAAGGAAACTGCATTCATAAGACTTTCAAAGAACTTACATTAATTGACATTAATGAGATTAGACTTATCTAAAGACGCACTGAGGATATAGATATTGCTTTTGAATCAGTTACTGACAGTATCATGTCTGAATAAAAATGTTTCTCTTACGATTCTATCAATGCAGCGTGAAGACAGACTTCCCTCCCCCTTACATTCGGGAGCAAATTAAAGAACGTAATAAACTAATCTAACATGGAATTTTAACCAAAAATAGGAAATGAATAAATTCTAAAAAATTATTAAAAATAACATCATTCAATACAGAAAAGACAAGTGGGAGGAAAATTCCTTAACTTTAATGAGCCAAATGGATCTGTTTGGATATTTGCTAAAAGACTGAGAAAGGAATCTATTTCTAACAGAGCAATTTACTCAGAAAACAAAACTGCGCTCACGATTTCTCTGTTTTAGAGTACCACCTCAAAAAGCAGTTCATGCTAAATGAAAGTCCATTGAACTACAATTTTGTTTGCCTGTTATTTTGTAAAAGAAAGGATAAACGCTCCTGCAGCCAAAAACAAGACACTTATTTCATATTACGAAATGAAATCAGCAGTATAATCCATCCGCTTAAAAATCGAAAAGCCCCAGAGTTTGATGAAATTACGAATGTAGCGATTAAAAATTCTCCTACAGAGTAACATTATATGTGTGTGTGTGATTATGGCAAGGCCTCGAGGGCTATCTGCCTAAGGGGAGGGATGATTTCGTGGAGGACTTTCTAAGGGAAACTCGCTCGTATACACGTTACACATGGGGAAAACCACGAAAACGCCCATGCAGCCAGCCCGTTCGCGGTATTCGAACCTCAGACCAAATTACCATTGTTCAGCCACTTTACCTCTCGGCCGCTGGTGAACGAGTAACATTATAATAAAGTACACGTTAGTCATAAATAAAGATGGCCGATATTAGAACCCCTAGCGGCCTATCCGTTCAACCAATCAAAATGAAATTTCCGACATTGTTATTTTGAAGGTATGCTATCGAGTTTTCGGTGATTTAGAACAATAGAGCTGTCACGGTTACGATTAATGTGAAAATATTTCGACACTTTGAAAAGCAAAACTTTATTTTGTCCCTTGCGCAAATTGGCATTACAACGATAGCATTACAACGATATATGTGTGACGAAAATTGCTGGCATAAAACCTCTGCAAAGAACAGCATTGCAAAGGACAAATGACACCACAAGACAGGAGACGGAAAAGAGCTTTTATTGTAATTACAAGTTTTCAATATGCCGACCTTTGCAGACGATAACGCATTGCATGCGAGAGATTGTTGACAACAATGGCGAATATAACATCGCAGTAGGAACCTATATAATGTCCAGTTTTATGACATCTTTCAGTTCCTAAAATCTCATGGATCTGATGTGTGCACCTTAGTTTTCAGATAAACCCAGAGTAAGCAGCCCATTGGAATGAGGTCGGGGTATCGCGGTGGAAACGAAACTGCAAAGTTACAGGAGATGGTTCTGTCTCTTGGTTTTGACTGAGCAAGTATCGTCAGTCTTGTTCGAAGCCGGCTTCTTTGGGAAATAGATGCGTGTTTTCGAATAAAACACATATTATTCAGAAGATGTAATGTGCTGGGATTTACATTTAACAGAAGTCGATTTCTCATTTTTAGGAAGCTGACAAGCATACATCAAGTACATTTGACTAGTGCACTTGAGACACTAAGACTTGAGACACTTGAGACTTTTTTGTTATTGCAAAAAATTCATTCAAGACCACATCTCTGACATCTAAAGCACATCATAGGGCTTTGGATAAAGCACATCATTACCTTCTCTGTAGCGCCTAATTTTCATTTGCAGTCACAAAATACACTTGAAAGAATAAATACTTCTGCCTACGTCTCCCTTACGTATAAAAGAAGTATTTCTTATTGCTGACTCTTTCTAGCGAATTGCTTAATTTTCAGCACGGGATAGCCCTTGTCTTTAAGTTACATCACTATATATTCTTCCTCTGTGTCAGATCGAAATCTAATGATCGAAATCTAATCCACAAATCGAAATCTAATGATCTTCTAATGACGCTTTTAAGGGAAGATTATACTTTGCTCTGAAAGTGCTAAACTGTACTTCTTGTTTTATCAGACAAGCTAAAGCTTTGTCACGCATGGCAATTGGCTTCAAGAAAATTGTAATGATTTCTGAATAATTGCCCTATGTCCCACACAATCCTGGATCAAAGAACTAGAGATCAGTCTTCGCATATCCATCAGCATGATGAAATTAGGTTCTACTTTCTTGACTTTGGCTTGTACCGGTTTACCCGCATTAAATATACGTTAAGTCTCTTGTATTTCTTTCAGCATCAGCTCTGACCAGTAGTCCTTTTCATATCCATCAGATTCCAGAAAGTTCCGAACATACGGAAAATTGATAGAGAATTGTTTCTCGCTCATAATTAAAAAGTGATTGCACGTGGCTAGCAATAACAAACTACCAGAATAAACAAACTCTCGTTTTGATTACCTGAAATGCTCATGAACTTCTTAACGTTCCGGAACAAAAACATGCTATCAAAGATCGAAAAAGTGCTTCTGGAAAATAGATAGGGATAGGACAACCAGCCCAGGAGACCTTTGAACTAAACAGACTTAGTTCTCGCACAGCTAAAAGTTAACTGGAAAAGTGTGAAAAAAATAGAATTGTTCTATATTAAGAATATAAAAGGGAAAACTTACATTTTAAGCTATATGATGTCGAAGATTATGGGAAAGCTACAGCTTACCTACGCGATAAAGGAATACCTTTCCATACTTATATCATGAAATCGGTGAAGGTTATAACGTTGCGCGCCTCCAACTTGCACGCAACCAAGAGGTGACTGTGAAAACTTGTATAAAAGATAGAACCTTGTGAAGGGTTTAAGTCCCTTTTTATTCAACGTAATAAATTACAATTGCGTCCTCTTGACGCTTACAGACTGTGCCAACTTGGCAGTCAAATAAAAATAATAACCTGAAAAGAAAGTAAAAGACAAGATTCTAACTACGAGGCTCTCTAAAATAACTAACTCACCGCGTTTTACAACACCGCTGCTAATTCAGCAGACTTGAAGCTCACTGGAACGATGACCACTACTTCCCGCCAAGCACATAGGCCGCAACGCGGGGTTCTTCAATTCTCGCTAACTACCTCCGCGCTCGCTAAGTAAGAGAATCTCTCACACCGAACTTGTTTCCTTCTATTTAAATCAGAATACTTCCGCTGATAATTTGAATCCCTGCGCGTTCTACTCAAATTTACATATTCTGGCATTGGCAGTTCCAGGGGAAAGTAAGGCTTGACAGGAAAGATAGTTTAAACTTAAAATAAATGTTAGTTAAAATAAATATAAACCCTACATTTGCCGCTGCCAGAATTTGGAAAACTTGGAAGCAGGTCCTACAAACGACCTGTTGTAAGTTTATCTAATTCTGAACTAACTGGCGAGAACCTCTTTTTACACAAAAAAATCTTATGTAACAATTATATATTAAAATTCTGTTACTCGTTACAAAGCTTTCTTCTTACAGCAACTTTTCCTGGACTTCATCAATCAATCTTGGTCTTTCCTTCCAGCATCTGGAAGGAATAAGTATCAGTATCTTTCTACATACATTATAATTTACACTTTTTTGACACAATAAATTTTTGTTTTTAAACGATTCGTTTTTCTTAGTTATTGCTTACTTCACATTCATTCAATTTTTCAAGCATTAATTTAACTTTACCCTGGCTCTCCACCGTGTGTGGTGTCAAACGGGAATATTCGTGTTTTAGTCTTACAACACTTCCCCTAACCACCATGATTTGTTAGAATTCAACAACCAAATAGACACACCTTACTTGACATTCTACAACTCAATGAGCTACTTTAATATTCTTAAAAATTCAAAAGTAGGTGGAGAACCCTGCAAAACACATTCATTCTAACTTCCCCCTCATTCATCTTTAAACATGCAGGCTTTCGCTCTAAAGCATGACTTTATCTACAATTTACTACTTAAATTTTGACTTCATTGCTTTTAAGCATTCACTTTTAGCATCTACAATTTTATGCTTCTAGACTAAATTCTACTTTTACATAACCTTCAAGTATTTACATACATTTACAAAATTTTATACATATGCTTTTTACAATTTACCATAAAATGAATAAGAGAAAATAAATTTTTACTTTACTCATTCTTCGCCAAGCTGGCGGCACTGAAAGTAAAATTCTTATTAATACAAGAATACGAAGTTATATTTATCTTCGGCCAAATTTTGGCTTTAACATAACAGAATTAGTCTTTCGACCAACAGAAAATGCTTGTTTTTAGCTTTTACACTTAAAGAAAATAATACTTTTGCCTTAGCTAAATAAAGTAAAACAAAACTAAGTCTCAACCGAGACATATTGACTTTCGTCAAAACATAGAACTTCGTACTTATGCATAACATTTCGGAACAAAAGCGAAAAAAATTTATAGAAGGTTTTAACTTATCTTTGAGTTTTCGATGCTTGAAACTCCGTCATCCGTTTTTGGCAAAATTGATCCCAACTTAGAGGTTTCATGGATGTCAATCTTCTCCTTATTGATCTCCGAGTGTCGTCCACGTTGCTCTTTCTTTTGCGTCCTCTACATGCTGGCCTCTTGACGGAGTAATCGTCTGGTTATTGGCCTTTGCGTTTCTGCCTGGGACGGCTGGTCTTGACGTCCTCCGGTCTGGAGTCCTTCTTGAATTTCTTCTGTTCCTCGTATTTTTGTGCCTCCTGCTGGCGTTTCAGTTTCCGGAACGGCGGCCTTGCTGGCACCTGACTCTGTGGCCGTGTGCGCGTTCTCCTTGATGTGTAATTTCTCCTGCCATCCCTTGTAGATGGTGTTTTCGTCTTTACCACGGTTTCTTTACCCGGTTCATCTGTATTTTTGCTTTTCTTAAAACGCCGGAGTTTGAAAATCATTTTTTCTTTTTGATACCGACGTCCGGGTTGTAGAAGTGCTAGGTCTCTCTTCAGTTCTCCGTTTCTTGGGTGGTGGAATAGTTGTTGCAGTCTCTGGCCCTTCTATTTCGTTTAGACTTGAGTCCTGAAAGAAACTTTTAAGGATTTCAAAATCATTTGGATTATAGTATTTTTTCACCTGGTCGGGACTTGCTTTACAGATTTCCCCTCTGTCGTTCTTAAGATATAATACTACCCCTTTGATTTCCTGAATTACATAGGGGCCTTCAAACTTTGGAGCTAGCTTTCCCATAAAATTGTCTGGGGCACTTGATAAAGAAAATTTCCGCTTCAATACTTTATCCCCAACTTTAAAATCTGCTTCACGGCGTTTTCTATCATAATGTAACTTTTGTCTATTTCTTGCCGTATCCGAGGTTTTAAGCGCCTGATCAATTAGCTTTTGCACATCTTGTTGTTTAAACTCCTGCTCTCTTTGTTGCACAAAGAATAATTTATCTAAAGGCGTAATTAACTTTCTGCCTAAAAATAATTCTGCTGGAGTTTTTCCCGTAGTATCATGATGTGCCGTTCTTAAAGCATAAGCTAATTCATTTATGTAGCCATCCCAGCGCTTGTGATGTGTGCTAACGTAACTGTGAATTATTTTTACTATGTTTTTATTAACTCTTTCTGTTATGTTAGCCTGTGGTCTATACGGAACCATTTTGATATGGCGTATGCCAAGTCCATTGCATATGTTTTCAAATATTTGGCTAATGAATTGTTTTCCGTTATCGCTAATGACTTTTATCGGTGCACCGTATTTTAAATGTATCTGTGTAAGAATGCATCTGCGACTGTTTTGGCTGACGCGCGTTTAAGAGGAACAATTTCTATCCATTTTGAAAAATGATCTACTATTACTAAAAGAAAACGATTTTTATTTAACTCGCTCTGGGGGAAGGGACCAAGGAGATCTATGCCTAAAATTTCATTCGGAAATGTAGCGCGAATGCTATTTAAGTACCCGGCCGGGCTGTAATTAATATCATTTATTAACTGACATTGATTGCAGGACCTGACATACGCCGTTACTATTTTGTATAATTGCGGGAAATATACCGCCTCGCGTACCCTTTTTATAGTCTTTCTGACCCCGAGGAGGCCCGCTGTTTTTTTTTTTTTTTTTTTCGTGCAACTCCCTCAAAATGCTTAATCGAAGCGAGGCTGGGATGACTGGCTTATACTCAAGATTTTCGTTTGTTGTTTTCGTATAGAATAATAAATTATCTATTATTTCATAGTTTTTTGCTCTATTTCTTATCGCATCGATATCTGTGTGCTCAAAGCTTTCGGGGTCTTTCAAATAAGCATAGATATTTCCAAATTCAGGATCAGCTTTCAGTTCAGTAATAACCGTATCTCTAGAATCTAAAATTTTTGAAGTCAACACAGCGCATTTAAGTTCATTTCCTTCGTCGCCCAGTTTTATACGAGAAAGTGCGTCAGCTACATTGCTTTCCTTACCCGGTTTATATTTTATTGTGATATTATATTCTTGGAGTTTTAAAGCCCATCTTATTAACCTGGGCGTTAGGTTTTTTCCCGAGTAAAGTCTACCAACAGCCGCATGATCCGAAAAGACTGTTACTGGCGATTTGCCGAAATAAACTCGAAATTTGTGTACAGCCATTAATACGGCTAATGTTTCTCTTTCTGTAGCTGTATATTTCCTTTGTGTCTGATTCAATGTTTTACTAAAAAATGCCAGCGGATGGTTATTTTGCATAAGAACCGAACCCACCGCATAGTCTGACGCATCTGCCGCAATTTCCAGGTTTTCGTCCCCCTCAGGGAATTTTGAAACAGGGGCATTAATAAGCGCTTCTTTTAATCTTTCAAAAGCTGTGTTAGCTTCCGCTGTCCCCGTAAATTTACTCTTTTTTCTTTTGATTACTAAGAGTGGTTCAACAATATTAGCGAAATCTTTTATGAAAGATCGATAGTAAGAACATAATCCAAGGAAAGACGAAAGTTTCTTGGCGGTGTTGGGCGGTGGGAAATTCTTAATAGCTTTCATTTTTGAATCTTGCGTTTCTATACACATTTGCGAAATTTTATAACCGAGATATTTAAGTTCTTTAGTTGCGAACTTGCATTTTGAGGCGTTAATTGTAAGACCGGCTCTTTTAATAATTTAAAAACTTGTTCGAGGTCATTAATGTGTTGTTCCAACGTACTACTCGTTATAATTATATCATCTAGATAAATTAAAGTTGATTTTCCTAGGACAGGCTTTAGAACAATGTCCATAGCTCTCTGGAATGTTGATGGGGCCCCACACAACCCAAAGGGCATGCGTAAAAATGCATAAGTGCCCGATTTTGTTATAAACGCGGTTTTGTGTATATCTTCGGGTCTCATAGCTATTTGATAGTAGCCAGACGTTAAGTCCAAAGTAGACATATATCTTGTCGATTTGATCTGTTTAATGATCTCGTCTATAACCGGCAAAGGGTAAACTGGAAATTTAGTAATGCTATTTAGTTTTCTGTAATCGATAGCAAACCTCCAAGCCCTTTTATCCGAAGGAGGAAACTCGTTCTTTTTCCTACATAGTACGACTGGACTCGCGTACTCACTATTTATGGGCGTTATTATTTTATTCTTTAACATCTCCTGAATATGTTCTTCGATGATTAAGTCTTTTTATTTATCATAGCGATACGGTTTAGTCCTACAAGGTTTTTCGGCATTTAATTGAATCTTGTGAGTCACGATTTGACAGTTTCCTGGTTTTTCTGAAAACAAATGAGAAAAATTACTCACCACTTGCTGTATTGCTTTACTTTCCTGGTCATTCAAATGGCTAAGGTCCAATTCAGGTGTCTCCACAGGTTCCACCACCCTCTGGTCCATCTCCAGCACCACGGAACTATCTTGAAAATTCAATTTGGCCCTCGCGGCCCTTAAAAAGTCCATACCTAAAATAAGAGAGTGTTGCAGGTGTTTCACCACAAAAATTAATACTTTGAGATTTTCCTCTTTTACCTGTACGTTTAATGATACTTTCCCGATGCAGTGACATGTTTTTCCTTGCGCCGCTATAATTTCCGTATTTCTGGTTTTAAAGAGTCGTATCCTATAAAAATTCTTTTTGAAGAACTTTTCACTCATGAAATTTCCTTCTGCTCCTGTATCGATGAGGGCTTCTACTGGTACATCGCCAACCAGGACTTGTATAATTGGTAGCTGTGAGTTTTTTACGATGACTGTATTTAAATGTCTATTTGAGGGTTTTTTTAAAACTTCCGGGGTCTGGACCCTCCCTTTCACAGGCCCCTCTAGTCGTTTAAAGCTTTCTTTCAATCTGTGTCTTCTGGGTACGCGGATGCTTATTTTCAAATTTTCTTTTTGGGCCTTGACCTTCGAGTTTCGATGCGTTAGCTTGATAGTTCTTTCCCCCATATGAACGATTTCCATTTCTGGTTTCCTTCTTCCTTCGGGTATGTTGAGAATATGTTTCTCCTCTCGCTTTTTCCGCTATTCTGCGATTTTGAAACTTCACCGCCAATTCGAAAAGTTCCTGCAATGTGTTTGGGTTTCTAATTTCAAAGTAGTCTTGGACAGCGGGTAACAATCTTGGTAATATTGTTTCAATAATCTCCGCATCGGGTTTTTTCCCATACAGCATATCCGTTAGCTTGATTTTTCGTAAAATAAAGTCCGTCAAATCTGCTGTATCCCGTTGATAGAAACTATATAGCTCGGCTTCCAGCCGTGCGCGATCTTTCACTATGGGGAAGGCCTTTACTAACGATTTTTTGAAATTTTCAAATGTATACGTCGGGCTTCCAAATTCACCTAGAAGAAATTTGCCTATATTTTTCCACCATAGCGCGGCCTGTCCTCTTAGTGCTGATGTGGCGATGGCAACTTTTTGTCTTTCAGGCACAGGGTAGAGCTGAAAGTGGTTTTCTATACCTTCTAAAAATACGGACACCAAATTTTTTCCGTCGAAATAGACGTTTGGCTTGATTGATGCTCTCAAAGTCTGGACCAGGTATCCAAATCCTTCTAACTGCGTTGTCATTTCTTGGTGTTGTCCAGCGGCTTCCATCCAGTTTTCGGCCATTTCAGTTCGATAAGTGTTCGGGCGCCAATATAACGTTGCGCGCCTCCAACTTGCACGCAACCAAGAGGTGACTGTGAAAACTTGTATAAAAGATAGAACCTTGTGAAGGGTTTAAGTCCCTTTTTATTCAACGTAATAAATTACAATTGCGTCCTCTTGACGCTTACAGACTGTGCCAACTTGGCAGTCAAATAAAAATAATAACCTGAAAAGAAAGTAAAAGACAAGATTCTAACTACGAGGCTCTCTAAATAACTAACTCACCGCGTTTTACAACACCGCTGCTAATTCAGCAGACTTGAAGCTCACTGGAACGATGACCACTACTTCCCGCCAAGCACATAGGCCGCAACGCGGGGTTCTTCAATTTTCGCTAACTACCTCCGCGCTCGCTAAGTAAGAGAATCTCTCACACCGAACTTGTTTCCTTCTATTTAAATCAGAATACTTCCGCTGATAATTTGAATCCCTGCGCGTTCTACTCAAATTTACATATTCTGGCATTGGCAGTTCCAGGGGAAAGTAAGGCTTGACAGGAAAGATAGTTTAAACTTAAAATAAATGTTAGTTAAAATAAATATAAACCTTACAAGGTAATAAAAGTTGTCGATAATCCTAGCTTAAGTTAAAAGAAAACATGAAACTCACAAAATTTCTTGAGGCTCTTAGAGCTGATATCAGCAATAAGTTAAAAAGTTAGGTCCATCTTCATCTGATAAGGCTGTAGAACTCGCTAGTAATATAGAAAATGCTTCGAATGACCAAAAACTTTATCTTAACAGTATTAATGCTGAGCAAAATTTAGAGATTAATATCATTTGAACAAAATAAAATCATTCAGGAGTTAAGAGATTAAATGAATTGTCTCAAAATATGTAGATGGATACCTCACAGTCAAAGTTTAATCAGAGTGCCTCTATATCTCAAAATACGAACAGATTTGATAATGTATCTTGTCATATATGTAGCAAAAGACACTTAACAACAGATTTTTGGTATTTTCCTAAGCAAGATAGTCATAATTATCCTAGTAGAACTTTCAGAGATCATAGAAATTTTCACAATAATTGGCGCAATAATCATCCCTACAGAGGTAACAATCAGTACAAATGAGGGCACGATAATCAGTTAAACTAGTTAAGTAATAGTAAACTAGTTAAGTATTTCCTGTTAAGGGTTCTTGCCAGAAATATGACACTAAATTTAGACCCCTTGCAAGGATCCGTAAAGACTGGGTGCATAAAATATTTCAACAGACAAAATATGTGTCAAAGAATGATTGAAGGAAATACTGATCAATTAGAAAATAAATTAGTAGAAAATAAGAGAAATTAAAATAGAAATGTTACCAAATTTTTAATGTCTTGTAGCTTTGAAAATTCTAATGATCTGCCTATATTTATAGGCAGATCATTAGAATTTATAGGCAATATAGGCAGATCATTAGAATTTTCAAGTTGAAATTGTAAATTAAGTTAAAAATAAAATTAAGTTAAAATTGGTTCTCAGACTTACAACGCTCTTTTTGATACAGGTGCTAATTTGTCTTTTGTTCAGCCAGATGTTATTGAGGAAATTAAACAGTTCTCTAAAGTTGTATTTGTTTCTCGTATGATCAAAATAAAAACGATTGAAGATTCATCTATTTCTTAAATTTCTGCAGTTAACTGAAAATTCAAAACATACATTTTGCCATTTGTGCAATCTATTGTCTATTTGTATTAAATATGAACACATAAAAAATATTAAATTAAAAATTGATTACCATTTTAAATTATCAAAATTTAAGTTGTAATACTGTAATTCTAAAATTTGGTGCGAAATTTGGGCCTGTTTAAGGCAGATAAATTTCTTTATGTCTGGTCTTAGTTCACTTAGTTTTAACCGTAAATGAGGATCCACTTTTGATGTTGTTCTGTATTTATTTTTCAAATGGAAGAAAATCCTTGTTCACACAAATAGGTTATGCAAAAAGGCAACAAAAATTTAATAACTTTATTTGAAATGCTTTTAATTTTCTTTTGTTTCTGCCGAAAGTTAACAAGTGTTTATTTGAAATGCTTTTAATTTTTTTTCTGCCGAAAGTTAACAAGTGTTTATTTGAAATGCTTTTAATTTTTTTTCCTGCCGAAAGTTAACAAGTGTATAATTTTTAAAATCTTCAGTTAGGATTCGATCACAGGAAATTTCTATCAGTTATTCTTCACGAATAAAACTTGAGGTATATTTGAGCAAAATGGGTTTCTAATGGAATTTTCTTTTTCAAAATCCTCGGGAAAATACATGTTGAAATTATTTTATCAATCAAAAACAATGATTTTTAATGTTAGATGCTAATTCTTCCTTTATTTTCAAATTATTTTCCGTTAGGAAAATTTCTAATAGTAGTAAAAAGCTTAAAATATTATTATTCAATTCTTTGACTATTAGCTCGAGTTTTTTTTTTTTTTTTTTTCATTGCATTTATTTTATCTGTGATGGTAAACAAATTTACACTTTGTCCTTGTAATCCCAAATTTCGTTCATTTAACATTTCAAAAATATCAGCTAATTGTGCTAAATTAGCCAAACATAATTCACTAAATAAGCATTTTTCGAATTCAAACATTGAAGCACAGAAGAAAATTTGTATATCTGATCGATATTAAAAAAAAAAAAAAAAAAAAAACTTTGCTTCTGGATATCCACCTTATTTCGAAGCGTAACAAAAGCGTTCGTATTCACTGCCTATCTCTTGGAATAAAATCAAAAATATTTTTGAATTTAAAGCTCGACATTTAATAAAATTAACAATTTTCACAGCTTGATTCAAAACGATTTTCAGGTTTTCGAGGATTGTTTTGAATAAATTTAGTTTTACGTGCGACTTTCTTTATTTGAGAATTAACACCGGAATGTTTTCCTGTTAAATCCGAACTCCGTCACTGCCTACGGCAACTCACTTATTCCAAGGAATATCATTCTCAGAGATAAAATTGTCAATTACTTAGAAAATTTCATTTGCAGTTGCTCTATCATGAAGAGATTCACAAATTAATATTCATTCGGAATTCGTTTGTCTTCTTTGAAATGTATGTAAACTAATAATTGAACAAATTTCGTTATATCAGTACTTTCACCAAATTCCAGTGTGTAGTACACAGTGTGTTTTACTTTTTGAATAAGTGCCTCTTTTATGGAATTTGCCATTTCATGAATTCGTCGACTTACTATATCACTTGATAAGGGAATATTATTAAGTTCATTAGCTGTGTTTTTACAAATTGAATAATACAGTCAAAAGTCGTTAATTCGGACACCCATAATCCGGAATGATCTATAATCCGGACCTCAAAGCTACAAACTTTCTGCGCATGCTTCGCGTTCACGCATGCGCACAGGCGTTTACGAGAGCGCGTAAGACCCTTACGGCTGCGAATATGTTTGTGCGCATGCGCGTTTAATGTGTAACGGAGTTATACGCTAAGCTAAAGTTATCTAATTCAGTTAATGTTGCAGATTGCGTTGTTCCTTAATCTTCGAATTGGATCCGGCTTATTATTTTTTGCAGACTGTTAGAGCAATTTTATAAAAGTAAGCTTGAACTTTCGATTATGTCAAATAGAATTTCCGATATATATTTACTACAAAGCGAAAGTATGTTTTGAAATCCGAAATCTGTTTATCAATGTCACGCTGCTCTGCGGCAGAGGGGGGGGCAGAAACGTCATTATTAGATTATGATAGATTAGAAAGATTATGTCAAATAGAATTTCCAATATATATTTACTAATATGTAATTTGTATCTACAAAGCGAAAGTATGTTTTGAAATCCGAAATCTGTTTATGAATTTCACGCCGCGGATTGGAAGTTGATCTGTCAACACTATCCTTATCTTCAGAGCAGATGTTTTTATTTTATTTGGATTATAATTCCGTACTAAGTTTAGTATTTCGTCTCGATGTACTCCGTCTTTGATATGATTTAAATCAAGTTCCTCGTCATTATAATTCGCTTCCGATAGTGAAGAAAGTGACCCAGAGGTTATTGAAAACGAAAACATTTCGATTGCCAAATTAGTCGGTATTCTCAACACAGCAGTTATAGGACTTGAACAGCGGAACTTTGTAACTAAACAAGAAATTATGTCTGTTTAATAGAATTAAAGAGAAAGTATTATCACATGAAACGAAGCAACTTACATTGAAGGAAATGTTTAATAAAGTAAACAAATAAATATTAAGCTTTTTCGTTTTGTAAATTTTGATACCCTTTAGATCATAATTGTTCTTTATTTCATAAATTACGGTTTCATATTTTTAATTTTGTAATTTTTGCATGCCATCTTACCAGATTTAAACTGATGATCTATAATCCGGAAAAATCGATAATCCGGAATCGCCGAAGTCCCGACGAGTCCGGATTAACGACTTTTGACTGTATTAAAACGATATCTTTAGCTGCTGGTAATACAAGACTTTCCTCAATAGTGTAAGCCTTTTGCTAAAGTCTATGAGCGGTTATAGACCTTGAACTAAGTTCAGATCGCATAAATTTATGAGTGTTATAGAAAAAGAAAAAAAAGAAAAAAAAATCATAAACAATATGCTGAGCTATTTAATTTTGAATTTAATAGTTGAAAACACTTTGTTCGTTTGCGTACTACTTATTTTTATGTAGCATATCACCAGTGCTACGCGTACCACCGGTTGAGAATCGCTGAGCTACTGTTCTCGATTTAACAGAATCTCGGATACCGAACTAGATATAAACAAACTAAATGACAGCTTTAATGGTACACTCAAACTTTTTACTAAACTGATTATTCAAGGAAAACCAAGCTCAATTCCAGATTGCATCCTCACAAAAAAACAAAAAACAAAACAAAACAAAAAAAAAAAAAAAACGGACTACACGGTCAGGAAAAAACCAAAAAACCAGATATCCAAAAATTAAAAGCTGTGTTATTCATCTTATGAAAGATATTTCAGACTTTCTTAGTGGATACATATCTAATAATTGAGACACACTATTTAAAAATATTGTTACGGTTTTTGTATTTAATTTTGCTATTTTTATTGGAATTGTTATTACATTGTTTCATTTCCTCGTGCAATGCTACACGCGACAAGTGTGAAGAGAAAGCTACGGTTGAAAAATGAGAAATACAGGAGCACGCGCATTTAATAAATAGATATCTCGTAATTGCTTTTCCTATCCAGAAAAATACGAGAATGTGCTCGTGCATTTAAAAAGCTTATAAAATGCTGGAGGTAAACATCTCAGTTCAGTTGTATACTTATTGCTGTTAATGATTGTAGCTAATTCGCGGCGGAATCGTATTAGCTTTCTCTGTTTTTAATTAAGTTCTCTTGAACGTTTTAGTAGTTTAAAAGATAACTACTGTGAGCTATTGGGATATCGTACGAATATCTCTAAGGAAATTTAAGCGTTTTTTTTTTATTTGCTGTGATAATAATAAATTTTATTCATTTTTCATCGGACGTGTGCATTCAGTTTATTACGAACCCGTAAGCACCCAACACTATATGGTGACAGAAGTGGGATATTGAATGCCAATCACAAGAGCGATGGAAGGCAATTCATGGCAGCCTTTGCTGCATTTAAAGAAAAGATGAAGATTCTGTTAAAGAAGGGATGAATCTGTTATCTGTTTCCTAACGAGAAAATATGAATTCTCGTCAGGAAAAGATTGAAGCGGGTCAAAAGGAAATGAAAAGAGAAATTACCTGCGTAACAGAAAATGAATTTGAGGCTATGGAAGATAGAATAGACGCTGTCGAAAATAAGGTCGGACAAATTTAAGAAAAAGTTTCTTCTGTAAGAGATCAAATTGAAGAAACAGTTTCTTCCGTAAAAGGAGAAATATAAGAAAGCGTTTCTTTAAGAGAACATATAGAAGAGAGAGTTTCTGCAGAACATATAGAAGAGAGAGTTTCTGCCTTGGAACAACAAATTGATGACAGGGTTTCTCCAGTCGCTAAAGAAGTTGATACCCCAAAGAAATTGGTAGCGATGGTAGAGAGCAATTCTGGTGGTTTAAATTTTTTACCTATGCCTGCCCTCCCCTCCCTGAAGTTATCCACATATGACGGAAAGTCTTCTTGGCAAGTCTATAAGACCCAATTTCCAATACTGCTTTAAGCGAACGGATGGGATTCCCAAGATAAGGCCTGTCATCTCGCCGCTTCTCTGAGAGCAGATGCAGCAGATATTCTTCAGACTCTCTCAGAAAACCAAAGGCTGGATTTAGAAGCACTGACTGGCGCATTGGAGCTGCGCTTTGGAGAGAAATGTTTAAAAGATTACAGTAGGCTTCAATTAAAATCCCGCCAACAGAAGCTCACGAAAACACTCCAGGAACTCGCCACAGATGTTGAAAATTGAATCCTTTTCTGGAATATCCTATTCCTATCTTCCAAACGATTCTTTTCTGTGATATTCTGACAAAAATTAGTGTTCTGCTTTTAAATAAATAGTTCAACGAGGGCTAGAAATTTATCGAATTGATGAGGTGTCATGCGAAAGTAATTAAAAGAAATTTCGTTTCGTTCAAGAGCATTTCTTCAATTAAATAATTTGCATCTCCTTGCTGCAATCATTTCTCATATATTAATATAAACCACTGCATTCTGCTTCTCTTACTCAAAGCAAGAAGTAAAATAAATTTTAATCGAGCAGAAATTAAATACATTTTAATCAAAAATATAATCGTAAAAAGTGAAAATACCGCACAAAAATTTCAAGTTTTCCCCAAAGTTTCCGATATGAAGCGCCATCTAGTGTGAGCATATGACAACGTGCTGGTGTGAATTGACTTATGCGGAGAGCGTCTTTTTCCGTCGCCGCTTTTCGCCCTAACGGACCAGTGTGAACGCAGCTTTACCTTCCAGGCTCTGTCAGGCGAGAGGATCGAAATCAACGGAATATTAAACGCTAACATCACGTTTGGAAGAGCCGCCTCTCATCACACGGTATATGTGACAGAGATTACAGACACTTGCATACTCAGATTCGACTTTCTAGGGAAATAAAATTTTCCTTGGATTTAAAAATAACGAACTGCATTCCGCCTCTGATGACATAACCCTGTTCGGAATTAATGATGAAGAAGTGAAATCTACCCACAAAATTGTACCTCAAGACGATATCGCAAAACCCGCAAGAACAGAGTTTTTACTTCCTGGATACGTAGCGGAAATGTCTTTTTTCGGCTTCGGATACGGCGTCATAAAATATTCCAATATATTAATATATAGTCCAATATATAGTCCGAAAGGAGTACCATCAGCCTCAGCACTCGTCGACTTCTCGAGAACTGTTATCCTTGTGAGAGTTGAAAATGTAACTGAAAAAGAGAGAGTTATTAAGAAAGCTAAAGTGGTGGAGCATGTGATCTAGTGTCCAGCATTAAACGAAACAGTACCATTCCAGAATCCATGTCTTCAGAGAGCATTATATCGGAGTTATTGGGGTATAAAAGGGTATTGAGTTTCTCGTGTCAGGTATAGTTAATTATCCAGAAGTGTAGGAAAAATCGCAGACATTTGCGGAATTTAGTGCTATTATTCAGAGTAACTTTTAAAGTATTATTCGAAAACAATAAAGCTAATTAAATTGATTTTTTTAATTTTTAGTAAAAAACTAAACTACTTACATTATTAAATTTTAAATATTTATAAACTGAGATACTCCTCACACGTGCAATCAGAGCTGTATTACGTGATACTTTTATTGACGTCCGTTTCTCCTTCATATGTTACTAAAACGTTAGCATTGAAAGCTCTATAAAATGTAAAATATAAATATTTCCATTGTTTTCATTAACACTGTAGCTGGAAATTTTTGTTCAAAAATCTCAATTTGTATGCTCTGTGTTTTGGGAAAAGGGGCCATTGCATCAAACATTTGCAACACCTTATTTCTAAGCCCCGCCTACTAAGAGAAACACTGCATTCCTCATAAGATGAGTTGAATTTCTACTGAATGTCGATGGTGCGTATTTCTATTATTTATCCGATTATCGTATTTCTATTTTAGTATTATTTTTAAATGTTAAATATATAAGCATAATAATTCTTTTTCCTAGTGCTTTTCGCCTATCATTATGTTTTACTATTTGAAAACTGCAATGCATCATTTCAAAGATAAGCAGTGGTCACTTTTTTTAATATACATCGTTTCTCAAGATCTGCTAGTGATTTATACACATACGTGTAGCGCAATGGTTTAAGAACACTATTTTTAAAATTCGAATTTGAAGAGGCAAGTCTAAAGTTGTTTAAGTAATGGTACGATTAAAGAAGTTCAGGTTTAGGGTAATTCTTTACGTATAAATTTGAAAGAGATACTTACAATAACATCAAGTCATTTAAATTATATAGCTAGTAACAGGTTGATTGGTTAAGAGCCTTAGCTTTTTTTATACTTTCTTATTAAAAAAAAAATTATTTAGGAAATCTGCAGGAAGTATGGAAAATAATAAAATAAAGTTAAATACAAATAAAATATGATGCTTGTAATATAAACGCTGACACTTTAAAATAAACTACATTCAACCATATTCTTTCCCGTTGGAAATTTTTTCTGTTTTGCTTTGTCTGTTCTTTACTTACGGTTTGAACTCCAATGTTAATGACAAGCATGATCAGTCCGTTATATATGTTTCTTTGTGTATTTTACACGGAAAATACGTTCAGAAGCCTATCTGAATGTTATCCACATATTTAACATTTAATTCATTCACTTATTTTTGCATCTATAAAAATATTCGTTTGCAGGAAAATAAAGTGTGAAAATAAAGTGAAAATAAAGTGATTTTATTTTGCTACAAGAATTTTTGAATTTTTAGCCATGTCACAATCTCGTCTTAAATTTGACGAAACACACTGCAATTTGAGAAGTTCTTTGTTTCTGCCTCTCTTCACTATTAAAGGCAAGGCATTCTTGCCCTCACTTGGCAGGGCCTATTTGCTTCCCTCTGCTTCATTTTCCTAACAGAGCGACCGCACACCCGACATCTCCATGTATCATAATCTCCTTGTTTTGAACACAATAGGCTTTGTAGAAAGTCTTGTATTTGCCCACGTCTCTCTATTACTTTTCTACTGACCGTGTACCGCGTTAACAGACAGTTAACGCTGAAAAAAACTAAACTGGCATATAAACCAGTTTAGTTTTTTTAGATTAAATTTGAAAAATATTATGCAGAACAAAGTTTGAATTTTTAACAAAACTAAATTGAAATCTTCAGTTCCAGGTACACCTTCTTTTATTTCCAAGCCTCTTCTTCTGCGTACTGTGCTCTGAGAAGCAATTGTAGCTCCTAAATTTAAAATCGTTTAAATGTCAGTCGGAATTTCAAGAAGACGAATAAAATCAAATTACTAAATTTCAAATAACTTCGAATGTAATATATTCCAAATGATCAGAAAGTAAATGGAGGATTAATACCTGCATTTTTAGTTACAATGATTGGTTCGCATGTTTTTCTAATATCCCTAACCTACTTATTATGCTGAATTTTTTGCACACACAATCCACATTTTATTACGGTCATTTGCTGTTCTTATATTTTCACTTAGTCGTGCAGTCATGTTACGAATTTTGTATTTAGTTTGATATTTTTAGTAGAATTATAATTAAAATTTTTGAGTTTCCCCATCTATAGAGCGCGGGGTAAATTTTAACAGACAGCTGCAACGTCGGAAAAGTAAAAATATAGGAGCACGTGCTTCTAACACTGAACAAATGGATAATTCTTTAATTTCAATTGAAATGCCAGAAACGTAATAGAATACTGTGTTAGCTGTAACCGTAATTCCATCCTCTTTGTTTACCGGAAATTGCGAGAAGTAAAGAAATTACTGGAAATTTTTGGCGACCGATTGAAAGCTGTAAAATACCGGAGAGAGACATCTTAGTTCAGTTGCTGAATTAGTGTTATTGCGCCTTGTTTTAGTACTGTGTGAACTGAAATATCAGATTTAGCTTTCTCTTTAGAAGCGCATTTTGTGGAGGGGGGGGGCGAGGGAATTTTCTATCAATTAAAAATTTTTAGTAGTTTGAAGTCTAACTACTGATTATACTGCGTGATATTGTGAACACTTGTACGAATATCTCTGATGAAAATTCCAACGTTCTGTTATATTTCTTTTGATAAGGATAATTTTTGTGAAAATTTTATCACACTTTTTTCATTCATTCTGTTACGAACCCGTACGCAAGCAACACTTTTTGGTGTCATAGGGTTATTGAATGCCAGTGACAAGACGAATGGTGAAAAAATAAGGCAGTTGATGCCAAAGTTCGCTGCGTTCAAAGAAGAAATGAAAGCTGAAGAAGTTCCGTTAAAGAAGAGATGGAACTGTTAAAGTAAAAATGAAACTGGGGAAAGAAAGATGGAAGCTGTTAAAGCAAAAATGAAAGAGCGACAAAAAAAAAAAAAAAAAAAAAAAAAAAAAGGATGGAAACTGATCATGAATCAGTTAAAGGGGAGAAAGTCGTTGAAGGAAAGATGGAATCTTGTCAAGAATCCGTTAAATCAGAGATAAGGGCTGCTAAAGAGGAAATGAAAAGTGAAATTACCTGCATAAGAGAAAACACATCTGAGGCTATGGAAGTCAGAACAGACTCAGTTGAAAGTAAAGTTGGACAAATTGAAGCAAAGGTTTCTTCTGTCAAAGAACAAATAGAAAAGCGAGTTTCATCCGTGAACAACAAATCGTTTACAGAGTTTCTTGTGTCAAAAAAAACAAACAGAAAGAAGATTTTTCTGCCGTCCAAACGCAAATCGAACAACAAATTGATGATAGGTTTTCTGCAGGCGCCAAAGAAGTTCACGTGTTGAAGAATTTCGTAGCGACGCCAGGGAGCAATATTGATGGATTACCCATGCCTGCTCGTTCCTCTCTGAATCTATGCAAGTATGATGAGAAGAGCTCCTCTCATATATATATAAGACACAATTTTCTATAGTGGCGGATGCGAATGCATGGGATTCACAAGTTAAGGCCTGTCGTCTCGCCTCTTCTCTAAGAGCAGACGCTGCGGATATTCTTCAACCTCGTTCAGAAAACCAGAGACTAGACTTTGAAGCTCTAACCGACAGAAGTGTTTAAAAGAGTACAGCAGGCTTCAATTAAAATCGTCTCACCATAATCCCCCAGAAACACTTCAGGAACATGCCACGGATGTCGAAAAGTTCTCATCTCGCCTTTTTTTTAGAATGCCCGTCAGAAACAAGAGAAATCCTGTTCTTGCAGTACTTCATGGACATCATCTGGGAACCTGAATTATAGAAAGCACTGCGAATGGCGGATGTCAAGGACTTAAAAAAAAAGCACTGGGGTGTACTCCATGAAATTGGAGGTGGAAATTCTGCCTTTCACCTCTCTGGAATGGGATTACATATCTTGCAATCCGAGCCGTGTTGCTGTGTATTTTTTATTACTCACTACATCTATACCATTAGATGTTCCTAAAAAGGTTAGCGATAAAAGAACTTATACATTATCAAGTAAAGTTTTTTCAGTGATTTTCTCCTGTTTCCGTACCTAAGATTTTTCAAAATCAATATCTGCATTAAAAATGGGTTATAATATCAAACTCCAGCTACAGCTTACTTCTAAGCACCACCCACTGCGAGACGCTGGCGCTGTGCATACAGTGTTTTGAATTCTTTATTGCAGAAAAAAAGTGAAAAAAAATTAAATAGAAATAATATAGGACGTTAACAATATAAAATTGTGACACTTTAAAGTAAGCCATATTCAATTATATTCTTCCTCCTTTGCAAGGGCCCACCAGCGGCCGAGCGGTAAAGTCGCTGAACACTGGTAGTTCGGTCCGAGGTTCGAATCCCGCGAACGGGCTGGCTGCATTGGCGTTTTCGTGGTTTTCCCCATGTGTAACGTCTATACGAGCCAGTTTCCCTTCCTCCACGAAGGCATACCTCCTCTTAGGCAGATAGCCCTCGAGGCTTTGCCATAATCACACACACACTTCCTCCTTTGCAAGTTTTCTCTTTCTTTCTCTTTAAATGCTATTTTTAACGGTACAAATCTCTATCATAAAACAATGTTCTGCCGAATCTTGCGTCCATAAGCGCGCAAACGCGTTCATGTATCGTCTCATTAATACAAGAAGATGCTAATAGCTAATAAAGTATTATGGCTGAACTGAAAACTGCGTCTCGATTCAGATGTTAAATATAAACAAAACATTAAGACGTTCCGAAAATAATCGATTACGCGAGCTTTAATTAAGACTGGGTGAAATTTCAGTTGCTCAAGTAACATCTGATGTTTAATAAATGCAGGAAACGATGGTTAGTAAATTTCAAAACGGAAAAACATTAAAATAAGTATAAAAAGAATTTAATCTGAATTCTATTTCTATCAGCTTGGTTTGCACTGAAACTTATGAAATGATATAATTACATTGTTTCTTGACCACAACACCTAAAAATTGCAGTGGCTCCTATTATATTCATATTGATATAAATTCTAAAAAAAAATTGCATTTGTTCTTAATATCTTTATATTTATTTTAACAAGCTAATAGAAATAGACACTAGATAATTTTTTTTTAATATATATACATTTTTCTTTCTCTCTAGGAGGGAGGCTTGTTTTATAATTATTGTTTCTGTGTGAAATTTGAATTATGAGCAGCATAGTATGGAAGGAAATTTCAGTGGACTTTATATCTGTTTTTTATATATATCTGATTTGGAAAAAAGTTATCGTAGACTTATACAAATACTATTCACACATGTAATGGTTCAGATATTTTACTTCTGCATTTTAAAAAATTTTCTTCCGCACGTAATAAAAAGCGAATTGTAAAGTTTATTTGCTACACGAATTTTTCAAATCTTATCGCCTTAAAATGGCGAAAACATACTGTAAACTTGATAAGTACGTTTGCTTGTTGGTCTCATTTTGATTCGAAGGTGTCTTTCTAAAGCATCTTCTTTGCAGTCATTTAGCAGAGCTTATTTGTTTACGCCGGCTTCACTCTCCTCGCAAAGCGATACCACAGACGTACTATGTATGTATTCCAGCCTCTTTGGGCCTAATAAATCGAATACAGAATTTGTACTACGATATTTGTTTTTGCTTCATTTAGTACGAAACAACCTGTATATCTCTAGCCCAATACAGAAGTGATACTTGATATTGTGTTTACATATTGTAATTTTGTGGCCTTCGCTAGGATGAGAGAAAAAACATTTGACCAGTAGTTAACAGTTAGAAGAAACTATGGGTAGTATTTCTTGCAACCATTACACGTTATCGCTCCTCGGCCTGTTGGCTAAAATCAAGTGTAGTATCTGTTTTTATCACATTAAAATCTGATATGACACTTACAGAGGGTCCTGATTTTAATCTAATTTTTGAACACTCTACTTGCGGTTAGGTATTTATACCGCCCTTGCCAAAGGTTGGCCCGTTATTGCACTTTCTCCGGGAGCGGCCTTACTAAAATTAAGGAAAGAATTTGCACGTTGCTTGTTTCCCTAAGTCTCACAGCATGGCAGGAAAGAGAAGGGCAATGTTTATAATATGCTACACACAATATTATTATATCATATCACGTAGTATTACACATAAATATCATTTTCCGATAATACGTTCGTTATACGAAAAGTTAGTGCGTTTCGCAAATTTATTGCATAGATGTAAAAGGGTATTGAGTTTCTTGTGTCAGGTATAGTTAATTATCCAGAAGTGTAGGAAAAATCGCAGACATTTCCGAAATTTAGTGCTATTATTCAGAGTAACTTTTAAAGTATTATTCGAAAAGAATAAAGCTAATTAAATTTATTTTTTAATTTTTAGTAAAGAACTAAACTACTTACATTATTAAATTTTAAAATATTTATAAACTGAGATACTCCTCACACGTGCAATCAGAGCTGTATTACGTGATACTTTTATTGACGTCCGTTTCTCCTTCATATGTTACTATAACGTTAGCATTGAAAGCTCTATAAAATGTAAAATATAAATATTTCCATTGTTTTCATTAACACTGTAGCTGGAAATTTTTGTTCAAAAATCTCAATTTGTATGCTCTGTGTTTTGGGAAAAGGGGCCATTGCATCAAACATTTGCAACACCTTATTTCTAAGCCCCGCCTACTAAGAGAAACACTGCATTCCTCATAAGATGAGTTGAATTTCTACTGAATGTCGATGGTGCGTATTTCTATTATTTATCCGATTATCGTATTTCTATTTTAGTATTATTTTTAAATGTTAAATATATAAGCATAATATTTCTTTTTCCTAGTGCTTTTCGCCTATCATTATGTTTTACTATTTGAAAACTGCAATGCATCATTTCAAAGATAAGCAGTGGTCACTTTTTTTAATATACATCGTTTCTCAAGATCTGCTAGTGATTTATACACATACGTGTAGCGCAATGGTTTAAGAACACTATTTTTAAAATTCGAATCTGAAGAGGGAAGTCTAAAGTTGTTTAAGTAATGGTACGATTAAAGAAGTTCAGGTTTAGGGTAATTCTTTACGTATAAATTTGAAAGAGATACTTACAATAACATCAAGTCATTTAAATTATATAGCTAGTAACAGGTTGATTGGTTAAGAGCCTTAGCTTTTTTTATACTTTCTTATTAAAAAAAAAATTATTTAGAAAATCTGCAGGAAGTATGGAAAATAATAAAATAAAGTTAAATACAAATAAAATATGATGCTTGTAATATAAACGCTGACACTTTAAAATAAACTACATTCAACCATATTCTTTCCCGTTGGAAATTTTTTCTGTTTTGCTTTGTCTGTTCTTTACTTACGGTTTGAACTCCAATGTTAATGACAAGCATGATCAGTCCGTTATATATGTTTCTTTGTGTATTTTACACGGAAAATACGTTCAGAAGCCTATCTGAATGTTATCCACATATTTAACATTTAATTCATTCACTTATTTTTGCATCTATAAAAATATTCGTTTGCAGGAAAATAAAGTGTGAAAATAAAGTGAAAATAAAGTGATTTTTTTTTGCTACAAGAATTTTTGAATTTTTAGCCATGTCACAATCTCGTCTTAAATTTGACGAAACACACTGCAATTTGAGAAGTTCTTTGTTTCTGCCTCTCTTCACTATTAAAGGCAAGGCATTCTTGCCCTCACTTGGCAGGGCCTATTTGCTTCCCTCTGCTTCATTTTCCTAACAGAGCGACCGCACACCCGACATCTCCATGTATCCTAATCTCCTTGTTTTGAACACAATAGGCTTTGTAGAAAGTCTTGTATTTGCCCACGTCTCTCTATTACTTTTCTATTGACCGTGTACCGCGTTAACAGACAGTTAACGCTGAAAAAAACTAAACTGGCATATAAACCAGTTTAGTTTTTTTAGATTAAATTTGAAAAATATTATGCAGAACAAAGTTTGAATTTTTAACAAAACTAAATTGAAATCTTCAGTTCCAGGTACACCTTTTATTTCCAAGCCTCTTCTTCTGCGTACTGTGCTCTGAGAAGCAATTGTAGCTCCTAAATTTAAAATCGTTTAAATGTCAGTCGGAATTTCAAGAAGACGAATAAAATCAAATTACTAAATTTCAAATAACTTCGAATGTAATATATTCCAAATGATCAGAAAGTAAATGGAGGATTAATACCTGCATTTTTAGTTACAATGATTGGTTCGCATGTTTTTCTAATATCCCTAACCTACTTATTATGCTGAATTTTTTGCACACACAATCCACATTTTATTACGGTCATTTGCTGTTCTTATATTTTCACTTAGTCGTGCAGTCATGTTACGAATTTTGTATTTAGTTTGATATTTTTAGTAGAATTATAATTAAAATTTTTGAGTTTCCCCATCTATAGAGCGCGGGGTAAATTTTAACAGACAGCTGCAACGTCGGAAAAGTAAAAATATAGGAGCACGTGCTTCTAACACTGAACAAATGGATAATTCTTTAATTTCAATTGAAATGCCAGAAACGTAATAGAATACTGTGTTAGCTCTAACCGTAATTCCATCCTCTTTGTTTACCGGAAATTGCGAGAAGTAAAGAAATTACTGGAAATTTTTGGCGACCGATTGAAAGCTGTAAAATACCGGAGAGAGACATCTTAGTTCAGTTGCTGAATTAGTGTTATTGCGCCTTGTTTTAGTACTGTGTGAACTGAAATATCAGATTTAGCTTTCTCTTTAGAAGCGCATTTTGTGGAGGGGGGGGCGAGGGAATTTTCTATCAATTAAAAATTTTTAGTAGTTTGAAGTCTAACTACTGATTATACTGCGTGATATTGTGAACACTTGTACGAATATCTCTGATGAAAATTCCAACGTTCTGTTATATTTCTTTTGATAAGGATAATTTTTGTGAAAATTTTATCACACTTTTTTCATTCATTCTGTTACGAACCCGTACGCAAGCAACACTTTTTGGTGTCATAGGGTTATTGAATGCCAGTGACAAGACGAATGGTGAAAAAATAAGGCAGTTGATGCCAAAGTTCGCTGCGTTCAAAGAAGAAATGAAAGCTGAAGAAGTTCCGTTAAAGAAGAGATGGAACTGTTAAAGTAAAAATGAAACTGGGGAAAGAAAGATGGAAGCTGTTAAAGCAAAAATGAAAGAGCGACAAAAAAAAAAAAAAAAAAAAAAAAAAAAAGGATGGAAACTGATCATGAATCAGTTAAAGGGGAGAAAGTCGTTGAAGGAAAGATGGAATCTTGTCAAGAATCCGTTAAATCAGAGATAAGGGCTGCTAAAGAGGAAATGAAAAGTGAAATTACCTGCATAAGAGAAAACACATCTGAGGCTATGGAAGTCAGAACAGACTCAGTTGAAAGTAAAGTTGGACAAATTGAAGCAAAGGTTTCTTCTGTCAAAGAACAAATAGAAAAGCGAGTTTCATCCGTGAACAACAAATCGTTTACAGAGTTTCTTGTGTCAAAAAAAACAAACAGAAAGAAGATTTTTCTGCCGTCCAAACGCAAATCGAACAACAAATTGATGATAGGTTTTCTGCAGGCGCCAAAGAAGTTCACGTGTTCAAGAATTTCGTAGCGACGCCAGGGAGCAATACTGATGGATTACCCATGCCTGCTCGTTCCTCTCTGAATCTATCCAAGTATGATGAGAAGAGCTCCTCTCATATATATATAAGACACAATTTTCTATAGTGGCGGATGCGAATGCATGGGATTCACAAGTTAAGGCCTGTCGTCTCGCCTCTTCTCTAAGAGCAGACGCTGCGGATATTCTTCAACCTCGTTCAGAAAACCAGAGACTAGACTTTGAAGCTCTAACCGACAGAAGTGTTTAAAAGAGTACAGCAGGCTTCAATTAAAATCGTCTCACCATAATCCCCCAGAAACACTTCAGGAACATGCCACGGATGTCGAAAAGTTCTCATCTCGCCTTTTTTTTAGAATGCCCGTCAGAAACAAGAGAAATCCTGTTCTTGCAGTACTTCATGGACATCATCTGGGAACCTGAATTATAGAAAGCACTGCGAATGGCGGATGTCAAGGACTTAAAAAAAAAGCACTGGGGTGTACTCCATGAAATTGGAGGTGGAAATTCTCCTTTTCACCTCTCTGGAATGGGATTACATATCTTGCAATCCGAGCCGTGTTGCTGTGTATTTTTTATTACTCACTACATCTATACCATTAGATGTTCCTAAAAAGGTTAGCGATAAAAGAACTTATACATTATCAAGTAAAGTTTTTTCAGTGATTTTCTCCTGTTTCCGTACCTAAGATTTTTCAAAATCAATATCTGCATTAAAAATCGGTTATAATATCAAACTCCAGCTACAGCTTACTTCTAAGCACCACCCACTGCGAGACGCTGGCGCTGTGCATACAGTGTTTTGAATTCTTTATTGCAGAAAAAAAGTGAAAAAAAATTAAATAGAAATAATATAGGACGTTAACAATATAAAATTGTGACACTTTAAAGTAAGCCATATTCAATTATATTCTTCCTCCTTTGCAAGGGCCCACCAGCGGCCGAGCGGTAAAGTCGCTGAACACTGGTAGTTCGGTCCGAGGTTCGAATCCCGCGAACGGGCTGGCTGCATTGGCGTTTTCGTGGTTTTCCCCATGTGTAACGTCTATACGAGCCAGTTTCCCTTCCTCCACGAAGGCATACCTCCTCTTAGGCAGATAGCCCTCGAGGCTTTGCCATAATCACACACACACTTCCTCCTTTGCAAGTTTTCTCTTTCTTTCTCTTTAAATGCTATTTTTAACGGTACAAATCTCTATCATAAAACAATGTTCTGCCGAATCTTGCGTCCATAAGCGCGCAAACGCGTTCATGTATCGTCTCATTAATACAAGAAGATGCTAATAGCTAATAAAGTATTATGGCTGAACTGAAAACTGCGTCTCGATTCAGATGTTAAATATAAACAAAACATTAAGACGTTCCGAAAATAATCGATTACGCGAGCTTTAATTAAGACTGGGTGAAATTTCAGTTGCTCAAGTAACATCTGATGTTTAATAAATGCAGGAAACGATGGTTAGTAAATTTCAAGACGGAAAAACATTAAAATAAGTATAAAAAGAATTTAATCTGAATTCTATTTCTATCAGCTTGGTTTGCACTGAAACTTATGAAATGATATAATTACATTGTTTCTTGACCACAACACCTAAAAATTGCAGTGGCTCCTATTATATTCATATTGATATAAATTCTAAAAAAAAATTGCATTTGTTCTTAATATCTTTATATTTATTTTAACAAGCTAATAGAAATAGACACTAGATAATTTTTTTTTAATATATATACATTTTTCTTTCTCTCTAGGAGGGAGGCTTGTTTTATAATTATTGTTTCTGTGTGAAATTTGAATTATGAGCAGCATAGTATGGAAGGAAATTTCAGTGGACTTTATATCTGTTTTTTATATATATCTGATTTGGAAAAAAGTTATCGTAGACTTATACAAATACTATTCACACATGTAATAGTTCAGATATTTTACTTCTGCATTTTAAAAAATTTTCTTCCGCACGTAATAAAAAGCGAATTGTAAATTTTATTTGCTACACGAATTTTTCAAATCTTATCGCCTTAAAATGGCGAAAACATACTGTAAACTTGATAAGTACGTTTGCTTGTTGGTCTCATTTTGATTCGAAGGTGTCTTTCTAAAGCATCTTCTTTGCAGTCATTTAGCAGAGCTTATTTGTTTACGCCGGCTTCACTCTCCTCGCAAAGCGATACCACAGACGTACTATGTATGTATTCCAGCCTCTTTGGGCCTAATAAATCGAATACAGAATTTGTACTACGATATTTGTTTTTGCTTCATTTAGTACGAAACAACCTGTATATCTCTAGCCCAATACAGAAGTGATACTTGATATTGTGTTTACATATTGTAATTTTGTGGCCTTCGCTAGGATGAGAGAAAAAACATTTGACCAGTAGTTAACAGTTAGAAGAAACTATGGGTAGTATTTCTTGCAACCATTACACGTTATCGCTCCTCGGCCTGTTGGCTAAAATCAAGTGTAGTATCTGTTTTTATCACATTAAAATCTGATATGACACTTACAGAGGGTCCTGATTTTAATCTAATTTTTGAACACTCTACTTGCGGTTAGGTATTTATACCGCCCTTGCCAAAGGTTGGCCCGTTATTGCACCTTCTCCGGGAGCGGCCTTACTAAAATTAAGGAAAGAATTTGCACGTTGCTTGTTTCCCTAAGTCTCACAGCATGGCAGGAAAGAGAAAGGCAATGTTTATAATATGCTACACACAATATTATTATATCATATCACGTAGTATTACACATAAATATCATTTTCCGATAATACGTTCGTTATACGAAAAGTTAGTGCGTTTCGCAAATTTATTGCATAGATGTAAAAGGGTATTGAGTTTCTTGTGTCAGGTATAGTTAATTATCCAGAAGTGTAGGAAAAATCGCAGACATTTCCGAAATTTAGTGCTATTATTCAGAGTAACTTTTAAAGTATTATTCGAAAAGAATAAAGCTAATTAAATTTATTTTTTAATTTTTAGTAAAGAACTAAACTACTTACATTATTAAATTTTAAAATATTTATAAACTGAGATACTCCTCACACGTGCAATCAGAGCTGTATTACGTGATACTTTTATTGACGTCCGTTTCTCCTTCATATGTTACTAAAACGTTAGCATTGAAAGCTCTATAAAATGTAAAATATAAATATTTCCATTGTTTTCATTAACACTGTAGCTGGAAATTTTTGTTCAAAAATCTCAATTTGTATGCTCTGTGTTTTGGGAAAAGGGGCCATTGCATCAAACATTTGCAACACCTTATTTCTAAGCCCCGCCTACTAAGAGAAACACTGCATTCCTCATAAGATGAGTTGAATTTCTACTGAATGTCGATGGTGCGTATTTCTATTATTTATCCGATTATCGTATTTCTATTTTAGTATTATTTTTAAATGTTAAATATATAAGCATAATATTTCTTTTTCCTAGTGCTTTTCGCCTATCATTATGTTTTACTATTTGAAAACTGCAATGCATCATTTCAAAGATAAGCAGTGGTCACTTTTTTTAATATACATCGTTTCTCAAGATCTGCTAGTGATTTATACACATACGTGTAGCGCAATGGTTTAAGAACACTATTTTTAAAATTCGAATCTGAAGAGGGAAGTCTAAAGTTGTTTAAGTAATGGTACGATTAAAGAAGTTCAGGTTTAGGGTAATTCTTTACGTATAAATTTGAAAGAGATACTTACAATAACATCAAGTCATTTAAATTATATAGCTAGTAACAGGTTGATTGGTTAAGAGCCTTAGCTTTTTTTATACTTTCTTATTAAAAAAAAAATTATTTAGGAAATCTGCAGGAAGTATGGAAAATAATAAAATAAAGTTAAATACAAATAAAATATGATGCTTGTAATATAAACGCTGACACTTTAAAATAAACTACATTCAACCATATTCTTTCCCGTTGGAAATTTTTTCTGTTTTGCTTTGTCTGTTCTTTACTTACGGTTTGAACTCCAATGTTAATGACAAGCATGATCAGTCCGTTATATATGTTTCTTTGTGTATTTTACACGGAAAATACGTTCAGAAGCCTATCTGAATGTTATCCACATATTTAACATTTAATTCATTCACTTATTTTTGCATCTATAAAAATATTCGTTTGCAGGAAAATAAAGTGTGAAAATAAAGTGAAAATAAAGTGATTTTTTTTTGCTACAAGAATTTTTGAATTTTTAGCCATGTCACAATCTCGTCTTAAATTTGACGAAACACACTGCAATTTGAGAAGTTCTTTGTTTCTGCCTCTCTTCACTATTAAAGGCAAGGCATTCTTGCCCTCACTTGGCAGGGCCTATTTGCTTCCCTCTGCTTCATTTTCCTAACAGAGCGACCGCACACCCGACATCTCCATGTATCCTAATCTCCTTGTTTTGAACACAATAGGCTTTGTAGAAAGTCTTGTATTTGCCCACGTCTCTCTATTACTTTTCTATTGACCGTGTACCGCGTTAACAGACAGTTAACGCTGAAAAAAACTAAACTGGCATATAAACCAGTTTAGTTTTTTTAGATTAAATTTGAAAAATATTATGCAGAACAAAGTTTGAATTTTTAACAAAACTAAATTGAAATCTTCAGTTCCAGGTACACCTTCTTTTATTTCCAAGCCTCTTCTTCTGCGTACTGTGCTCTGAGAAGCAATTGTAGCTCCTAAATTTAAAATCGTTTAAATGTCAGTCGGAATTTCAAGAAGACGAATAAAATCAAATTACTAAATTTCAAATAACTTCGAATGTAATATATTCCAAATGATCAGAAAGTAAATGGAGGATTAATACCTGCATTTTTAGTTACAATGATTGGTTCGCATGTTTTTCTAATATCCCTAACCTACTTATTATGCTGAATTTTTTGCACACACAATCCACATTTTATTACGGTCATTTGCTGTTCTTATATTTTCACTTAGTCGTGCAGTCATGTTACGAATTTTGTATTTAGTTTGATATTTTTAGTAGAATTATAATTAAAATTTTTGAGTTTCCCCATCTATAGAGCGCGGGGTAAATTTTAACAGACAGCTGCAACGTCGGAAAAGTAAAAATATAGGAGCACGTGCTTCTAACACTGAACAAATGGATAATTCTTTAATTTCAATTGAAATGCCAGAAACGTAATAGAATACTGTGTTAGCTGTAACCGTAATTCCATCCTCTTTGTTTACCGGAAATTGCGAGAAGTAAAGAAATTACTGGAAATTTTTGGCGACCGATTGAAAGCTGTAAAATACCGGAGAGAGACATCTTAGTTCAGTTGCTGAATTAGTGTTATTGCGCCTTGTTTTAGTACTGTGTGAACTGAAATATCAGATTTAGCTTTCTCTTTAGAAGCGCATTTTGTGGGGGGGGAGGGAATTTTCTATCAATTAAAAATTTTTAGTAGTTTGAAGTCTAACTACTGATTATACTGCGTGATATTGTGAACACTTGTACGAATATCTCTGATGAAAATTCCAACGTTCTGTTATATTTCTTTTGATAAGGATAATTTTTGTGAAAATTTTATCACACTTTTTTCATTCATTCTGTTACGAACCCGTACGCAAGCAACACTTTTTGGTGTCATAGGGTTATTGAATGCCAGTGACAAGACGAATGGTGAAAAAATAAGGCAGTTGATGCCAAAGTTCGCTGCGTTCAAAGAAGAAATGAAAGCTGAAGAAGTTCCGTTAAAGAAGAGATGGAACTGTTAAAGTAAAAATGAAACTGGGGAAAGAAAGATGGAAGCTGTTAAAGCAAAAATGAAAGAGCGACAAAAAAAAAAAAAAAAAAAAAAAAAAAAAAAAAAAAGGGATGGAAACTGATCATGAATCAGTTAAAGGGGAGAAAGTCGTTGAAGGAAAGATGGAATCTTGTCAAGAATCCGTTAAATCAGAGATAAGGGCTGCTAAAGAGGAAATGAAAAGTGAAATTACCTGCATAAGAGAAAACACATCTGAGGCTATGGAAGTCAGAACAGACTCAGTTGAAAGTAAAGTTGGACAAATTGAAGCAAAGGTTTCTTCTGTCAAAGAACAAATAGAAAAGCGAGTTTCATCCGTGAACAACAAATCGTTTATAGAGTTTCTTGTGTCAAAAAAAACAAACAGAAAGAAGATTTTTCTGCCGTCCAAACGCAAATCGAACAACAAATTGATGATAGGTTTTCTGCAGGCGCCAAAGAAGTTCACGTGTTGAAGAATTTCGTAGCGACGCCAGGGAGCAATACTGATGGATTACCCATGCCTGCTCGTTCCTCTCTGAATCTATCCAAGTATGATGAGAAGAGCTCCTCTCATATATATATAAGACACAATTTTCTATAGTGGCGGATGCGAATGCATGGGATTCACAAGTTAAGGCCTGTCGTCTCGCCTCTTCTCTAAGAGCAGACGCTGCGGATATTCTTCAACCTCGTTCAGAAAACCAGAGACTAGACTTTGAAGCTCTAACCGACAGAAGTGTTTAAAAGAGTACAGCAGGCTTCAATTAAAATCGTCTCACCATAATCCCCCAGAAACACTTCAGGAACATGCCACGGATGTCGAAACGTTCTCATCTCGCCTTTTTTTTAGAATGCCCGTCAGAAACAAGAGAAATCCTGTTCTTGCAGTACTTCATGGACATCATCTGGGAACCTGAATTATAGAAAGCACTGCGAATGGCGGATGTCAAAGACTTAAAAAAAAAGCACTGGGGTGTACTCCATGAAATTGGAGGTGGAAATTCTGCTTTTCACCTCTCTGGAATGGGATTACATATCTTGCAATCCGAGCCGTGTTGCTGTGTATTTTTTATTACTCACTACATCTATACCATTAGATGTTCCTAAAAAGGTTAGCGATAAAAGAACTTATACATTATCAAGTAAAGTTTTTTCAGTGATTTTCTCCTGTTTCCGTACCTAAGATTTTTCAAAATCAATATCTGCATTAAAAATGGGTTATAATATCAAACTCCAGCTACAGCTTATTTCTAAGCACCACCCACTGCGAGACGCTGGCACTGTGCATACAGTGTTTTGAATTCTTTATTGCAGAAAAAAAGTGAAAAAAAATTAAATAGAAATAATATAGGACGTTAATAATATAAAATTGTGACACTTTAAAGTAAGCCATATTCAATTATATTCTTCCTCCTTTGCAAGGGCCCACCAGCGGCCGAGCGGTAAAGTCGCTGAACACTGGTAGTTCGGTCCGAGGTTCGAATCCCGCGAACGGGCTGGCTGCATGGGCGTTTTCGTGGTTTTCCCCATGTGTAACGTCTATACGAGCCAGTTTCCCTTCCTCCACGAAGGCATACCTCCTCTTAGGCAGATAGCCCTCGAGGCTTTGCCATAATCACACACACACTTCCTCCTTTGCAAGTTTTCTCTTTCTTTCTCTTTAAATGCTATTTTTAACGGTACAAATCTCTATCATAAAACCATGTTCTGCCGAATCTTGCGTCCATAAGCGCGCAAACGCGTTCATGTATCGTCTCATTAATACAAGAAGATGCTAATAGCTAATAAAGTATTATGCCTGAACTGAAAACTGCGTCTCGATTCAGATGTTAAATATAAACAAAACATTAAGAAGTTCCGAAAATAATCGATTACGCGAGCTTTAATTAACACTGGGTGAAATTTCAGTTGCTCAAGTAACATCTGATGTTTAATAAATGCAGGAAACGATGGTTAGTAAATTTCAAAACGGAAAAACATTAAAATAAGTATAAAAAGAATTTAATCTGAATTCCATTTCTATTAGCTTGGTTTGCACTGAAACTTATGAAATGATATAATTACATTGTTTCTTGACCACAACACCTAAAAATTGCAGTGGCTCTTATTATATTCATATTGATATAAATTCTAAAAAAAATTGCATTTGTTCTTAATATCTTTATATTAATTATAACAAGCTAATAGAAATAGACACTAGATAATTTTTTTTAATATATATACATTTTTCTTTCTCTTTAGGAGGGAGGCTTGTTTTATAATTATTGTTTCTGTGTGAAATTTGAATTATGAGCAGCATAATATGGAAGGAAATTTCAGTGGACTTTATATCTGTTTTTTATATATATCTGATTTGGAAAAAAGTTATCGTAGACTTATACAAATACTATTCACACATGTAATAGTTCAGATATTTTACTTCTGCATTTTAAAAAATTTTCTTCCGCACGTAATAAAAAGCGAATTGTAAATTTTATTTGCTACACGAATTTTTCAAATCTTATCGCCTTAAAATGGCGAAAACATACTGTAAACTTGATAAGTACGTTTGCTTGTTGGTCTCATTTTGATTCGAAGGTGTCTTTCTAAAGCATCTTCTTTGCAGTCATTTAGCAGAGCTTATTTGTTTACGCCGGCTTCACTCTCCTCGCAAAGCGATACCACAGACGTACTCTGTATGTATTCCAGCCTCTTTGGGCCTAATAAATCGAATACAGAATTTGTACTACGATATTTGTTTTTGCTTCATTTAGTACGAAACAACCTGTATATCTCTTGCCCAATACAGAAATGATACTTGATATTGTGTTTACATATTGTAACAATTTGTACTACGATATATGTTTTTGCTTCATTTAGTACGAAACAACCTGTATATCTCTAGTCCAATACAGAAGTGATACTTGATATTGTGTTTACATATTGTAATTTTGTGGCCTTCCCTAGGATGAGAGAAAAAACATTTGACCAGTAGTTAACAGTTAGAAGAAACTATGGGCAGTATTTCTTGCAACCACTACACGTTATCGCTTCTCGGCCTGTTGGCTAAGATCAAGTGTAGTATCTGTTCTTATCAGATTAAAATCTGATATGACACTTATCGCTTCTCGGCCTGTTGGCTAAGATCAAGTGTAGTATCTGTTCTTATCAGATTAAAATCTGATATGACACTTACAGAGTGTCCTGATTTTAATCTAATTTTTGAACACTCGGCTTGCGGTTAGGTATTTATACCGCCCTTGCCAAAGGTTGGCCCGTTATTGCACAGCCTCCGGGAGCGGCCTTACTAAAATTAAGAAAAGAATTTGCACGTTGCTTGTTTCCCTAAGTCTCACAGCATGGCAGGAAAGAGAAAGGCAATGTTTATAATATGCTACACACAATATCATTATATCATATCACGTAGTATCACACATAAATATCATTTTCCGATAATACGTTCGTTATACGAAAAGTTAGTGCGTTTCGCAAATTTATTGCATAGATATAAAAGGGTATTGAGTTTCTTGTGTCAGGTATAGTTAATTATCCAGAAGTGTAGGAAAAATCGCAGACATTTCCGAAATTTAGTGCTATTATTCAGAGTAACTTTTAAAGTATTATTCGAAAAGAATAAAGCTAATTAAATTTATTTTTTAATTTTTAGTAAAGAACTAAACTACTTACATTATTAAATTTTAAAATATTTATAAACTGAGATACTCCTCACACGTGCAATCAGAGCTGTATTACGTGATACTTTTATTGACGTCCGTTTCTCCTTCATATGTTACTAAAACGTTAGCATTGAAAGCTCTATAAAATGTAAAATATAAATATTTCCATTGTTTTCATTAACACTGTAGCTGGAAATTTTTGTTCAAAAATCTCAATTTGTATGCTCTGTGTTTTGGGAAAAGGGGCCATTGCATCAAACATTTGCAACACCTTATTTCTAAGCCCCGCCTACTAAGAGAAACACTGCATTCCTCATAAGATGAGTTGAATTTCTACTGAATGTCGATGGTGCGTATTTCTATTATTTATCCGATTATCGTATTTCTATTTTAGTATTATTTTTAAATGTTAAATATATAAGCATAATAATTCTTTTTCCTAGTGCTTTTCGCCTATCATTATGTTTTACTATTTGAAAACTGCAATGCATCATTTCAAAGATAAGCAGTGGTCACTTTTTTTAATATACATCGTTTCTCAAGATCTGCTAGTGATTTATACACATACGTGTAGCGCAATGGTTTAAGAACACTATTTTTAAAATTCGAATTTGAAGAGGCAAGTCTAAAGTTGTTTAAGTAATGGTACGATTAAAGAAGTTCAGGTTTAGGGTAATTCTTTACGTATAAATTTGAAAGAGATACTTACAATAACATCAAGTCATTTAAATTATATAGCTAGTAACAGGTTGATTGGTTAAGAGCCTTAGCTTTTTTTATACTTTCTTATTAAAAAAAAAATTATTTAGGAAATCTGCAGGAAGTATGGAAAATAATAAAATAAAGTTAAATACAAATAAAATATGATGTTTGTAATATAAACGCTGACACTTTAAAATAAACTACATTCAACCATATTCTTTCCCGTTGGAAATTTTTTCTGTTTTGCTTTGTCTGTTCTTTACTTACGGTTTGAACTCCAATGTTAATGACAAGCATGATCAGTCCGTTATATATGTTTCTTTGTGTATTTTACACGGAAAATACGTTCAGAAGCCTATCTGAATGTTATCCACATATTTAACATTTAATTCATTCACTTATTTTTGCATCTATAAAAATATTCGTTTGCAGGAAAATAAAGTGTGAAAATAAAGTGAAAATAAAGTGATTTTTTTTTGCTACAAGAATTTTTGAATTTTTAGCCATGTCACAATCTCGTCTTAAATTTGACGAAACACACTGCAATTTGAGAAGTTCTTTGTTTCTGCCTCTCTTCACTATTAAAGGCAAGGCATTCTTGCCCTCACTTGGCAGGGCCTATTTGCTTCCCTCTGCTTCATTTTCCTAACAGAGCGACCGCACACCCGACATCTCCATGTATCCTAATCTCCTTGTTTTGAACACAATAGGCTTTGTAGAAAGTCTTGTATTTGCCCACGTCTCTCTATTACTTTTCTATTGACCGTGTACCGCGTTAACAGACAGTTAACGCTGAAAAAAACTAAACTGGCATATAAACCAGTTTAGTTTTTTTAGATTAAATTTGAAAAATATTATGCAGAACAAAGTTTGAATTTTTAACAAAACTAAATTGAAATCTTCAGTTCCAGGTACACCTTCTTTTATTTCCAAGCCTCTTCTTCTGCGTACTGTGCTCTGAGAAGCAATTGTAGCTCCTAAATTTAAAATCGTTTAAATGTCAGTCGGAATTTCAAGAAGACGAATAAAATCAAATTACTAAATTTCAAATAACTTCGAATGTAATATATTCCAAATGATCAGAAAGTAAATGGAGGATTAATACCTGCATTTTTAGTTACAATGATTGGTTCGCATGTTTTTCTAATATCCCTAACCTACTTATTATGCTGAATTTTTTGCACACACAATCCACATTTTATTACGGTCATTTGCTGTTCTTATATTTTCACTTAGTCGTGCAGTCATGTTACGAATTTTGTATTTAGTTTGATATTTTTAGTAGAATTATAATTAAAATTTTTGAGTTTCCCCATCTATAGAGCGCGGGGTAAATTTTAACAGACAGCTGCAACGTCGGAAAAGTAAAAATATAGGAGCACGTGCTTCTAACACTGAACAAATGGATAATTCTTTAATTTCAATTGAAATGCCAGAAACGTAATAGAATACTGTGTTAGCTGTAACCGTAATTCCATCCTCTTTGTTTACCGGAAATTGCGAGAAGTAAAGAAATTACTGGAAATTTTTGGCGACCGATTGAAAGCTGTAAAATACCGGAGAGAGACATCTTAGTTCAGTTGCTGAATTAGTGTTATTGCGCCTTGTTTTAGTACTGTGTGAACTGAAATATCAGATTTAGCTTTCTCTTTAGAAGCGCATTTTGTGGGGGGGGAGGGAATTTTCTATCAATTAAAAATTTTTAGTAGTTTGAAGTCTAACTACTGATTATACTGCGTGATATTGTGAACACTTGTACGAATATCTCTGATGAAAATTCCAACGTTCTGTTATATTTCTTTTGATAAGGATAATTTTTGTGAAAATTTTATCACACTTTTTTCATTCATTCTGTTACGAACCCGTACGCAAGCAACACTTTTTGGTGTCATAGGGTTATTGAATGCCAGTGACAAGACGAATGGTGAAAAAATAAGGCAGTTGATGCCAAAGTTCGCTGCGTTCAAAGAAGAAATGAAAGCTGAAGAAGTTCCGTTAAAGAAGAGATGGAACTGTTAAAGTAAAAATGAAACTGGGGAAAGAAAGATGGAAGCTGTTAAAGCAAAAATGAAAGAGCGACAAAAAAAAAAAAAAAAAAAAAAAAAAAAAAAAAAAAAGGATGGAAACTGATCATGAATCAGTTAAAGGGGAGAAAGTCGTTGAAGGAAAGATGGAATCTTGTCAAGAATCCGTTAAATCAGAGATAAGGGCTGCTAAAGAGGAAATGAAAAGTGAAATTACCTGCATAAGAGAAAACACATCTGAGGCTATGGAAGTCAGAACAGACTCAGTTGAAAGTAAAGTTGGACAAATTGAAGCAAAGGTTTCTTCTGTCAAAGAACAAATAGAAAAGCGAGTTTCATCCGTGAACAACAAATCGTTTACAGAGTTTCTTGTGTCAAAAAAAACAAACAGAAAGAAGATTTTTCTGCCGGCCAAACGCAAATCGAACAACAAATTGATGATAGGTTTTCTGCAGGCGCCAAAGAAGTTCACGTGTTGAAGAATTTCGTAGCGACGCCAGGGAGCAATACTGATGGATTACCCATGCCTGCTCGTTCCTCTCTGAATCTATCCAAGTATGATGAGAAGAGCTCCTCTCATATATATATAAGACACAATTTTCTATAGTGGCGGATGCGAATGCATGGGATTCACAAGTTAAGGCCTGTCGTCTCGCCTCTTCTCTAAGAGCAGACGCTGCGGATATTCTTCAACCTCGTTCAGAAAACCAGAGACTAGACTTTGAAGCTCTAACCGACAGAAGTGTTTAAAAGAGTACAGCAGGCTTCAATTAAAATCGTCTCACCATAATCCCCCAGAAACACTTCAGGAACATGCCACGGATGTCGAAAAGTTCTCATCTCGCCTTTTTTTTAGAATGCCCGTCAGAAACAAGAGAAATCCTGTTCTTGCAGTACTTCATGGACATCATCTGGGAACCTGAATTATAGAAAGCACTGCGAATGGCGGATGTCAAAGACTTAAAAAAAAAGCACTGGGGTGTACTCCATGAAATTGGAGGTGGAAATTCTGCTTTTCACCTCTCTGGAATGGGATTACATATCTTGCAATCCGAGCCGTGTTGCTGTGTATTTTTTATTACTCACTACATCTATACCATTAGATGTTCCTAAAAAGGTTAGCGATAAAAGAACTTATACATTATCAAGTAAAGTTTTTTCAGTGATTTTCTCCTGTTTCCGTACCTAAGATTTTTCAAAATCAATATCTGCATTAAAAATGGGTTATAATATCAAACTCCAGCTACAGCTTATTTCTAAGCACCACCCACTGCGAGACGCTGGCGCTGTGCATACAGTGTTTTGAATTCTTTATTGCAGAAAAAAAGTGAAAAAAAATTAAATAGAAATAATATAGGACGTTAATAATATAAAATTGTGACACTTTAAAGTAAGCCATATTCAATTATATTCTTCCTCCTTTGCAAGGGCCCACCAGCGGCCGAGCGGTAAAGTCGCTGAACACTGGTAGTTCGGTCCGAGGTTCGAATCCCGCGAACGGGCTGGCTGCATGGGCGTTTTCGTGGTTTTCCCCATGTGTAACGTCTATACGAGCCAGTTTCCCTTCCTCCACGAAGGCATACCTCCTCTTAGGCAGATAGCCCTCGAGGCTTTGCCATAATCACACACACACTTCCTCCTTTGCAAGTTTTCTCTTTCTTTCTCTTTAAATGCTATTTTTAACGGTACAATTCTCTATCATAAAACCATGTTCTGCCGAATCTTGCGTCCATAAGCGCGCAAACGCGTTCATGTATCGTCTCATTAATACAAGAAGATGCTAATAGCTAATAAAGTATTATGCCTGAACTGAAAACTGCGTCTCGATTCAGATGTTAAATATAAACAAAACATTAAGAAGTTCCGAAAATAATCGATTACGCGAGCTTTAATTAACACTGGGTGAAATTTCAGTTGCTCAAGTAACATCTGATGTTTAATAAATGCAGGAAACGATGGTTAGTAAATTTCAAAACGGAAAAAAATTAAAATAAGTATAAAAAGAATTTAATCTGAATTCCATTTCTATTAGCTTGGTTTGCACTGAAACTTATGAAATGATATAATTACATTGTTTCTTGACCACAACACCTAAAAATTGCAGTGGCTCTTATTATATTCATATTGATATAAATTCTAAAAAAAATTGCATTTGTTCTCAATATCTTTATATTAATTATAACAAGCTAATAGAAATAGACACTAGATATTTTTTTTTAATATATATACATTTTTCTTTCTCTTTAGGAGGGAGGCTTGTTTTATAATTATTGTTTCTGTGTGAAATTTGAATTATGAGCAGCATAATATGGAAGGAAATTTCAGTGGACTTTATATCTGTTTTTTATATATATCTGATTTGGAAAAAAGTTATCGTAGACTTATACAAATACTATTCACACATGTAATAGTTCAGATATTTTACTTCTGCATTTTAAAAAATTTTCTTCCGCACGTAATAAAAAGCGAATTGTAAATTTTATTTGCTACACGAATTTTTCAAATCTTATCGCCTTAAAATGGCGAAAACATACTGTAAACTTGATAAGTACGTTTGCTTGTTGGTCTCATTTTGATTCGAAGGTGTCTTTCTAAAGCATCTTCTTTGCAGTCATTTAGCAGAGCTTATTTGTTTACGCCGGCTTCACTCTCCTCGCAAAGCGATACCACAGACGTACTCTGTATGTATTCCAGCCTCTTTGGGCCTAATAAATCGAATACAGAATTTGTACTACGATATTTGTTTTTGCTTCATTTAGTACGAAACAACCTGTATATCTCTTGCCCAATACAGAAATGATACTTGATATTGTGTTTACATATTGTAACAATTTGTACTACGATATATGTTTTTGCTTCATTTAGTACGAAACAACCTGTATATCTCTAGTCCAATACAGAAGTGATACTTGATATTGTGTTTACATATTGTAATTTTGTGGCCTTCCCTAGGATGAGAGAAAAAACATTTGACCAGTAGTTAACAGTTAGAAGAAACTATGGGCAGTATTTCTTGCAACCACTACACGTTATCGCTTCTCGGCCTGTTGGCTAAGATCAAGTGTAGTATCTGTTCTTATCAGATTAAAATCTGATATGACACTTATCGCTTCTCGGCCTGTTGGCTAAGATCAAGTGTAGTATCTGTTCTTATCAGATTAAAATCTGATATGACACTTACAGAGTGTCCTGATTTTAATCTAATTTTTGAACACTCGGCTTGCGGTTAGGTATTTATACCGCCCTTGCCAAAGGTTGGCCCGTTATTGCACAGCCTCCGGGAGCGGCCTTACTAAAATTAAGAAAAGAATTTGCACGTTGCTTGTTTCCCTAAGTCTCACAGCATGGCAGGAAAGAGAAAGGCAATGTTTATAATATGCTACACACAATATCATTATATCATATCACGTAGTATCACACATAAATATCATTTTCCGATAATACGTTCGTTATACGAAAAGTTAGTGCGTTTCGCAAATTTATTGCATAGATATAAAAGGGTATTGAGTTTCTTGTGTCAGGTATAGTTAATTATCCAGAAGTGTAGGAAAAATCGCAGACATTTCCGAAATTTAGTGCTATTATTCAGAGTAACTTTTAAAGTATTATTCGAAAAGAATAAAGCTAATTAAATTTATTTTTTAATTTTTAGTAAAGAACTAAACTACTTACATTATTAAATTTTAAAATATTTATAAACTGAGATACTCCTCACACGTGCAATCAGAGCTGTATTACGTGATACTTTTATTGACGTCCGTTTCTCCTTCATATGTTACTAAAACGTTAGCATTGAAAGCTCTATAAAATGTAAAATATAAATATTTCCATTGTTTTCATTAACACTGTAGCTGGAAATTTTTGTTCAAAAATCTCAATTTGTATGCTCTGTGTTTTGGGAAAAGGGGCCATTGCATCAAACATTTGCAACACCTTATTTCTAAGCCCCGCCTACTAAGAGAAACACTGCATTCCTCATAAGATGAGTTGAATTTCTACTGAATGTCGATGGTGCGTATTTCTATTATTTATCCGATTATCGTATTTCTATTTTAGTATTATTTTTAAATGTTAAATATATAAGCATAATAATTCTTTTTCCTAGTGCTTTTCGCCTATCATTATGTTTTACTATTTGAAAACTGCAATGCATCATTTCAAAGATAAGCAGTGGTCACTTTTTTTAATATACATCGTTTCTCAAGATCTGCTAGTGATTTATACACATACGTGTAGCGCAATGGTTTAAGAACACTATTTTTAAAATTCGAATTTGAAGAGGCAAGTCTAAAGTTGTTTAAGTAATGGTACGATTAAAGAAGTTCAGGTTTAGGGTAATTCTTTACGTATAAATTTGAAAGAGATACTTACAATAACATCAAGTCATTTAAATTATATAGCTAGTAACAGGTTGATTGGTTAAGAGCCTTAGCTTTTTTTATACTTTCTTATTAAAAAAAAATTATTTAGGAAATCTGCAGGAAGTATGGAAAATAATAAAATAAAGTTAAATACAAATAAAATATGATGCTTGTAATATAAACGCTGACACTTTAAAATAAACTACATTCAACCATATTCTTTCCCGTTGGAAATTTTTTCTGTTTTGCTTTGTCTGTTCTTTACTTACGGTTTGAACTCCAATGTTAATGACAAGCATGATCAGTCCGTTATATATGTTTCTTTGTGTATTTTACACGGAAAATACGTTCAGAAGCCTATCTGAATGTTATCCACATATTTAACATTTAATTCATTCACTTATTTTTGCATCTATAAAAATATTCGTTTGCAGGAAAATAAAGTGTGAAAATAAAGTGATTTTTTTTTGCTACAAGAATTTTTGAATTTTTAGCCATGTCACAATCTCGTCTTAAATTTGACGAAACACACTGCAATTTGAGAAGTTCTTTGTTTCTGCCTCTCTTCACTATTAAAGGCAAGGCATTCTTGCCCTCACTTGGCAGGGCCTATTTGCTTCCCTCTGCTTCATTTTCCTAACAGAGCGACCGCACACCCGACATCTCCATGTATCCTAATCTCCTTGTTTTGAACACAATAGGCTTTGTAGAAAGTCTTGTATTTGCCCACGTCTCTCTATTACTTTTCTATTGACCGTGTACCGCGTTAACAGACAGTTAACGCTGAAAAAAACTAAACTGGCATATAAACCAGTTTAGTTTTTTTAGATTAAATTTGAAAAATATTATGCAGAACAAAGTTTGAATTTTTAACAAAACTAAATTGAAATCTTCAGTTCCAGGTACACCTTCTTTTATTTCCAAGCCTCTTCTTCTGCGTACTGTGCTCTGAGAAGCAATTGTAGCTCCTAAATTTAAAATCGTTTAAATGTCAGTCGGAATTTCAAGAAGACGAATAAAATCAAATTACTAAATTTCAAATAACTTCGAATGTAATATATTCCAAATGATCAGAAAGTAAATGGAGGATTAATACCTGCATTTTTAGTTACAATGATTGGTTCGCATGTTTTTCTAATATCCCTAACCTACTTATTATGCTGAATTTTTTGCACACACAATCCACATTTTATTACGGTCATTTGCTGTTCTTATATTTTCACTTAGTCGTGCAGTCATGTTACGAATTTTGTATTTAGTTTGATATTTTTAGTAGAATTATAATTAAAATTTTTGAGTTTCCCCATCTATAGAGCGCGGGGTAAATTTTAACAGACAGCTGCAACGTCGGAAAAGTAAAAATATAGGAGCACGTGCTTCTAACACTGAACAAATGGATAATTCTTTAATTTCAATTGAAATGCCAGAAACGTAATAGAATACTGTGTTAGCTGTAACCGTAATTCCATCCTCTTTGTTTACCGGAAATTGCGAGAAGTAAAGAAATTACTGGAAATTTTTGGCGACCGATTGAAAGCTGTAAAATACCGGAGAGAGACATCTTAGTTCAGTTGCTGAATTAGTGTTATTGCGCCTTGTTTTAGTACTGTGTGAACTGAAATATCAGATTTAGCTTTCTCTTTAGAAGCGCATTTTGTGGGGGGGGAGGGAATTTTCTATCAATTAAAAATTTTTAGTAGTTTGAAGTCTAACTACTGATTATACTGCGTGATATTGTGAACACTTGTACGAATATCTCTGATGAAAATTCCAACGTTCTGTTATATTTCTTTTGATAAGGATAATTTTTGTGAAAATTTTATCACACTTTTTTCATTCATTCTGTTACGAACCCGTACGCAAGCAACACTTTTTGGTGTCATAGGGTTATTGAATGCCAGTGACAAGACGAATGGTGAAAAAATAAGGCAGTTGATGCCAAAGTTCGCTGCGTTCAAAGAAGAAATGAAAGCTGAAGAAGTTCCGTTAAAGAAGAGATGGAACTGTTAAAGTAAAAATGAAACTGGGGAAAGAAAGATGGAAGCTGTTAAAGCAAAAATGAAAGAGCGACAAAAAAAAAAAAAAAAAAAAAAAAAAAAAAAAAAAAAAAAAAAAGGATGGAAACTGATCATGAATCAGTTAAAGGGGAGAAAGTCGTTGAAGGAAAGATGGAATCTTGTCAAGAATCCGTTAAATCAGAGATAAGGGCTGCTAAAGAGGAAATGAAAAGTGAAATTACCTGCATAAGAGAAAACACATCTGAGGCTATGGAAGTCAGAACAGACTCAGTTGAAAGTAAAGTTGGACAAATTGAAGCAAAGGTTTCTTCTGTCAAAGAACAAATAGAAAAGCGAGTTTCATCCGTGAACAACAAATCGTTTACAGAGTTTCTTGTGTCAAAAAAAACAAACAGAAAGAAGATTTTTCTGCCGTCCAAACGCAAATCGAACAACAAATTGATGATAGGTTTTCTGCAGGCGCCAAAGAAGTTCACGTGTTGAAGAATTTCGTAGCGACGCCAGGGAGCAATACTGATAGATTACCCATGCCTGCTCGTTCCTCTCTGAATCTATCCAAGTATGATGAGAAGAGCTCCTCTCATATATATATAAGACACAATTTTCTATAGTGGCGGATGCGAATGCATGGGATTCACAAGTTAAGGCCTGTCGTCTCGCCTCTTCTCTAAGAGCAGACGCTGCGGATATTCTTCAACCTCGTTCAGAAAACCAGAGACTAGACTTTGAAGCTCTAACCGACAGAAGTGTTTAAAAGAGTACAGCAGGCTTCAATTAAAATCGTCTCACCATAATCCCCCAGAAACACTTCAGGAACATGCCACGGATGTCGAAAAGTTCTCATCTCGCCTTTTTTTTAGAATGCCCGTCAGAAACAAGAGAAATCCTGTTCTTGCAGTACTTCATGGACATCATCTGGGAACCTGAATTATAGAAAGCACTGCGAATGGCGGATGTCAAAGACTTAAAAAAAAAGCACTGGGGTGTACTCCATGAAATTGGAGGTGGAAATTCTGCTTTTCACCTCTCTGGAATGGGATTACATATCTTGCAATCCGAGCCGTGTTGCTGTGTATTTTTTATTACTCACTACATCTATACCATTAGATGTTCCTAAAAAGGTTAGCGATAAAAGAACTTATACATTATCAAGTAAAGTTTTTTCAGTGATTTTCTCCTGTTTCCGTACCTAAGATTTTTCAAAATCAATATCTGCATTAAAAATGGGTTATAATATCAAACTCCAGCTACAGCTTATTTCTAAGCACCACCCACTGCGAGACGCTGGCGCTGTGCATACAGTGTTTTGAATTCTTTATTGCAGAAAAAAAGTGAAAAAAAATTAAATAGAAATAATATAGGACGTTAATAATATAAAATTGTGACACTTTAAAGTAAGCCATATTCAATTATATTCTTCCTCCTTTGCAAGGGCCCACCAGCGGCCGAGCGGTAAAGTCGCTGAACACTGGTAGTTCGGTCCGAGGTTCGAATCCCGCGAACGGGCTGGCTGCATGGGCGTTTTCGTGGTTTTCCCCATGTGTAACGTCTATACGAGCCAGTTTCCCTTCCTCCACGAAGGCATACCTCCTCTTAGGCAGATAGCCCTCGAGGCTTTGCCATAATCACACACACACTTCCTCCTTTGCAAGTTTTCTCTTTCTTTCTCTTTAAATGCTATTTTTAACGGTACAATTCTCTATCATAAAACCATGTTCTGCCGAATCTTGCGTCCATAAGCGCGCAAACGCGTTCATGTATCGTCTCATTAATACAAGAAGATGCTAATAGCTAATAAAGTATTATGCCTGAACTGAAAACTGCGTCTCGATTCAGATGTTAAATATAAACAAAACATTAAGAAGTTCCGAAAATAATCGATTACGCGAGCTTTAATTAACACTGGGTGAAATTTCAGTTGCTCAAGTAACATCTGATGTTTAATAAATGCAGGAAACGATGGTTAGTAAATTTCAAAACGGAAAAAAATTAAAATAAGTATAAAAAGAATTTAATCTGAATTCCATTTCTATTAGCTTGGTTTGCACTGAAACTTATGAAATGATATAATTACATTGTTTCTTGACCACAACACCTAAAAATTGCAGTGGCTCTTATTATATTCATATTGATATAAATTCTAAAAAAAATTGCATTTGTTCTTAATATCTTTATATTAATTATAACAAGCTAATAGAAATAGACACTAGATAATTTTTTTTAATATATATACATTTTTCTTTCTCTTTAGGAGGGAGGCTTGTTTTATAATTATTGTTTCTGTGTGAAATTTGAATTATGAGCAGCATAATATGGAAGGAAATTTCAGTGGACTTTATATCTGTTTTTTATATATATCTGATTTGGAAAAAAGTTATCGTAGACTTATACAAATACTATTCACACATGTAATAGTTCAGATATTTTACTTCTGCATTTTAAAAAATTTTCTTCCGCACGTAATAAAAAGCGAATTGTAAATTTTATTTGCTACACGAATTTTTCAAATCTTATCGCCTTAAAATGGCGAAAACATACTGTAAACTTGATAAGTACGTTTGCTTGTTGGTCTCATTTTGATTCGAAGGTGTCTTTCTAAAGCATCTTCTTTGCAGTCATTTAGCAGAGCTTATTTGTTTACGCCGGCTTCACTCTCCTCGCAAAGCGATACCACAGACGTACTCTGTATGTATTCCAGCCTCTTTGGGCCTAATAAATCGAATACAGAATTTGTACTACGATATTTGTTTTTGCTTCATTTAGTACGAAACAACCTGTATATCTCTTGCCCAATACAGAAATGATACTTGATATTGTGTTTACATATTGTAACAATTTGTACTACGATATATGTTTTTGCTTCATTTAGTACGAAACAACCTGTATATCTCTAGTCCAATACAGAAGTGATACTTGATATTGTGTTTACATATTGTAATTTTGTGGCCTTCCCTAGGATGAGAGAAAAAACATTTGACCAGTAGTTAACAGTTAGAAGAAACTATGGGCAGTATTTCTTGCAACCACTACACGTTATCGCTTCTCGGCCTGTTGGCTAAGATCAAGTGTAGTATCTGTTCTTATCAGATTAAAATCTGATATGACACTTATCGCTTCTCGGCCTGTTGGCTAAGATCAAGTGTAGTATCTGTTCTTATCAGATTAAAATCTGATATGACACTTACAGAGTGTCCTGATTTTAATCTAATTTTTGAACACTCGGCTTGCGGTTAGGTATTTATACCGCCCTTGCCAAAGGTTGGCCCGTTATTGCACAGCCTCCGGGAGCGGCCTTACTAAAATTAAGAAAAGAATTTGCACGTTGCTTGTTTCCCTAAGTCTCACAGCATGGCAGGAAAGAGAAAGGCAATGTTTATAATATGCTACACACAATATCATTATATCATATCACGTAGTATCACACATAAATATCATTTTCCGATAATACGTTCGTTATACGAAAAGTTAGTGCGTTTCGCAAATTTATTGCATAGATATAAAAGGGTATTGAGTTTCTTGTGTCAGGTATAGTTAATTATCCAGAAGTGTAGGAAAAATCGCAGACATTTCCGAAATTTAGTGCTATTATTCAGAGTAACTTTTAAAGTATTATTCGAAAAGAATAAAGCTAATTAAATTTATTTTTTAATTTTTAGTAAAGAACTAAACTACTTACATTATTAAATTTTAAAATATTTATAAACTGAGATACTCCTCACACGTGCAATCAGAGCTGTATTACGTGATACTTTTATTGACGTCCGTTTCTCCTTCATATGTTACTAAAACGTTAGCATTGAAAGCTCTATAAAATGTAAAATATAAATATTTCCATTGTTTTCATTAACACTGTAGCTGGAAATTTTTGTTCAAAAATCTCAATTTGTATGCTCTGTGTTTTGGGAAAAGGGGCCATTGCATCAAACATTTGCAACACCTTATTTCTAAGCCCCGCCTACTAAGAGAAACACTGCATTCCTCATAAGATGAGTTGAATTTCTACTGAATGTCGATGGTGCGTATTTCTATTATTTATCCGATTATCGTATTTCTATTTTAGTATTATTTTTAAATGTTAAATATATAAGCATAATAATTCTTTTTCCTAGTGCTTTTCGCCTATCATTATGTTTTACTATTTGAAAACTGCAATGCATCATTTCAAAGATAAGCAGTGGTCACTTTTTTTAATATACATCGTTTCTCAAGATCTGCTAGTGATTTATACACATACGTGTAGCGCAATGGTTTAAGAACACTATTTTTAAAATTCGAATTTGAAGAGGCAAGTCTAAAGTTGTTTAAGTAATGGTACGATTAAAGAAGTTCAGGTTTAGGGTAATTCTTTACGTATAAATTTGAAAGAGATACTTACAATAACATCAAGTCATTTAAATTATATAGCTAGTAACAGGTTGATTGGTTAAGAGCCTTAGCTTTTTTTATACTTTCTTATTAAAAAAAAAATTATTTAGGAAATCTGCAGGAAGTATGGAAAATAATAAAATAAAGTTAAATACAAATAAAATATGATGCTTGTAATATAAACGCTGACACTTTAAAATAAACTACATTCAACCATATTCTTTCCCGTTGGAAATTTTTTCTGTTTTGCTTTGTCTGTTCTTTACTTACGGTTTGAACTCCAATGTTAATGACAAGCATGATCAGTCCGTTATATATGTTTCTTTGTGTATTTTACACGGAAAATACGTTCAGAAGCCTATCTGAATGTTATCCACATATTTAACATTTAATTCATTCACTTATTTTTGCATCTATAAAAATATTCGTTTGCAGGAAAATAAAGTGTGAAAATAAAGTGAAAATAAAGTGATTTTTTTTTGCTACAAGAATTTTTGAATTTTTAGCCATGTCACAATCTCGTCTTAAATTTGACGAAACACACTGCAATTTGAGAAGTTCTTTGTTTCTGCCTCTCTTCACTATTAAAGGCAAGGCATTCTTGCCCTCACTTGGCAGGGCCTATTTGCTTCCCTCTGCTTCATTTTCCTAACAGAGCGACCGCACACCCGACATCTCCATGTATCCTAATCTCCTTGTTTTGAACACAATAGGCTTTGTAGAAAGTCTTGTATTTGCCCACGTCTCTCTATTACTTTTCTATTGACCGTGTACCGCGTTAACAGACAGTTAACGCTGAAAAAAACTAAACTGGCATATAAACCAGTTTAGTTTTTTTAGATTAAATTTGAAAAATATTATGCAGAACAAAGTTTGAATTTTTAACAAAACTAAATTGAAATCTTCAGTTCCAGGTACACCTTCTTTTATTTCCAAGCCTCTTCTTCTGCGTACTGTGCTCTGAGAAGCAATTGTAGCTCCTAAATTTAAAATCGTTTAAATGTCAGTCGGAATTTCAAGAAGACGAATAAAATCAAATTACTAAATTTCAAATAACTTCGAATGTAATATATTCCAAATGATCAGAAAGTAAATGGAGGATTAATACCTGCATTTTTAGTTACAATGATTGGTTCGCATGTTTTTCTAATATCCCTAACCTACTTATTATGCTGAATTTTTTGCACACACAATCCACATTTTATTACGGTCATTTGCTGTTCTTATATTTTCACTTAGTCGTGCAGTCATGTTACGAATTTTGTATTTAGTTTGATATTTTTAGTAGAATTATAATTAAAATTTTTGAGTTTCCCCATCTATAGAGCGCGGGGTAAATTTTAACAGACAGCTGCAACGTCGGAAAAGTAAAAATATAGGAGCACGTGCTTCTAACACTGAACAAATGGATAATTCTTTAATTTCAATTGAAATGCCAGAAACGTAATAGAATACTGTGTTAGCTGTAACCGTAATTCCATCCTCTTTGTTTACCGGAAATTGCGAGAAGTAAAGAAATTACTGGAAATTTTTGGCGACCGATTGAAAGCTGTAAAATACCGGAGCGAGACATCTTAGTTCAGTTGCTGAATTAGTGTTATTGCGCCTTGTTTTAGTACTGTGTGAACTGAAATATCAGATTTAGCTTTCTCTTTAGAAGCGCATTTTGTGGGGGGGGGGAGGGAATTTTCTATCAATTAAAAATTTTTAGTAGTTTGAAGTCTAACTACTGATTATACTGCGTGATATTGTGAACACTTGTACGAATATCTCTGATGAAAATTCCAACGTTCTGTTATATTTCTTTTGATAAGGATAATTTTTGTGAAAATTTTATCACACTTTTTTCATTCATTCTGTTACGAACCCGTACGCAAGCAACACTTTTTGGTGTCATAGGGTTATTGAATGCCAGTGACAAGACGAATGGTGAAAAAATAAGGCAGTTGATGCCAAAGTTCGCTGCGTTCAAAGAAGAAATGAAAGCTGAAGAAGTTCCGTTAAAGAAGAGATGGAACTGTTAAAGTAAAAATGAAACTGGGGAAAGAAAGATGGAAGCTGTTAAAGCAAAAATGAAAGAGCGACAAAAAAAAAAAAAAAAAAAAAAAAAAAAGGATGGAAACTGATCATGAATCAGTTAAAGGGGAGAAAGTCGTTGAAGGAAAGATGGAATCTTGTCAAGAATCCGTTAAATCAGAGATAAGGGCTGCTAAAGAGGAAATGAAAAGTGAAATTACCTGCATAAGAGAAAACACATCTGAGGCTATGGAAGTCAGAACAGACTCAGTTGAAAGTAAAGTTGGACAAATTGAAGCAAAGGTTTCTTCTGTCAAAGAACAAATAGAAAAGCGAGTTTCATCCGTGAACAACAAATCGTTTACAGAGTTTCTTGTGTCAAAAAAAACAAACAGAAAGAAGATTTTTCTGCCGTCCAAACGCAAATCGAACAACAAATTGATGATAGGTTTTCTGCAGGCGCCAAAGAAGTTCACGTGTTGAAGAATTTCGTAGCGACGCCAGGGAGCAATACTGATGGATTACCCATGCCTGCTCGTTCCTCTCTGAATCTATCCAAGTATGATGAGAAGAGCTCCTCTCATATATATATAAGACACAATTTTCTATAGTGGCGGATGCGAATGCATGGGATTCACAAGTTAAGGCCTGTCGTCTCGCCTCTTCTCTAAGAGCAGACGCTGCGGATATTCTTCAACCTCGTTCAGAAAACCAGAGACTAGACTTTGAAGCTCTAACCGACAGAAGTGTTTAAAAGAGTACAGCAGGCTTCAATTAAAATCGTCTCACCATAATCCCCCAGAAACACTTCAGGAACATGCCACGGATGTCGAAAAGTTCTCATCTCGCCTTTTTTTTAGAATGCCCGTCAGAAACAAGAGAAATCCTGTTCTTGCAGTACTTCATGGACATCATCTGGGAACCTGAATTATAGAAAGCACTGCGAATGGCGGATGTCAAAGACTTAAAAATAAAGCACTGGGGTGTACTCCATGAAATTGGAGGTGGAAATTCTGCTTTTCACCTCTCTGGAATGGGATTACATATCTTGCAATCCGAGCCGTGTTGCTGTGTATTTTTTATTACTCACTACATCTATACCATTAGATGTTCCTAAAAAGGTTAGCGATAAAAGAACTTATACATTATCAAGTAAAGTTTTTTCAGTGATTTTCTCCTGTTTCCGTACCTAAGATTTTTCAAAATCAATATCTGCATTAAAAATGGGTTATAATATCAAACTCCAGCTACAGCTTATTTCTAAGCACCACCCACTGCGAGACGCTGGCACTGTGCATACAGTGTTTTGAATTCTTTATTGCAGAAAAAAAGTGAAAAAAAATTAAATAGAAATAATATAGGACGTTAATAATATAAAATTGTGACACTTTAAAGTAAGCCATATTCAATTATATTCTTCCTCCTTTGCAAGGGCCCACCAGCGGCCGAGCGGTAAAGTCGCTGAACACTGGTAGTTCGGTCCGAGGTTCGAATCCCGCGAACGGGCTGGCTGCATGGGCGTTTTCGTGGTTTTCCCCATGTGTAACGTCTATACGAGCCAGTTTCCCTTCCTCCACGAAGGCATACCTCCTCTTAGGCAGATAGCCCTCGAGGCTTTGCCATAATCACACACACACTTCCTCCTTTGCAAGTTTTCTCTTTCTTTCTCTTTAAATGCTATTTTTAACGGTACAATTCTCTATCATAAAACCATGTTCTGCCGAATCTTGCGTCCATAAGCGCGCAAACGCGTTCATGTATCGTCTCATTAATACAAGAAGATGCTAATAGCTAATAAAGTATTATGCCTGAACTGAAAACTGCGTCTCGATTCAGATGTTAAATATAAACAAAACATTAAGAAGTTCCGAAAATAATCGATTACGCGAGCTTTAATTAACACTGGGTGAAATTTCAGTTGCTCAAGTAACATCTGATGTTTAATAAATGCAGGAAACGATGGTTAGTAAATTTCAAAACGGAAAAACATTAAAATAAGTATAAAAAGAATTTAATCTGAATTCCATTTCTATTAGCTTGGTTTGCACTGAAACTTATGAAATGATATAATTACATTGTTTCTTGACCACAACACCTAAAAATTGCAGTGGCTCTTATTATATTCATATTGATATAAATTCTAAAAAAAATTGCATTTGTTCTTAATATCTTTATATTAATTATAACAAGCTAATAGAAATAGACACTAGATAATTTTTTTTAATATATATACATTTTTCTTTCTCTTTAGGAGGGAGGCTTGTTTTATAATTATTGTTTCTGTGTGAAATTTGAATTATGAGCAGCATAATATGGAAGGAAATTTCAGTGGACTTTATATCTGTTTTTTATATATATCTGATTTGGAAAAAAGTTATCGTAGACTTATACAAATACTATTCACACATGTAATAGTTCAGATATTTTACTTCTGCATTTTAAAAAATTTTCTTCCGCACGTAATAAAAAGCGAATTGTAAATTTTATTTGCTACACGAATTTTTCAAATCTTATCGCCTTAAAATGGCGAAAACATACTGTAAACTTGATAAGTACGTTTGCTTGTTGGTCTCATTTTGATTCGAAGGTGTCTTTCTAAAGCATCTTCTTTGCAGTCATTTAGCAGAGCTTATTTGTTTACGCCGGCTTCACTCTCCTCGCAAAGCGATACCACAGACGTACTCTGTATGTATTCCAGCCTCTTTGGGCCTAATAAATCGAATACAGAATTTGTACTACGATATTTGTTTTTGCTTCATTTAGTACGAAACAACCTGTATATCTCTTGCCCAATACAGAAATGATACTTGATATTGTGTTTACATATTGTAACAATTTGTACTACGATATATGTTTTTGCTTCATTTAGTACGAAACAACCTGTATATCTCTAGTCCAATACAGAAGTGATACTTGATATTGTGTTTACATATTGTAATTTTGTGGCCTTCCCTAGGATGAGAGAAAAAACATTTGACCAGTAGTTAACAGTTAGAAGAAACTATGGGCAGTATTTCTTGCAACCACTACACGTTATCGCTTCTCGGCCTGTTGGCTAAGATCAAGTGTAGTATCTGTTCTTATCAGATTAAAATCTGATATGACACTTACAGAGTGTCCTGATTTTAATCTAATTTTTGAACACTCGGCTTGCGGTTAGGTATTTATACCGCCCTTGCCAAAGGTTGGCCCGTTATTGCACAGCCTCCGGGAGCGGCCTTACTAAAATTAAGAAAAGAATTTGCACGTTGCTTGTTTCCCTAAGTCTCACAGCATGGCAGGAAAGAGAAAGGCAATGTTTATAATATGCTACACACAATATCATTATATCATATCACGTAGTATCACACATAAATATCATTTTCCGATAATACGTTCGTTATACGAAAAGTTAGTGCGTTTCGCAAATTTATTGCATAGATATAAAAGGGTATTGAGTTTCTTGTGTCAGGTATAGTTAATTATCCAGAAGTGTAGGAAAAATCGCAGACATTTCCGAAATTTAGTGCTATTATTCAGAGTAACTTTTAAAGTATTATTCGAAAAGAATAAAGCTAATTAAATTTATTTTTTAATTTTTAGTAAAGAACTAAACTACTTACATTATTAAATTTTAAAATATTTATAAACTGAGATACTCCTCACACGTGCAATCAGAGCTGTATTACGTGATACTTTTATTGACGTCCGTTTCTCCTTCATATGTTACTAAAACGTTAGCATTGAAAGCTCTATAAAATGTAAAATATAAATATTTCCATTGTTTTCATTAACACTGTAGCTGGAAATTTTTGTTCAAAAATCTCAATTTGTATGCTCTGTGTTTTGGGAAAAGGGGCCATTGCATCAAACATTTGCAACACCTTATTTCTAAGCCCCGCCTACTAAGAGAAACACTGCATTCCTCATAAGATGAGTTGAATTTCTACTGAATGTCGATGGTGCGTATTTCTATTATTTATCCGATTATCGTATTTCTATTTTAGTATTATTTTTAAATGTTAAATATATAAGCATAATAATTCTTTTTCCTAGTGCTTTTCGCCTATCATTATGTTTTACTATTTGAAAACTGCAATGCATCATTTCAAAGATAAGCAGTGGTCACTTTTTTTAATATACATCGTTTCTCAAGATCTGCTAGTGATTTATACACATACGTGTAGCGCAATGGTTTAAGAACACTATTTTTAAAATTCGAATTTGAAGAGGCAAGTCTAAAGTTGTTTAAGTAATGGTACGATTAAAGAAGTTCAGGTTTAGGGTAATTCTTTACGTATAAATTTGAAAGAGATACTTACAATAACATCAAGTCATTTAAATTATATAGCTAGTAACAGGTTGATTGGTTAAGAGCCTTAGCTTTTTTTATACTTTCTTATTAAAAAAAAAATTATTTAGGAAATCTGCAGGAAGTATGGAAAATAATAAAATAAAGTTAAATACAAATAAAATATGATGCTTGTAATATAAACGCTGACACTTTAAAATAAACTACATTCAACCATATTCTTTCCCGTTGGAAATTTTTTCTGTTTTGCTTTGTCTGTTCTTTACTTACGGTTTGAACTCCAATGTTAATGACAAGCATGATCAGTCCGTTATATATGTTTCTTTGTGTATTTTACACGGAAAATACGTTCAGAAGCCTATCTGAATGTTATCCACATATTTAACATTTAATTCATTCACTTATTTTTGCATCTATAAAAATATTCGTTTGCAGGAAAATAAAGTGTGAAAATAAAGTGAAAATAAAGTGATTTTTTTTTGCTACAAGAATTTTTGAATTTTTAGCCATGTCACAATCTCGTCTTAAATTTGACGAAACACACTGCAATTTGAGAAGTTCTTTGTTTCTGCCTCTCTTCACTATTAAAGGCAAGGCATTCTTGCCCTCACTTGGCAGGGCCTATTTGCTTCCCTCTGCTTCATTTTCCTAACAGAGCGACCGCACACCCGACATCTCCATGTATCCTAATCTCCTTGTTTTGAACACAATAGGCTTTGTAGAAAGTCTTGTATTTGCCCACGTCTCTCTATTACTTTTCTATTGACCGTGTACCGCGTTAACAGACAGTTAACGCTGAAAAAAACTAAACTGGCATATAAACCAGTTTAGTTTTTTTAGATTAAATTTGAAAAATATTATGCAGAACAAAGTTTGAATTTTTAACAAAACTAAATTGAAATCTTCAGTTCCAGGTACACCTTCTTTTATTTCCAAGCCTCTTCTTCTGCGTACTGTGCTCTGAGAAGCAATTGTAGCTCCTAAATTTAAAATCGTTTAAATGTCAGTCGGAATTTCAAGAAGACGAATAAAATCAAATTACTAAATTTCAAATAACTTCGAATGTAATATATTCCAAATGATCAGAAAGTAAATGGAGGATTAATACCTGCATTTTTAGTTACAATGATTGGTTCGCATGTTTTTCTAATATCCCTAACCTACTTATTATGCTGAATTTTTTGCACACACAATCCACATTTTATTACGGTCATTTGCTGTTCTTATATTTTCACTTAGTCGTGCAGTCATGTTACGAATTTTGTATTTAGTTTGATATTTTTAGTAGAATTATAATTAAAATTTTTGAGTTTCCCCATCTATAGAGCGCGGGGTAAATTTTAACAGACAGCTGCAACGTCGGAAAAGTAAAAATATAGGAGCACGTGCTTCTAACACTGAACAAATGGATAATTCTTTAATTTCAATTGAAATGCCAGAAACGTAATAGAATACTGTGTTAGCTGTAACCGTAATTCCATCCTCTTTGTTTACCGGAAATTGCGAGAAGTAAAGAAATTACTGGAAATTTTTGGCGACCGATTGAAAGCTGTAAAATACCGGAGAGAGACATCTTAGTTCAGTTGCTGAATTAGTGTTATTGCGCCTTGTTTTAGTACTGTGTGAACTGAAATATCAGATTTAGCTTTCTCTTTAGAAGCGCATTTTGTGGAGGGGGGGGGCGAGGGAATTTTCTATCAATTAAAAATTTTTAGTAGTTTGAAGTCTAACTACTGATTATACTGCGTGATATTGTGAACACTTGTACGAATATCTCTGATGAAAATTCCAACGTTCTGTTATATTTCTTTTGATAAGGATAATTTTTGTGAAAATTTTATCACACTTTTTTCATTCATTCTGTTACGAACCCGTACGCAAGCAACACTTTTTGGTGTCATAGGGTTATTGAATGCCAGTGACAAGACGAATGGTGAAAAAATAAGGCAGTTGATGCCAAAGTTCGCTGCGTTCAAAGAAGAAATGAAAGCTGAAGAAGTTCCGTTAAAGAAGAGATGGAACTGTTAAAGTAAAAATGAAACTGGGGAAAGAAAGATGGAAGCTGTTAAAGCAAAAATGAAAGAGCGACAAAAAAAAAAAAAAAAAAAAAAAAAGGATGGAAACTGATCATGAATCAGTTAAAGGGGAGAAAGTCGTTGAAGGAAAGATGGAATCTTGTCAAGAATCCGTTAAATCAGAGATAAGGGCTGCTAAAGAGGAAATGAAAAGTGAAATTACCTGCATAAGAGAAAACACATCTGAGGCTATGGAAGTCAGAACAGACTCAGTTGAAAGTAAAGTTGGACAAATTGAAGCAAAGGTTTCTTCTGTCAAAGAACAAATAGAAAAGCGAGTTTCATCCGTGAACAACAAATCGTTTACAGAGTTTCTTGTGTCAAAAAAAACAAACAGAAAGAAGATTTTTCTGCCGTCCAAACGCAAATCGAACAACAAATTGATGATAGGTTTTCTGCAGGCGCCAAAGAAGTTCACGTGTTGAAGAATTTCGTAGCGACGCCAGGGAGCAATACTGATGGATTACCCATGCCTGCTCGTTCCTCTCTGAATCTATCCAAGTATGATGAGAAGAGCTCCTCTCATATATATATAAGACACAATTTTCTATAGTGGCGGATGCGAATGCATGGGATTCACAAGTTAAGGCCTGTCGTCTCGCCTCTTCTCTAAGAGCAGACGCTGCGGATATTCTTCAACCTCGTTCAGAAAACCAGAGACTAGACTTTGAAGCTCTAACCGACAGAAGTGTTTAAAAGAGTACAGCAGGCTTCAATTAAAATCGTCTCACCATAATCCCCCAGAAACACTTCAGGAACATGCCACGGATGTCGAAAAGTTCTCATCTCGCCTTTTTTTTAGAATGCCCGTCAGAAACAAGAGAAATCCTGTTCTTGCAGTACTTCATGGACATCATCTGGGAACCTGAATTATAGAAAGCACTGCGAATGGCGGATGTCAAAGACTTAAAAAAAAAGCACTGGGGTGTACTCCATGAAATTGGAGGTGGAAATTCTGCTTTTCACCTCTCTGGAATGGGATTACATACCTTGCAATCCGAGCCGTGTTGCTGTGTATTTTTTATTACTCACTACGTCTATACCATTAGATGTTCCTAAAAAGGTTAGCGATAAAAGAACTTATACATTATCAAGTAAAGTTTTTTCAGTGATTTTCTCCTGTTTCCGTACCTAAGATTTTTCAAAATCAATATCTGCATTAAAAATGGGTTATAATATCAAACTCCAGCTACAGCTTATTTCTAAGCACCACCCACTGCGAGACGCTGGCACTGTGCATACAGTGTTTTGAATTCTTTATTGCAGAAAAAAAGTGAAAAAAAATTAAATAGAAATAATATAGGACGTTAATAATATAAAATTGTGACACTTTAAAGTAAGCCATATTCAATTATATTCTTCCTCCTTTGCAAGGGCCCACCAGCGGCCGAGCGGTAAAGTCGCTGAACACTGGTAGTTCGGTCCGAGGTTCGAATCCCGCGAACGGGCTGGCTGCATGGGCGTTTTCGTGGTTTTCCCCATGTGTAACGTCTATACGAGCCAGTTTCCCTTCCTCCACGAAGGCATACCTCCTCTTAGGCAGATAGCCCTCGAGGCTTTGCCATAATCACACACACACTTCCTCCTTTGCAAGTTTTCTCTTTCTTTCTCTTTAAATGCTATTTTTAACGGTACAATTCTCTATCATAAAACCATGTTCTGCCGAATCTTGCGTCCATAAGCGCGCAAACGCGTTCATGTATCGTCTCATTAATACAAGAAGATGCTAATAGCTAATAAAGTATTATGCCTGAACTGAAAACTGCGTCTCGATTCAGATGTTAAATATAAACAAAACATTAAGAAGTTCCGAAAATAATCGATTACGCGAGCTTTAATTAACACTGGGTGAAATTTCAGTTGCTCAAGTAACATCTGATGTTTAATAAATGCAGGAAACGATGGTTAGTAAATTTCAAAACGGAAAAACATTAAAATAAGTATAAAAAGAATTTAATCTGAATTCCATTTCTATTAGCTTGGTTTGCACTGAAACTTATGAAATGATATAATTACATTGTTTCTTGACCACAACACCTAAAAATTGCAGTGGCTCTTATTATATTCATATTGATATAAATTCTAAAAAAAATTGCATTTGTTCTTAATATCTTTATATTAATTATAACAAGCTAATAGAAATAGACACTAGATAATTTTTTTAATATATATACATTTTTCTTTCTCTTTAGGAGGGAGGCTTGTTTTATAATTATTGTTTCTGTGTGAAATTTGAATTATGAGCAGCATAATATGGAAGGAAATTTCAGTGGACTTTATATCTGTTTTTTATATATATCTGATTTGGAAAAAAGTTATCGTAGACTTATACAAATACTATTCACACATGTAATAGTTCAGATATTTTACTTCTGCATTTTAAAAAATTTTCTTCCGCACGTAATAAAAAGCGAATTGTAAATTTTATTTGCTACACGAATTTTTCAAATCTTATCGCCTTAAAATGGCGAAAACATACTGTAAACTTGATAAGTACGTTTGCTTGTTGGTCTCATTTTGATTCGAAGGTGTCTTTCTAAAGCATCTTCTTTGCAGTCATTTAGCAGAGCTTATTTGTTTACGCCGGCTTCACTCTCCTCGCAAAGCGATACCACAGACGTACTCTGTATGTATTCCAGCCTCTTTGGGCCTAATAAATCGAATACAGAATTTGTACTACGATATTTGTTTTTGCTTCATTTAGTACGAAACAACCTGTATATCTCTTGCCCAATACAGAAATGATACTTGATATTGTGTTTACATATTGTAACAATTTGTACTACGATATATGTTTTTGCTTCATTTAGTACGAAACAACCTGTATATCTCTAGTCCAATACAGAAGTGATACTTGATATTGTGTTTACATATTGTAATTTTGTGGCCTTCCCTAGGATGAGAGAAAAAACATTTGACCAGTAGTTAACAGTTAGAAGAAACTATGGGCAGTATTTCTTGCAACCACTACACGTTATCGCTTCTCGGCCTGTTGGCTAAGATCAAGTGTAGTATCTGTTCTTATCAGATTAAAATCTGATATGACACTTATCGCTTCTCGGCCTGTTGGCTAAGATCAAGTGTAGTATCTGTTCTTATCAGATTAAAATCTGATATGACACTTACAGAGTGTCCTGATTTTAATCTAATTTTTGAACACTCGGCTTGCGGTTAGGTATTTATACCGCCCTTGCCAAAGGTTGGCCCGTTATTGCACAGCCTCCGGGAGCGGCCTTACTAAAATTAAGAAAAGAATTTGCACGTTGCTTGTTTCCCTAAGTCTCACAGCATGGCAGGAAAGAGAAAGGCAATGTTTATAATATGCTACACACAATATCATTATATCATATCACGTAGTATCACACATAAATATCATTTTCCGATAATACGTTCGTTATACGAAAAGTTAGTGCGTTTCGCAAATTTATTGCATAGATATAAAAGGGTATTGAGTTTCTTGTGTCAGGTATAGTTAATTATCCAGAAGTGTAGGAAAAATCGCAGACATTTCCGAAATTTAGTGCTATTATTCAGAGTAACTTTTAAAGTATTATTCGAAAAGAATAAAGCTAATTAAATTTATTTTTTAATTTTTAGTAAAGAACTAAACTACTTACATTATTAAATTTTAAAATATTTATAAACTGAGATACTCCTCACACGTGCAATCAGAGCTGTATTACGTGATACTTTTATTGACGTCCGTTTCTCCTTCATATGTTACTAAAACGTTAGCATTGAAAGCTCTATAAAATGTAAAATATAAATATTTCCATTGTTTTCATTAACACTGTAGCTGGAAATTTTTGTTCAAAAATCTCAATTTGTATGCTCTGTGTTTTGGGAAAAGGGGCCATTGCATCAAACATTTGCAACACCTTATTTCTAAGCCCCGCCTACTAAGAGAAACACTGCATTCCTCATAAGATGAGTTGAATTTCTACTGAATGTCGATGGTGCGTATTTCTATTATTTATCCGATTATCGTATTTCTATTTTAGTATTATTTTTAAATGTTAAATATATAAGCATAATAATTCTTTTTCCTAGTGCTTTTCGCCTATCATTATGTTTTACTATTTGAAAACTGCAATGCATCATTTCAAAGATAAGCAGTGGTCACTTTTTTTAATATACATCGTTTCTCAAGATCTGCTAGTGATTTATACACATACGTGTAGCGCAATGGTTTAAGAACACTATTTTTAAAATTCGAATTTGAAGAGGCAAGTCTAAAGTTGTTTAAGTAATGGTACGATTAAAGAAGTTCAGGTTTAGGGTAATTCTTTACGTATAAATTTGAAAGAGATACTTACAATAACATCAAGTCATTTAAATTATATAGCTAGTAACAGGTTGATTGGTTAAGAGCCTTAGCTTTTTTTATACTTTCTTATTAAAAAAAAAATTATTTAGGAAATCTGCAGGAAGTATGGAAAATAATAAAATAAAGTTAAATACAAATAAAATATGATGCTTGTAATATAAACGCTGACACTTTAAAATAAACTACATTCAACCATATTCTTTCCCGTTGGAAATTTTTTCTGTTTTGCTTTGTCTGTTCTTTACTTACGGTTTGAACTCCAATGTTAATGACAAGCATGATCAGTCCGTTATATATGTTTCTTTGTGTATTTTACACGGAAAATACGTTCAGAAGCCTATCTGAATGTTATCCACATATTTAACATTTAATTCATTCACTTATTTTTGCATCTATAAAAATATTCGTTTGCAGGAAAATAAAGTGTGAAAATAAAGTGAAAATAAAGTGATTTTTTTTTGCTACAAGAATTTTTGAATTTTTAGCCATGTCACAATCTCGTCTTAAATTTGACGAAACACACTGCAATTTGAGAAGTTCTTTGTTTCTGCCTCTCTTCACTATTAAAGGCAAGGCATTCTTGCCCTCACTTGGCAGGGCCTATTTGCTTCCCTCTGCTTCATTTTCCTAACAGAGCGACCGCACACCCGACATCTCCATGTATCCTAATCTCCTTGTTTTGAACACAATAGGCTTTGTAGAAAGTCTTGTATTTGCCCACGTCTCTCTATTACTTTTCTATTGACCGTGTACCGCGTTAACAGACAGTTAACGCTGAAAAAAACTAAACTGGCATATAAACCAGTTTAGTTTTTTTAGATTAAATTTGAAAAATATTATGCAGAACAAAGTTTGAATTTTTAACAAAACTAAATTGAAATCTTCAGTTCCAGGTACACCTTCTTTTATTTCCAAGCCTCTTCTTCTGCGTACTGTGCTCTGAGAAGCAATTGTAGCTCCTAAATTTAAAATCGTTTAAATGTCAGTCGGAATTTCAAGAAGACGAATAAAATCAAATTACTAAATTTCAAATAACTTCGAATGTAATATATTCCAAATGATCAGAAAGTAAATGGAGGATTAATACCTGCATTTTTAGTTACAATGATTGGTTCGCATGTTTTTCTAATATCCCTAACCTACTTATTATGCTGAATTTTTTGCACACACAATCCACATTTTATTACGGTCATTTGCTGTTCTTATATTTTCACTTAGTCGTGCAGTCATGTTACGAATTTTGTATTTAGTTTGATATTTTTAGTAGAATTATAATTAAAATTTTTGAGTTTCCCCATCTATAGAGCGCGGGGTAAATTTTAACAGACAGCTGCAACGTCGGAAAAGTAAAAATATAGGAGCACGTGCTTCTAACACTGAACAAATGGATAATTCTTTAATTTCAATTGAAATGCCAGAAACGTAATAGAATACTGTGTTAGCTGTAACCGTAATTCCATCCTCTTTGTTTACCGGAAATTGCGAGAAGTAAAGAAATTACTGGAAATTTTTGGCGACCGATTGAAAGCTGTAAAATACCGGAGAGAGACATCTTAGTTCAGTTGCTGAATTAGTGTTATTGCGCCTTGTTTTAGTACTGTGTGAACTGAAATATCAGATTTAGCTTTCTCTTTAGAAGCGCATTTTGTGGAGGGGGGGCGAGGGAATTTTCTATCAATTAAAAATTTTTAGTAGTTTGAAGTCTAACTACTGATTATACTGCGTGATATTGTGAACACTTGTACGAATATCTCTGATGAAAATTCCAACGTTCTGTTATATTTCTTTTGATAAGGATAATTTTTGTGAAAATTTTATCACACTTTTTTCATTCATTCTGTTACGAACCCGTACGCAAGCAACACTTTTTGGTGTCATAGGGTTATTGAATGCCAGTGACAAGACGAATGGTGAAAAAATAAGGCAGTTGATGCCAAAGTTCGCTGCGTTCAAAGAAGAAATGAAAGCTGAAGAAGTTCCGTTAAAGAAGAGATGGAACTGTTAAAGTAAAAATGAAACTGGGGAAAGAAAGATGGAAGCTGTTAAAGCAAAAATGAAAGAGCGACAAAAAAAAAAAAAAAAAAAAAAAAGGATGGAAACTGATCATGAATCAGTTAAAGGGGAGAAAGTCGTTGAAGGAAAGATGGAATCTTGTCAAGAATCCCTTAAATCAGAGATAAGGGCTGCTAAAGAGGAAATGAAAAGTGAAATTACCTGCATAAGAGAAAACACATCTGAGGCTATGGAAGTCAGAACAGACTCAGTTGAAAGTAAAGTTGGACAAATTGAAGCAAAGGTTTCTTCTGTCAAAGAACAAATAGAAAAGCGAGTTTCATCCGTGAACAACAAATCGTTTACAGAGTTTCTTGTGTCAAAAAAAACAAACAGAAAGAAGATTTTTCTGCCGTCCAAACGCAAATCGAACAACAAATTGATGATAGGTTTTCTGCAGGCGCCAAAGAAGTTCACGTGTTGAAGAATTTCGTAGCGACGCCAGGGAGCAATACTGATGGATTACCCATGCCTGCTCGTTCCTCTCTGAATCTATCCAAGTATGATGAGAAGAGCTCCTCTCATATATATATAAGACACAATTTTCTATAGTGGCGGATGCGAATGCATGGGATTCACAAGTTAAGGCCTGTCGTCTCGCCTCTTCTCTAAGAGCAGACGCTGCGGATATTCTTCAACCTCGTTCAGAAAACCAGAGACTAGACTTTGAAGCTCTAACCGACAGAAGTGTTTAAAAGAGTACAGCAGGCTTCAATTAAAATCGTCTCACCATAATCCCCCAGAAACACTTCAGGAACATGCCACGGATGTCGAAAAGTTCTCATCTCGCCTTTTTTTTAGAATGCCCGTCAGAAACAAGAGAAATCCTGTTCTTGCAGTACTTCATGGACATCATCTGGGAACCTGAATTATAGAAAGCACTGCGAATGGCGGATGTCAAAGACTTAAAAAAAAAAGCACTGGGGTGTACTCCATGAAATTGGAGGTGGAAATTCTGCTTTTCACCTCTCTGGAATGGGATTACATATCTTGCAATCCGAGCCGTGTTGCTGTGTATTTTTTATTACTCACTACATCTATACCATTAGATGTTCCTAAAAAGGTTAGCGATAAAAGAACTTATACATTATCAAGTAAAGTTTTTTCAGTGATTTTCTCCTGTTTCCGTACCTAAGATTTTTCAAAATCAATATCTGCATTAAAAATGGGTTATAATATCAAACTCCAGCTACAGCTTATTTCTAAGCACCACCCACTGCGAGACGCTGGCGCTGTGCATACAGTGTTTTGAATTCTTTATTGCAGAAAAAAAGTGAAAAAAAATTAAATAGAAATAATATAGGACGTTAATAATATAAAATTGTGACACTTTAAAGTAAGCCATATTCAATTATATTCTTCCTCCTTTGCAAGGGCCCACCAGCGGCCGAGCGGTAAAGTCGCTGAACACTGGTAGTTCGGTCCGAGGTTCGAATCCCGCGAACGGGCTGGCTGCATGGGCGTTTTCGTGGTTTTCCCCATGTGTAACGTCTATACGAGCCAGTTTCCCTTCCTCCACGAAGGCATACCTCCTCTTAGGCAGATAGCCCTCGAGGCTTTGCCATAATCACACACACACTTCCTCCTTTGCAAGTTTTCTCTTTCTTTCTCTTTAAATGCTATTTTTAACGGTACAATTCTCTATCATAAAACCATGTTCTGCCGAATCTTGCGTCCATAAGCGCGCAAACGCGTTCATGTATCGTCTCATTAATACAAGAAGATGCTAATAGCTAATAAAGTATTATGCCTGAACTGAAAACTGCGTCTCGATTCAGATGTTAAATATAAACAAAACATTAAGAAGTTCCGAAAATAATCGATTACGCGAGCTTTAATTAACACTGGGTGAAATTTCAGTTGCTCAAGTAACATCTGATGTTTAATAAATGCAGGAAACGATGGTTAGTAAATTTCAAAACGGAAAAACATTAAAATAAGTATAAAAAGAATTTAATCTGAATTCCATTTCTATTAGCTTGGTTTGCACTGAAACTTATGAAATGATATAATTACATTGTTTCTTGACCACAACACCTAAAAATTGCAGTGGCTCTTATTATATTCATATTGATATAAATTCTAAAAAAAATTGCATTTGTTCTTAATATCTTTATATTAATTATAACAAGCTAATAGAAATAGACACTAGATAATTTTTTTTTAATATATATACATTTTTCTTTCTCTTTAGGAGGGAGGCTTGTTTTATAATTATTGTTTCTGTGTGAAATTTGAATTATGAGCAGCATAATATGGAAGGAAATTTCAGTGGACTTTATATCTGTTTTTTATATATATCTGATTTGGAAAAAAGTTATCGTAGACTTATACAAATACTATTCACACATGTAATAGTTCAGATATTTTACTTCTGCATTTTAAAAAATTTTCTTCCGCACGTAATAAAAAGCGAATTGTAAATTTTATTTGCTACACGAATTTTTCAAATCTTATCGCCTTAAAATGGCGAAAACATACTGTAAACTTGATAAGTACGTTTGCTTGTTGGTCTCATTTTGATTCGAAGGTGTCTTTCTAAAGCATCTTCTTTGCAGTCATTTAGCAGAGCTTATTTGTTTACGCCGGCTTCACTCTCCTCGCAAAGCGATACCACAGACGTACTCTGTATGTATTCCAGCCTCTTTGGGCCTAATAAATCGAATACAGAATTTGTACTACGATATTTGTTTTTGCTTCATTTAGTACGAAACAACCTGTATATCTCTTGCCCAATACAGAAATGATACTTGATATTGTGTTTACATATTGTAACAATTTGTACTACGATATATGTTTTTGCTTCATTTAGTACGAAACAACCTGTATATCTCTAGTCCAATACAGAAGTGATACTTGATATTGTGTTTACATATTGTAATTTTGTGGCCTTCCCTAGGATGAGAGAAAAAACATTTGACCAGTAGTTAACAGTTAGAAGAAACTATGGGCAGTATTTCTTGCAACCACTACACGTTATCGCTTCTCGGCCTGTTGGCTAAGATCAAGTGTAGTATCTGTTCTTATCAGATTAAAATCTGATATGACACTTATCGCTTCTCGGCCTGTTGGCTAAGATCAAGTGTAGTATCTGTTCTTATCAGATTAAAATCTGATATGACACTTACAGAGTGTCCTGATTTTAATCTAATTTTTGAACACTCGGCTTGCGGTTAGGTATTTATACCGCCCTTGCCAAAGGTTGGCCCGTTATTGCACAGCCTCCGGGAGCGGCCTTACTAAAATTAAGAAAAGAATTTGCACGTTGCTTGTTTCCCTAAGTCTCACAGCATGGCAGGAAAGAGAAAGGCAATGTTTATAATATGCTACACACAATATCATTATATCATATCACGTAGTATCACACATAAATATCATTTTCCGATAATACGTTCGTTATACGAAAAGTTAGTGCGTTTCGCAAATTTATTGCATAGATATAAAAGGGTATTGAGTTTCTTGTGTCAGGTATAGTTAATTATCCAGAAGTGTAGGAAAAATCGCAGACATTTCCGAAATTTAGTGCTATTATTCAGAGTAACTTTTAAAGTATTATTCGAAAAGAATAAAGCTAATTAAATTTATTTTTTAATTTTTAGTAAAGAACTAAACTACTTACATTATTAAATTTTAAAATATTTATAAACTGAGATACTCCTCACACGTGCAATCAGAGCTGTATTACGTGATACTTTTATTGACGTCCGTTTCTCCTTCATATGTTACTAAAACGTTAGCATTGAAAGCTCTATAAAATGTAAAATATAAATATTTCCATTGTTTTCATTAACACTGTAGCTGGAAATTTTTGTTCAAAAATCTCAATTTGTATGCTCTGTGTTTTGGGAAAAGGGGCCATTGCATCAAACATTTGCAACACCTTATTTCTAAGCCCCGCCTACTAAGAGAAACACTGCATTCCTCATAAGATGAGTTGAATTTCTACTGAATGTCGATGGTGCGTATTTCTATTATTTATCCGATTATCGTATTTCTATTTTAGTATTATTTTTAAATGTTAAATATATAAGCATAATAATTCTTTTTCCTAGTGCTTTTCGCCTATCATTATGTTTTACTATTTGAAAACTGCAATGCATCATTTCAAAGATAAGCAGTGGTCACTTTTTTTAATATACATCGTTTCTCAAGATCTGCTAGTGATTTATACACATACGTGTAGCGCAATGGTTTAAGAACACTATTTTTAAAATTCGAATTTGAAGAGGCAAGTCTAAAGTTGTTTAAGTAATGGTACGATTAAAGAAGTTCAGGTTTAGGGTAATTCTTTACGTATAAATTTGAAAGAGATACTTACAATAACATCAAGTCATTTAAATTATATAGCTAGTAACAGGTTGATTGGTTAAGAGCCTTAGCTTTTTTTATACTTTCTTATTAAAAAAAAAATTATTTAGGAAATCTGCAGGAAGTATGGAAAATAATAAAATAAAGTTAAATACAAATAAAATATGATGCTTGTAATATAAACGCTGACACTTTAAAATAAACTACATTCAACCATATTCTTTCCCGTTGGAAATTTTTTCTGTTTTGCTTTGTCTGTTCTTTACTTACGGTTTGAACTCCAATGTTAATGACAAGCATGATCAGTCCGTTATATATGTTTCTTTGTGTATTTTACACGGAAAATACGTTCAGAAGCCTATCTGAATGTTATCCACATATTTAACATTTAATTCATTCACTTATTTTTGCATCTATAAAAATATTCGTTTGCAGGAAAATAAAGTGTGAAAATAAAGTGAAAATAAAGTGATTTTTTTTTGCTACAAGAATTTTTGAATTTTTAGCCATGTCACAATCTCGTCTTAAATTTGACGAAACACACTGCAATTTGAGAAGTTCTTTGTTTCTGCCTCTCTTCACTATTAAAGGCAAGGCATTCTTGCCCTCACTTGGCAGGGCCTATTTGCTTCCCTCTGCTTCATTTTCCTAACAGAGCGACCGCACACCCGACATCTCCATGTATCCTAATCTCCTTGTTTTGAACACAATAGGCTTTGTAGAAAGTCTTGTATTTGCCCACGTCTCTCTATTACTTTTCTATTGACCGTGTACCGCGTTAACAGACAGTTAACGCTGAAAAAAACTAAACTGGCATATAAACCAGTTTAGTTTTTTTAGATTAAATTTGAAAAATATTATGCAGAACAAAGTTTGAATTTTTAACAAAACTAAATTGAAATCTTCAGTTCCAGGTACACCTTCTTTTATTTCCAAGCCTCTTCTTCTGCGTACTGTGCTCTGAGAAGCAATTGTAGCTCCTAAATTTAAAATCGTTTAAATGTCAGTCGGAATTTCAAGAAGACGAATAAAATCAAATTACTAAATTTCAAATAACTTCGAATGTAATATATTCCAAATGATCAGAAAGTAAATGGAGGATTAATACCTGCATTTTTAGTTACAATGATTGGTTCGCATGTTTTTCTAATATCCCTAACCTACTTATTATGCTGAATTTTTTGCACACACAATCCACATTTTATTACGGTCATTTGCTGTTCTTATATTTTCACTTAGTCGTGCAGTCATGTTACGAATTTTGTATTTAGTTTGATATTTTTAGTAGAATTATAATTAAAATTTTTGAGTTTCCCCATCTATAGAGCGCGGGGTAAATTTTAACAGACAGCTGCAACGTCGGAAAAGTAAAAATATAGGAGCACGTGCTTCTAACACTGAACAAATGGATAATTCTTTAATTTCAATTGAAATGCCAGAAACGTAATAGAATACTGTGTTAGCTGTAACCGTAATTCCATCCTCTTTGTTTACCGGAAATTGCGAGAAGTAAAGAAATTACTGGAAATTTTTGGCGACCGATTGAAAGCTGTAAAATACCGGAGAGAGACATCTTAGTTCAGTTGCTGAATTAGTGTTATTGCGCCTTGTTTTAGTACTGTGTGAACTGAAATATCAGATTTAGCTTTCTCTTTAGAAGCGCATTTTGTGGAGGGGGGGGGCGAGGGAATTTTCTATCAATTAAAAATTTTTAGTAGTTTGAAGTCTAACTACTGATTATACTGCGTGATATTGTGAACACTTGTACGAATATCTCTGATGAAAATTCCAACGTTCTGTTATATTTCTTTTGATAAGGATAATTTTTGTGAAAATTTTATCACACTTTTTTCATTCATTCTGTTACGAACCCGTACGCAAGCAACACTTTTTGGTGTCATAGGGTTATTGAATGCCAGTGACAAGACGAATGGTGAAAAAATAAGGCAGTTGATGCCAAAGTTCGCTGCGTTCAAAGAAGAAATGAAAGCTGAAGAAGTTCCGTTAAAGAAGAGATGGAACTGTTAAAGTAAAAATGAAACTGGGGAAAGAAAGATGGAAGCTGTTAAAGCAAAAATGAAAGAGCGACAAAAAAAAAAAAAAAAAAAAGGATGGAAACTGATCATGAATCAGTTAAAGGGGAGAAAGTCGTTGAAGGAAAGATGGAATCTTGTCAAGAATCCGTTAAATCAGAGATAAGGGCTGCTAAAGAGGAAATGAAAAGTGAAATTACCTGCATAAGAGAAAACACATCTGAGGCTATGGAAGTCAGAACAGACTCAGTTGAAAGTAAAGTTGGACAAATTGAAGCAAAGGTTTCTTCTGTCAAAGAACAAATAGAAAAGCGAGTTTCATCCGTGAACAACAAATCGTTTACAGAGTTTCTTGTGTCAAAAAAAACAAACAGAAAGAAGATTTTTCTGCCGTCCAAACGCAAATCGAACAACAAATTGATGATAGGTTTTCTGCAGGCGCCAAAGAAGTTCACGTGTTGAAGAATTTCGTAGCGACGCCAGGGAGCAATACTGATGGATTACCCATGCCTGCTCGTTCCTCTCTGAATCTATCCAAGTATGATGAGAAGAGCTCCTCTCATATATATATAAGACACAATTTTCTATAGTGGCGGATGCGAATGCATGGGATTCACAAGTTAAGGCCTGTCGTCTCGCCTCTTCTCTAAGAGCAGACGCTGCGGATATTCTTCAACCTCGTTCAGAAAACCAGAGACTAGACTTTGAAGCTCTAACCGACAGAAGTGTTTAAAAGAGTACAGCAGGCTTCAATTAAAATCGTCTCACCATAATCCCCCAGAAACACTTCAGGAACATGCCACGGATGTCGAAAAGTTCTCATCTCGCCTTTTTTTTAGAATGCCCGTCAGAAACAAGAGAAATCCTGTTCTTGCAGTACTTCATGGACATCATCTGGGAACCTGAATTATAGAAAGCACTGCGAATGGCGGATGTCAAAGACTTAAAAAAAAAAGCACTGGGGTGTACTCCATGAAATTGGAGGTGGAAATTCTGCTTTTCACCTCTCTGGAATGGGATTACATATCTTGCAATCCGAGCCGTGTTGCTGTGTATTTTTTATTACTCACTACATCTATACCATTAGATGTTCCTAAAAAGGTTAGCGATAAAAGAACTTATACATTATCAAGTAAAGTTTTTTCAGTGATTTTCTCCTGTTTCCGTACCTAAGATTTTTCAAAATCAATATCTGCATTAAAAATGGGTTATAATATCAAACTCCAGCTACAGCTTATTTCTAAGCACCACCCACTGCGAGACGCTGGCGCTGTGCATACAGTGTTTTGAATTCTTTATTGCAGAAAAAAAGTGAAAAAAAATTAAATAGAAATAATATAGGACGTTAATAATATAAAATTGTGACACTTTAAAGTAAGCCATATTCAATTATATTCTTCCTCCTTTGCAAGGGCCCACCAGCGGCCGAGCGGTAAAGTCGCTGAACACTGGTAGTTCGGTCCGAGGTTCGAATCCCGCGAACGGGCTGGCTGCATGGGCGTTTTCGTGGTTTTCCCCATGTGTAACGTCTATACGAGCCAGTTTCCCTTCCTCCACGAAGGCATACCTCCTCTTAGGCAGATAGCCCTCGAGGCTTTGCCATAATCACACACACACTTCCTCCTTTGCAAGTTTTCTCTTTCTTTCTCTTTAAATGCTATTTTTAACGGTACAATTCTCTATCATAAAACCATGTTCTGCCGAATCTTGCGTCCATAAGCGCGCAAACGCGTTCATGTATCGTCTCATTAATACAAGAAGATGCTAATAGCTAATAAAGTATTATGCCTGAACTGAAAACTGCGTCTCGATTCAGATGTTAAATATAAACAAAACATTAAGAAGTTCCGAAAATAATCGATTACGCGAGCTTTAATTAACACTGGGTGAAATTTCAGTTGCTCAAGTAACATCTGATGTTTAATAAATGCAGGAAACGATGGTTAGTAAATTTCAAAACGGAAAAACATTAAAATAAGTATAAAAAGAATTTAATCTGAATTCCATTTCTATTAGCTTGGTTTGCACTGAAACTTATGAAATGATATAATTACATTGTTTCTTGACCACAACACCTAAAAATTGCAGTGGCTCTTATTATATTCATATTGATATAAATTCTAAAAAAATTGCATTTGTTCTTAATATCTTTATATTAATTATAACAAGCTAATAGAAATAGACACTAGATAATTTTTTTTAATATATATACATTTTTCTTTCTCTTTAGGAGGGAGGCTTGTTTTATAATTATTGTTTCTGTGTGAAATTTGAATTATGAGCAGCATAATATGGAAGGAAATTTCAGTGGACTTTATATCTGTTTTTTATATATATCTGATTTGGAAAAAAGTTATCGTAGACTTATACAAATACTATTCACACATGTAATAGTTCAGATATTTTACTTCTGCATTTTAAAAAATTTTCTTCCGCACGTAATAAAAAGCGAATTGTAAATTTTATTTGCTACACGAATTTTTCAAATCTTATCGCCTTAAAATGGCGAAAACATACTGTAAACTTGATAAGTACGTTTGCTTGTTGGTCTCATTTTGATTCGAAGGTGTCTTTCTAAAGCATCTTCTTTGCAGTCATTTAGCAGAGCTTATTTGTTTACGCCGGCTTCACTCTCCTCGCAAAGCGATACCACAGACGTACTCTGTATGTATTCCAGCCTCTTTGGGCCTAATAAATCGAATACAGAATTTGTACTACGATATTTGTTTTTGCTTCATTTAGTACGAAACAACCTGTATATCTCTTGCCCAATACAGAAATGATACTTGATATTGTGTTTACATATTGTAACAATTTGTACTACGATATATGTTTTTGCTTCATTTAGTACGAAACAACCTGTATATCTCTAGTCCAATACAGAAGTGATACTTGATATTGTGTTTACATATTGTAATTTTGTGGCCTTCCCTAGGATGAGAGAAAAAACATTTGACCAGTAGTTAACAGTTAGAAGAAACTATGGGCAGTATTTCTTGCAACCACTACACGTTATCGCTTCTCGGCCTGTTGGCTAAGATCAAGTGTAGTATCTGTTCTTATCAGATTAAAATCTGATATGACACTTATCGCTTCTCGGCCTGTTGGCTAAGATCAAGTGTAGTATCTGTTCTTATCAGATTAAAATCTGATATGACACTTACAGAGTGTCCTGATTTTAATCTAATTTTTGAACACTCGGCTTGCGGTTAGGTATTTATACCGCCCTTGCCAAAGGTTGGCCCGTTATTGCACAGCCTCCGGGAGCGGCCTTACTAAAATTAAGAAAAGAATTTGCACGTTGCTTGTTTCCCTAAGTCTCACAGCATGGCAGGAAAGAGAAAGGCAATGTTTATAATATGCTACACACAATATCATTATATCATATCACGTAGTATCACACATAAATATCATTTTCCGATAATACGTTCGTTATACGAAAAGTTAGTGCGTTTCGCAAATTTATTGCATAGATATAAAAGGGTATTGAGTTTCTTGTGTCAGGTATAGTTAATTATCCAGAAGTGTAGGAAAAATCGCAGACATTTCCGAAATTTAGTGCTATTATTCAGAGTAACTTTTAAAGTATTATTCGAAAAGAATAAAGCTAATTAAATTTATTTTTTAATTTTTAGTAAAGAACTAAACTACTTACATTATTAAATTTTAAAATATTTATAAACTGAGATACTCCTCACACGTGCAATCAGAGCTGTATTACGTGATACTTTTATTGACGTCCGTTTCTCCTTCATATGTTACTAAAACGTTAGCATTGAAAGCTCTATAAAATGTAAAATATAAATATTTCCATTGTTTTCATTAACACTGTAGCTGGAAATTTTTGTTCAAAAATCTCAATTTGTATGCTCTGTGTTTTGGGAAAAGGGGCCATTGCATCAAACATTTGCAACACCTTATTTCTAAGCCCCGCCTACTAAGAGAAACACTGCATTCCTCATAAGATGAGTTGAATTTCTACTGAATGTCGATGGTGCGTATTTCTATTATTTATCCGATTATCGTATTTCTATTTTAGTATTATTTTTAAATGTTAAATATATAAGCATAATAATTCTTTTTCCTAGTGCTTTTCGCCTATCATTATGTTTTACTATTTGAAAACTGCAATGCATCATTTCAAAGATAAGCAGTGGTCACTTTTTTTAATATACATCGTTTCTCAAGATCTGCTAGTGATTTATACACATACGTGTAGCGCAATGGTTTAAGAACACTATTTTTAAAATTCGAATTTGAAGAGGCAAGTCTAAAGTTGTTTAAGTAATGGTACGATTAAAGAAGTTCAGGTTTAGGGTAATTCTTTACGTATAAATTTGAAAGAGATACTTACAATAACATCAAGTCATTTAAATTATATAGCTAGTAACAGGTTGATTGGTTAAGAGCCTTAGCTTTTTTTATACTTTCTTATTAAAAAAAAAATTATTTAGGAAATCTGCAGGAAGTATGGAAAATAATAAAATAAAGTTAAATACAAATAAAATATGATGCTTGTAATATAAACGCTGACACTTTAAAATAAACTACATTCAACCATATTCTTTCCCGTTGGAAATTTTTTCTGTTTTGCTTTGTCTGTTCTTTACTTACGGTTTGAACTCCAATGTTAATGACAAGCATGATCAGTCCGTTATATATGTTTCTTTGTGTATTTTACACGGAAAATACGTTCAGAAGCCTATCTGAATGTTATCCACATATTTAACATTTAATTCATTCACTTATTTTTGCATCTATAAAAATATTCGTTTGCAGGAAAATAAAGTGTGAAAATAAAGTGAAAATAAAGTGATTTTTTTTTGCTACAAGAATTTTTGAATTTTTAGCCATGTCACAATCTCGTCTTAAATTTGACGAAACACACTGCAATTTGAGAAGTTCTTTGTTTCTGCCTCTCTTCACTATTAAAGGCAAGGCATTCTTGCCCTCACTTGGCAGGGCCTATTTGCTTCCCTCTGCTTCATTTTCCTAACAGAGCGACCGCACACCCGACATCTCCATGTATCCTAATCTCCTTGTTTTGAACACAATAGGCTTTGTAGAAAGTCTTGTATTTGCCCACGTCTCTCTATTACTTTTCTATTGACCGTGTACCGCGTTAACAGACAGTTAACGCTGAAAAAAACTAAACTGGCATATAAACCAGTTTAGTTTTTTTAGATTAAATTTGAAAAATATTATGCAGAACAAAGTTTGAATTTTTAACAAAACTAAATTGAAATCTTCAGTTCCAGGTACACCTTCTTTTATTTCCAAGCCTCTTCTTCTGCGTACTGTGCTCTGAGAAGCAATTGTAGCTCCTAAATTTAAAATCGTTTAAATGTCAGTCGGAATTTCAAGAAGACGAATAAAATCAAATTACTAAATTTCAAATAACTTCGAATGTAATATATTCCAAATGATCAGAAAGTAAATGGAGGATTAATACCTGCATTTTTAGTTACAATGATTGGTTCGCATGTTTTTCTAATATCCCTAACCTACTTATTATGCTGAATTTTTTGCACACACAATCCACATTTTATTACGGTCATTTGCTGTTCTTATATTTTCACTTAGTCGTGCAGTCATGTTACGAATTTTGTATTTAGTTTGATATTTTTAGTAGAATTATAATTAAAATTTTTGAGTTTCCCCATCTATAGAGCGCGGGGTAAATTTTAACAGACAGCTGCAACGTCGGAAAAGTAAAAATATAGGAGCACGTGCTTCTAACACTGAACAAATGGATAACTCTTTAATTTCATTTGAAATGACAGAAACGTTATAGAATACTGTGTTAGCTGTAACCGTAATTCCATCCTCTTTGTTTACCGGAAATTGCGAGAAGTAAAGAAATTACTGGAAATTTTTGGCGACCGATTGAAAGCTGTAAAATACCGGAGAGAGACATCTTAGTTCAGTTGCTGAATTAGTGTTATTGCGCCTTGTTTTAGTACTGTGTGAATTGAAATATCAGATTTAGCTTTCTCTTTAGAAGCGCATTTTGTGGAGGGGGGGGGGATTTTCTATCAATTAAAAATTTTTAAAAGTTTGAAGTCTAACTACTGATTATACTGCGTGATATTGTGAACACTTGTACGAATATCTCTGATGAAAATTCCAACGTTCTGTTATATTTCTTTTGATAAGGATAATTTTTGTGAAAATTTTATCACACTTTTTTCATTCATTCTGTTACGAACCCGTACGCAAGCAACACTTTTTGGTGTCATAGGGTTATTGAATGCCAGTGACAAGACGAATGGTGAAAAAATAAGGCAGTTGATGCCAAAGTTCGCTGCGTTCAAAGAAGAAATGAAAGCTGAAGAAGTTCCGTTAAAGAAGAGATGGAACTGTTAAAGTAAAAATGAAACTGGGGAAAGAAAGATGGAAGCTGTTAAAGCAAAAATGAAAGAGCGACAAAAAAAAAAAAAAAAAAAAAAAAAGGATGGAAACTGATCATGAATCAGTTAAAGGGGAGAAAGTCGTTGAAGGAAAGATGGAATCTTGTCAAGAATCCGTTAAATCAGAGATAAGGGCTGCTAAAGAGGAAATGAAAAGTGAAATTACCTGCATAAGAGAAAACACATCTGAGGCTATGGAAGTCAGAACAGACTCAGTTGAAAGTAAAGTTGGACAAATTGAAGCAAAGGTTTCTTCTGTCAAAGAACAAATAGAAAAGCGAGTTTCATCCGTGAACAACAAATCGTTTACAGAGTTTCTTGTGTCAAAAAAAACAAACAGAAAGAAGATTTTTCTGCCGGCCAAACGCAAATCGAACAACAAATTGATGATAGGTTTTCTGCAGGCGCCAAAGAAGTTCACGTGTTGAAGAATTTCGTAGCGACGCCAGGGAGCAATACTGATGGATTACCCATGCCTGCTCGTTCCTCTCTGAATCTATCCAAGTATGATGAGAAGAGCTCCTCTCATATATATATAAGACACAATTTTCTATAGTGGCGGATGCGAATGCATGGGATTCACAAGTTAAGGCCTGTCGTCTCGCCTCTTCTCTAAGAGCAGACGCTACGGATATTCTTCAACCTCGTTCAGAAAACCAGAGACTAGACTTTGAAGCTCTAACCGACAGAAGTGTTTAAAAGAGTACAGCAGGCTTCAATTAAAATCGTCTCACCATAATCCCCCAGAAACACTTCAGGAACATGCCACGGATGTCGAAAAGTTCTCATCTCGCCTTTTTTTTAGAATGCCCGTCAGAAACAAGAGAAATCCTGTTCTTGCAGTACTTCATGGACATCATCTGGGAACCTGAATTATAGAAAGCACTGCGAATGGCGGATGTCAAAGACTTAAAAAAAAAGCACTGGGGTGTACTCCATGAAATTGGAGGTGGAAATTCTGCTTTTCACCTCTCTGGAATGGGATTACATATCTTGCAATCCGAGCCGTGTTGCTGTGTATTTTTTATTACTCACTACATCTATACCATTAGATGTTCCTAAAAAGGTTAGCGATAAAAGAACTTATACATTATCAAGTAAAGTTTTTTCAGTGATTTTCTCCTGTTTCCGTACCTAAGATTTTTCAAAATCAATATCTGCATTAAAAATGGGTTATAATATCAAACTCCAGCTACAGCTTATTTCTAAGCACCACCCACTGCGAGACGCTGGCGCTGTGCATACAGTGTTTTGAATTCTTTATTGCAGAAAAAAAGTGAAAAAAATTAAATAGAAATAATATAGGACGTTAATAATATAAAATTGTGACACTTTAAAGTAAGCCATATTCAATTATATTCTTCCTCCTTTGCAAGGGCCCACCAGCGGCCGAGCGGTAAAGTCGCTGAACACTGGTAGTTCGGTCCGAGGTTCGAATCCCGCGAACGGGCTGGCTGCATGGGCGTTTTCGTGGTTTTCCCCATGTGTAACGTCTATACGAGCCAGTTTCCCTTCCTCCACGAAGGCATACCTCCTCTTAGGCAGATAGCCCTCGAGGCTTTGCCATAATCACACACACACTTCCTCCTTTGCAAGTTTTCTCTTTCTTTCTCTTTAAATGCTATTTTTAACGGTACAAATCTCTATCATAAAACCATGTTCTGCCGAATCTTGCGTCCATAAGCGCGCAAACGCGTTCATGTATCGTCTCATTAATACAAGAAGATGCTAATAGCTAATAAAGTATTATGCCTGAACTGAAAACTGCGTCTCGATTCAGATGTTAAATATAAACAAAACATTAAGAAGTTCCGAAAATAATCGATTACGCGAGCTTTAATTAACACTGGGTGAAATTTCAGTTGCTCAAGTAACATCTGATGTTTAATAAATGCAGGAAACGATGGTTAGTAAATTTCAAAACGGAAAAACATTAAAATAAGTATAAAAAGAATTTAATCTGAATTCCATTTCTATTAGCTTGGTTTGCACTGAAACTTATGAAATGATATAATTACATTGTTTCTTGACCACAACACCTAAAAATTGCAGTGGCTCTTATTATATTCATATTGATATAAATTCTAAAAAAAATTGCATTTGTTCTTAATATCTTTATATTAATTATAACAAGCTAATAGAAATAGACACTAGATAATTTTTTTTTAATATATATACATTTTTCTTTCTCTTTAGGAGGGAGGCTTGTTTTATAATTATTGTTTCTGTGTGAAATTTGAATTATGAGCAGCATAATATGGAAGGAAATTTCAGTGGACTTTATATCTGTTTTTTATATATATCTGATTTGGAAAAAGTTATCGTAGACTTATACAAATACTATTCACACATGTAATAGTTCAGATATTTTACTTCTGCATTTTAAAAAATTTTCTTCCGCACGTAATAAAAAGCGAATTGTAAATTTTATTTGCTACACGAATTTTTCAAATCTTATCGCCTTAAAATGGCGAAAACATACTGTAAACTTGATAAGTACGTTTGCTTGTTGGTCTCATTTTGATTCGAAGGTGTCTTTCTAAAGCATCTTCTTTGCAGTCATTTAGCAGAGCTTATTTGTTTACGCCGGCTCTCCTCGCAAAGCGATACCACAGACGTACTCTGTATGTATTCCAGCCTCTTTGGGCCTAATAAATCGAATACAGAATTTGTACTACGATATTTGTTTTTGCTTCATTTAATACGAAACAACCTGTATATCTCTTGCCCAATACAGAAATGATACTTGATATTGTGTTTACATATTGTAACAATTTGTACTACGATATATGTTTTTGCTTCATTTAGTACGAAACAACCTGTATATCTCTAGTCCAATACAGAAGTGATACTTGATATTGTGTTTACATATTGTAATTTTGTGGCCTTCCCTAGGATGAGAGAAAAAACATTTGACCAGTAGTTAACAGTTAGAAGAAACTATGGGCAGTATTTCTTGCAACCACTACACGTTATCGCTTCTCGGCCTGTTGGCTAAGATCAAGTGTAGTATCTGTTCTTATCAGATTAAAATCTGATATGACACTTATCGCTTCTCGGCCTGTTGGCTAAGATCAAGTGTAGTATCTGTTCTTATCAGATTAAAATCTGATATGACACTTACAGAGTGTCCTGATTTTAATCTAATTTTTGAACACTCGGCTTGCGGTTAGGTATTTATACCGCCCTTGCCAAAGGTTGGCCCGTTATTGCACAGCCTCCGGGAGCGGCCTTACTAAAATTAAGAAAAGAATTTGCACGTTGCTTGTTTCCCTAAGTCTCACAGCATGGCAGGAAAGAGAAAGGCAATGTTTATAATATGCTACACACAATATCATTATATCATATCACGTAGTATCACACATAAATATCATTTTCCGATAATACGTTCGTTATACGAAAAGTTAGTGCGTTTCGCAAATTTATTGCATAGATATAAAAGGGTATTGAGTTTCTTGTGTCAGGTATAGTTAATTATCCAGAAGTGTAGGAAAAATCGCAGACATTTCCGAAATTTAGTGCTATTATTCAGAGTAACTTTTAAAGTATTATTCGAAAAGAATAAAGCTAATTAAATTTATTTTTTAATTTTTAGTAAAGAACTAAACTACTTACATTATTAAATTTTAAAATATTTATAAACTGAGATACTCCTCACACGTGCAATCAGAGCTGTATTACGTGATACTTTTATTGACGTCCGTTTCTCCTTCATATGTTACTAAAACGTTAGCATTGAAAGCTCTATAAAATGTAAAATATAAATATTTCCATTGTTTTCATTAACACTGTAGCTGGAAATTTTTGTTCAAAAATCTCAATTTGTATGCTCTGTGTTTTGGGAAAAGGGGCCATTGCATCAAACATTTGCAACACCTTATTTCTAAGCCCCGCCTACTAAGAGAAACACTGCATTCCTCATAAGATGAGTTGAATTTCTACTGAATGTCGATGGTGCGTATTTCTATTATTTATCCGATTATCGTATTTCTATTTTAGTATTATTTTTAAATGTTAAATATATAAGCATAATAATTCTTTTTCCTAGTGCTTTTCGCCTATCATTATGTTTTACTATTTGAAAACTGCAATGCATCATTTCAAAGATAAGCAGTGGTCACTTTTTTTAATATACATCGTTTCTCAAGATCTGCTAGTGATTTATACACATACGTGTAGCGCAATGGTTTAAGAACACTATTTTTAAAATTCGAATTTGAAGAGGCAAGTCTAAAGTTGTTTAAGTAATGGTACGATTAAAGAAGTTCAGGTTTAGGGTAATTCTTTACGTATAAATTTGAAAGAGATACTTACAATAACATCAAGTCATTTAAATTATATAGCTAGTAACAGGTTGATTGGTTAAGAGCCTTAGCTTTTTTTATACTTTCTTATTAAAAAAAAAATTATTTAGGAAATCTGCAGGAAGTATGGAAAATAATAAAATAAAGTTAAATACAAATAAAATATGATGCTTGTAATATAAACGCTGACACTTTAAAATAAACTACATTCAACCATATTCTTTCCCGTTGGAAATTTTTTCTGTTTTGCTTTGTCTGTTCTTTACTTACGGTTTGAACTCCAATGTTAATGACAAGCATGATCAGTCCGTTATATATGTTTCTTTGTGTATTTTACACGGAAAATACGTTCAGAAGCCTATCTGAATGTTATCCACATATTTAACATTTAATTCATTCACTTATTTTTGCATCTATAAAAATATTCGTTTGCAGGAAAATAAAGTGTGAAAATAAAGTGAAAATAAAGTGATTTTTTTTTTGCTACAAGAATTTTTGAATTTTTAGCCATGTCACAATCTCGTCTTAAATTTGACGAAACACACTGCAATTTGAGAAGTTCTTTGTTTCTGCCTCTCTTCACTATTAAAGGCAAGGCATTCTTGCCCTCACTTGGCAGGGCCCATTTGCTTCCCTCTGCTTCATTTTCCTAACAGAGCGACCGCACACCCGACATCTCCATGTATCCTAATCTCCTTGTTTTGAACACAATAGGCTTTGTAGAAAGTCTTGTATTTGCCCACGTCTCTCTATTACTTTTCTATTGACCGTGTACCGCGTTAACAGACAGTTAACGCTGAAAAAAACTAAACTGGCATATAAACCAGTTTAGTTTTTTTAGATTAAATTTGAAAAATATTATGCAGAACAAAGTTTGAATTTTTAACAAAACTAAATTGAAATCTTCAGTTCCAGGTACACCTTCTTTTATTTCCAAGCCTCTTCTTCTGCGTACTGTGCTCTGAGAAGCAATTGTAGCTCCTAAATTTAAAATCGTTTAAATGTCAGTCGGAATTTCAAGAAGACGAATAAAATCAAATTACTAAATTTCAAATAACTTCGAATGTAATATATTCCAAATGATCAGAAAGTAAATGGAGGATTAATACCTGCATTTTTAGTTACAATGATTGGTTCGCATGTTTTTCTAATATCCCTAACCTACTTATTATGCTGAATTTTTTGCACACACAATCCACATTTTATTACGGTCATTTGCTGTTCTTATATTTTCACTCAGTCGTGCAGTCATGTTACGAATTTTGTATTTAGTTTGATATTTTTAGTAGAATTATAATTAAAATTTTTGAGTTTCCCCATCTATAGAGCGCGGGGTAAATTTTAACAGACAGCTGCAACGTCGGAAAAGTAAAAATATAGGAGCACGTGCTTCTAACACTGAACAAATGGATAATTCTTTAATTTCAATTGAAATGCCAGAAACGTAATAGAATACTGTGTTAGCTGTAACCGTAATTCCATCCTCTTTGTTTACCGGAAATTGCGAGAAGTAAAGAAATTACTGGAAATTTTTGGCGACCGATTGAAAGCTGTAAAATACCGGAGAGAGACATCTTAGTTCAGTTGCTGAATTAGTGTTATTGCGCCTTGTTTTAGTACTGTGTGAACTGAAATATCAGATTTAGCTTTCTCTTTAGAAGCGCATTTTGTGGAGGGGGGGGCGAGGGAATTTTCTATCAATTAAAAATTTTTAGTAGTTTGAAGTCTAACTACTGATTATACTGCGTGATATTGTGAACACTTGTACGAATATCTCTGATGAAAATTCCAACGTTCTGTTATATTTCTTTTGATAAGGATAATTTTTGTGAAAATTTTATCACACTTTTTTCATTCATTCTGTTACGAACCCGTACGCAAGCAACACTTTTTGGTGTCATAGGGTTATTGAATGCCAGTGACAAGACGAATGGTGAAAAAATAAGGCAGTTGATGCCAAAGTTCGCTGCGTTCAAAGAAGAAATGAAAGCTGAAGAAGTTCCGTTAAAGAAGAGATGGAACTGTTAAAGTAAAAATGAAACTGGGGAAAGAAAGATGGAAGCTGTTAAAGCAAAAATGAAAGAGCGACAAAAAAAAAAAAAAAAGGATGGAAACTGATCATGAATCAGTTAAAGGGGAGAAAGTCGTTGAAGGAAAGATGGAATCTTGTCAAGAATCCGTTAAATCAGAGATAAGGGCTGCTAAAGAGGAAATGAAAAGTGAAATTACCTGCATAAGAGAAAACACATCTGAGGCTATGGAAGTCAGAACAGACTCAGTTGAAAGTAAAGTTGGACAAATTGAAGCAAAGGTTTCTTCTGTCAAAGAACAAATAGAAAAGCGAGTTTCATCCGTGAACAACAAATCGTTTACAGAGTTTCTTGTGTCAAAAAAAACAAACAGAAAGAAGATTTTTCTGCCGGCCAAACGCAAATCGAACAACAAATTGATGATAGGTTTTCTGCAGGCGCCAAAGAAGTTCACGTGTTGAAGAATTTCGTAGCGACGCCAGGGAGCAATACTGATGGATTACCCATGCCTGCTCGTTCCTCTCTGAATCTATCCAAGTATGATGAGAAGAGCTCCTCTCATATATATATAAGACACAATTTTCTATAGTGGCGGATGCGAATGCATGGGATTCACAAGTTAAGGCCTGTCGTCTCGCCTCTTCTCTAAGAGCAGACGCTGCGGATATTCTTCAACCTCGTTCAGAAAACCAGAGACTAGACTTTGAAGCTCTAACCGACAGAAGTGTTTAAAAGAGTACAGCAGGCTTCAATTAAAATCGTCTCACCATAATCCCCCAGAAACACTTCAGGAACATGCCACGGATGTCGAAAAGTTCTCATCTCGCCTTTTTTTTAGAATGCCCGTCAGAAACAAGAGAAATCCTGTTCTTGCAGTACTTCATGGACATCATCTGGGAACCTGAATTATAGAAAGCACTGCGAATGGCGGATGTCAAAGACTTAAAAAAAAAGCACTGGGGTGTACTCCATGAAATTGGAGGTGGAAATTCTGCTTTTCACCTCTCTGGAATGGGATTACATATCTTGCAATCCGAGCCGTGTTGCTGTGTATTTTTTATTACTCACTACATCTATACCATTAGATGTTCCTAAAAAGGTTAGCGATAAAAGAACTTATACATTATCAAGTAAAGTTTTTTCAGTGATTTTCTCCTGTTTCCGTACCTAAGATTTTTCAAAATCAATATCTGCATTAAAAATGGGTTATAATATCAAACTCCAGCTACAGCTTATTTCTAAGCACCACCCACTGCGAGACGCTGGCGCTGTGCATACAGTGTTTTGAATTCTTTATTGCAGAAAAAAAGTGAAAAAAATTAAATAGAAATAATATAGGACGTTAATAATATAAAATTGTGACACTTTAAAGTAAGCCATATTCAATTATATTCTTCCTCCTTTGCAAGGGCCCACCAGCGGCCGAGCGGTAAAGTCGCTGAACACTGGTAGTTCGGTCCGAGGTTCGAATCCCGCGAACGGGCTGGCTGCATGGGCGTTTTCGTGGTTTTCCCCATGTGTAACGTCTATACGAGCCAGTTTCCCTTCCTCCACGAAGGCATACCTCCTCTTAGGCAGATAGCCCTCGAGGCTTTGCCATAATCACACACACACTTCCTCCTTTGCAAGTTTTCTCTTTCTTTCTCTTTAAATGCTATTTTTAACGGTACAAATCTCTATCATAAAACCATGTTCTGCCGAATCTTGCGTCCATAAGCGCGCAAACGCGTTCATGTATCGTCTCATTAATACAAGAAGATGCTAATAGCTAATAAAGTATTATGCCTGAACTGAAAACTGCGTCTCGATTCAGATGTTAAATATAAACAAAACATTAAGAAGTTCCGAAAATAATCGATTACGCGAGCTTTAATTAACACTGGGTGAAATTTCAGTTGCTCAAGTAACATCTGATGTTTAATAAATGCAGGAAACGATGGTTAGTAAATTTCAAAACGGAAAAACATTAAAATAAGTATAAAAAGAATTTAATCTGAATTCCATTTCTATTAGCTTGGTTTGCACTGAAACTTATGAAATGATATAATTACATTGTTTCTTGACCACAACACCTAAAAATTGCAGTGGCTCTTATTATATTCATATTGATATAAATTCTAAAAAAAATTGCATTTGTTCTTAATATCTTTATATTAATTATAACAAGCTAATAGAAATAGACACTAGATAATTTTTTTTAATATATATACATTTTTCTTTCTCTTTAGGAGGGAGGCTTGTTTTATAATTATTGTTTCTGTGTGAAATTTGAATTATGAGCAGCATAATATGGAAGGAAATTTCAGTGGACTTTATATCTGTTTTTTATATATATCTGATTTGGAAAAAGTTATCGTAGACTTATACAAATACTATTCACACATGTAATAGTTCAGATATTTTACTTCTGCATTTTAAAAAATTTTCTTCCGCACGTAATAAAAAGCGAATTGTAAATTTTATTTGCTACACGAATTTTTCAAATCTTATCGCCTTAAAATGGCGAAAACATACTGTAAACTTGATAAGTACGTTTGCTTGTTGGTCTCATTTTGATTCGAAGGTGTCTTTCTAAAGCATCTTCTTTGCAGTCATTTAGCAGAGCTTATTTGTTTACGCCGGCTCTCCTCGCAAAGCGATACCACAGACGTACTCTGTATGTATTCCAGCCTCTTTGGGCCTAATAAATCGAATACAGAATTTGTACTACGATATTTGTTTTTGCTTCATTTAATACGAAACAACCTGTATATCTCTTGCCCAATACAGAAATGATACTTGATATTGTGTTTACATATTGTAACAATTTGTACTACGATATATGTTTTTGCTTCATTTAGTACGAAACAACCTGTATATCTCTAGTCCAATACAGAAGTGATACTTGATATTGTGTTTACATATTGTAATTTTGTGGCCTTCCCTAGGATGAGAGAAAAAACATTTGACCAGTAGTTAACAGTTAGAAGAAACTATGGGCAGTATTTCTTGCAACCACTACACGTTATCGCTTCTCGGCCTGTTGGCTAAGATCAAGTGTAGTATCTGTTCTTATCAGATTAAAATCTGATATGACACTTATCGCTTCTCGGCCTGTTGGCTAAGATCAAGTGTAGTATCTGTTCTTATCAGATTAAAATCTGATATGACACTTACAGAGTGTCCTGATTTTAATCTAATTTTTGAACACTCGGCTTGCGGTTAGGTATTTATACCGCCCTTGCCAAAGGTTGGCCCGTTATTGCACAGCCTCCGGGAGCGGCCTTACTAAAATTAAGAAAAGAATTTGCACGTTGCTTGTTTCCCTAAGTCTCACAGCATGGCAGGAAAGAGAAAGGCAATGTTTATAATATGCTACACACAATATCATTATATCATATCACGTAGTATCACACATAAATATCATTTTCCGATAATACGTTCGTTATACGAAAAGTTAGTGCGTTTCGCAAATTTATTGCATAGATATAAAAGGGTATTGAGTTTCTTGTGTCAGGTATAGTTAATTATCCAGAAGTGTAGGAAAAATCGCAGACATTTCCGAAATTTAGTGCTATTATTCAGAGTAACTTTTAAAGTATTATTCGAAAAGAATAAAGCTAATTAAATTTATTTTTTAATTTTTAGTAAAGAACTAAACTACTTACATTATTAAATTTTAAAATATTTATAAACTGAGATACTCCTCACACGTGCAATCAGAGCTGTATTACGTGATACTTTTATTGACGTCCGTTTCTCCTTCATATGTTACTAAAACGTTAGCATTGAAAGCTCTATAAAATGTAAAATATAAATATTTCCATTGTTTTCATTAACACTGTAGCTGGAAATTTTTGTTCAAAAATCTCAATTTGTATGCTCTGTGTTTTGGGAAAAGGGGCCATTGCATCAAACATTTGCAACACCTTATTTCTAAGCCCCGCCTACTAAGAGAAACACTGCATTCCTCATAAGATGAGTTGAATTTCTACTGAATGTCGATGGTGCGTATTTCTATTATTTATCCGATTATCGTATTTCTATTTTAGTATTATTTTTAAATGTTAAATATATAAGCATAATAATTCTTTTTCCTAGTGCTTTTCGCCTATCATTATGTTTTACTATTTGAAAACTGCAATGCATCATTTCAAAGATAAGCAGTGGTCACTTTTTTTAATATACATCGTTTCTCAAGATCTGCTAGTGATTTATACACATACGTGTAGCGCAATGGTTTAAGAACACTATTTTTAAAATTCGAATTTGAAGAGGCAAGTCTAAAGTTGTTTAAGTAATGGTACGATTAAAGAAGTTCAGGTTTAGGGTAATTCTTTACGTATAAATTTGAAAGAGATACTTACAATAACATCAAGTCATTTAAATTATATAGCTAGTAACAGGTTGATTGGTTAAGAGCCTTAGCTTTTTTTATACTTTCTTATTAAAAAAAAATTATTTAGGAAATCTGCAGGAAGTATGGAAAATAATAAAATAAAGTTAAATACAAATAAAATATGATGCTTGTAATATAAACGCTGACACTTTAAAATAAACTACATTCAACCATATTCTTTCCCGTTGGAAATTTTTTCTGTTTTGCTTTGTCTGTTCTTTACTTACGGTTTGAACTCCAATGTTAATGACAAGCATGATCAGTCCGTTATATATGTTTCTTTGTGTATTTTACACGGAAAATACGTTCAGAAGCCTATCTGAATGTTATCCACATATTTAACATTTAATTCATTCACTTATTTTTGCATCTATAAAAATATTCGTTTGCAGGAAAATAAAGTGTGAAAATAAAGTGAAAATAAAGTGATTTTTTTTTGCTACAAGAATTTTTGAATTTTTAGCCATGTCACAATCTCGTCTTAAATTTGACGAAACACACTGCAATTTGAGAAGTTCTTTGTTTCTGCCTCTCTTCACTATTAAAGGCAAGGCATTCTTGCCCTCACTTGGCAGGGCCTATTTGCTTCCCTCTGCTTCATTTTCCTAACAGAGCGACCGCACACCCGACATCTCCATGTATCCTAATCTCCTTGTTTTGAACACAATAGGCTTTGTAGAAAGTCTTGTATTTGCCCACGTCTCTCTATTACTTTTCTATTGACCGTGTACCGCGTTAACAGACAGTTAACGCTGAAAAAAACTAAACTGGCATATAAACCAGTTTAGTTTTTTTAGATTAAATTTGAAAAATATTATGCAGAACAAAGTTTGAATTTTTAACAAAACTAAATTGAAATCTTCAGTTCCAGGTACACCTTCTTTTATTTCCAAGCCTCTTCTTCTGCGTACTGTGCTCTGAGAAGCAATTGTAGCTCCTAAATTTAAAATCGTTTAAATGTCAGTCGGAATTTCAAGAAGACGAATAAAATCAAATTACTAAATTTCAAATAACTTCGAATGTAATATATTCCAAATGATCAGAAAGTAAATGGAGGATTAATACCTGCATTTTTAGTTACAATGATTGGTTCGCATGTTTTTCTAATATCCCTAACCTACTTATTATGCTGAATTTTTTGCACACACAATCCACATTTTATTACGGTCATTTGCTGTTCTTATATTTTCACTCAGTCGTGCAGTCATGTTACGAATTTTGTATTTAGTTTGATATTTTTAGTAGAATTATAATTAAAATTTTTGAGTTTCCCCATCTATAGAGCGCGGGGTAAATTTTAACAGACAGCTGCAACGTCGGAAAAGTAAAAATATAGGAGCACGTGCTTCTAACACTGAACAAATGGATAATTCTTTAATTTCAATTGAAATGCCAGAAACGTAATAGAATACTGTGTTAGCTGTAACCGTAATTCCATCCTCTTTGTTTACCGGAAATTGCGAGAAGTAAAGAAATTACTGGAAATTTTTGGCGACCGATTGAAAGCTGTAAAATACCGGAGAGAGACATCTTAGTTCAGTTGCTGAATTAGTGTTATTGCGCCTTGTTTTAGTACTGTGTGAACTGAAATATCAGATTTAGCTTTCTCTTTAGAAGCGCATTTTGTGGAGGGGGGGCGAGGGAATTTTCTATCAATTAAAAATTTTTAGTAGTTTGAAGTCTAACTACTGATTATACTGCGTGATATTGTGAACACTTGTACGAATATCTCTGATGAAAATTCCAACGTTCTGTTATATTTCTTTTGATAAGGATAATTTTTGTGAAAATTTTATCACACTTTTTGCATTCATTCTGTTACGAACCCGTACGCAAGCAACACTTTTTGGTGTCATAGGGTTATTGAATGCCAGTGACAAGACGAATGGTGAAAAAATAAGGCAGTTGATGCCAAAGTTCGCTGCGTTCAAAGAAGAAATGAAAGCTGAAGAAGTTCCGTTAAAGAAGAGATGGAACTGTTAAAGTAAAAATGAAACTGGGGAAAGAAAGATGGAAGCTGTTAAAGCAAAAATGAAAGAGCGACAAAAAAAAAAAAAAAGGATGGAAACTGATCATGAATCAGTTAAAGGGGAGAAAGTCGTTGAAGGAAAGATGGAATCTTGTCAAGAATCCGTTAAATCAGAGATAAGGGCTGCTAAAGAGGAAATGAAAAGTGAAATTACCTGCATAAGAGAAAACACATCTGAGGCTATGGAAGTCAGAACAGACTCAGTTGAAAGTAAAGTTGGACAAATTGAAGCAAAGGTTTCTTCTGTCAAAGAACAAATAGAAAAGCGAGTTTCATCCGTGAACAACAAATCGTTTACAGAGTTTCTTGTGTCAAAAAAAACAAACAGAAAGAAGATTTTTCTGCCGGCCAAACGCAAATCGAACAACAAATTGATGATAGGTTTTCTGCAGGCGCCAAAGAAGTTCACGTGTTGAAGAATTTCGTAGCGACGCCAGGGAGCAATACTGATGGATTACCCATGCCTGCTCGTTCCTCTCTGAATCTATCCAAGTATGATGAGAAGAGCTCCTCTCATATATATATAAGACACAATTTTCTATAGTGGCGGATGCGAATGCATGGTATTCACAAGTTAAGGCCTGTCGTCTCGCCTCTTCTCTAAGAGCAGACGCTGCGGATATTCTTCAACCTCGTTCAGAAAACCAGAGACTAGACTTTGAAGCTCTAACCGACAGAAGTGTTTAAAAGAGTACAGCAGGCTTCAATTAAAATCGTCTCACCATAATCCCCCAGAAACACTTCAGGAACATGCCACGGATGTCGAAAAGTTCTCATCTCGCCTTTTTTTTAGAATGCCCGTCAGAAACAAGAGAAATCCTGTTCTTGCAGTACTTCATGGACATCATCTGGGAACCTGAATTATAGAAAGCACTGCGAATGGCGGATGTCAAAGACTTAAAAAAAAAGCACTGGGGTGTACTCCATGAAATTGGAGGTGGAAATTCTGCTTTTCACCTCTCTGGAATGGGATTACATATCTTGCAATCCGAGCCGTGTTGCTGTGTATTTTTTATTACTCACTACATCTATACCATTAGATGTTCCTAAAAAGGTTAGCGATAAAAGAACTTATACATTATCAAGTAAAGTTTTTTCAGTGATTTTCTCCTGTTTCCGTACCTAAGATTTTTCAAAATCAATATCTGCATTAAAAATGGGTTATAATATCAAACTCCAGCTACAGCTTATTTCTAAGCACCACCCACTGCGAGACGCTGGCGCTGTGCATACAGTGTTTTGAATTCTTTATTGCAGAAAAAAAGTGAAAAAAATTAAATAGAAATAATATAGGACGTTAATAATATAAAATTGTGACACTTTAAAGTAAGCCATATTCAATTATATTCTTCCTCCTTTGCAAGGGCCCACCAGCGGCCGAGCGGTAAAGTCGCTGAACACTGGTAGTTCGGTCCGAGGTTCGAATCCCGCGAACGGGCTGGCTGCATGGGCGTTTTCGTGGTTTTCCCCATGTGTAACGTCTATACGAGCCAGTTTCCCTTCCTCCACGAAGGCATACCTCCTCTTAGGCAGATAGCCCTCGAGGCTTTGCCATAATCACACACACACTTCCTCCTTTGCAAGTTTTCTCTTTCTTTCTCTTTAAATGCTATTTTTAACGGTACAAATCTCTATCATAAAACCATGTTCTGCCGAATCTTGCGTCCATAAGCGCGCAAACGCGTTCATGTATCGTCTCATTAATACAAGAAGATGCTAATAGCTAATAAAGTATTATGCCTGAACTGAAAACTGCGTCTCGATTCAGATGTTAAATATAAACAAAACATTAAGAAGTTCCGAAAATAATCGATTACGCGAGCTTTAATTAACACTGGGTGAAATTTCAGTTGCTCAAGTAACATCTGATGTTTAATAAATGCAGGAAACGATGGTTAGTAAATTTCAAAACGGAAAAACATTAAAATAAGTATAAAAAGAATTTAATCTGAATTCCATTTCTATTAGCTTGGTTTGCACTGAAACTTATGAAATGATATAATTACATTGTTTCTTGACCACAACACCTAAAAATTGCAGTGGCTCTTATTATATTCATATTGATATAAATTCTAAAAAAAATTGCATTTGTTCTTAATATCTTTATATTAATTATAACAAGCTAATAGAAATAGACACTAGATAATTTTTTTTTAATATATATACATTTTTCTTTCTCTTTAGGAGGGAGGCTTGTTTTATAATTATTGTTTCTGTGTGAAATTTGAATTATGAGCAGCATAATATGGAAGGAAATTTCAGTGGACTTTATATCTGTTTTTTATATATATCTGATTTGGAAAAAGTTATCGTAGACTTATACAAATACTATTCACACATGTAATAGTTCAGATATTTTACTTCTGCATTTTAAAAAATTTTCTTCCGCACGTAATAAAAAGCGAATTGTAAATTTTATTTGCTACACGAATTTTTCAAATCTTATCGCCTTAAAATGGCGAAAACATACTGTAAACTTGATAAGTACGTTTGCTTGTTGGTCTCATTTTGATTCGAAGGTGTCTTTCTAAAGCATCTTCTTTGCAGTCATTTAGCAGAGCTTATTTGTTTACGCCGGCTTCACTCTCCTCGCAAAGCGATACCACAGACGTACTCTGTATGTATTCCAGCCTCTTTGGGCCTAATAAATCGAATACAGAATTTGTACTACGATATTTGTTTTTGCTTCATTTAGTACGAAACAACCTGTATATCTCTTGCCCAATACAGAAATGATACTTGATATTGTGTTTACATATTGTAACAATTTGTACTACGATATATGTTTTTGCTTCATTTAGTACGAAACAACCTGTATATCTCTAGTCCAATACAGAAGTGATACTTGATATTGTGTTTACATATTGTAATTTTGTGGCCTTCCCTAGGATGAGAGAAAAAACATTTGACCAGTAGTTAACAGTTAGAAGAAACTATGGGCAGTATTTCTTGCAACCACTACACGTTATCGCTTCTCGGCCTGTTGGCTAAGATCAAGTGTAGTATCTGTTCTTATCAGATTAAAATCTGATATGACACTTATCGCTTCTCGGCCTGTTGGCTAAGATCAAGTGTAGTATCTGTTCTTATCAGATTAAAATCTGATATGACACTTACAGAGTGTCCTGATTTTAATCTAATTTTTGAACACTCGGCTTGCGGTTAGGTATTTATACCGCCCTTGCCAAAGGTTGGCCCGTTATTGCACAGCCTCCGGGAGCGGCCTTACTAAAATTAAGAAAAGAATTTGCACGTTGCTTGTTTCCCTAAGTCTCACAGCATGGCAGGAAAGAGAAAGGCAATGTTTATAATATGCTACACACAATATCATTATATCATATCACGTAGTATCACACATAAATATCATTTTCCGATAATACGTTCGTTATACGAAAAGTTAGTGCGTTTCGCAAATTTATTGCATAGATATAAAAGGGTATTCAGTTTCTTGTGTCAGGCATAGTTAATTATCCAGAAGTGTAGGAAAAATCGCAGACGTTTCCGAAATTTAGTGCTATTATTCAGAGTAACTTTTAAAGTATTATTCGAAAAGAATAAAGCTAATTAAATTTATTTTTTAATTTTTAGTAAAGAACTAAACTACTTACATTATTAAATTTTAAAATATTTATAAACTGAGATACTCCTCACACGTGCAATCAGAGCTGTATTACGTGATACTTTTATTGACGTCCGTTTCTCCTTCATATGTTACTAAAACGTTAGCATTGAAAGCTCTATAAAATGTAAAATATAAATATTTCCATTGTTTTCATTAACACTGTAGCTGGAAATTTTTGTTCAAAAATCTCAATTTGTATGCTCTGTGTTTTGGGAAAAGGGGCCATTGCATCAAACATTTGCAACACCTTATTTCTAAGCCCCGCCTACTAAGAGAAACACTGCATTCCTCATAAGATGAGTTGAATTTCTACTGAATGTCGATGGTGCGTATTTCTATTATTTATCCGATTATCGTATTTCTATTTTAGTATTATTTTTAAATGTTAAATATATAAGCATAATAATTCTTTTTCCTAGTGCTTTTCGCCTATCATTATGTTTTACTATTTGAAAACTGCAATGCATCATTTCAAAGATAAGCAGTGGTCACTTTTTTTAATATACATCGTTTCTCAAGATCTGCTAGTGATTTATACACATACGTGTAGCGCAATGGTTTAAGAACACTATTTTTAAAATTCGAATTTGAAGAGGCAAGTCTAAAGTTGTTTAAGTAATGGTACGATTAAAGAAGTTCAGGTTTAGGGTAATTCTTTACGTATAAATTTGAAAGAGATACTTACAATAACATCAAGTCATTTAAATTATATAGCTAGTAACAGGTTGATTGGTTAAGAGCCTTAGCTTTTTTTATACTTTCTTATTAAAAAAAAATTATTTAGGAAATCTGCAGGAAGTATGGAAAATAATAAAATAAAGTTAAATACAAATAAAATATGATGCTTGTAATATAAACGCTGACACTTTAAAATAAACTACATTCAACCATATTCTTTCCCGTTGGAAATTTTTTCTGTTTTGCTTTGTCTGTTCTTTACTTACGGTTTGAACTCCAATGTTAATGACAAGCATGATCAGTCCGTTATATATGTTTCTTTGTGTATTTTACACGGAAAATACGTTCAGAAGCCTATCTGAATGTTATCCACATATTTAACATTTAATTCATTCACTTATTTTTGCATCTATAAAAATATTCGTTTGCAGGAAAATAAAGTGTGAAAATAAAGTGAAAATAAAGTGATTTTTTTTTGCTACAAGAATTTTTGAATTTTTAGCCATGTCACAATCTCGTCTTAAATTTGACGAAACACACTGCAATTTGAGAAGTTCTTTGTTTCTGCCTCTCTTCACTATTAAAGGCAAGGCATTCTTGCCCTCACTTGGCAGGGCCCATTTGCTTCCCTCTGCTTCATTTTCCTAACAGAGCGACCGCACACCCGACATCTCCATGTATCCTAATCTCCTTGTTTTGAACACAATAGGCTTTGTAGAAAGTCTTGTATTTGCCCACGTCTCTCTATTACTTTTCTATTGACCGTGTACCGCGTTAACAGACAGTTAACGCTGAAAAAAACTAAACTGGCATATAAACCAGTTTAGTTTTTTTAGATTAAATTTGAAAAATATTATGCAGAACAAAGTTTGAATTTTTAACAAAACTAAATTGAAATCTTCAGTTCCAGGTACACCTTCTTTTATTTCCAAGCCTCTTCTTCTGCGTACTGTGCTCTGAGAAGCAATTGTAGCTCCTAAATTTAAAATCGTTTAAATGTCAGTCGGAATTTCAAGAAGACGAATAAAATCAAATTACTAAATTTCAAATAACTTCGAATGTAATATATTCCAAATGATCAGAAAGTAAATGGAGGATTAATACCTGCATTTTTAGTTACAATGATTGGTTCGCATGTTTTTCTAATATCCCTAACCTACTTATTATGCTGAATTTTTTGCACACACAATCCACATTTTATTACGGTCATTTGCTGTTCTTATATTTTCACTCAGTCGTGCAGTCATGTTACGAATTTTGTATTTAGTTTGATATTTTTAGTAGAATTATAATTAAAATTTTTGAGTTTCCCCATCTATAGAGCGCGGGGTAAATTTTAACAGACAGCTGCAACGTCGGAAAAGTAAAAATATAGGAGCACGTGCTTCTAACACTGAACAAATGGATAATTCTTTAATTTCAATTGAAATGCCAGAAACGTAATAGAATACTGTGTTAGCTGTAACCGTAATTCCATCCTCTTTGTTTACCGGAAATTGCGAGAAGTAAAGAAATTACTGGAAATTTTTGGCGACCGATTGAAAGCTGTAAAATACCGGAGAGAGACATCTTAGTTCAGTTGCTGAATTAGTGTTATTGCGCCTTGTTTTAGTACTGTGTGAACTGAAATATCAGATTTAGCTTTCTCTTTAGAAGCGCATTTTGTGGAGGGGGGGGCGAGGGAATTTTCTATCAATTAAAAATTTTTAGTAGTTTGAAGTCTAACTACTGATTATACTGCGTGATATTGTGAACACTTGTACGAATATCTCTGATGAAAATTCCAACGTTCTGTTATATTTCTTTTGATAAGGATAATTTTTGTGAAAATTTTATCACACTTTTTTCATTCATTCTGTTACGAACCCGTACGCAAGCAACACTTTTTGGTGTCATAGGGTTATTGAATGCCAGTGACAAGACGAATGGTGAAAAAATAAGGCAGTTGATGCCAAAGTTCGCTGCGTTCAAAGAAGAAATGAAAGCTGAAGAAGTTCCGTTAAAGAAGAGATGGAACTGTTAAAGTAAAAATGAAACTGGGGAAAGAAAGATGGAAGCTGTTAAAGCAAAAATGAAAGAGCGACAAAAAAAAAAAAAAAAAGGATGGAAACTGATCATGAATCAGTTAAAGGGGAGAAAGTCGTTGAAGGAAAGATGGAATCTTGTCAAGAATCCGTTAAATCAGAGATAAGGGCTGCTAAAGAGGAAATGAAAAGTGAAATTACCTGCATAAGAGAAAACACATCTGAGGCTATGGAAGTCAGAACAGACTCAGTTGAAAGTAAAGTTGGACAAATTGAAGCAAAGGTTTCTTCTGTCAAAGAACAAATAGAAAAGCGAGTTTCATCCGTGAACAACAAATCGTTTACAGAGTTTCTTGTGTCAAAAAAAACAAACAGAAAGAAGATTTTTCTGCCGGCCAAACGCAAATCGAACAACAAATTGATGATAGGTTTTCTGCAGGCGCCAAAGAAGTTCACGTGTTGAAGAATTTCGTAGCGACGCCAGGGAGCAATACTGATGGATTACCCATGCCTGCTCGTTCCTCTCTGAATCTATCCAAGTATGATGAGAAGAGCTCCTCTCATATATATATAAGACACAATTTTCTATAGTGGCGGATGCGAATGCATGGGATTCACAAGTTAAGGCCTGTCGTCTCGCCTCTTCTCTAAGAGCAGACGCTGCGGATATTCTTCAACCTCGTTCAGAAAACCAGAGACTAGACTTTGAAGCTCTAACCGACAGAAGTGTTTAAAAGAGTACAGCAGGCTTCAATTAAAATCGTCTCACCATAATCCCCCAGAAACACTTCAGGAACATGCCACGGATGTCGAAAAGTTCTCATCTCGCCTTTTTTTTAGAATGCCCGTCAGAAACAAGAGAAATCCTGTTCTTGCAGTACTTCATGGACATCATCTGGGAACCTGAATTATAGAAAGCACTGCGAATGGCGGATGTCAAAGACTTAAAAAAAAAGCACTGGGGTGTACTCCATGAAATTGGAGGTGGAAATTCTGCTTTTCACCTCTCTGGAATGGGATTACATATCTTGCAATCCGAGCCGTGTTGCTGTGTATTTTTTATTACTCACTACATCTATACCATTAGATGTTCCTAAAAAGGTTAGCGATAAAAGAACTTATACATTATCAAGTAAAGTTTTTTCAGTGATTTTCTCCTGTTTCCGTACCTAAGATTTTTCAAAATCAATATCTGCATTAAAAATGGGTTATAATATCAAACTCCAGCTACAGCTTATTTCTAAGCACCACCCACTGCGAGACGCTGGCGCTGTGCATACAGTGTTTTGAATTCTTTATTGCAGAAAAAAAGTGAAAAAAATTAAATAGAAATAATATAGGACGTTAATAATATAAAATTGTGACACTTTAAAGTAAGCCATATTCAATTATATTCTTCCTCCTTTGCAAGGGCCCACCAGCGGCCGAGCGGTAAAGTCGCTGAACACTGGTAGTTCGGTCCGAGGTTCGAATCCCGCGAACGGGCTGGCTGCATGGGCGTTTTCGTGGTTTTCCCCATGTGTAACGTCTATACGAGCCAGTTTCCCTTCCTCCACGAAGGCATACCTCCTCTTAGGCAGATAGCCCTCGAGGCTTTGCCATAATCACACACACACTTCCTCCTTTGCAAGTTTTCTCTTTCTTTCTCTTTAAATGCTATTTTTAACGGTACAAATCTCTATCATAAAACCATGTTCTGCCGAATCTTGCGTCCATAAGCGCGCAAACGCGTTCATGTATCGTCTCATTAATACAAGAAGATGCTAATAGCTAATAAAGTATTATGCCTGAACTGAAAACTGCGTCTCGATTCAGATGTTAAATATAAACAAAACATTAAGAAGTTCCGAAAATAATCGATTACGCGAGCTTTAATTAACACTGGGTGAAATTTCAGTTGCTCAAGTAACATCTGATGTTTAATAAATGCAGGAAACGATGGTTAGTAAATTTCAAAACGGAAAAACATTAAAATAAGTATAAAAAGAATTTAATCTGAATTCCATTTCTATTAGCTTGGTTTGCACTGAAACTTATGAAATGATATAATTACATTGTTTCTTGACCACAACACCTAAAAATTGCAGTGGCTCTTATTATATTCATATTGATATAAATTCTAAAAAAAATTGCATTTGTTCTTAATATCTTTATATTAATTATAACAAGCTAATAGAAATAGACACTAGATAATTTTTTTTTAATATATATACATTTTTCTTTCTCTTTAGGAGGGAGGCTTGTTTTATAATTATTGTTTCTGTGTGAAATTTGAATTATGAGCAGCATAATATGGAAGGAAATTTCAGTGGACTTTATATCTGTTTTTTATATATATCTGATTTGGAAAAAGTTATCGTAGACTTATACAAATACTATTCACACATGTAATAGTTCAGATATTTTACTTCTGCATTTTAAAAAATTTTCTTCCGCACGTAATAAAAAGCGAATTGTAAATTTTATTTGCTACACGAATTTTTCAAATCTTATCGCCTTAAAATGGCGAAAACATACTGTAAACTTGATAAGTACGTTTGCTTGTTGGTCTCATTTTGATTCGAAGGTGTCTTTCTAAAGCATCTTCTTTGCAGTCATTTAGCAGAGCTTATTTGTTTACGCCGGCTTCACTCTCCTCGCAAAGCGATACCACAGACGTACTCTGTATGTATTCCAGCCTCTTTGGGCCTAATAAATCGAATACAGAATTTGTACTACGATATTTGTTTTTGCTTCATTTAGTACGAAACAACCTGTATATCTCTTGCCCAATACAGAAATGATACTTGATATTGTGTTTACATATTGTAACAATTTGTACTACGATATATGTTTTTGCTTCATTTAGTACGAAACAACCTGTATATCTCTAGTCCAATACAGAAGTGATACTTGATATTGTGTTTACATATTGTAATTTTGTGGCCTTCCCTAGGATGAGAGAAAAAACATTTGACCAGTAGTTAACAGTTAGAAGAAACTATGGGCAGTATTTCTTGCAACCACTACACGTTATCGCTTCTCGGCCTGTTGGCTAAGATCAAGTGTAGTATCTGTTCTTATCAGATTAAAATCTGATATGACACTTATCGCTTCTCGCCCTGTTGGCTAAGATCAAGTGTAGTATCTGTTCTTATCAGATTAAAATCTGATATGACACTTACAGAGTGTCCTGATTTTAATCTAATTTTTGAACACTCGGCTTGCGGTTAGGTATTTATACCGCCCTTGCCAAAGGTTGGCCCGTTATTGCACAGCCTCCGGGAGCGGCCTTACTAAAATTAAGAAAAGAATTTGCACGTTGCTTGTTTCCCTAAGTCTCACAGCATGGCAGGAAAGAGAAAGGCAATGTTTATAATATGCTACACACAATATCATTATATCATATCACGTAGTATCACACATAAATATCATTTTCCGATAATACGTTCGTTATACGAAAAGTTAGTGCGTTTCGCAAATTTATTGCATAGATATAAAAGGGTATTGAGTTTCTTGTGTCAGGTATAGTTAATTATCCAGAAGTGTAGGAAAAATCGCAGACATTTCCGAAATTTAGTGCTATTATTCAGAGTAACTTTTAAAGTATTATTCGAAAAGAATAAAGCTAATTAAATTTATTTTTTAATTTTTAGTAAAGAACTAAACTACTTACATTATTAAATTTTAAAATATTTATAAACTGAGATACTCCTCACACGTGCAATCAGAGCTGTATTACGTGATACTTTTATTGACGTCCGTTTCTCCTTCATATGTTACTAAAACGTTAGCATTGAAAGCTCTATAAAATGTAAAATATAAATATTTCCATTGTTTTCATTAACACTGTAGCTGGAAATTTTTGTTCAAAAATCTCAATTTGTATGCTCTGTGTTTTGGGAAAAGGGGCCATTGCATCAAACATTTGCAACACCTTATTTCTAAGCCCCGCCTACTAAGAGAAACACTGCATTCCTCATAAGATGAGTTGAATTTCTACTGAATGTCGATGGTGCGTATTTCTATTATTTATCCGATTATCGTATTTCTATTTTAGTATTATTTTTAAATGTTAAATATATAAGCATAATAATTCTTTTTCCTAGTGCTTTTCGCCTATCATTATGTTTTACTATTTGAAAACTGCAATGCATCATTTCAAAGATAAGCAGTGGTCACTTTTTTTAATATACATCGTTTCTCAAGATCTGCTAGTGATTTATACACATACGTGTAGCGCAATGGTTTAAGAACACTATTTTTAAAATTCGAATTTGAAGAGGCAAGTCTAAAGTTGTTTAAGTAATGGTACGATTAAAGAAGTTCAGGTTTAGGGTAATTCTTTACGTATAAATTTGAAAGAGATACTTACAATAACATCAAGTCATTTAAATTATATAGCTAGTAACAGGTTGATTGGTTAAGAGCCTTAGCTTTTTTTATACTTTCTTATTAAAAAAAAAATTATTTAGGAAATCTGCAGGAAGTATGGAAAATAATAAAATAAAGTTAAATACAAATAAAATATGATGCTTGTAATATAAACGCTGACACTTTAAAATAAACTACATTCAACCATATTCTTTCCCGTTGGAAATTTTTTCTGTTTTGCTTTGTCTGTTCTTTACTTACGGTTTGAACTCCAATGTTAATGACAAGCATGATCAGTCCGTTATATATGTTTCTTTGTGTATTTTACACGGAAAATACGTTCAGAAGCCTATCTGAATGTTATCCACATATTTAACATTTAATTCATTCACTTATTTTTGCATCTATAAAAATATTCGTTTGCAGGAAAATAAAGTGTGAAAATAAAGTGAAAATAAAGTGATTTTTTTTTGCTACAAGAATTTTTGAATTTTTAGCCATGTCACAATCTCGTCTTAAATTTGACGAAACACACTGCAATTTGAGAAGTTCTTTGTTTCTGCCTCTCTTCACTATTAAAGGCAAGGCATTCTTGCCCTCACTTGGCAGGGCCTATTTGCTTCCCTCTGCTTCATTTTCCTAACAGAGCGACCGCACACCCGACATCTCCATGTATCCTAATCTCCTTGTTTTGAACACAATAGGCTTTGTAGAAAGTCTTGTATTTGCCCACGTCTCTCTATTACTTTTCTATTGACCGTGTACCGCGTTAACAGACAGTTAACGCTGAAAAAAACTAAACTGGCATATAAACCAGTTTAGTTTTTTTAGATTAAATTTGAAAAATATTATGCAGAACAAAGTTTGAATTTTTAACAAAACTAAATTGAAATCTTCAGTTCCAGGTACACCTTCTTTTATTTCCAAGCCTCTTCTTCTGCGTACTGTGCTCTGAGAAGCAATTGTAGCTCCTAAATTTAAAATCGTTTAAATGTCAGTCGGAATTTCAAGAAGACGAATAAAATCAAATTACTAAATTTCAAATAACTTCGAATGTAATATATTCCAAATGATCAGAAAGTAAATGGAGGATTAATACCTGCATTTTTAGTTACAATGATTGGTTCGCATGTTTTTCTAATATCCCTAACCTACTTATTATGCTGAATTTTTTGCACACACAATCCACATTTTATTACGGTCATTTGCTGTTCTTATATTTTCACTCAGTCGTGCAGTCATGTTACGAATTTTGTATTTAGTTTGATATTTTTAGTAGAATTATAATTAAAATTTTTGAGTTTCCCCATCTATAGAGCGCGGGGTAAATTTTAACAGACAGCTGCAACGTCGGAAAAGTAAAAATATAGGAGCACGTGCTTCTAACACTGAACAAATGGATAATTCTTTAATTTCAATTGAAATGCCAGAAACGTAATAGAATACTGTGTTAGCTGTAACCGTAATTCCATCCTCTTTGTTTACCGGAAATTGCGAGAAGTAAAGAAATTACTGGAAATTTTTGGCGACCGATTGAAAGCTGTAAAATACCGGAGAGAGACATCTTAGTTCAGTTGCTGAATTAGTGTTATTGCGCCTTGTTTTAGTACTGTGTGAACTGAAATATCAGATTTAGCTTTCTCTTTAGAAGCGCATTTTGTGGAGGGGGGGGCGAGGGAATTTTCTATCAATTAAAAATTTTTAGTAGTTTGAAGTCTAACTACTGATTATACTGCGTGATATTGTGAACACTTGTACGAATATCTCTGATGAAAATTCCAACGTTCTGTTATATTTCTTTTGATAAGGATAATTTTTGTGAAAATTTTATCACACTTTTTTCATTCATTCTGTTACGAACCCGTACGCAAGCAACACTTTTTGGTGTCATAGGGTTATTGAATGCCAGTGACAAGACGAATGGTGAAAAAATAAGGCAGTTGATGCCAAAGTTCGCTGCGTTCAAAGAAGAAATGAAAGCTGAAGAAGTTCCGTTAAAGAAGAGATGGAACTGTTAAAGTAAAAATGAAACTGGGGAAAGAAAGATGGAAGCTGTTAAAGCAAAAATGAAAGAGCGACAAAAAAAAAAAAAAAAAAGGATGGAAACTGATCATGAATCAGTTAAAGGGGAGAAAGTCGTTGAAGGAAAGATGGAATCTTGTCAAGAATCCGTTAAATCAGAGATAAGGGCTGCTAAAGAGGAAATGAAAAGTGAAATTACCTGCATAAGAGAAAACACATCTGAGGCTATGGAAGTCAGAACAGACTCAGTTGAAAGTAAAGTTGGACAAATTGAAGCAAAGGTTTCTTCTGTCAAAGAACAAATAGAAAAGCGAGTTTCATCCGTGAACAACAAATCGTTTACAGAGTTTCTTGTGTCAAAAAAAACAAACAGAAAGAAGATTTTTCTGCCGGCCAAACGCAAATCGAACAACAAATTGATGATAGGTTTTCTGCAGGCGCCAAAGAAGTTCACGTGTTGAAGAATTTCGTAGCGACGCCAGGGAGCAATACTGATGGATTACCCATGCCTGCTCGTTCCTCTCTGAATCTATCCAAGTATGATGAGAAGAGCTCCTCTCATATATATATAAGACACAATTTTCTATAGTGGCGGATGCGAATGCATGGGATTCACAAGTTAAGGCCTGTCGTCTCGCCTCTTCTCTAAGAGCAGACGCTGCGGATATTCTTCAACCTCGTTCAGAAAACCAGAGACTAGACTTTGAAGCTCTAACCGACAGAAGTGTTTAAAAGAGTACAGCAGGCTTCAATTAAAATCGTCTCACCATAATCCCCCAGAAACACTTCAGGAACATGCCACGGATGTCGAAAAGTTCTCATCTCGCCTTTTTTTTAGAATGCCCGTCAGAAACAAGAGAAATCCTGTTCTTGCAGTACTTCATGGACATCATCTGGGAACCTGAATTATAGAAAGCACTGCGAATGGCGGATGTCAAAGACTTAAAAAAAAAGCACTGGGGTGTACTCCATGAAATTGGAGGTGGAAATTCTCCTTTTCACCTCTCTGGAATGGGATTACATATCTTGCAATCCGAGCCGTGTTGCTGTGTATTTTTTATTACTCACTACATCTATACCATTAGATGTTCCTAAAAAGGTTAGCGATAAAAGAACTTATACATTATCAAGTAAAGTTTTTTCAGTGATTTTCTCCTGTTTCCGTACCTAAGATTTTTCAAAATCAATATCTGCATTAAAAATGGGTTATAATATCAAACTCCAGCTACAGCTTATTTCTAAGCACCACCCACTGCGAGACGCTGGCGCTGTGCATACAGTGTTTTGAATTCTTTATTGCAGAAAAAAAGTGAAAAAAATTAAATAGAAATAATATAGGACGTTAATAATATAAAATTGTGACACTTTAAAGTAAGCCATATTCAATTATATTCTTCCTCCTTTGCAAGGGCCCACCAGCGGCCGAGCGGTAAAGTCGCTGAACACTGGTAGTTCGGTCCGAGGTTCGAATCCCGCGAACGGGCTGGCTGCATGGGCGTTTTCGTGGTTTTCCCCATGTGTAACGTCTATACGAGCCAGTTTCCCTTCCTCCACGAAGGCATACCTCCTCTTAGGCAGATAGCCCTCGAGGCTTTGCCATAATCACACACACACTTCCTCCTTTGCAAGTTTTCTCTTTCTTTCTCTTTAAATGCTATTTTTAACGGTACAAATCTCTATCATAAAACCATGTTCTGCCGAATCTTGCGTCCATAAGCGCGCAAACGCGTTCATGTATCGTCTCATTAATACAAGAAGATGCTAATAGCTAATAAAGTATTATGCCTGAACTGAAAACTGCGTCTCGATTCAGATGTTAAATATAAACAAAACATTAAGAAGTTCCGAAAATAATCGATTACGCGAGCTTTAATTAACACTGGGTGAAATTTCAGTTGCTCAAGTAACATCTGATGTTTAATAAATGCAGGAAACGATGGTTAGTAAATTTCAAAACGGAAAAACATTAAAATAAATATAAAAAGAATTTAATCTGAATTCCATTTCTATTAGCTTGGTTTGCACTGAAACTTATGAAATGATATAATTACATTGTTTCTTGACCACAACACCTAAAAATTGCAGTGGCTCTTATTATATTCATATTGATATAAATTCTAAAAAAAATTGCATTTGTTCTTAATATCTTTATATTAATTATAACAAGCTAATAGAAATAGACACTAGATAATTTTTTTTTAATATATATACATTTTTCTTTCTCTTTAGGAGGGAGGCTTGTTTTATAATTATTGTTTCTGTGTGAAATTTGAATTATGAGCAGCATAATATGGAAGGAAATTTCAGTGGACTTTATATCTGTTTTTTATATATATCTGATTTGGAAAAAGTTATCGTAGACTTATACAAATACTATTCACACATGTAATAGTTCAGATATTTTACTTCTGCATTTTAAAAAATTTTCTTCCGCACGTAATAAAAAGCGAATTGTAAATTTTATTTGCTACACGAATTTTTCAAATCTTATCGCCTTAAAATGGCGAAAACATACTGTAAACTTGATAAGTACGTTTGCTTGTTGGTCTCATTTTGATTCGAAGGTGTCTTTCTAAAGCATCTTCTTTGCAGTCATTTAGCAGAGCTTATTTGTTTACGCCGGCTTCACTCTCCTCGCAAAGCGATACCACAGACGTACTCTGTATGTATTCCAGCCTCTTTGGGCCTAATAAATCGAATACAGAATTTGTACTACGATATTTGTTTTTGCTTCATTTAGTACGAAACAACCTGTATATCTCTTGCCCAATACAGAAATGATACTTGATATTGTGTTTACATATTGTAACAATTTGTACTACGATATATGTTTTTGCTTCATTTAGTACGAAACAACCTGTATATCTCTAGTCCAATACAGAAGTGATACTTGATATTGTGTTTACATATTGTAATTTTGTGGCCTTCCCTAGGATGAGAGAAAAAACATTTGACCAGTAGTTAACAGTTAGAAGAAACTATGGGCAGTATTTCTTGCAACCACTACACGTTATCGCTTCTCGGCCTGTTGGCTAAGATCAAGTGTAGTATCTGTTCTTATCAGATTAAAATCTGATATGACACTTATCGCTTCTCGGCCTGTTGGCTAAGATCAAGTGTAGTATCTGTTCTTATCAGATTAAAATCTGATATGACACTTACAGAGTGTCCTGATTTTAATCTAATTTTTGAACACTCGGCTTGCGGTTAGGTATTTATACCGCCCTTGCCAAAGGTTGGCCCGTTATTGCACAGCCTCCGGGAGCGGCCTTACTAAAATTAAGAAAAGAATTTGCACGTTGCTTGTTTCCCTAAGTCTCACAGCATGGCAGGAAAGAGAAAGGCAATGTTTATAATATGCTACACACAATATCATTATATCATATCACGTAGTATCACACATAAATATCATTTTCCGATAATACGTTCGTTATACGAAAAGTTAGTGCGTTTCGCAAATTTATTGCATAGATATAAAAGGGTATTCAGTTTCTTGTGTCAGGCATAGTTAATTATCCAGAAGTGTAGGAAAAATCGCAGACGTTTCCGAAATTTAGTGCTATTATTCAGAGTAACTTTTAAAGTATTATTCGAAAAGAATAAAGCTAATTAAATTTATTTTTTAATTTTTAGTAAAGAACTAAACTACTTACATTATTAAATTTTAAAATATTTATAAACTGAGATACTCCTCACACGTGCAATCAGAGCTGTATTACGTGATACTTTTATTGACGTCCGTTTCTCCTTCATATGTTACTAAAACGTTAGCATTGAAAGCTCTATAAAATGTAAAATATAAATATTTCCATTGTTTTCATTAACACTGTAGCTGGAAATTTTTGTTCAAAAATCTCAATTTGTATGCTCTGTGTTTTGGGAAAAGGGGCCATTGCATCAAACATTTGCAACACCTTATTTCTAAGCCCCGCCTACTAAGAGAAACACTGCATTCCTCATAAGATGAGTTGAATTTCTACTGAATGTCGATGGTGCGTATTTCTATTATTTATCCGATTATCGTATTTCTATTTTAGTATTATTTTTAAATGTTAAATATATAAGCATAATAATTCTTTTTCCTAGTGCTTTTCGCCTATCATTATGTTTTACTATTTGAAAACTGCAATGCATCATTTCAAAGATAAGCAGTGGTCACTTTTTTTAATATACATCGTTTCTCAAGATCTGCTAGTGATTTATACACATACGTGTAGCGCAATGGTTTAAGAACACTATTTTTAAAATTCGAATTTGAAGAGGCAAGTCTAAAGTTGTTTAAGTAATGGTACGATTAAAGAAGTTCAGGTTTAGGGTAATTCTTTACGTATAAATTTGAAAGAGATACTTACAATAACATCAAGTCATTTAAATTATATAGCTAGTAACAGGTTGATTGGTTAAGAGCCTTAGCTTTTTTTATACTTTCTTATTAAAAAAAAAATTATTTAGGAAATCTGCAGGAAGTATGGAAAATAATAAAATAAAGTTAAATACAAATAAAATATGATGCTTGTAATATAAACGCTGACACTTTAAAATAAACTACATTCAACCATATTCTTTCCCGTTGGAAATTTTTTCTGTTTTGCTTTGTCTGTTCTTTACTTACGGTTTGAACTCCAATGTTAATGACAAGCATGATCAGTCCGTTATATATGTTTCTTTGTGTATTTTACACGGAAAATACGTTCAGAAGCCTATCTGAATGTTATCCACATATTTAACATTTAATTCATTCACTTATTTTTGCATCTATAAAAATATTCGTTTGCAGGAAAATAAAGTGTGAAAATAAAGTGAAAATAAAGTGATTTTTTTTTGCTACAAGAATTTTTGAATTTTTAGCCATGTCACAATCTCGTCTTAAATTTGACGAAACACACTGCAATTTGAGAAGTTCTTTGTTTCTGCCTCTCTTCACTATTAAAGGCAAGGCATTCTTGCCCTCACTTGGCAGGGCCTATTTGCTTCCCTCTGCTTCATTTTCCTAACAGAGCGACCGCACACCCGACATCTCCATGTATCCTAATCTCCTTGTTTTGAACACAATAGGCTTTGTAGAAAGTCTTGTATTTGCCCACGTCTCTCTATTACTTTTCTATTGACCGTGTACCGCGTTAACAGACAGTTAACGCTGAAAAAAACTAAACTGGCATATAAACCAGTTTAGTTTTTTTAGATTAAATTTGAAAAATATTATGCAGAACAAAGTTTGAATTTTTAACAAAACTAAATTGAAATCTTCAGTTCCAGGTACACCTTCTTTTATTTCCAAGCCTCTTCTTCTGCGTACTGTGCTCTGAGAAGCAATTGTAGCTCCTAAATTTAAAATCGTTTAAATGTCAGTCGGAATTTCAAGAAGACGAATAAAATCAAATTACTAAATTTCAAATAACTTCGAATGTAATATATTCCAAATGATCAGAAAGTAAATGGAGGATTACTACCTGCATTTTTAGTTACAATGATTGGTTCGCATGTTTTTCTAATATCCCTAACCTACTTATTATGCTGAATTTTTTGCACACACAATCCACATTTTATTACGGTCATTTGCTGTTCTTATATTTTCACTCAGTCGTGCAGTCATGTTACGAATTTTGTATTTAGTTTGATATTTTTAGTAGAATTATAATTAAAATTTTTGAGTTTCCCCATCTATAGAGCGCGGGGTAAATTTTAACAGACAGCTGCAACGTCGGAAAAGTAAAAATATAGGAGCACGTGCTTCTAACACTGAACAAATGGATAATTCTTTAATTTCAATTGAAATGCCAGAAACGTAATAGAATACTGTGTTAGCTGTAACCGTAATTCCATCCTCTTTGTTTACCGGAAATTGCGAGAAGTAAAGAAATTACTGGAAATTTTTGGCGACCGATTGAAAGCTGTAAAATACCGGAGAGAGACATCTTAGTTCAGTTGCTGAATTAGTGTTATTGCGCCTTGTTTTAGTACTGTGTGAACTGAAATATCAGATTTAGCTTTCTCTTTAGAAGCGCATTTTGTGGAGGGGGGGGCGAGGGAATTTTCTATCAATTAAAAATTTTTAGTAGTTTGAAGTCTAACTACTGATTATACTGCGTGATATTGTGAACACTTGTACGAATATCTCTGATGAAAATTCCAACGTTCTGTTATATTTCTTTTGATAAGGATAATTTTTGTGAAAATTTTATCACACTTTTTTCATTCATTCTGTTACGAACCCGTACGCAAGCAACACTTTTTGGTGTCATAGGGTTATTGAATGCCAGTGACAAGACGAATGGTGAAAAAATAAGGCAGTTGATGCCAAAGTTCGCTGCGTTCAAAGAAGAAATGAAAGCTGAAGAAGTTCCGTTAAAGAAGAGATGGAACTGTTAAAGTAAAAATGAAACTGGGGAAAGAAAGATGGAAGCTGTTAAAGCAAAAATGAAAGAGCGACAAAAAAAAAAAAAAAAAAAAAAAGGATGGAAACTGATCATGAATCAGTTAAAGGGGAGAAAGTCGTTGAAGGAAAGATGGAATCTTGTCAAGAATCCGTTAAATCAGAGATAAGGGCTGCTAAAGAGGAAATGAAAAGTGAAATTACCTGCATAAGAGAAAACACATCTGAGGCTATGGAAGTCAGAACAGACTCAGTTGAAAGTAAAGTTGGACAAATTGAAGCAAAGGTTTCTTCTGTCAAAGAACAAATAGAAAAGCGAGTTTCATCCGTGAACAACAAATCGTTTACAGAGTTTCTTGTGTCAAAAAAACAAACAGAAAGAAGATTTTTCTGCCGGCCAAACGCAAATCGAACAACAAATTGATGATAGGTTTTCTGCAGGCGCCAAAGAAGTTCACGTGTTGAAGAATTTCGTAGCGACGCCAGGGAGCAATACTGATGGATTACCCATGCCTGCTCGTTCCTCTCTGAATCTATCCAAGTATGATGAGAAGAGCTCCTCTCATATATATATAAGACACAATTTTCTATAGTGGCGGATGCGAATGCATGGGATTCACAAGTTAAGGCCTGTCGTCTCGCCTCTTCTCTAAGAGCAGACGCTGCGGATATTCTTCAACCTCGTTCAGAAAACCAGAGACTAGACTTTGAAGCTCTAACCGACAGAAGTGTTTAAAAGAGTACAGCAGGCTTCAATTAAAATCGTCTCACCATAATCCCCCAGAAACACTTCAGGAACATGCCACGGATGTCGAAAAGTTCTCATCTCGCCTTTTTTTTAGAATGCCCGTCAGAAACAAGAGAAATCCTGTTCTTGCAGTACTTCATGGACATCATCTGGGAACCTGAATTATAGAAAGCACTGCGAATGGCGGATGTCAAAGACTTAAAAAAAAAGCACTGGGGTGTACTCCATGAAATTGGAGGTGGAAATTCTGCTTTTCACCTCTCTGGAATGGGATTACATATCTTGCAATCCGAGCCGTGTTGCTGTGTATTTTTTATTACTCACTACATCTATACCATTAGATGTTCCTAAAAAGGTTAGCGATAAAAGAACTTATACATTATCAAGTAAAGTTTTTTCAGTGATTTTCTCCTGTTTCCGTACCTAAGATTTTTCAAAATCAATATCTGCATTAAAAATGGGTTATAATATCAAACTCCAGCTACAGCTTATTTCTAAGCACCACCCACTGCGAGACGCTGGCGCTGTGCATACAGTGTTTTGAATTCTTTATTGCAGAAAAAAAGTGAAAAAAATTAAATAGAAATAATATAGGACGTTAATAATATAAAATTGTGACACTTTAAAGTAAGCCATATTCAATTATATTCTTCCTCCTTTGCAAGGGCCCACCAGCGGCCGAGCGGTAAAGTCGCTGAACACTGGTAGTTCGGTCCGAGGTTCGAATCCCGCGAACGGGCTGGCTGCATGGGCGTTTTCGTGGTTTTCCCCATGTGTAACGTCTATACGAGCCAGTTTCCCTTCCTCCACGAAGGCATACCTCCTCTTAGGCAGATAGCCCTCGAGGCTTTGCCATAATCACACACACACTTCCTCCTTTGCAAGTTTTCTCTTTCTTTCTCTTTAAATGCTATTTTTAACGGTACAAATCTCTATCATAAAACCATGTTCTGCCGAATCTTGCGTCCATAAGCGCGCAAACGCGTTCATGTATCGTCTCATTAATACAAGAAGATGCTAATAGCTAATAAAGTATTATGCCTGAACTGAAAACTGCGTCTCGATTCAGATGTTAAATATAAACAAAACATTAAGAAGTTCCGAAAATAATCGATTACGCGAGCTTTAATTAACACTGGGTGAAATTTCAGTTGCTCAAGTAACATCTGATGTTTAATAAATGCAGGAAACGATGGTTAGTAAATTTCAAAACGGAAAAACATTAAAATAAGTATAAAAAGAATTTAATCTGAATTCCATTTCTATTAGCTTGGTTTGCACTGAAACTTATGAAATGATATAATTACATTGTTTCTTGACCACAACACCTAAAAATTGCAGTGGCTCTTATTATATTCATATTGATATAAATTCTAAAAAAAATTGCATTTCTTCTTAATATCTTTATATTAATTATAACAAGCTAATAGAAATAGACACTAGATAATTTTTTTTTAATATATATACATTTTTCTTTCTCTTTAGGAGGGAGGCTTGTTTTATAATTATTGTTTCTGTGTGAAATTTGAATTATGAGCAGCATAATATGGAAGGAAATTTCAGTGGACTTTATATCTGTTTTTTATATATATCTGATTTGGAAAAAGTTATCGTAGACTTATACAAATACTATTCACACATGTAATAGTTCAGATATTTTACTTCTGCATTTTAAAAAATTTTCTTCCGCACGTAATAAAAAGCGAATTGTAAATTTTATTTGCTACACGAATTTTTCAAATCTTATCGCCTTAAAATGGCGAAAACATACTGTAAACTTGATAAGTACGTTTGCTTGTTGGTCTCATTTTGATTCGAAGGTGTCTTTCTAAAGCATCTTCTTTGCAGTCATTTAGCAGAGCTTATTTGTTTACGCCGGCTTCACTCTCCTCGCAAAGCGATACCACAGACGTACTCTGTATGTATTCCAGCCTCTTTGGGCCTAATAAATCGAATACAGAATTTGTACTACGATATTTGTTTTTGCTTCATTTAGTACGAAACAACCTGTATATCTCTTGCCCAATACAGAAATGATACTTGATATTGTGTTTACATATTGTAACAATTTGTACTACGATATATGTTTTTGCTTCATTTAGTACGAAACAACCTGTATATCTCTAGTCCAATACAGAAGTGATACTTGATATTGTGTTTACATATTGTAATTTTGTGGCCTTCCCTAGGATGAGAGAAAAAACATTTGACCAGTAGTTAACAGTTAGAAGAAACTATGGGCAGTATTTCTTGCAACCACTACACGTTATCGCTTCTCGGCCTGTTGGCTAAGATCAAGTGTAGTATCTGTTCTTATCAGATTAAAATCTGATATGACACTTATCGCTTCTCGGCCTGTTGGCTAAGATCAAGTGTAGTATCTGTTCTTATCAGATTAAAATCTGATATGACACTTACAGAGTGTCCTGATTTTAATCTAATTTTTGAACACTCGGCTTGCGGTTAGGTATTTATACCGCCCTTGCCAAAGGTTGGCCCGTTATTGCACAGCCTCCGGGAGCGGCCTTACTAAAATTAAGAAAAGAATTTGCACGTTGCTTGTTTCCCTAAGTCTCACAGCATGGCAGGAAAGAGAAAGGCAATGTTTATAATATGCTACACACAATATCATTATATCATATCACGTAGTATCACACATAAATATCATTTTCCGATAATACGTTCGTTATACGAAAAGTTAGTGCGTTTCGCAAATTTATTGCATAGATATAAAAGGGTATTCAGTTTCTTGTGTCAGGCATAGTTAATTATCCAGAAGTGTAGGAAAAATCGCAGACGTTTCCGAAATTTAGTGCTATTATTCAGAGTAACTTTTAAAGTATTATTCGAAAAGAATAAAGCTAATTAAATTTATTTTTTAATTTTTAGTAAAGAACTAAACTACTTACATTATTAAATTTTAAAATATTTATAAACTGAGATACTCCTCACACGTGCAATCAGAGCTGTATTACGTGATACTTTTATTGACGTCCGTTTCTCCTTCATATGTTACTAAAACGTTAGCATTGAAAGCTCTATAAAATGTAAAATATAAATATTTCCATTGTTTTCATTAACACTGTAGCTGGAAATTTTTGTTCAAAAATCTCAATTTGTATGCTCTGTGTTTTGGGAAAAGGGGCCATTGCATCAAACATTTGCAACACCTTATTTCTAAGCCCCGCCTACTAAGAGAAACACTGCATTCCTCATAAGATGAGTTGAATTTCTACTGAATGTCGATGGTGCGTATTTCTATTATTTATCCGATTATCGTATTTCTATTTTAGTATTATTTTTAAATGTTAAATATATAAGCATAATAATTCTTTTTCCTAGTGCTTTTCGCCTATCATTATGTTTTACTATTTGAAAACTGCAATGCATCATTTCAAAGATAAGCAGTGGTCACTTTTTTTAATATACATCGTTTCTCAAGATCTGCTAGTGATTTATACACATACGTGTAGCGCAATGGTTTAAGAACACTATTTTTAAAATTCGAATTTGAAGAGGCAAGTCTAAAGTTGTTTAAGTAATGGTACGATTAAAGAAGTTCAGGTTTAGGGTAATTCTTTACGTATAAATTTGAAAGAGATACTTACAATAACATCAAGTCATTTAAATTATATAGCTAGTAACAGGTTGATTGGTTAAGAGCCTTAGCTTTTTTTATACTTTCTTATTAAAAAAAAAATTATTTAGGAAATCTGCAGGAAGTATGGAAAATAATAAAATAAAGTTAAATACAAATAAAATATGATGCTTGTAATATAAACGCTGACACTTTAAAATAAACTACATTCAACCATATTCTTTCCCGTTGGAAATTTTTTCTGTTTTGCTTTGTCTGTTCTTTACTTACGGTTTGAACTCCAATGTTAATGACAAGCATGATCAGTCCGTTATATATGTTTCTTTGTGTATTTTACACGGAAAATACGTTCAGAAGCCTATCTGAATGTTATCCACATATTTAACATTTAATTCATTCACTTATTTTTGCATCTATAAAAATATTCGTTTGCAGGAAAATAAAGTGTGAAAATAAAGTGAAAATAAAGTGATTTTTTTTTGCTACAAGAATTTTTGAATTTTTAGCCATGTCACAATCTCGTCTTAAATTTGACGAAACACACTGCAATTTGAGAAGTTCTTTGTTTCTGCCTCTCTTCACTATTAAAGGCAAGGCATTCTTGCCCTCACTTGGCAGGGCCTATTTGCTTCCCTCTGCTTCATTTTCCTAACAGAGCGACCGCACACCCGACATCTCCATGTATCCTAATCTCCTTGTTTTGAACACAATAGGCTTTGTAGAAAGTCTTGTATTTGCCCACGTCTCTCTATTACTTTTCTATTGACCGTGTACCGCGTTAACAGACAGTTAACGCTGAAAAAAACTAAACTGGCATATAAACCAGTTTAGTTTTTTTAGATTAAATTTGAAAAATATTATGCAGAACAAAGTTTGAATTTTTAACAAAACTAAATTGAAATCTTCAGTTCCAGGTACACCTTCTTTTATTTCCAAGCCTCTTCTTCTGCGTACTGTGCTCTGAGAAGCAATTGTAGCTCCTAAATTTAAAATCGTTTAAATGTCAGTCGGAATTTCAAGAAGACGAATAAAATCAAATTACTAAATTTCAAATAACTTCGAATGTAATATATTCCAAATGATCAGAAAGTAAATGGAGGATTAATACCTGCATTTTTAGTTACAATGATTGGTTCGCATGTTTTTCTAATATCCCTAACCTACTTATTATGCTGAATTTTTTGCACACACAATCCACATTTTATTACGGTCATTTGCTGTTCTTATATTTTCACTCAGTCGTGCAGTCATGTTACGAATTTTGTATTTAGTTTGATATTTTTAGTAGAATTATAATTAAAATTTTTGAGTTTCCCCATCTATAGAGCGCGGGGTAAATTTTAACAGACAGCTGCAACGTCGGAAAAGTAAAAATATAGGAGCACGTGCTTCTAACACTGAACAAATGGATAATTCTTTAATTTCAATTGAAATGCCAGAAACGTAATAGAATACTGTGTTAGCTGTAACCGTAATTCCATCCTCTTTGTTTACCGGAAATTGCGAGAAGTAAAGAAATTACTGGAAATTTTTGGCGACCGATTGAAAGCTGTAAAATACCGGAGAGAGACATCTTAGTTCAGTTGCTGAATTAGTGTTATTGCGCCTTGTTTTAGTACTGTGTGAACTGAAATATCAGATTTAGCTTTCTCTTTAGAAGCGCATTTTGTGGAGGGGGGGGGCGAGGGAATTTTCTATCAATTAAAAATTTTTAGTAGTTTGAAGTCTAACTACTGATTATACTGCGTGATATTGTGAACACTTGTACGAATATCTCTGATGAAAATTCCAACGTTCTGTTATATTTCTTTTGATAAGGATAATTTTTGTGAAAATTTTATCACACTTTTTTCATTCATTCTGTTACGAACCCGTACGCAAGCAACACTTTTTGGTGTCATAGGGTTATTGAATGCCAGTGACAAGACGAATGGTGAAAAAATAAGGCAGTTGATGCCAAAGTTCGCTGCGTTCAAAGAAGAAATGAAAGCTGAAGAAGTTCCGTTAAAGAAGAGATGGAACTGTTAAAGTAAAAATGAAACTGGGGAAAGAAAGATGGAAGCTGTTAAAGCAAAAATGAAAGAGCGACAAAAAAAAAAAAAAAAAAAAAGGATGGAAACTGATCATGAATCAGTTAAAGGGGAGAAAGTCGTTGAAGGAAAGATGGAATCTTGTCAAGAATCCGTTAAATCAGAGATAAGGGCTGCTAAAGAGGAAATGAAAAGTGAAATTACCTGCATAAGAGAAAACACATCTGAGGCTATGGAAGTCAGAACAGACTCAGTTGAAAGTAAAGTTGGACAAATTGAAGCAGAGGTTTCTTCTGTCAAAGAACAAATAGAAAAGCGAGTTTCATCCGTGAACAACAAATCGTTTACAGAGTTTCTTGTGTCAAAAAAAACAAACAGAAAGAAGATTTTTCTGCCGGCCAAACGCAAATCGAACAACAAATTGATGATAGGTTTTCTGCAGGCGCCAAAGAAGTTCACGTGTTGAAGAATTTCGTAGCGACGCCAGGGAGCAATACTGATGGATTACCCATGCCTGCTCGTTCCTCTCTGAATCTATCCAAGTATGATGAGAAGAGCTCCTCTCATATATATATAAGACACAATTTTCTATAGTGGCGGATGCGAATGCATGGGATTCACAAGTTAAGGCCTGTCGTCTCGCCTCTTCTCTAAGAGCAGACGCTGCGGATATTCTTCAACCTCGTTCAGAAAACCAGAGACTAGACTTTGAAGCTCTAACCGACAGAAGTGTTTAAAAGAGTACAGCAGGCTTCAATTAAAATCGTCTCACCATAATCCCCCAGAAACACTTCAGGAACATGCCACGGATGTCGAAAAGTTCTCATCTCGCCTTTTTTTTAGAATGCCCGTCAGAAACAAGAGAAATCCTGTTCTTGCAGTACTTCATGGACATCATCTGGGAACCTGAATTATAGAAAGCACTGCGAATGGCGGATGTCAAAGACTTAAAAAAAAAAGCACTGGGGTGTACTCCATGAAATTGGAGGTGGAAATTCTGCTTTTCACCTCTCTGGAATGGGATTACATATCTTGCAATCCGAGCCGTGTTGCTGTGTATTTTTTATTACTCACTACATCTATACCATTAGATGTTCCTAAAAAGGTTAGCGATAAAAGAACTTATACATTATCAAGTAAAGTTTTTTCAGTGATTTTCTCCTGTTTCCGTACCTAAGATTTTTCAAAATCAATATCTGCATTAAAAATGGGTTATAATATCAAACTCCAGCTACAGCTTATTTCTAAGCACCACCCACTGCGAGACGCTGGCGCTGTGCATACAGTGTTTTGAATTCTTTATTGCAGAAAAAAAGTGAAAAAAATTAAATAGAAATAATATAGGACGTTAATAATATAAAATTGTGACACTTTAAAGTAAGCCATATTCAATTATATTCTTCCTCCTTTGCAAGGGCCCACCAGCGGCCGAGCGGTAAAGTCGCTGAACACTGGTAGTTCGGTCCGAGGTTCGAATCCCGCGAACGGGCTGGCTGCATGGGCGTTTTCGTGGTTTTCCCCATGTGTAACGTCTATACGAGCCAGTTTCCCTTCCTCCACGAAGGCATACCTCCTCTTAGGCAGATAGCCCTCGAGGCTTTGCCATAATCACACACACACTTCCTCCTTTGCAAGTTTTCTCTTTCTTTCTCTTTAAATGCTATTTTTAACGGTACAAATCTCTATCATAAAACCATGTTCTGCCGAATCTTGCGTCCATAAGCGCGCAAACGCGTTCATGTATCGTCTCATTAATACAAGAAGATGCTAATAGCTAATAAAGTATTATGCCTGAACTGAAAACTGCGTCTCGATTCAGATGTTAAATATAAACAAAACATTAAGAAGTTCCGAAAATAATCGATTACGCGAGCTTTAATTAACACTGGGTGAAATTTCAGTTGCTCAAGTAACATCTGATGTTTAATAAATGCAGGAAACGATGGTTAGTAAATTTCAAAACGGAAAAACATTAAAATAAGTATAAAAAGAATTTAATCTGAATTCCATTTCTATTAGCTTGGTTTGCACTGAAACTTATGAAATGATATAATTACATTGTTTCTTGACCACAACACCTAAAAATTGCAGTGGCTCTTATTATATTCATATTGATATAAATTCTAAAAAAAATTGCATTTGTTCTTAATATCTTTATATTAATTATAACAAGCTAATAGAAATAGACACTAGATAATTTTTTTTTAATATATATACATTTTTCTTTCTCTTTAGGAGGGAGGCTTGTTTTATAATTATTGTTTCTGTGTGAAATTTGAATTATGAGCAGCATAATATGGAAGGAAATTTCAGTGGACTTTATATCTGTTTTTTATATATATCTGATTTGGAAAAAGTTATCGTAGACTTATACAAATACTATTCACACATGTAATAGTTCAGATATTTTACTTCTGCATTTTAAAAAATTTTCTTCCGCACGTAATAAAAAGCGAATTGTAAATTTTATTTGCTACACGAATTTTTCAAATCTTATCGCCTTAAAATGGCGAAAACATACTGTAAACTTGATAAGTACGTTTGCTTGTTGGTCTCATTTTGATTCGAAGGTGTCTTTCTAAAGCATCTTCTTTGCAGTCATTTAGCAGAGCTTATTTGTTTACGCCGGCTTCACTCTCCTCGCAAAGCGATACCACAGACGTACTCTGTATGTATTCCAGCCTCTTTGGGCCTAATAAATCGAATACAGAATTTGTACTACGATATTTGTTTTTGCTTCATTTAGTACGAAACAACCTGTATATCTCTTGCCCAATACAGAAATGATACTTGATATTGTGTTTACATATTGTAACAATTTGTACTACGATATATGTTTTTGCTTCATTTAGTACGAAACAACCTGTATATCTCTAGTCCAATACAGAAGTGATACTTGATATTGTGTTTACATATTGTAATTTTGTGGCCTTCCCTAGGATGAGAGAAAAAACATTTGACCAGTAGTTAACAGTTAGAAGAAACTATGGGCAGTATTTCTTGCAACCACTACACGTTATCGCTTCTCGGCCTGTTGGCTAAGATCAAGTGTAGTATCTGTTCTTATCAGATTAAAATCTGATATGACACTTATCGCTTCTCGGCCTGTTGGCTAAGATCAAGTGTAGTATCTGTTCTTATCAGATTAAAATCTGATATGACACTTACAGAGTGTCCTGATTTTAATCTAATTTTTGAACACTCGGCTTGCGGTTAGGTATTTATACCGCCCTTGCCAAAGGTTGGCCCGTTATTGCACAGCCTCCGGGAGCGGCCTTACTAAAATTAAGAAAAGAATTTGCACGTTGCTTGTTTCCCTAAGTCTCACAGCATGGCAGGAAAGAGAAAGGCAATGTTTATAATATGCTACACACAATATCATTATATCATATCACGTAGTATCACACATAAATATCATTTTCCGATAATACGTTCGTTATACGAAAAGTTAGTGCGTTTCGCAAATTTATTGCATAGATATAAAAGGGTATTGAGTTTCTTGTGTCAGGTATAGTTAATTATCCAGAAGTGTAGGAAAAATCGCAGACATTTCCGAAATTTAGTGCTATTATTCAGAGTAACTTTTAAAGTATTATTCGAAAAGAATAAAGCTAATTAAATTTATTTTTTAATTTTTAGTAAAGAACTAAACTACTTACATTATTAAATTTTAAAATATTTATAAACTGAGATACTCCTCACACGTGCAATCAGAGCTGTATTACGTGATACTTTTATTGACGTCCGTTTCTCCTTCATATGTTACTAAAACGTTAGCATTGAAAGCTCTATAAAATGTAAAATATAAATATTTCCATTGTTTTCATTAACACTGTAGCTGGAAATTTTTGTTCAAAAATCTCAATTTGTATGCTCTGTGTTTTGGGAAAAGGGGCCATTGCATCAAACATTTGCAACACCTTATTTCTAAGCCCCGCCTACTAAGAGAAACACTGCATTCCTCATAAGATGAGTTGAATTTCTACTGAATGTCGATGGTGCGTATTTCTATTATTTATCCGATTATCGTATTTCTATTTTAGTATTATTTTTAAATGTTAAATATATAAGCATAATAATTCTTTTTCCTAGTGCTTTTCGCCTATCATTATGTTTTACTATTTGAAAACTGCAATGCATCATTTCAAAGATAAGCAGTGGTCACTTTTTTTAATATACATCGTTTCTCAAGATCTGCTAGTGATTTATACACATACGTGTAGCGCAATGGTTTAAGAACACTATTTTTAAAATTCGAATTTGAAGAGGCAAGTCTAAAGTTGTTTAAGTAATGGTACGATTAAAGAAGTTCAGGTTTAGGGTAATTCTTTACGTATAAATTTGAAAGAGATACTTACAATAACATCAAGTCATTTAAATTATATAGCTAGTAACAGGTTGATTGGTTAAGAGCCTTAGCTTTTTTTATACTTTCTTATTAAAAAAAAAATTATTTAGGAAATCTGCAGGAAGTATGGAAAATAATAAAATAAAGTTAAATACAAATAAAATATGATGCTTGTAATATAAACGCTGACACTTTAAAATAAACTACATTCAACCATATTCTTTCCCGTTGGAAATTTTTTCTGTTTTGCTTTGTCTGTTCTTTACTTACGGTTTGAACTCCAATGTTAATGACAAGCATGATCAGTCCGTTATATATGTTTCTTTGTGTATTTTACACGGAAAATACGTTCAGAAGCCTATCTGAATGTTATCCACATATTTAACATTTAATTCATTCACTTATTTTTGCATCTATAAAAATATTCGTTTGCAGGAAAATAAAGTGTGAAAATAAAGTGAAAATAAAGTGATTTTTTTTTGCTACAAGAATTTTTGAATTTTTAGCCATGTCACAATCTCGTCTTAAATTTGACGAAACACACTGCAATTTGAGAAGTTCTTTGTTTCTGCCTCTCTTCACTATTAAAGGCAAGGCATTCTTGCCCTCACTTGGCAGGGCCTATTTGCTTCCCTCTGCTTCATTTTCCTAACAGAGCGACCGCACACCCGACATCTCCATGTATCCTAATCTCCTTGTTTTGAACACAATAGGCTTTGTAGAAAGTCTTGTATTTGCCCACGTCTCTCTATTACTTTTCTATTGACCGTGTACCGCGTTAACAGACAGTTAACGCTGAAAAAAACTAAACTGGCATATAAACCAGTTTAGTTTTTTTAGATTAAATTTGAAAAATATTATGCAGAACAAAGTTTGAATTTTTAACAAAACTAAATTGAAATCTTCAGTTCCAGGTACACCTTCTTTTATTTCCAAGCCTCTTCTTCTGCGTACTGTGCTCTGAGAAGCAATTGTAGCTCCTAAATTTAAAATCGTTTAAATGTCAGTCGGAATTTCAAGAAGACGAATAAAATCAAATTACTAAATTTCAAATAACTTCGAATGTAATATATTCCAAATGATCAGAAAGTAAATGGAGGATTAATACCTGCATTTTTAGTTACAATGATTGGTTCGCATGTTTTTCTAATATCCCTAACCTACTTATTATGCTGAATTTTTTGCACACACAATCCACATTTTATTACGGTCATTTGCTGTTCTTATATTTTCACTCAGTCGTGCAGTCATGTTACGAATTTTGTATTTAGTTTGATATTTTTAGTAGAATTATAATTAAAATTTTTGAGTTTCCCCATCTATAGAGCGCGGGGTAAATTTTAACAGACAGCTGCAACGTCGGAAAAGTAAAAATATAGGAGCACGTGCTTCTAACACTGAACAAATGGATAATTCTTTAATTTCAATTGAAATGCCAGAAACGTAATAGAATACTGTGTTAGCTGTAACCGTAATTCCATCCTCTTTGTTTACCGGAAATTGCGAGAAGTAAAGAAATTACTGGAAATTTTTGGCGACCGATTGAAAGCTGTAAAATACCGGAGAGAGACATCTTAGTTCAGTTGCTGAATTAGTGTTATTGCGCCTTGTTTTAGTACTGTGTGAACTGAAATATCAGATTTAGCTTTCTCTTTAGAAGCGCATTTTGTGGAGGGGGGGGGCGAGGGAATTTTCTATCAATTAAAAATTTTTAGTAGTTTGAAGTCTAACTACTGATTATACTGCGTGATATTGTGAACACTTGTACGAATATCTCTGATGAAAATTCCAACGTTCTGTTATATTTCTTTTGATAAGGATAATTTTTGTGAAAATTTTATCACACTTTTTTCATTCATTCTGTTACGAACCCGTACGCAAGCAACACTTTTTGGTGTCATAGGGTTATTGAATGCCAGTGACAAGACGAATGGTGAAAAAATAAGGCAGTTGATGCCAAAGTTCGCTGCGTTCAAAGAAGAAATGAAAGCTGAAGAAGTTCCGTTAAAGAAGAGATGGAACTGTTAAAGTAAAAATGAAACTGGGGAAAGAAAGATGGAAGCTGTTAAAGCAAAAATGAAAGAGCGACAAAAAAAAAAAAAAAAAAAAAAAAGGATGGAAACTGATCATGAATCAGTTAAAGGGGAGAAAGTCGTTGAAGGAAAGATGGAATCTTGTCAAGAATCCGTTAAATCAGAGATAAGGGCTGCTAAAGAGGAAATGAAAAGTGAAATTACCTGCATAAGAGAAAACACATCTGAGGCTATGGAAGTCAGAACAGACTCAGTTGAAAGTAAAGTTGGACAAATTGAAGCAGAGGTTTCTTCTGTCAAAGAACAAATAGAAAAGCGAGTTTCATCCGTGAACAACAAATCGTTTACAGAGTTTCTTGTGTCAAAAAAAAACAAACAGAAAGAAGATTTTTCTGCCGGCCAAACGCAAATCGAACAACAAATTGATGATAGGTTTTCTGCAGGCGCCAAAGAAGTTCACGTGTTGAAGAATTTCGTAGCGACGCCAGGGAGCAATACTGATGGATTACCCATGCCTGCTCGTTCCTCTCTGAATCTATCCAAGTATGATGAGAAGAGCTCCTCTCATATATATATAAGACACAATTTTCTATAGTGGCGGATGCGAATGCATGGGATTCACAAGTTAAGGCCTGTCGTCTCGCCTCTTCTCTAAGAGCAGACGCTGCGGATATTCTTCAACCTCGTTCAGAAAACCAGAGACTAGACTTTGAAGCTCTAACCGACAGAAGTGTTTAAAAGAGTACAGCAGGCTTCAATTAAAATCGTCTCACCATAATCCCCCAGAAACACTTCAGGAACATGCCACGGATGTCGAAAAGTTCTCATCTCGCCTTTTTTTTAGAATGCCCGTCAGAAACAAGAGAAATCCTGTTCTTGCAGTACTTCATGGACATCATCTGGGAACCTGAATTATAGAAAGCACTGCGAATGGCGGATGTCAAAGACTTAAAAAAAAAGCACTGGGGTGTACTCCATGAAATTGGAGGTGGAAATTCTGCTTTTCACCTCTCTGGAATGGGATTACATATCTTGCAATCCGAGCCGTGTTGCTGTGTATTTTTTATTACTCACTACATCTATACCATTAGATGTTCCTAAAAAGGTTAGCGATAAAAGAACTTATACATTATCAAGTAAAGTTTTTTCAGTGATTTTCTCCTGTTTCCGTACCTAAGATTTTTCAAAATCAATATCTGCATTAAAAATGGGTTATAATATCAAACTCCAGCTACAGCTTATTTCTAAGCACCACCCACTGCGAGACGCTGGCGCTGTGCATACAGTGTTTTGAATTCTTTATTGCAGAAAAAAAGTGAAAAAAATTAAATAGAAATAATATAGGACGTTAATAATATAAAATTGTGACACTTTAAAGTAAGCCATATTCAATTATATTCTTCCTCCTTTGCAAGGGCCCACCAGCGGCCGAGCGGTAAAGTCGCTGAACACTGGTAGTTCGGTCCGAGGTTCGAATCCCGCGAACGGGCTGGCTGCATGGGCGTTTTCGTGGTTTTCCCCATGTGTAACGTCTATACGAGCCAGTTTCCCTTCCTCCACGAAGGCATACCTCCTCTTAGGCAGATAGCCCTCGAGGCTTTGCCATAATCACACACACACTTCCTCCTTTGCAAGTTTTCTCTTTCTTTCTCTTTAAATGCTATTTTTAACGGTACAAATCTCTATCATAAAACCATGTTCTGCCGAATCTTGCGTCCATAAGCGCGCAAACGCGTTCATGTATCGTCTCATTAATACAAGAAGATGCTAATAGCTAATAAAGTATTATGCCTGAACTGAAAACTGCGTCTCGATTCAGATGTTAAATATAAACAAAACATTAAGAAGTTCCGAAAATAATCGATTACGCGAGCTTTAATTAACACTGGGTGAAATTTCAGTTGCTCAAGTAACATCTGATGTTTAATAAATGCAGGAAACGATGGTTAGTAAATTTCAAAACGGAAAAACATTAAAATAAGTATAAAAAGAATTTAATCTGAATTCCATTTCTATTAGCTTGGTTTGCACTGAAACTTATGAAATGATATAATTACATTGTTTCTTGACCACAACACCTAAAAATTGCAGTGGCTCTTATTATATTCATATTGATATAAATTCTAAAAAAAATTGCATTTGTTCTTAATATCTTTATATTAATTATAACAAGCTAATAGAAATAGACACTAGATAATTTTTTTTTAATATATATACATTTTTCTTTCTCTTTAGGAGGGAGGCTTGTTTTATAATTATTGTTTCTGTGTGAAATTTGAATTATGAGCAGCATAATATGGAAGGAAATTTCAGTGGACTTTATATCTGTTTTTTATATATATCTGATTTGGAAAAAGTTATCGTAGACTTATACAAATACTATTCACACATGTAATAGTTCAGATATTTTACTTCTGCATTTTAAAAAATTTTCTTCCGCACGTAATAAAAAGCGAATTGTAAATTTTATTTGCTACACGAATTTTTCAAATCTTATCGCCTTAAAATGGCGAAAACATACTGTAAACTTGATAAGTACGTTTGCTTGTTGGTCTCATTTTGATTCGAAGGTGTCTTTCTAAAGCATCTTCTTTGCAGTCATTTAGCAGAGCTTATTTGTTTACGCCGGCTTCACTCTCCTCGCAAAGCGATACCACAGACGTACTCTGTATGTATTCCAGCCTCTTTGGGCCTAATAAATCGAATACAGAATTTGTACTACGATATTTGTTTTTGCTTCATTTAGTACGAAACAACCTGTATATCTCTTGCCCAATACAGAAATGATACTTGATATTGTGTTTACATATTGTAACAATTTGTACTACGATATATGTTTTTGCTTCATTTAGTACGAAACAACCTGTATATCTCTAGTCCAATACAGAAGTGATACTTGATATTGTGTTTACATATTGTAATTTTGTGGCCTTCCCTAGGATGAGAGAAAAAACATTTGACCAGTAGTTAACAGTTAGAAGAAACTATGGGCAGTATTTCTTGCAACCACTACACGTTATCGCTTCTCGGCCTGTTGGCTAAGATCAAGTGTAGTATCTGTTCTTATCAGATTAAAATCTGATATGACACTTATCGCTTCTCGGCCTGTTGGCTAAGATCAAGTGTAGTATCTGTTCTTATCAGATTAAAATCTGATATGACACTTACAGAGTGTCCTGATTTTAATCTAATTTTTGAACACTCGGCTTGCGGTTAGGTATTTATACCGCCCTTGCCAAAGGTTGGCCCGTTATTGCACAGCCTCCGGGAGCGGCCTTACTAAAATTAAGAAAAGAATTTGCACGTTGCTTGTTTCCCTAAGTCTCACAGCATGGCAGGAAAGAGAAAGGCAATGTTTATAATATGCTACACACAATATCATTATATCATATCACGTAGTATCACACATAAATATCATTTTCCGATAATACGTTCGTTATACGAAAAGTTAGTGCGTTTCGCAAATTTATTGCATAGATATAAAAGGGTATTGAGTTTCTTGTGTCAGGTATAGTTAATTATCCAGAAGTGTAGGAAAAATCGCAGACATTTCCGAAATTTAGTGCTATTATTCAGAGTAACTTTTAAAGTATTATTCGAAAAGAATAAAGCTAATTAAATTTATTTTTTAATTTTTAGTAAAGAACTAAACTACTTACATTATTAAATTTTAAAATATTTATAAACTGAGATACTCCTCACACGTGCAATCAGAGCTGTATTACGTGATACTTTTATTGACGTCCGTTTCTCCTTCATATGTTACTAAAACGTTAGCATTGAAAGCTCTATAAAATGTAAAATATAAATATTTCCATTGTTTTCATTAACACTGTAGCTGGAAATTTTTGTTCAAAAATCTCAATTTGTATGCTCTGTGTTTTGGGAAAAGGGGCCATTGCATCAAACATTTGCAACACCTTATTTCTAAGCCCCGCCTACTAAGAGAAACACTGCATTCCTCATAAGATGAGTTGAATTTCTACTGAATGTCGATGGTGCGTATTTCTATTATTTATCCGATTATCGTATTTCTATTTTAGTATTATTTTTAAATGTTAAATATATAAGCATAATAATTCTTTTTCCTAGTGCTTTTCGCCTATCATTATGTTTTACTATTTGAAAACTGCAATGCATCATTTCAAAGATAAGCAGTGGTCACTTTTTTTAATATACATCGTTTCTCAAGATCTGCTAGTGATTTATACACATACGTGTAGCGCAATGGTTTAAGAACACTATTTTTAAAATTCGAATTTGAAGAGGCAAGTCTAAAGTTGTTTAAGTAATGGTACGATTAAAGAAGTTCAGGTTTAGGGTAATTCTTTACGTATAAATTTGAAAGAGATACTTACAATAACATCAAGTCATTTAAATTATATAGCTAGTAACAGGTTGATTGGTTAAGAGCCTTAGCTTTTTTTATACTTTCTTATTAAAAAAAAAATTATTTAGGAAATCTGCAGGAAGTATGGAAAATAATAAAATAAAGTTAAATACAAATAAAATATGATGCTTGTAATATAAACGCTGACACTTTAAAATAAACTACATTCAACCATATTCTTTCCCGTTGGAAATTTTTTCTGTTTTGCTTTGTCTGTTCTTTACTTACGGTTTGAACTCCAATGTTAATGACAAGCATGATCAGTCCGTTATATATGTTTCTTTGTGTATTTTACACGGAAAATACGTTCAGAAGCCTATCTGAATGTTATCCACATATTTAACATTTAATTCATTCACTTATTTTTGCATCTATAAAAATATTCGTTTGCAGGAAAATAAAGTGTGAAAATAAAGTGAAAATAAAGTGATTTTTTTTTGCTACAAGAATTTTTGAATTTTTAGCCATGTCACAATCTCGTCTTAAATTTGACGAAACACACTGCAATTTGAGAAGTTCTTTGTTTCTGCCTCTCTTCACTATTAAAGGCAAGGCATTCTTGCCCTCACTTGGCAGGGCCTATTTGCTTCCCTCTGCTTCATTTTCCTAACAGAGCGACCGCACACCCGACATCTCCATGTATCCTAATCTCCTTGTTTTGAACACAATAGGCTTTGTAGAAAGTCTTGTATTTGCCCACGTCTCTCTATTACTTTTCTATTGACCGTGTACCGCGTTAACAGACAGTTAACGCTGAAAAAAACTAAACTGGCATATAAACCAGTTTAGTTTTTTTAGATTAAATTTGAAAAATATTATGCAGAACAAAGTTTGAATTTTTAACAAAACTAAATTGAAATCTTCAGTTCCAGGTACACCTTCTTTTATTTCCAAGCCTCTTCTTCTGCGTACTGTGCTCTGAGAAGCAATTGTAGCTCCTAAATTTAAAATCGTTTAAATGTCAGTCGGAATTTCAAGAAGACGAATAAAATCAAATTACTAAATTTCAAATAACTTCGAATGTAATATATTCCAAATGATCAGAAAGTAAATGGAGGATTAATACCTGCATTTTTAGTTACAATGATTGGTTCGCATGTTTTTCTAATATCCCTAACCTACTTATTATGCTGAATTTTTTGCACACACAATCCACATTTTATTACGGTCATTTGCTGTTCTTATATTTTCACTCAGTCGTGCAGTCATGTTACGAATTTTGTATTTAGTTTGATATTTTTAGTAGAATTATAATTAAAATTTTTGAGTTTCCCCATCTATAGAGCGCGGGGTAAATTTTAACAGACAGCTGCAACGTCGGAAAAGTAAAAATATAGGAGCACGTGCTTCTAACACTGAACAAATGGATAATTCTTTAATTTCAATTGAAATGCCAGAAACGTAATAGAATACTGTGTTAGCTGTAACCGTAATTCCATCCTCTTTGTTTACCGGAAATTGCGAGAAGTAAAGAAATTACTGGAAATTTTTGGCGACCGATTGAAAGCTGTAAAATACCGGAGAGAGACATCTTAGTTCAGTTGCTGAATTAGTGTTATTGCGCCTTGTTTTAGTACTGTGTGAACTGAAATATCAGATTTAGCTTTCTCTTTAGAAGCGCATTTTGTGGAGGGGGGGGCGAGGGAATTTTCTATCAATTAAAAATTTTTAGTAGTTTGAAGTCTAACTACTGATTATACTGCGTGATATTGTGAACACTTGTACGAATATCTCTGATGAAAATTCCAACGTTCTGTTATATTTCTTTTGATAAGGATAATTTTTGTGAAAATTTTATCACACTTTTTTCATTCATTCTGTTACGAACCCGTACGCAAGCAACACTTTTTGGTGTCATAGGGTTATTGAATGCCAGTGACAAGACGAATGGTGAAAAAATAAGGCAGTTGATGCCAAAGTTCGCTGCGTTCAAAGAAGAAATGAAAGCTGAAGAAGTTCCGTTAAAGAAGAGATGGAACTGTTAAAGTAAAAATGAAACTGGGGAAAGAAAGATGGAAGCTGTTAAAGCAAAAATGAAAGAGCGACAAAAAAAAAAAAAAAAAAAAGGATGGAAACTGATCATGAATCAGTTAAAGGGGAGAAAGTCGTTGAAGGAAAGATGGAATCTTGTCAAGAATCCGTTAAATCAGAGATAAGGGCTGCTAAAGAGGAAATGAAAAGTGAAATTACCTGCATAAGAGAAAACACATCTGAGGCTATGGAAGTCAGAACAGACTCAGTTGAAAGTAAAGTTGGACAAATTGAAGCAAAGGTTTCTTCTGTCAAAGAACAAATAGAAAAGCGAGTTTCATCCGTGAACAACAAATCGTTTACAGAGTTTCTTGTGTCAAAAAAAACAAACAGAAAGAAGATTTTTCTGCCGGCCAAACGCAAATCGAACAACAAATTGATGATAGGTTTTCTGCAGGCGCCAAAGAAGTTCACGTGTTGAAGAATTTCGTAGCGACGCCAGGGAGCAATACTGATGGATTACCCATGCCTGCTCGTTCCTCTCTGAATCTATCCAAGTATGATGAGAAGAGCTCCTCTCATATATATATAAGACACAATTTTCTATAGTGGCGGATGCGAATGCATGGGATTCACAAGTTAAGGCCTGTCGTCTCGCCTCTTCTCTAAGAGCAGACGCTGCGGATATTCTTCAACCTCGTTCAGAAAACCAGAGACTAGACTTTGAAGCTCTAACCGACAGAAGTGTTTAAAAGAGTACAGCAGGCTTCAATTAAAATCGTCTCACCATAATCCCCCAGAAACACTTCAGGAACATGCCACGGATGTCGAAAAGTTCTCATCTCGCCTTTTTTTTAGAATGCCCGTCAGAAACAAGAGAAATCCTGTTCTTGCAGTACTTCATGGACATCATCTGGGAACCTGAATTATAGAAAGCACTGCGAATGGCGGATGTCAAAGACTTAAAAAAAAAGCACTGGGGTGTACTCCATGAAATTGGAGGTGGAAATTCTGCTTTTCACCTCTCTGGAATGGGATTACATATCTTGCAATCCGAGCCGTGTTGCTGTGTATTTTTTATTACTCACTACATCTATACCATTAGATGTTCCTAAAAAGGTTAGCGATAAAAGAACTTATACATTATCAAGTAAAGTTTTTTCAGTGATTTTCTCCTGTTTCCGTACCTAAGATTTTTCAAAATCAATATCTGCATTAAAAATGGGTTATAATATCAAACTCCAGCTACAGCTTATTTCTAAGCACCACCCACTGCGAGACGCTGGCGCTGTGCATACAGTGTTTTGAATTCTTTATTGCAGAAAAAAAGTGAAAAAAATTAAATAGAAATAATATAGGACGTTAATAATATAAAATTGTGACACTTTAAAGTAAGCCATATTCAATTATATTCTTCCTCCTTTGCAAGGGCCCACCAGCGGCCGAGCGGTAAAGTCGCTGAACACTGGTAGTTCGGTCCGAGGTTCGAATCCCGCGAACGGGCTGGCTGCATGGGCGTTTTCGTGGTTTTCCCCATGTGTAACGTCTATACGAGCCAGTTTCCCTTCCTCCACGAAGGCATACCTCCTCTTAGGCAGATAGCCCTCGAGGCTTTGCCATAATCACACACACACTTCCTCCTTTGCAAGTTTTCTCTTTCTTTCTCTTTAAATGCTATTTTTAACGGTACAAATCTCTATCATAAAACCATGTTCTGCCGAATCTTGCGTCCATAAGCGCGCAAACGCGTTCATGTATCGTCTCATTAATACAAGAAGATGCTAATAGCTAATAAAGTATTATGCCTGAACTGAAAACTGCGTCTCGATTCAGATGTTAAATATAAACAAAACATTAAGAAGTTCCGAAAATAATCGATTACGCGAGCTTTAATTAACACTGGGTGAAATTTCAGTTGCTCAAGTAACATCTGATGTTTAATAAATGCAGGAAACGATGGTTAGTAAATTTCAAAACGGAAAAACATTAAAATAAGTATAAAAAGAATTTAATCTGAATTCCATTTCTATTAGCTTGGTTTGCACTGAAACTTATGAAATGATATAATTACATTGTTTCTTGACCACAACACCTAAAAATTGCAGTGGCTCTTATTATATTCATATTGATATAAATTCTAAAAAAAATTGCATTTGTTCTTAATATCTTTATATTAATTATAACAAGCTAATAGAAATAGACACTAGATAATTTTTTTTTAATATATATACATTTTTCTTTCTCTTTAGGAGGGAGGCTTGTTTTATAATTATTGTTTCTGTGTGAAATTTGAATTATGAGCAGCATAATATGGAAGGAAATTTCAGTGGACTTTATATCTGTTTTTTATATATATCTGATTTGGAAAAAGTTATCGTAGACTTATACAAATACTATTCACACATGTAATAGTTCAGATATTTTACTTCTGCATTTTAAAAAATTTTCTTCCGCACGTAATAAAAAGCGAATTGTAAATTTTATTTGCTACACGAATTTTTCAAATCTTATCGCCTTAAAATGGCGAAAACATACTGTAAACTTGATAAGTACGTTTGCTTGTTGGTCTCATTTTGATTCGAAGGTGTCTTTCTAAAGCATCTTCTTTGCAGTCATTTAGCAGAGCTTATTTGTTTACGCCGGCTTCACTCTCCTCGCAAAGCGATACCACAGACGTACTCTGTATGTATTCCAGCCTCTTTGGGCCTAATAAATCGAATACAGAATTTGTACTACGATATTTGTTTTTGCTTCATTTAGTACGAAACAACCTGTATATCTCTTGCCCAATACAGAAATGATACTTGATATTGTGTTTACATATTGTAACAATTTGTACTACGATATATGTTTTTGCTTCATTTAGTACGAAACAACCTGTATATCTCTAGTCCAATACAGAAGTGATACTTGATATTGTGTTTACATATTGTAATTTTGTGGCCTTCCCTAGGATGAGAGAAAAAACATTTGACCAGTAGTTAACAGTTAGAAGAAACTATGGGCAGTATTTCTTGCAACCACTACACGTTATCGCTTCTCGGCCTGTTGGCTAAGATCAAGTGTAGTATCTGTTCTTATCAGATTAAAATCTGATATGACACTTATCGCTTCTCGGCCTGTTGGCTAAGATCAAGTGTAGTATCTGTTCTTATCAGATTAAAATCTGATATGACACTTACAGAGTGTCCTGATTTTAATCTAATTTTTGAACACTCGGCTTGCGGTTAGGTATTTATACCGCCCTTGCCAAAGGTTGGCCCGTTATTGTACAGCCTCCGGGAGCGGCCTTACTAAAATTAAGAAAAGAATTTGCACGTTGCTTGTTTCCCTAAGTCTCACAGCATGGCAGGAAAGAGAAAGGCAATGTTTATAATATGCTACACACAATATCATTATATCATATCACGTAGTATCACACATAAATATCATTTTCCGATAATACGTTCGTTATACGAAAAGTTAGTGCGTTTCGCAAATTTATTGCATAGATATAAAAGGGTATTGAGTTTCTTGTGTCAGGCATAGTTAATTATCCAGAAGTGTAGGAAAAATCGCAGACATTTCCGAAATTTAGTGCTATTATTCAGAGTAACTTTTAAAGTATTATTCGAAAAGAATAAAGCTAATTAAATTTATTTTTTAATTTTTAGTAAAGAACTAAACTACTTACATTATTAAATTTTAAAATATTTATAAACTGAGATACTCCTCACACGTGCAATCAGAGCTGTATTACGTGATACTTTTATTGACGTCCGTTTCTCCTTCATATGTTACTAAAACGTTAGCATTGAAAGCTCTATAAAATGTAAAATATAAATATTTCCATTGTTTTCATTAACACTGTAGCTGGAAATTTTTGTTCAAAAATCTCAATTTGTATGCTCTGTGTTTTGGGAAAAGGGGCCATTGCATCAAACATTTGCAACACCTTATTTCTAAGCCCCGCCTACTAAGAGAAACACTGCATTCCTCATAAGATGAGTTGAATTTCTACTGAATGTCGATGGTGCGTATTTCTATTATTTATCCGATTATCGTATTTCTATTTTAGTATTATTTTTAAATGTTAAATATATAAGCATAATAATTCTTTTTCCTAGTGCTTTTCGCCTATCATTATGTTTTACTATTTGAAAACTGCAATGCATCATTTCAAAGATAAGCAGTGGTCACTTTTTTTAATATACATCGTTTCTCAAGATCTGCTAGTGATTTATACACATACGTGTAGCGCAATGGTTTAAGAACACTATTTTTAAAATTCGAATTTGAAGAGGCAAGTCTAAAGTTGTTTAAGTAATGGTACGATTAAAGAAGTTCAGGTTTAGGGTAATTCTTTACGTATAAATTTGAAAGAGATACTTACAATAACATCAAGTCATTTAAATTATATAGCTAGTAACAGGTTGATTGGTTAAGAGCCTTAGCTTTTTTTATACTTTCTTATTAAAAAAAAAATTATTTAGGAAATCTGCAGGAAGTATGGAAAATAATAAAATAAAGTTAAATACAAATAAAATATGATGCTTGTAATATAAACGCTGACACTTTAAAATAAACTACATTCAACCATATTCTTTCCCGTTGGAAATTTTTTCTGTTTTGCTTTGTCTGTTCTTTACTTACGGTTTGAACTCCAATGTTAATGACAAGCATGATCAGTCCGTTATATATGTTTCTTTGTGTATTTTACACGGAAAATACGTTCAGAAGCCTATCTGAATGTTATCCACATATTTAACATTTAATTCATTCACTTATTTTTGCATCTATAAAAATATTCGTTTGCAGGAAAATAAAGTGTGAAAATAAAGTGAAAATAAAGTGATTTTTTTTTGCTACAAGAATTTTTGAATTTTTAGCCATGTCACAATCTCGTCTTAAATTTGACGAAACACACTGCAATTTGAGAAGTTCTTTGTTTCTGCCTCTCTTCACTATTAAAGGCAAGGCATTCTTGCCCTCACTTGGCAGGGCCTATTTGCTTCCCTCTGCTTCATTTTCCTAACAGAGCGACCGCACACCCGACATCTCCATGTATCCTAATCTCCTTGTTTTGAACACAATAGGCTTTGTAGAAAGTCTTGTATTTGCCCACGTCTCTCTATTACTTTTCTATTGACCGTGTACCGCGTTAACAGACAGTTAACGCTGAAAAAAACTAAACTGGCATATAAACCAGTTTAGTTTTTTTAGATTAAATTTGAAAAATATTATGCAGAACAAAGTTTGAATTTTTAACAAAACTAAATTGAAATCTTCAGTTCCAGGTACACCTTCTTTTATTTCCAAGCCTCTTCTTCTGCGTACTGTGCTCTGAGAAGCAATTGTAGCTCCTAAATTTAAAATCGTTTAAATGTCAGTCGGAATTTCAAGAAGACGAATAAAATCAAATTACTAAATTTCAAATAACTTCGAATGTAATATATTCCAAATGATCAGAAAGTAAATGGAGGATTAATACCTGCATTTTTAGTTACAATGATTGGTTCGCATGTTTTTCTAATATCCCTAACCTACTTATTATGCTGAATTTTTTGCACACACAATCCACATTTTATTACGGTCATTTGCTGTTCTTATATTTTCACTCAGTCGTGCAGTCATGTTACGAATTTTGTATTTAGTTTGATATTTTTAGTAGAATTATAATTAAAATTTTTGAGTTTCCCCATCTATAGAGCGCGGGGTAAATTTTAACAGACAGCTGCAACGTCGGAAAAGTAAAAATATAGGAGCACGTGCTTCTAACACTGAACAAATGGATAATTCTTTAATTTCAATTGAAATGCCAGAAACGTAATAGAATACTGTGTTAGCTGTAACCGTAATTCCATCCTCTTTGTTTACCGGAAATTGCGAGAAGTAAAGAAATTACTGGAAATTTTTGGCGACCGATTGAAAGCTGTAAAATACCGGAGAGAGACATCTTAGTTCAGTTGCTGAATTAGTGTTATTGCGCCTTGTTTTAGTACTGTGTGAACTGAAATATCAGATTTAGCTTTCTCTTTAGAAGCGCATTTTGTGGAGGGGGGGGCGAGGGAATTTTCTATCAATTAAAAATTTTTAGTAGTTTGAAGTCTAACTACTGATTATACTGCGTGATATTGTGAACACTTGTACGAATATCTCTGATGAAAATTCCAACGTTCTGTTATATTTCTTTTGATAAGGATAATTTTTGTGAAAATTTTATCACACTTTTTTCATTCATTCTGTTACGAACCCGTACGCAAGCAACACTTTTTGGTGTCATAGGGTTATTGAATGCCAGTGACAAGACGAATGGTGAAAAAATAAGGCAGTTGATGCCAAAGTTCGCTGCGTTCAAAGAAGAAATGAAAGCTGAAGAAGTTCCGTTAAAGAAGAGATGGAACTGTTAAAGTAAAAATGAAACTGGGGAAAGAAAGATGGAAGCTGTTAAAGCAAAAATGAAAGAGCGACAAAAAAAAAAAAAAAAAAAAAGGATGGAAACTGATCATGAATCAGTTAAAGGGGAGAAAGTCGTTGAAGGAAAGATGGAATCTTGTCAAGAATCCGTTAAATCAGAGATAAGGGCTGCTAAAGAGGAAATGAAAAGTGAAATTACCTGCATAAGAGAAAACACATCTGAGGCTATGGAAGTCAGAACAGACTCAGTTGAAAGTAAAGTTGGACAAATTGAAGCAAAGGTTTCTTCTGTCAAAGAACAAATAGAAAAGCGAGTTTCATCCGTGAACAACAAATCGTTTACAGAGTTTCTTGTGTCAAAAAAAACAAACAGAAAGAAGATTTTTCTGCCGGCCAAACGCAAATCGAACAACAAATTGATGATAGGTTTTCTGCAGGCGCCAAAGAAGTTCACGTGTTGAAGAATTTCGTAGCGACGCCAGGGAGCAATACTGATGGATTACCCATGCCTGCTCGTTCCTCTCTGAATCTATCCAAGTATGATGAGAAGAGCTCCTCTCATATATATATAAGACACAATTTTCTATAGTGGCGGATGCGAATGCATGGGATTCACAAGTTAAGGCCTGTCGTCTCGCCTCTTCTCTAAGAGCAGACGCTGCGGATATTCTTCAACCTCGTTCAGAAAACCAGAGACTAGACTTTGAAGCTCTAACCGACAGAAGTGTTTAAAAGAGTACAGCAGGCTTCAATTAAAATCGTCTCACCATAATCCCCCAGAAACACTTCAGGAACATGCCACGGATGTCGAAAAGTTCTCATCTCGCCTTTTTTTTAGAATGCCCGTCAGAAACAAGAGAAATCCTGTTCTTGCAGTACTTCATGGACATCATCTGGGAACCTGAATTATAGAAAGCACTGCGAATGGCGGATGTCAAAGACTTAAAAAAAAAAGCACTGGGGTGTACTCCATGAAATTGGAGGTGGAAATTCTGCTTTTCACCTCTCTGGAATGGGATTACATATCTTGCAATCCGAGCCGTGTTGCTGTGTATTTTTTATTACTCACTACATCTATACCATTAGATGTTCCTAAAAAGGTTAGCGATAAAAGAACTTATACATTATCAAGTAAAGTTTTTTCAGTGATTTTCTCCTGTTTCCGTACCTAAGATTTTTCAAAATCAATATCTGCATTAAAAATGGGTTATAATATCAAACTCCAGCTACAGCTTATTTCTAAGCACCACCCACTGCGAGACGCTGGCGCTGTGCATACAGTGTTTTGAATTCTTTATTGCAGAAAAAAAGTGAAAAAAATTAAATAGAAATAATATAGGACGTTAATAATATAAAATTGTGACACTTTAAAGTAAGCCATATTCAATTATATTCTTCCTCCTTTGCAAGGGCCCACCAGCGGCCGAGCGGTAAAGTCGCTGAACACTGGTAGTTCGGTCCGAGGTTCGAATCCCGCGAACGGGCTGGCTGCATGGGCGTTTTCGTGGTTTTCCCCATGTGTAACGTCTATACGAGCCAGTTTCCCTTCCTCCACGAAGGCATACCTCCTCTTAGGCAGATAGCCCTCGAGGCTTTGCCATAATCACACACACACTTCCTCCTTTGCAAGTTTTCTCTTTCTTTCTCTTTAAATGCTATTTTTAACGGTACAAATCTCTATCATAAAACCATGTTCTGCCGAATCTTGCGTCCATAAGCGCGCAAACGCGTTCATGTATCGTCTCATTAATACAAGAAGATGCTAATAGCTAATAAAGTATTATGCCTGAACTGAAAACTGCGTCTCGATTCAGATGTTAAATATAAACAAAACATTAAGAAGTTCCGAAAATAATCGATTACGCGAGCTTTAATTAACACTGGGTGAAATTTCAGTTGCTCAAGTAACATCTGATGTTTAATAAATGCAGGAAACGATGGTTAGTAAATTTCAAAACGGAAAAACATTAAAATAAGTATAAAAAGAATTTAATCTGAATTCCATTTCTATTAGCTTGGTTTGCACTGAAACTTATGAAATGATATAATTACATTGTTTCTTGACCACAACACCTAAAAATTGCAGTGGCTCTTATTATATTCATATTGATATAAATTCTAAAAAAAATTGCATTTGTTCTTAATATCTTTATATTAATTATAACAAGCTAATAGAAATAGACACTAGATAATTTTTTTTTAATATATATACATTTTTCTTTCTCTTTAGGAGGGAGGCTTGTTTTATAATTATTGTTTCTGTGTGAAATTTGAATTATGAGCAGCATAATATGGAAGGAAATTTCAGTGGACTTTATATCTGTTTTTTATATATATCTGATTTGGAAAAAGTTATCGTAGACTTATACAAATACTATTCACACATGTAATAGTTCAGATATTTTACTTCTGCATTTTAAAAAATTTTCTTCCGCACGTAATAAAAAGCGAATTGTAAATTTTATTTGCTACACGAATTTTTCAAATCTTATCGCCTTAAAATGGCGAAAACATACTGTAAACTTGATAAGTACGTTTGCTTGTTGGTCTCATTTTGATTCGAAGGTGTCTTTCTAAAGCATCTTCTTTGCAGTCATTTAGCAGAGCTTATTTGTTTACGCCGGCTTCACTCTCCTCGCAAAGCGATACCACAGACGTACTCTGTATGTATTCCAGCCTCTTTGGGCCTAATAAATCGAATACAGAATTTGTACTACGATATTTGTTTTTGCTTCATTTAGTACGAAACAACCTGTATATCTCTTGCCCAATACAGAAATGATACTTGATATTGTGTTTACATATTGTAACAATTTGTACTACGATATATGTTTTTGCTTCATTTAGTACGAAACAACCTGTATATCTCTAGTCCAATACAGAAGTGATACTTGATATTGTGTTTACATATTGTAATTTTGTGGCCTTCCCTAGGATGAGAGAAAAAACATTTGACCAGTAGTTAACAGTTAGAAGAAACTATGGGCAGTATTTCTTGCAACCACTACACGTTATCGCTTCTCGGCCTGTTGGCTAAGATCAAGTGTAGTATCTGTTCTTATCAGATTAAAATCTGATATGACACTTATCGCTTCTCGGCCTGTTGGCTAAGATCAAGTGTAGTATCTGTTCTTATCAGATTAAAATCTGATATGACACTTACAGAGTGTCCTGATTTTAATCTAATTTTTGAACACTCGGCTTGCGGTTAGGTATTTATACCGCCCTTGCCAAAGGTTGGCCCGTTATTGTACAGCCTCCGGGAGCGGCCTTACTAAAATTAAGAAAAGAATTTGCACGTTGCTTGTTTCCCTAAGTCTCACAGCATGGCAGGAAAGAGAAAGGCAATGTTTATAATATGCTACACACAATATCATTATATCATATCACGTAGTATCACACATAAATATCATTTTCCGATAATACGTTCGTTATACGAAAAGTTAGTGCGTTTCGCAAATTTATTGCATAGATATAAAAGGGTATTGAGTTTCTTGTGTCAGGCATAGTTAATTATCCAGAAGTGTAGGAAAAATCGCAGACATTTCCGAAATTTAGTGCTATTATTCAGAGTAACTTTTAAAGTATTATTCGAAAAGAATAAAGCTAATTAAATTTATTTTTTAATTTTTAGTAAAGAACTAAACTACTTACATTATTAAATTTTAAAATATTTATAAACTGAGATACTCCTCACACGTGCAATCAGAGCTGTATTACGTGATACTTTTATTGACGTCCGTTTCTCCTTCATATGTTACTAAAACGTTAGCATTGAAAGCTCTATAAAATGTAAAATATAAATATTTCCATTGTTTTCATTAACACTGTAGCTGGAAATTTTTGTTCAAAAATCTCAATTTGTATGCTCTGTGTTTTGGGAAAAGGGGCCATTGCATCAAACATTTGCAACACCTTATTTCTAAGCCCCGCCTACTAAGAGAAACACTGCATTCCTCATAAGATGAGTTGAATTTCTACTGAATGTCGATGGTGCGTATTTCTATTATTTATCCGATTATCGTATTTCTATTTTAGTATTATTTTTAAATGTTAAATATATAAGCATAATAATTCTTTTTCCTAGTGCTTTTCGCCTATCATTATGTTTTACTATTTGAAAACTGCAATGCATCATTTCAAAGATAAGCAGTGGTCACTTTTTTTAATATACATCGTTTCTCAAGATCTGCTAGTGATTTATACACATACGTGTAGCGCAATGGTTTAAGAACACTATTTTTAAAATTCGAATTTGAAGAGGCAAGTCTAAAGTTGTTTAAGTAATGGTACGATTAAAGAAGTTCAGGTTTAGGGTAATTCTTTACGTATAAATTTGAAAGAGATACTTACAATAACATCAAGTCATTTAAATTATATAGCTAGTAACAGGTTGATTGGTTAAGAGCCTTAGCTTTTTTTATACTTTCTTATTAAAAAAAAAATTATTTAGGAAATCTGCAGGAAGTATGGAAAATAATAAAATAAAGTTAAATACAAATAAAATATGATGCTTGTAATATAAACGCTGACACTTTAAAATAAACTACATTCAACCATATTCTTTCCCGTTGGAAATTTTTTCTGTTTTGCTTTGTCTGTTCTTTACTTACGGTTTGAACTCCAATGTTAATGACAAGCATGATCAGTCCGTTATATATGTTTCTTTGTGTATTTTACACGGAAAATACGTTCAGAAGCCTATCTGAATGTTATCCACATATTTAACATTTAATTCATTCACTTATTTTTGCATCTATAAAAATATTCGTTTGCAGGAAAATAAAGTGTGAAAATAAAGTGAAAATAAAGTGATTTTTTTTTGCTACAAGAATTTTTGAATTTTTAGCCATGTCACAATCTCGTCTTAAATTTGACGAAACACACTGCAATTTGAGAAGTTCTTTGTTTCTGCCTCTCTTCACTATTAAAGGCAAGGCATTCTTGCCCTCACTTGGCAGGGCCTATTTGCTTCCCTCTGCTTCATTTTCCTAACAGAGCGACCGCACACCCGACATCTCCATGTATCCTAATCTCCTTGTTTTGAACACAATAGGCTTTGTAGAAAGTCTTGTATTTGCCCACGTCTCTCTATTACTTTTCTATTGACCGTGTACCGCGTTAACAGACAGTTAACGCTGAAAAAAACTAAACTGGCATATAAACCAGTTTAGTTTTTTTAGATTAAATTTGAAAAATATTATGCAGAACAAAGTTTGAATTTTTAACAAAACTAAATTGAAATCTTCAGTTCCAGGTACACCTTCTTTTATTTCCAAGCCTCTTCTTCTGCGTACTGTGCTCTGAGAAGCAATTGTAGCTCCTAAATTTAAAATCGTTTAAATGTCAGTCGGAATTTCAAGAAGACGAATAAAATCAAATTACTAAATTTCAAATAACTTCGAATGTAATATATTCCAAATGATCAGAAAGTAAATGGAGGATTAATACCTGCATTTTTAGTTACAATGATTGGTTCGCATGTTTTTCTAATATCCCTAACCTACTTATTATGCTGAATTTTTTGCACACACAATCCACATTTTATTACGGTCATTTGCTGTTCTTATATTTTCACTCAGTCGTGCAGTCATGTTACGAATTTTGTATTTAGTTTGATATTTTTAGTAGAATTATAATTAAAATTTTTGAGTTTCCCCATCTATAGAGCGCGGGGTAAATTTTAACAGACAGCTGCAACGTCGGAAAAGTAAAAATATAGGAGCACGTGCTTCTAACACTGAACAAATGGATAATTCTTTAATTTCAATTGAAATGCCAGAAACGTAATAGAATACTGTGTTAGCTGTAACCGTAATTCCATCCTCTTTGTTTACCGGAAATTGCGAGAAGTAAAGAAATTACTGGAAATTTTTGGCGACCGATTGAAAGCTGTAAAATACCGGAGAGAGACATCTTAGTTCAGTTGCTGAATTAGTGTTATTGCGCCTTGTTTTAGTACTGTGTGAACTGAAATATCAGATTTAGCTTTCTCTTTAGAAGCGCATTTTGTGGAGGGGGGGGCGAGGGAATTTTCTATCAATTAAAAATTTTTAGTAGTTTGAAGTCTAACTACTGATTATACTGCGTGATATTGTGAACACTTGTACGAATATCTCTGATGAAAATTCCAACGTTCTGTTATATTTCTTTTGATAAGGATAATTTTTGTGAAAATTTTATCACACTTTTTTCATTCATTCTGTTACGAACCCGTACGCAAGCAACACTTTTTGGTGTCATAGGGTTATTGAATGCCAGTGACAAGACGAATGGTGAAAAAATAAGGCAGTTGATGCCAAAGTTCGCTGCGTTCAAAGAAGAAATGAAAGCTGAAGAAGTTCCGTTAAAGAAGAGATGGAACTGTTAAAGTAAAAATGAAACTGGGGAAAGAAAGATGGAAGCTGTTAAAGCAAAAATGAAAGAGCGACAAAAAAAAAAAAAAAAAAAAAGGATGGAAACTGATCATGAATCAGTTAAAGGGGAGAAAGTCGTTGAAGGAAAGATGGAATCTTGTCAAGAATCCGTTAAATCAGAGATAAGGGCTGCTAAAGAGGAAATGAAAAGTGAAATTACCTGCATAAGAGAAAACACATCTGAGGCTATGGAAGTCAGAACAGACTCAGTTGAAAGTAAAGTTGGACAAATTGAAGCAAAGGTTTCTTCTGTCAAAGAACAAATAGAAAAGCGAGTTTCATCCGTGAACAACAAATCGTTTACAGAGTTTCTTGTGTCAAAAAAAACAAACAGAAAGAAGATTTTTCTGCCGGCCAAACGCAAATCGAACAACAAATTGATGATAGGTTTTCTGCAGGCGCCAAAGAAGTTCACGTGTTGAAGAATTTCGTAGCGACGCCAGGGAGCAATACTGATGGATTACCCATGCCTGCTCGTTCCTCTCTGAATCTATCCAAGTATGATGAGAAGAGCTCCTCTCATATATATATAAGACACAATTTTCTATAGTGGCGGATGCGAATGCATGGGATTCACAAGTTAAGGCCTGTCGTCTCGCCTCTTCTCTAAGAGCAGACGCTGCGGATATTCTTCAACCTCGTTCAGAAAACCAGAGACTAGACTTTGAAGCTCTAACCGACAGAAGTGTTTAAAAGAGTACAGCAGGCTTCAATTAAAATCGTCTCACCATAATCCCCCAGAAACACTTCAGGAACATGCCACGGATGTCGAAAAGTTCTCATCTCGCCTTTTTTTTAGAATGCCCGTCAGAAACAAGAGAAATCCTGTTCTTGCAGTACTTCATGGACATCATCTGGGAACCTGAATTATAGAAAGCACTGCGAATGGCGGATGTCAAAGACTTAAAAAAAAAAGCACTGGGGTGTACTCCATGAAATTGGAGGTGGAAATTCTGCTTTTCACCTCTCTGGAATGGGATTACATATCTTGCAATCCGAGCCGTGTTGCTGTGTATTTTTTATTACTCACTACATCTATACCATTAGATGTTCCTAAAAAGGTTAGCGATAAAAGAACTTATACATTATCAAGTAAAGTTTTTTCAGTGATTTTCTCCTGTTTCCGTACCTAAGATTTTTCAAAATCAATATCTGCATTAAAAATGGGTTATAATATCAAACTCCAGCTACAGCTTATTTCTAAGCACCACCCACTGCGAGACGCTGGCGCTGTGCATACAGTGTTTTGAATTCTTTATTGCAGAAAAAAAGTGAAAAAAATTAAATAGAAATAATATAGGACGTTAATAATATAAAATTGTGACACTTTAAAGTAAGCCATATTCAATTATATTCTTCCTCCTTTGCAAGGGCCCACCAGCGGCCGAGCGGTAAAGTCGCTGAACACTGGTAGTTCGGTCCGAGGTTCGAATCCCGCGAACGGGCTGGCTGCATGGGCGTTTTCGTGGTTTTCCCCATGTGTAACGTCTATACGAGCCAGTTTCCCTTCCTCCACGAAGGCATACCTCCTCTTAGGCAGATAGCCCTCGAGGCTTTGCCATAATCACACACACACTTCCTCCTTTGCAAGTTTTCTCTTTCTTTCTCTTTAAATGCTATTTTTAACGGTACAAATCTCTATCATAAAACCATGTTCTGCCGAATCTTGCGTCCATAAGCGCGCAAACGCGTTCATGTATCGTCTCATTAATACAAGAAGATGCTAATAGCTAATAAAGTATTATGCCTGAACTGAAAACTGCGTCTCGATTCAGATGTTAAATATAAACAAAACATTAAGAAGTTCCGAAAATAATCGATTACGCGAGCTTTAATTAACACTGGGTGAAATTTCAGTTGCTCAAGTAACATCTGATGTTTAATAAATGCAGGAAACGATGGTTAGTAAATTTCAAAACGGAAAAACATTAAAATAAGTATAAAAAGAATTTAATCTGAATTCCATTTCTATTAGCTTGGTTTGCACTGAAACTTATGAAATGATATAATTACATTGTTTCTTGACCACAACACCTAAAAATTGCAGTGGCTCTTATTATATTCATATTGATATAAATTCTAAAAAAAATTGCATTTGTTCTTAATATCTTTATATTAATTATAACAAGCTAATAGAAATAGACACTAGATAATTTTTTTTAATATATATACATTTTTCTTTCTCTTTAGGAGGGAGGCTTGTTTTATAATTATTGTTTCTGTGTGAAATTTGAATTATGAGCAGCATAATATGGAAGGAAATTTCAGTGGACTTTATATCTGTTTTTTATATATATCTGATTTGGAAAAAGTTATCGTAGACTTATACAAATACTATTCACACATGTAATAGTTCAGATATTTTACTTCTGCATTTTAAAAAATTTTCTTCCGCACGTAATAAAAAGCGAATTGTAAATTTTATTTGCTACACGAATTTTTCAAATCTTATCGCCTTAAAATGGCGAAAACATACTGTAAACTTGATAAGTACGTTTGCTTGTTGGTCTCATTTTGATTCGAAGGTGTCTTTCTAAAGCATCTTCTTTGCAGTCATTTAGCAGAGCTTATTTGTTTACGCCGGCTTCACTCTCCTCGCAAAGCGATACCACAGACGTACTCTGTATGTATTCCAGCCTCTTTGGGCCTAATAAATCGAATACAGAATTTGTACTACGATATTTGTTTTTGCTTCATTTAGTACGAAACAACCTGTATATCTCTTGCCCAATACAGAAATGATACTTGATATTGTGTTTACATATTGTAACAATTTGTACTACGATATATGTTTTTGCTTCATTTAGTACGAAACAACCTGTATATCTCTAGTCCAATACAGAAGTGATACTTGATATTGTGTTTACATATTGTAATTTTGTGGCCTTCCCTAGGATGAGAGAAAAAACATTTGACCAGTAGTTAACAGTTAGAAGAAACTATGGGCAGTATTTCTTGCAACCACTACACGTTATCGCTTCTCGGCCTGTTGGCTAAGATCAAGTGTAGTATCTGTTCTTATCAGATTAAAATCTGATATGACACTTATCGCTTCTCGGCCTGTTGGCTAAGATCAAGTGTAGTATCTGTTCTTATCAGATTAAAATCTGATATGACACTTACAGAGTGTCCTGATTTTAATCTAATTTTTGAACACTCGGCTTGCGGTTAGGTATTTATACCGCCCTTGCCAAAGGTTGGCCCGTTATTGCACAGCCTCCGGGAGCGGCCTTACTAAAATTAAGAAAAGAATTTGCACGTTGCTTGTTTCCCTAAGTCTCACAGCATGGCAGGAAAGAGAAAGGCAATGTTTATAATATGCTACACACAATATCATTATATCATATCACGTAGTATCACACATAAATATCATTTTCCGATAATACGTTCGTTATACGAAAAGTTAGTGCGTTTCGCAAATTTATTGCATAGATATAAAAGGGTATTGAGTTTCTTGTGTCAGGTATAGTTAATTATCCAGAAGTGTAGGAAAAATCGCAGACATTTCCGAAATTTAGTGCTATTATTCAGAGTAACTTTTAAAGTATTATTCGAAAAGAATAAAGCTAATTAAATTTATTTTTTAATTTTTAGTAAAGAACTAAACTACTTACATTATTAAATTTTAAAATATTTATAAACTGAGATACTCCTCACACGTGCAATCAGAGCTGTATTACGTGATACTTTTATTGACGTCCGTTTCTCCTTCATATGTTACTAAAACGTTAGCATTGAAAGCTCTATAAAATGTAAAATATAAATATTTCCATTGTTTTCATTAACACTGTAGCTGGAAATTTTTGTTCAAAAATCTCAATTTGTATGCTCTGTGTTTTGGGAAAAGGGGCCATTGCATCAAACATTTGCAACACCTTATTTCTAAGCCCCGCCTACTAAGAGAAACACTGCATTCCTCATAAGATGAGTTGAATTTCTACTGAATGTCGATGGTGCGTATTTCTATTATTTATCCGATTATCGTATTTCTATTTTAGTATTATTTTTAAATGTTAAATATATAAGCATAATAATTCTTTTTCCTAGTGCTTTTCGCCTATCATTATGTTTTACTATTTGAAAACTGCAATGCATCATTTCAAAGATAAGCAGTGGTCACTTTTTTTAATATACATCGTTTCTCAAGATCTGCTAGTGATTTATACACATACGTGTAGCGCAATAGTTTAAGAACACTATTTTTAAAATTCGAATTTGAAGAGGCAAGTCTAAAGTTGTTTAAGTAATGGTACGATTAAAGAAGTTCAGGTTTAGGGTAATTCTTTACGTATAAATTTGAAAGAGATACTTACAATAACATCAAGTCATTTAAATTATATAGCTAGTAACAGGTTGATTGGTTAAGAGCCTTAGCTTTTTTTATACTTTCTTATTAAAAAAAAAATTATTTAGGAAATCTGCAGGAAGTATGGAAAATAATAAAATAAAGTTAAATACAAATAAAATATGATGCTTGTAATATAAACGCTGACACTTTAAAATAAACTACATTCAACCATATTCTTTCCCGTTGGAAATTTTTTCTGTTTTGCTTTGTCTGTTCTTTACTTACGGTTTGAACTCCAATGTTAATGACAAGCATGATCAGTCCGTTATATATGTTTCTTTGTGTATTTTACACGGAAAATACGTTCAGAAGCCTATCTGAATGTTATCCACATATTTAACATTTAATTCATTCACTTATTTTTGCATCTATAAAAATATTCGTTTGCAGGAAAATAAAGTGTGAAAATAAAGTGAAAATAAAGTGATTTTTTTTTGCTACAAGAATTTTTGAATTTTTAGCCATGTCACAATCTCGTCTTAAATTTGACGAAACACACTGCAATTTGAGAAGTTCTTTGTTTCTGCCTCTCTTCACTATTAAAGGCAAGGCATTCTTGCCCTCACTTGGCAGGGCCTATTTGCTTCCCTCTGCTTCATTTTCCTAACAGAGCGACCGCACACCCGACATCTCCATGTATCCTAATCTCCTTGTTTTGAACACAATAGGCTTTGTAGAAAGTCTTGTATTTGCCCACGTCTCTCTATTACTTTTCTATTGACCGTGTACCGCGTTAACAGACAGTTAACGCTGAAAAAAACTAAACTGGCATATAAACCAGTTTAGTTTTTTTAGATTAAATTTGAAAAATATTATGCAGAACAAAGTTTGAATTTTTAACAAAACTAAATTGAAATCTTCAGTTCCAGGTACACCTTCTTTTATTTCCAAGCCTCTTCTTCTGCGTACTGTGCTCTGAGAAGCAATTGTAGCTCCTAAATTTAAAATCGTTTAAATGTCAGTCGGAATTTCAAGAAGACGAATAAAATCAAATTACTAAATTTCAAATAACTTCGAATGTAATATATTCCAAATGATCAGAAAGTAAATGGAGGATTAATACCTGCATTTTTAGTTACAATGATTGGTTCGCATGTTTATCTAATATCCCTAACCCACTTATTATGCTGAATTTTTTGCACACACAATCCACATTTTATTACGGTCATTTGCTGTTCTTATATTTTCACTTAGTCGTGCAGTCATGTTACGAATTTTGTATTTAGTTTGATATTTTTAGTAGAATTATAATTAAAATTTTTGAGTTTCCCCATCTATAGAGCGCGGGGTAAATTTTAACAGACAGCTGCAACGTCGGAAAAGTAAAAATATAGGAGCACGTGCTTCTAACACTGAACAAATGGATAATTCTTTAATTTCAATTGAAATGCCAGAAACGTAATAGAATACTGTGTTAGCTGTAACCGTAATTCCATCCTCTTTGTTTACCGGAAATTGCGAGAAGTAAAGAAATTACTGGAAATTTTTGGCGACCGATTGAAAGCTGTAAAATACCGGAGAGAGACATCTTAGTTCAGTTGCTGAATTAGTGTTATTGCGCCTTGTTTTAGTACTGTGTGAACTGAAATATCAGATTTAGCTTTCTCTTTAGAAGCGCATTTTGTGGAGGGGGGGGGCGAGGGAATTTTCTATCAATTAAAAATTTTTAGTAGTTTGAAGTCTAACTACTGATTATACTGCGTGATATTGTGAACACTTGTACGAATATCTCTGATGAAAATTCCAACGTTCTGTTATATTTCTTTTGATAAGGATAATTTTTGTGAAAATTTTATCACACTTTTTTCATTCATTCTGTTACGAACCCGTACGCAAGCAACACTTTTTGGTGTCATAGGGTTATTGAATGCCAGTGACAAGACGAATGGTGAAAAAATAAGGCAGTTGATGCCAAAGTTCGCTGCGTTCAAAGAAGAAATGAAAGCTGAAGAAGTTCCGTTAAAGAAGAGATGGAACTGTTAAAGTAAAAATGAAACTGGGGAAAGAAAGATGGAAGCTGTTAAAGCAAAAATGAAAGAGCGACAAAAAAAAAAAAAAAGGATGGAAACTGATCATGAATCAGTTAAAGGGGAGAAAGTCGTTGAAGGAAAGATGGAATCTTGTCAAGAATCCGTTAAATCAGAGATAA